>NC_083650.1:7691539-8291539 GCF_963576545.1 Limanda limanda | reverse complement strand
TCCATCGTCGTAAATGTTGCTGGCCGTCTACCACTGGCAGATATGATTTTTCTAAATTGGGGGCCATGAAGGGGTTTACAAATAAGGGGCAATTATATGTCCGGCATCCATGCACAGCTTCTGATTCAGATGAAAACATTCCTTGTTTACTGTTAGCTCTTAAGCTTTGAGCAAAACCACACTTCAAAAAAAGATTAGAAAATAAAAATTCCTAACAAATTGTCAAATACAATTACTTGAATCACAATACTGACAGGACAGGGGCACTTCAGGGGCCAATCAGATTTCAGCTTAGGCCAGTGCCCCTCCTCCTGCATCTGCCTCCGTTGTCCCTGTGAGAAATTCTTGGATCCCGCTACAGCATATCTCATATAAATAGAGTCTTCTTTTATGAGACCAGCAGACACAAACACAGTCAGAATTAGACACTTGCATTTGCATGCCCTGGTACACAGACACACAGACACACAGACACACACACACACACACACACACACACACACACACACACACACACACACACACACACACACACACACACACACACACACACACACTATCACTGGAGCAGAAACCGAGCAAAGTCATTTGATATTTGTGCGGGGCAGAGTTAAGACAAATTAATTAAACCAACTAGTTTCGGGTTACATTTGAATTTAAATTTAGCTCAAAGGGACATTAGTAACATTTGCATTTAATTCAGGGCTAAAGATATCATTGTATCACTTATAAGCCCCAGAGAATGTGTTCAAGGTTGCAGCGCGGTCATTAAGTAACGTTCAGTGTCTCTTGGTCTGATGAAATATCCCCTAAACACAAACTTCAGTTCTTTTAGATTTTGCCCTTTGAAACTCGTTTTTGTTGTTTTGTCATGTTTTTTTCATGTTTGCACTGAATTTAAATGATCAGATTGAGGCTTTTCTTTGCTTTACCTCATATGACAAGAGCTGATAAAACATTTACTTAATTTATGCTGCAGCTACACGGGTATTTAGGTATTTATATAATGCTGCGCTTACAAAACTACACCCTTAATGGAATAAAGTAGATAAAAACTAATTTGCAGAGCTTTTTTCCAGCGACAGAGTCATTGACATTACAGCAGCACATTGTTAACACTTGTTAAGGTCAAATAGGTCAAATAATCTCCTCTTCTGTTTCACTGGAAATGCAACATAGGCTATGTTTGTTTTTTAATTTCCGTGGTTGCTGAGTTCAACATGATCAACATGATCAACATGAAACACATTACTTGATGGATTGCTAGTGGCCTTTGCCTACAACACAGAAATCAATGCAAACTGGCCTTCAAATGGCCGATAAGCTCGATACAGCCCCGTGTAAAAGCTTCATCACAAAACAGCCTAAATGTGCAACTTGTGCAGGTTAATTAAAGTCTCATAATTTGCTGTGTCTGGAGAAAATTGCCTCAGTCGACAATCTCATGGGAAGTTGGATTATTTGTTCCTTCACTCGTTAGAAGGCACAACTCTATTTCTGAAACATAAAATTGTGCCTATGTGCTAATTTAAAGGGCCTATATGCTATTGCCACATAGCTAACGTCAGCATTAACATCTGTTTGCTTAACAGGCAATAACAAACCCTTTGCTCGCCAAGGCCCGTCTGCAGTGGTGGAGCACAATGCCACTGTAAACCCCTGTTTCCCTTCTATTCTACCAGATCTCTCACAAAAATGTTGATTTCTGAGAAATGTACAAATAGCATGTTAAATAAAAGGTTAAAGCCCCCTTTCTTTAGATGTATAACTTCCTCTGTCCACCACCTTGTGTTTCCTGTATACTTCCTTTAAAAATGTTCAACAATTAATGTTTACATTAACAGCACGTATTTTCATGCATTATTTAGAAAACCTGACAAATCTGATTAATCTCAAGGAGGTATTGTAATTATCCACCATTTAGATACGGAGTTGTCATTAAAGTGCAGCTAATTTAAAAGTTGAGTAAGAAACATGCCACGATGAAAAATTTAGTATTGGTCATGCAAAGAACAATGTAATAGGATCAGGCAGACACGTTGCACAAAGATTAATTACAGCATATAATGAGCCACAAAGAAATACCATTGCAAGCTGATAAATGCCCGTAAAAGTCTAATTACACAAACATAACAATCAGGCTCAGAACATTAACTGCGTCTGTGTGTCTGTCGTTTTAAGCTATTTACCATCTTTGAAATGAATTTTTAATCTTTGGGGATGTGACTTGCAAAAACATTAAACTAGGAACCCAGAGCAAAATGTATATGCCTGTTAACTAAGGTTAAATATGGTCATACTTGCAAAGCTCCAACACTGGTTCGCAGCAGAAATGCTGGGATCATTATGTGTGCAACCAAAAAATATGCATTTTGAATGTTGGTATGTTATTGCATGTTGTGCAATTATATTGTAACTCAAAATGTTTATTTCTCTTTAATAGAGTTAACTATGTTTCCCTGGAACCTGCAAATATGTGGATTGTATTCACAAACAACGCTTGTTTAAACAAGACAGCATTATCATTTACAAAAGCTATGCAGATGCTGGAAATATAATGCAGGGCTCATTATTTACATTTCCTTTTATTGCAGGACTGATAGTTAAGATGAAGATGAGGGTCTGGCAGCTGGAATAAGGTACATAGAGGATACATGCCATTCTACTCTGACATCTCTGCTGGCCGCCATAAGGCTACTTGGCTGAGACACATGTCACTGTTGCTCTGCTGCTGTTTCAGAACCATGGACAGCTCTGTTTGGATGAAGCAACATGGAAAATGACCAGAATTATTCAAGCTAATTTGTTTATAGTTCAACAGATCAAGGATGTGCAGTAACCAGCTTGTTTGCTTACCCTTAAATCCAAGGTGACTACATAATAGAAAAAGGATTGAAATCACAAAAGGTTTTAGTGAGGAAAATCAATCAAATCAGAAGCACAAATTCTCTGAGATCGAGCTAGCCGAGGCTGAGCTACTCCCACCAGCTGCAGAACATCTCCACAACAAGCACAGTTTCTTTGATTTTGAAACAGTAGCCTTATTGTTCCCCTTATTTAGCTTTTTGATGCCATTGCAATTGTGAACATAAATGCAATTGCAATTTTTAACAGCCCCCTTAGTCACTTAGTTCCTGGCTTCAGGCCTGGTTGACATAACAGTGTTTAGACGGCCGCAAAACATTACTTAGATTGGAAAAAGTCAAATATTGAAATAGGAAACATGCTTTGTCAGTGTTTAATAGATAGTGAAGGAAATAACAAAGTACTGTTGTCAGAGGAAATCTTACTGAGTGTTTTCTAACTTTCCACATGCCAAAAATAATGTTTCCTCACTGTGAAAAACGTGGCATCCTTGCATGTCCATCAAAACTTTGTTGTTGTAAATCAGCAGTACCATTATTTCCTGTCAAACATTTTAATGGTTCTTTCAAGGCTGATAGTTTATTCACAAATTCATGAATTTGTGTCTTTCCCTGACAATGAAATATCAAATAGGAGACTTCAAAGGTTTTGGTTTATCATCAAACTTATTAGAACTCAAACCCATTAGTTAAAACTGTGTTGATAAGTGTCGGCGTGTCCCAGCGAGACGCAACCTGAGCAGATCCAATTAACAGCCAATACACTGTGGGTTCCTGTGCTGTTGCTCACCCACCGTGTGTGGAGTGGCCACAGGGGAAACAGTGAACAGCAATAAAAGAAGATGAGTGAGGGATTTGGATAATTCACCCAGGTCCATCCCATTATATGAGCAATTCCTTTTTCAATCCTCATCAGCATAGCGGGGATTTCCAGTTCAGCTTTACCACAGCTCAGGCAAGACCACAGTCTCCAGGGAGAGAGCGGGAAAAATCTTTTTTTACTGCCACATGATGCAGCCGTCATTTATAGATCATTGAAAATAAAGGCCTCTTCATTAATGAGGTTTAACAAATTCCCAAGGCAACACCAAACATGTGATACCTACGATTCTACTTCCTGCGGGAGAGGGAGCCCACGATTCCCAAGCCTCGCAGTTAGAGGTTATTTGTTAAGAAATTCAATAGGTCATCTCGAGCAGCATCACATATCTTTCTGTGACAGGGGATCTAAAGTAGGAAACACAACCGAGAGGGCTAGTGTCAAGTGTTTGAGACGGACGGTGTCAGCTGAGCGAGCTCTGAGGTCAGAAGGTCACAGCGATATCATGGGGGCGCTCAGACAAAACACCATGACGCTGCCGGAGATGATGAAGGAGAAAGAGATTCGGTTTCATATTCAGTGAAATCCGCAGAGGTTCGACCGTACATCTCTTTTTCTCCGTTCACCTTGGAAGTCGATTGAATTTTTAAAAAGATGTGGCCATGAAAGTGAAACTAGCCCCGCCCCCCTCCCCCGCCTGCCCTTGCTTTGCCCCCTGTTCCCCTTCAGCTTCAATACGTGATTTATTGATCACATGTCTGTTACATGGATTGGTTGTAGCAGTTGGATGTCATAGCTTTGGTAAGAGCTGCTTCACAAACAACACAGTAGGGAGAAAAATGGATTAGCTGTTGTTGCCACCGACGACATGACAGCTCCCAAAAAAAGTGAAGCCAAAATGT
This sequence comes from Limanda limanda, assembly GCF_963576545.1. NCBI lineage: Eukaryota > Metazoa > Chordata > Actinopteri > Pleuronectiformes > Pleuronectidae > Limanda > Limanda limanda. Next base: position 8,286,953 of record NC_083650.1, on the reverse strand, counting down.
TCATCTCCCCCTGGTGGCTGCCTGCAGTATAGATCCTAAACCCCGCCTCCACCATTTAAGTGGATGGAACATGGTCCGAACAAAGCACAAGAATACATTTTACTTAAAGATAGTTTCTGTCATTTTTCTTATCTCACTGATGTGTGTCCCAGTGTTTAGAAATGAGATTCAATTCTGTGTTTGGTTATTTATTTGCACTCTGAGTTCTTCACTTCCTGTTTTCTGTATAACCTCACTATATAGTGATTAGTGAGTGATGCAGACACAGCCTCTCTATTTCTATTTGCCCCCTTGTCTGTTCAGCTCAGTTCAGTCGTGTGTCTCCTGTTTGGTTTTGAGCTTCAGTGTTCGGATCACCTAAGGTTAAGTTGCCAGCTTCTTGAGTTTGAGCCTGTTCAATTTTTGATAAACAGTTTCTGCTTGTACTTACAGTATTTTGTGTGTTGTCTACACTTGGATGCAGTTCAACAACAAACGTATCCATCTTTATAAACGGTCTATAGTTAATACCAATGTCATTCTGCATGTTGTCCAGCATTCAGGCAGAACTTTGAGCCGAGAGGTTTATAATATTCTGACTTGTTTTTGTTGCTTAAACTTTCTTTTATTTTGCATCTTACGCTATGGTCTTTGTCCATGTGTGCAATGTGGTGGGTTTACATTACCTTGACTGTGATAATGATTATTCTATACTTAAATATTTAACGTCCTCCCTTTGGAGTGAGGAGAGTTGTCGCCCATACCAAAGTTCTTGTATGTACTTGAGGTGAACTCGCCGACATGTTACACAAAAGAGAGAGGCAATTAAATATTGATTGGACCTGTTCCAGGGGAAAGGACTTTGGTCATTCAGCTGCAGTCAGCAGAACAAAACCCACAGCTAAATGTTGCATGTTTCCTTTAATAAAGTCAAAGATAATTAAATAACTGTGACAATCAGCGGTGGGACGTCTTCAGTTTTCATTTCAGATTAAACTGAACTGGGCAAGTGCCAAGTCTGACAAGGTAAAAGTGCTTCCCCGCTGTTTTGAGCTGCACTTGAAATTTCATGACAAGTACTGATATCGACAAATGAGAGTTTTGGCACCTGGGCAAAGACACGTCTGAGCAAACTGGATTTGCACTGTCAGGTTGTGTTTGATAGTTAAACCAAATGGCGACTGTGCAGAGGAATAAAAGTAGAGTGTTAACAGCAACAGAGCTTCCATCCAGTCGGTTCTTTCATTTCAGGCAAATGTAGGTGAGGTTTGTTAACCTCTGGAAGACGTCTGACACGTTTCCTGCTGAAATGTCCAGTGTTTCTGTCAGATTGTAGCATCTGTTGATAATTAAACTCACGCTAACGTCATGTGTTATCTAAAAAAACACTCTGACTCTTGTTCTGCTCACTCATATTTTCTATAATATCTAGACAAACAAAGTATCTGGCTTCTTTTAAATTATTTCCCAAAACCTACATTTAGATAAATGATTGATATTGGCTTTTAATAACACACCGATTAAAAACATTTAGATATTTATTCATATGATTTGATACATTTTAATGGTCTAATTTCTCTATCTGGTATCTTTATTCTCATTTGATGTGGTGTCATTTCTTCCTTGTAAAGCACTGTGATAAAGAATAGTAGAATATAAATAAAGTTTATTATCATTATTGGATTATAAATTCGACAGGCCTGCCAGTTTGCAAAGTTGAGTTTTTTTTTAAATTCTCTTTTGCTTTCTTCAACAAAAACAAGTTTTCTTTTATTCTTCTGCAAATTTAAGTTTCAATCAGAGCGGCACAGTGCACTTTATGATACTAATTTATTTGCCCTGAATTGTGTGTGTGTGTATAAATTAGACTGAGATTTATTTCTCTCTCTGCCACTTTATTGGCTCCACTGTAATCTATTATGAGGGGAAAAAACACATTCAGGGGTAATTCAAGTTTAGCAGGCTCAGCCACGGGCTTTCAGAGCAGGTGCACAGCTACAGCAGAGTGGCTTTATTAAGTCAGTGTCAGGCGAATCGACTGCAGCAGAGAGGACGAGGAGCAGAGGTAGGTGTCACCGTGACAGGCAGTGCAGAGTGGAGCAGGCGGAGCAGTGCCGGGATCAAGAAGCGCCAGCTGCTCTGTCAAGAGCTCTTTACTAGCATGGAAATGCTGAGACGAGGAAAACAATGAAGACTTTGCCAAGGCGGCGAACAAACATGTCTGAATAGGCGTTTTAAGCAGAGAGCCTAATAATGGCGTGAGACGTGTTTCTAATTCTGTCTCTGCTGAGACGCTAATCACATTATGCAGAACATTTTCATGTCTGAACACCAGCGGTTCTTTTACCTGCACAGTGGGACATCGCAGTGTGTGGGGGTCTCAGTTTGCAAATACCAAAACCTGCTCCTGTCTCTTCACCTGAGCTGGCACGAAAAAAACACACTCGCAAACACACAATGAAGCATTACACATTTATGAATATTCATGAGCTTTATCTGGAAGCTTTAAATGGCAGGACTGTGTGAAAACCATTTTCATTACCACACACACACACCTTCATCACATTCATAATTAAACAATGTCAATACAAACAGCACAACAGCACAGTACGTGTTTGTTATGCACCCTGGACACTTCACTTAAGTGAGCTCACTCCCATCGATTCCTCTCAACCAGCGACCTCTCCTTCTTATGCTCAGCCCATGCATCACAGCTACTGCACGAATCAAAGGGGGACGACTACAGGCCTCCCTACATGATACATCCGGTCCCAACTCATTAAAGACATAAAGAATAGTGATACGTGTTCAGATTGCAAGATAAGTCATTCATGTGTATTTAACAGTAGATCTTTTGAAATATATAATGACCTCCTCTGCGTTTGTTAGCAGGGTTATAGAAATACTACTAAAGGTATTACCACGAAACTCGGCTGAAGGATTTGTCAGGAAAGAATCCATTCAATTGTGGTGCAGATTCAGATCATTCAAAATAAGAAAAACTGCTAATGAACAACGTCTCTGTGTGGAGTATGTGAGTGGTTGTTTGTCTCTGTATGATGGCCCTGTGATACACGGGCAACCTGTCCTCAGCTTTGACCCTTGAAGGATGAGAAGCGTAGATAATGGAAGGAAGGAAGGAAGTTGAATTATTCCCTGTGCATTTCCAGCTGTCTTCAGAATAACCTCATAATTAAAAGGGTAGAAGGTCTTTAATCCTCTCTTTGTTACTTGTGATGATGATAGGATTTCTTATATCATTGATCACAAGCTCCTCTTAATTTAAAGCCTGTGGAGAAACGAGCTGATCTGGTATCAGGACATTATCTGAGCCCAAGCTGATTTTGCATTGTATGTATAGAATGGGAGGTCTCCGAGGGGTCAATTACTGGAGCTCTAATGTTCAGTCCATGCCTGCTCTCACTGCATCCTCTAAGGATACAAAATGGTTTGATATTATTCTTGCTTTCTTGCTTCCTACAAAATATCCTTGCAGGATTTAGAAAATGTTATTACCGGATATTGACAAACATGATTGAGCGTTGTCTGAGGTTTTAACATAATTTCTTCCTACTATGCATCCATGACAGTCACGGTGGATTGATGCCTTTCTGGAAATGCACATAAATGTCTCTTCAGACCTTTATAGAGAAGAGGAGCTGACAGATTTACCTCACAAATGTCAACAACACATGTGGGTGACACAGAGATTAGAATTATTCATCCAATCACACAGTTAAAGGTGAAAATAGCCTGACAAATTGAGTCATAGAGAGGTCTCTCTAATTTATTCTCATTGGAGAGATGGTTAGTAAAAAGACGTTCCACTGAAACTCCCGGTGTTCTGTCTCTACAATAAAGATTTGTACAAATTTAATTTCCACAAACCTTTAAAGCCAGGCTAAAAAAAAAATCAATGGAGTGGATCAAACAGGATTTCAATGCTTCTATGCTTTCTTGGATTTTATACATTTCCAATATACCTCAAACCATAAGAGCATTTTATCATATTGCATCAAAGGAAAAGGTATATATGTGTTCATTTTTAAGTGGGGGAAAAAATCATCATAAACTTGAGCTTTGTACAGAAGTATAATCAAATAACATGAAAAACCTTCATTGTGATTAGTTAGAGTTGAGTGAGCGCATGTGAAAAGAAGCACGAGACAAAATGAGGGTCTGAAATGCACCGTGAGCCCCCAGGTAATGGACTTTCTCCTATACTCCATGAATGATTGTGATAGTGGAGAACACCATTACACATGTTCTCTGCTTCCATTGTTCGTCATGAGGCGCGGCGGGAACAGGGGGAGCAGCGGGAACAGGAGGAGCAGCGGGAAGAGCCTGCGAGTTAAACGAGTCATTGATTCTTGCTTCTATACGACTGTTTGTTCCACTGCTTTTAGAATTAGGGTCGTGCTCAATAGGCTTCTCCTGTTTCAGTGGAATAGATTTGATTTTCATAGTCTTATATTCAGTACCATGTTAAAAAAGGAATCAACAACCAGTTGCCTGCTCTTCCTCTGATCTGTATTCAGATCCAAAAGATCACATTCAGCATGGACCATCTTGAATCAATGGACAGTAATGCACCAACCACACCACATACACCCCCCTAGGCCCAAGTACTGCGATATTTAAGTTGGCTTGGCTACATGCTTGAATTGCCAGGTGCGACTCACACACACACATACTTTGGTTTTGTTTCCACATTATGCAAAGCAGTGATCATTATTCACGCACTGGGTCACATCAGGCAGCATCTAAATTCCGGGCCTGTTTACAGTATGTGAATTAGCCGTGTAGCAGAGAGGAGATGGACACATACAGCGGTGCTGCAGAAACAGCTGGCCGCTTTAGGTCTGCCAGCTGTTTGACAAGATGCTTTACCATTAAAGCTGCAGAATGATCTCAGTTACAGCGAGAAGAAGAAGAGAGATTCAGACAGAGACCATATTCAGAGGCTGAAGGTCTAAACAGCTCAAATTGAAGTGGATTACGACGCTCGCTGTCATTTCACTGCTGCACTCTGAAGACATTCTTCATTCTCAAGCGGGTGACTGAGTTATTAATATAAGGACTTGTCCCGGGTGATGGGGGGGAAACCCGCCTCTATTTTGATTTACAGAGGATTGGGAACGTTGTAAAGGGATTATTCTTCATTAGCAAGTGCTGCCAGGTATTGAGACTTCAGAGAAAACATTTCTCAACCTCAGCTCGGCTGACAGGGCTTAACAGCAGAAATGCTGCTTATGTGCACATTTAGTTCAGACTTCTCAATCTTTTCATCCTCACACATTGGAAAATAATCAAAAAATGTCTGCTGCTCATCGTGACCGAGATAATTTCTTCACAATTAAGTGGATCAAAGTAGAGAAATGTTGCAGCTGGTGTTGCATTATATACTGACAAGGGTAAAGTATCGCAATGTGCTGTAAAAACTGTGCTACATGCCTTTTCATTAAGAATGACTGTGCTTTAATAAGGGCTGTATTCAAAACAAGGAGCATAGCTGCTATTACAAGTGCTATTGCCGAAAGTTCACGACTAGTTAACAAAGCAAAACATGATCTAAAATCAAGACTTAGCCAATTTATATGCTATATTATATATAGTAGTATCGACATCTTTTACATACTTCCTACATTTCTATTGATTATAATGCTTGGTTTGTAATTTTATTGTTGTTTGGAGCAAAACCCAATTTCCCTCTGGGATCAATACAGTATTGCTGACTCTGATTGTTGTTGTGTTTTTGTATCAGTATAAAGATATTGAGGCAGGTATCGTATCAGACTCACTGATATTGTGACAACGCTACCAGCAGCTTTATCCAGCCATTTGTGATGTTGACTGTTTGCTCCCAACAGCTTCAAGCGATGTTTGTGTTTTCATTTAAAAAAAAAAAAAAACAACGTTTGAACAAGATCAATAATTATGTTGCTAACACAAGATCATTTGGAAAGAGTTTGGTTTTATATAAACCTAAGTTCTAGGGTTGTGTTTGTGCCTAAACAACAATGAAAACATAATCATCAGGTTTTCGTTGCTATTAGTGGATATTGTTTTGCCAAAGGCGGATGCAATTAAATAAATTGTCAACATGTTGCACCTTGATAGAAATGTCAAATAACAGTGTTCATTATTATGTTTATTGTCTAAAAATAAGTACATACACTTTTCTTAGAAAGTTGCCTGGCAGCAGACAGAAGCAGCTTTATTCTGTTTACTGTATCAGCCCTTTATTCAACCTACAGTTGACTTATCACTTCAAATGTATGAATAATTTAGAATAATAAATTAGGTATAAATATGACAATTAAACATGAGATTTGTATAATGGGATTATGTTGGTATAGCCAGAATACCTTTTAAAAGGCATCACAATAAATGCAGCCATATACAGTTATGCCAATCCATTTCTTTTGATTGATGTTTATTTGCATTTTACTTTAAAAACAAATCAAAGAAATTAAGTTTTTTAAAAGTCTATATCCATTTAAAAATTTGGAGTTTGGACATTGGGGAAGTTCAGCCCAGATAAGGCCAATTCATAATTGATGGGAATAAACATAATCTCCATATCAATGACATTCAAATGACTTTTACATCAGCTCCGATCTATTAATTCACTGCAGTCGCCAAAGGATTCGGGGGGGGTTTGTTGTGCGGTGCATCTCTCCAAATCGTCACTTTGCAACAATGGCACCGGGGACCGGTGCCATTGTGGAAGCGAGTGAAGCGAGTGAAGCGAGTGCCGTGATGGCAGTTTATTAGTAGGTAGAAAGCACAGAGACACTTAACACCGCTCACATGCATTTGAATCAACTTGGTGACAGTTAATTCCACTCTGTGATGCCGGACTGGTTAATGAGACGCATGCTGTGGGTTCGACTTGTAAATTAAATGAGAACTGAATCTGGAACAGTAATAACAGTAAAAAAAAAAATCTTTATATTAGAAGGAAAATGTCTAACCCAGATCATAAAGAGTCTGCGTAATGAGTCACAGTATAGTGTTAGACGCTGGTTGAGGGGGAAGGAGTTGAGTTGATGAGAAAACAGGCGGATGCTCATTCTTGATGCCTCACCTATAAAAGACATTTAGTCCTGGAGTTGATGAGGTGATTCGTCTCATCTGGGAAACTGATGTGTTACAAGCCCTTAGTAAACCTGCGCTTCCCAACATCCCTCCTGTAAACCTTGTTCACCTGTAGTGGTATATGTGAGATAGTATTAATTGTGATTGTCGACAGTTTAAGGGGAACATTAACTCCTCTTCCACACGCGGAAGAAGAAATACACATGTGGAACCCAGATGTGAATGTTCAGCTTGTTGTTCTGCTATGATTCTCATTACCAAGTGTATTTTTCAAATAAATGAAATGTTGTGTTTCATGAGATAACTTTCCCTATAACCTGAAAACAACGTGTTAAAAAGAAACACCAAACCGCTTGGCTGAGGTGGCTACATGTTGTACAATGCTCAGGCAGCACTTAAAAAGATAAAGGGTGGCCCTCTTCAGGCACAGACTTACCAAGCCCTGGTTTTTTAATAAGAGCTGACTTTGACTTGCTGAGATCTGCAGCCGTGTGCACGTCCACTGGGACCGGGCTGCGTATCGACTCCACTCACCGGCTCTGAATACTCCCGTGATTTTTTTTCTTACTTCCCTCGATAAACATTAAAGACGCACGCTCTGTCGCATCTAAGTTTAACAGATGAGGCAAATTATTTAAGGAAATTGAAAAAAATGAAAGCAGATTTCTCAGTGTACTTTCTTTGATTGATAGTGTCAACCGCACTTTGTGTCCGTCTTTATATTAAGCCTATAAATAACCCACGCATTGTTTGCTTTGTAAACATGAGTATTTTTGTCATATTTGCCATTGTCATGCACTTTAGTTAAGAATCATTACCTTTAAAACAATGCAATAAAATCCAAATAACATGCAGATATCGGTCTTATTTTAGATCAGGGCTTCAACAGTATATTCTGCTGAAGTCATAAGTGATTTCACTGATTATGCAGAGCAGTGAAAGTATTCAATTTATGCAGCCCGAGTTTGCACTGGGTGGATTGTGCAGTCTCCCCTGAAATCCGATTGTTGGCTTTGCTTGTCAGATGTTAATTTTAACCGACTTTTGAATCTATTTGGACATACTGGGGGTTTATTTTATCACTTGATAACCATGAGACACTCACCCCCCACATCAGGGACTCACTCCTCTCTGTGTCCTTGTTGATTAATGTCAAACAGTTCCTGTCTGTTTGTTGTCTGTGCCAGGATGGGGTCTCACTGAGCTTCATATCTGATCCACAATCGTTTGAGAGTAACCTCCCTAACCGGGATGAATACCAGCTTCAACCTGATTCTGAATTACCTTGTGTATTTGAATGTATTATGCATGTGCCTGTGTGTACCCCTCCAAGCTAAAGTTAGCCAAATGCCACAGGACTTAGGAAAAACAGCTTCACTCCGACAATACTAAACAGGAGCTACTTTTAGGCCGTTCCGTTGTAAACTAGAATTACTGCCTCATGGTTGTTTGCCTCTGGCAACCACTCAAAGTGCAGAAATATGGTCGCAGTCTCCCCTTCTGTTCCCGAGCTACGCAGCTGAATAATGGCCACTCAAGTGTTTTTGCATCATTTTATCTTGTTAAACATTTTTCCAACAGGATAACATGGATAAAAGGATGAAGGGAGATTGAAATTTTGTCATAATTTGTTTGCTTTTTCAGGAGTTGACAGTGAAATTTTTTTTTACAAAATTGGACAGATAGACAACATGAATCTATAATGCCACCATCCATAGTTGAGGATCCACAAAAGTATTTTTATTCTTACCCTAATGTAAGTTTTCAAAAAAAATCAAAGTTTTTCATCACAGGTTGTATCACACAGTGGCCAGAAGAACCATTTGAGTTATCTGCACAGTATATAAACAACAATATTTTCCAAGAATTAAATCATAGTATAGTTTCCTCGCCATTGTCCAATGGGCCTGAGCAGTTTCATAAATACATGTCTGGGTCTAACGGGGTGAGAATATTCAATATTCCTCATCCTATTTAAGTGTTAAATACAGATGTATTACCTAATATAGAAATTGGCTGACTAATGATCATAAGGTAGTTATTATGATGATGTTTTTATCATGACTGACTGTCAGCGTTGCCACATGGGAAGTGTGTTTCGTTCCAGAAGCTTAACATTATCGTATTATGAGGAAAATTATCGTACGCGACCAGAGTGTGAATACGACTCTCGATAGAGACGTTTAGAAGCTGTGTCAAAGAGATTTACTTGTACCGAAACGATCCTTTACAAGGCACAAGACTCTATTTTGAAACATGAGACAGGAAGGATTTGTGTTAAGCTCCCAAGTCACAGTGTCACAACATGAAGGTCGCGTATATCATCACATGATTGGCTGTAAAGATGTCACTTGATAGAAAATACAGACGCAAGGGGCCATATTCACGTTCATCACCACAACATGCATGGTTTAGATGAAAGATATTACGTAAGAAGAGATGCATGAACACCCTGTGATCGATATTTTGCTTTTCAGATTACAACTGATAATACACAAAATTATAAAATTATCTTGATCTTTAAACACAGGTGAAACACATAAGAAACAGGTGCAGATGATCACAAGGGCAGAGACACCCAAGGAGCATTAGTTCAAAATAAAACAGGAAGCGAAGAGCTCTGGAAAAATAACAACAAACCTGAACACAAGGACACACCCATAAAAAACAAAAAACCTAAAGAGTCCATAATAAAAAGTGTCCAAGAAAACCTCTGTATCTCAGAGTTTAGAATCATGAGAAATATATGTGTTTTTATATAACTGTAAAGCCTCTGGGTGTTTTTTATCTCATCTAGCTGAAAGAAATGCTTCCTCACAGGTACAATAAACTTGAAGCTTAAGGTACCTGCTTCCTCTGAGAACATAGAGACACAAGCTGGTTATTTCAAATGTATAATATGAATAAATAACGCATGATTTTGGTGTAATCAAAAAATTCAACCAACCAGATGTGTTTCCCCCTGGAAGAAGACCTGAGTAAAGCTGCTAGCCCAAGCACTTTATTGTTTCCTTATGACTGCTGCGTCTGCTCCTGCCCTTTGACCTCGAGCAGCTGGAAGTTTGCGATTCTCTGCAGGATCGATAAAGTTGAAATGAGAATGGCTCTTTTTAGCAGCTATGGGGTACGAGCCTGCTGAGAGACCAGAATACAGAGCAAGTGACAGCCTGAATGGAAATGAATGGATCCAGGATAAAGAAAAAAGCACACCGCTGTTTTTTTTCACTCCAGGATCTGACATCAGCAATCTCCGCTCTCTCTCATCAGAGTATCTTTGGTCCGTGTGACCTGAGCCACTCACCGTTGGCTCTTCACTCATTATCTCTGCCACTCGCCCTCTGGTTCACTGTCAGTTTTGAACTCGCTTCTCTCTTAACATCACCTCTTACCCTCTAAAAAAACCTCCCTCAATTCAAGAATAATTGTCTCCTTGAAACATAATTTAATCGCTTGACAAACTGTAAGACAGCTAAGGAAATAATGAATGGCATGAATGACGGCTGTGTAAAACTCAAATTGATTGAACATTGTTTAAACAGAGAGATTATCTAATCAGATAATTCACAAATTATGTTATTAAAGGGACAGTCCAGAGAAAAAAATGAAGTGTTTGAGTCCACAAAACCCTTCACCCACCCCTTCCATTGGCATATTGTCTTGAATTATTGCTAAAACCATTACTGCTATTATTAACCAGACTACTGCGGCAGACACAAATGGGCTGATGAGCACTGTGGTAAAAAATTATTAAAATAAAATAAAAACTAAAGTAGAAAAAAACAGCTTAACCCAGCTCAACCCATGACATATTGGTTTGGCCTTGGCAAAGGTATATTCTATAACGAATTTAATTATATTCATAAGGTTGAAAGTTACAGGGCCGGATATGTAAACTGTAATACAATGTCAAATGCTTTGATGTATTATACTTTTAAATCACTAAGGAATGTCTATGTCAATATACCATAAATCATTAAATTATGTGATGAACTAATCAGAATTTGCTGGGAGAGCGAGCGCATGTATTAAGGTTAGTGATGTATTCTACAATGTCCCCTGACACATATTCAGTGGAGGAGCAAATGAGAGCTCATTTTCAAAAGCCACATGGAATTGAAAAAGCAAACACGCTCACATCACGTATGAATATAAAGGTCTGGCACGTTCCTCCTTTGATTATCTTGAGAACAAACAGTATGAAATGAAGTGGCATAGTAAATTGCACTGATCTCTCCGTTTGTACGACATAGAGATCGAAATGTAATCACATGTTGAAGTGACGTGTAAATCTGCAGCCATACCTCTCCTCTTGATTTAGAGCCACTTCACCAGTGTTGCTGAAATGCTTTTTGATTCTATTATATATATATATATATATATATATATATATATATATATATACATTATTTATAAACTGTATTTCAGTTAAATTAGGCAAAGCTTAATTTAAACAAGATTTTAACCTGAAATTAAATTTAAATTTAGAAAGCTGTAAAACTTATGAAGTTACCTTACAGGTCCAGTGTGTAAGGGATCTTTTGGCAAATATTTAATAGGAAATAATCCTGTTCCTCTCTACTGAAGCCGCAATGTTTTTTACAGTAGCCCAGACTGGACAAACCAAACACCTTATAAGTTTTTATGACAACTAAGTGTCACCAAATCTTACACACTAAACCTTTAATTCTTATCTTCTCTTACATGTGATGTACTGAGATACTTTGTATCACCACTGAACAACCTGGGCCTGCAATGTCTTTTCAAAGATTTCTGTCACCTTAACAGGACAAATGAAGAGAGTCTCCCTTTGATCATTAAACATTTGGATATACCGTGCAGTGTGTGTGTGTGTGTGTGTGTGTGTGTGTGTGCATGTACTGTACATGACTGACTGACGGAGCAGCAGGGCGTTCTGCAGCCAAGAAGAGGAGCTGCAGTGTTGCGTTCTGGTAAGCTCTCTTTTTGTTTGACTCAAAGAGAGCGTGCTTGGTTTAGGAGGGGGATCAGACTGTTGTGTGATTGATCTCTTTGACTGGTTATCCAAAGCTGCAATGGTAAAAAGAAAAAAAAAATCCCGCAAAAGAATTAAGAAGTGCATTCTTGGACAGGGAACAAAAACCATACTTCTGAAACATTGAGAATGGACAGTCAGCAATAATTCAATGGGAAAAAGAGCTGCATGGCAAGAGGATGGATTCAGACTCGTTTTCTTCGCAAAAAGTTGGCCTGGAACAGGAGGATCAAGGAAACACAAAAACAGAGATGTCCTCAACGTGAACCAGGGAAAGTTATGTGTAGCATCAACTATGGCAGCAAGATAAATTTATTTTGCAAATGTCTGTTTAAAACCTTTCTTCCAAAAAGCTAGCATTTGGAGGCAGAGCTGGAGGAGGGGGGGGCAAATATTCCGCTGGACATTTCAAAACACAGATTATCAAAACCACAGAGTTGTGCAGTGTGAAATTGCTGTGAGGTGCAGAGTAAATGATTCGGCAACGAGAGAAAGAGACCCCTTGCCACAAAACCCTAAGACACTCGCCCTCTCCTCTAATCCAGCAAGTGGAAATAAAATGTCTGTAGTTGCTTGTGATGATAAAAGTCCTCAAGTTGTGAGAGATACCAAACATCAGTGAAGTGCAACAGCAAAAAGCAAATTTAAAAGCCCGGCACACGCCTACAGTCACAGCCTGTTCACCACTTGACAGGTCAAGCACAGGACTCAAACAATTCACAAAGAGAAGATATAAAAAATTGTCCAGACCTGTCTAGCATTTCTTATCACTATCATTTTTAAAGCGGCACCGGAGCCTCAATGCCACACAGCTCTGAAAAACTAGAAATGTGATAGGTCAGGACAGAATCACGACAAGCCACACACAATGCTAGAATTTCCTCTCTCAACAAATGCAACAAAATATTGGAGTGCAGAGAATATTTTTGCAAATTGTAGCTTCCACTGACGTCCTGAACAAGATTTTTGTGAATCTGTGTGTACATCTTAAACAGAGGAAACGATGACGTCACAGCATATGTGTGATGGAAATCTGGAGATACAAGAGGCTGGAAACAACAAAGTTATCTACGTGTATTTAATAAGGGGCTTTCTGCAGAAAGGATCAACACAGGGAGTCCCAAAGAACTCAGAGTGAAGATGAAGAACAGTCAAATACAAGGGTCTTATATACCAGGGGATAGGGCTGTCTCTCTGATCCAATCAAGACAGGTTCCCATAGGTGGGGGAAGGACAGGAAACTAAACATAACAGCTGATTCACATGTGTTTCCTGAGGTGATAAGAAGAGATACACTCCTTCCTTTGATGGGTAATTAAGTCGCAAAAGGTCTCACTGTATTGACGTCATAAACAGTTCCCACCAGAAAACAGCTCAAGTCATCAAACATCTGTTGTATGTAAATACAAGTCATAAAAGTCTCTTGAGAAGCTTCAAACTTACTGTTCCAAATACAAAATACTTTTTCAACCTTGCTTAGTTAATTTTCTACTACATTTCCCTCCTTTTTGTCATTTATTGACAACTTAAGAGAATGAAAAAATCGAATACATCAATTCACCAGGATTTCAAAATGCATCATCATCATCACTGTAGTGTAAAACAAACTGCCTTTGTCATGGACGGTATGTGTCTTTAAATGGGAGGAAGGAGTGATAAGAGCAAACTTTACAGACATCACAACAACATTACATTCTTCATCATTATCAAAGGGTTCTGGGGAGGAAACCAGTCAGGGAGGGGAAACACATCTTATATTATCGTCACTGTAGATCTAATTGGTGTGTCATTTGACAGAACAAACAATAGGGACACAGCTGGCATGCCCCATAAAGCCCATGGAGGCTACAGTAACCAAACTGTAAGTATAAAGGTGTAGTGTGGGGGAGACATACGTGCTAAAAGAAGTGTGGCACGTTGATACGAGCAAACACTCTCTGTAGCTTCAAAGGAATGTTCTAAAAACGAAATTCGTATCAAGAGTTATCAGTCAGCGGGGGATTGATGTCATCAATATTGAGAGAACAGTTCCTCTACTGCCACTCCGACCCAGCTGACTGAAGTGATGCCACGGCGGTCAGCGTTTCATCGTCGCCTTCTCGGCTGTGTATGTATTTATGTGATTCTCCGAAGCAACGATTACCAGCATCTGTGCTGGTCAGCACTGCCCCCTCTTCACCGATCCTTTGTTTTAATTATTCAGTGTGGGTGCAGCAGGTGGATGTTCTGGTTCTGGGACTCTCTTGCAGTGGCATGAATCCACGTTGTCCTCTCAGTGGCCTTCACCACCGTGTGGGGTGTTAACAGGATCTGGAACGGTCCTGTCCAGCGTCTGTGTCGCCCACTTTTACGCCTTAGGTCTTTCACTACCACCCAGTCGCCGGGCTTCAGGTCATGAAGTGGTCCAGTTGCCGGGGTAGGGAGTGCGTCTTTAACCTGTTTGTGGATGGCAGATAAAGCAGAAGAGAAATTTGTACAATAACGTAGCATTTCATCTTCACAGAGAATGGTTGAGGGCAATTGTCTTTTAACAGGTCCAATGCCCCAATATTTACTTAATTATTTTAGTGCCGCACTAACAAATGGAGTCCCATTTCACTGCTGATGTTACTTGGGATTCCCCATCTGAGAATAACTTCATTGATCAATGCTTTAGCTACGGCAACTGTGTCTTGTTTCGATGTGGGGTAAACCTCCACCCATTTAGAAAACATATCAACTATAACCAAGCAATATTTTTTCCCCTCACTCGGTGTTAGCTCAATAAAATCCATCTGTAGATGGTCAAATGGTTTGTCAGGTGGAGGATGTGCAGCTTGTGGGGCCTGCATTCCTCTACCAATATTGTTAGTGGCACAAATCATGCATACCAGACAAAACTTCTGAGCGTAGCTAGAAAACCCCTTTGTGAACCAATGTTGTGAAATAGCAGCCATCATCGATCCTTTTGAAACATGATCCTTCCCATGCGTTAACTTTGCATAATGGGGAAACAGATATTTTGGCAAACAAGGCTTCTCATCAGGGCCCACCCACACCCCATGTGTGTGTGTGCAACCACTTCTCTTCCAAAGTCCACGCTCCTCCACTGTTGCTCTAAGTTGAAGTTCTTGCAGGTCAGCCGTGGGGGTGGTGGGTTTGACCTGTAAGAGAATGTGTGAAGAAGATAGGGCTGGCGAGCAAATGCTTTTGCCGCTGCATCCTCCCTGGCATTTCCTTGTGATACTTGGTCATTATAAGAGGTGTGAGCATCACATTTACATACTGCATCCTGTTTGGGGAGGAGGACAGCATCAAGCATCTGAGACACTAGAGCATGATGTGCAATTGGTTTGCCTGATGGTGTAAGGAATTCTCTGTGTTTCCAAATCGTGCATAAATCATGTACTTAACCAAATGCATATCTACTGTCAGTGTAGATGTTAACCCTTTTCCCCTTAGCCAATTTGCATGCTTCAACGAGAGCAGTGAGCTCTGCTTCCTGTGCAGACAGGGAAGCAGGGAATGGTCGTGCAATCAATGTATCATGTGCTGCTACCACAGTGAAACCAACTTGATTTGCTCCTGTGTCTGAATTGCGAGACGCTGATCCATCCACAAACAGTGTAAATCTTGATTCTGCAACGTTGTTTCCTGTAAGTGTGGTCTGGGGGAACAAACTTAGGTTATTGTTACTACACAATTATGTTGTTCACCATCTCCTTCTGTTGGAAGAAGAGTAGCTGGGTTAAGAACATTGCATCTTTTCACAGTGATGTTAGGCATTTCCAACAGAATAGCATGATAACGAAGCATCATACACATAGCATTTGGGATCAAGTTTTGCTCAGAAAAATGCTATAGGTCTCTGTTTACCCCCCTTGATCTGGGAGTAGCACTTATGTCATCTACTCCCCCTTTCTTGTCATCTGGTTGTGTGAAAGGTCGGTCATGGTCGTGTAGTCATAAAGTCGAGGTCATCTGTAGCGTCAGTTTCAAGTCAGTGAAAGCTTTCTCCGCGTCATCAGTCCATGTCACTTTGCTATATGCTTTTAAGCCCGTGTGCGATTGCGCTGAGGGGCTCCTCGAGGACAGCATAGTTAAAATACATTCATAGGAATGACATCACTTATTTCTTTGTAACAGTTTTAGGAATCTTTGAATTACTGTTACACTATTAGGGGAGAGGGAATTGCCCTCTGCTGTGATCACATGCCCTAAAAATGTAACTTGTACATTTACAAACCTATACTTTTACAAACTTATACTTTTACGAACCTTTGCTTTAACAAACTTATACTTTAACAAACTGCAGTTTTTCAGGCTTGCCTTATGTCCTTATGCAGCTAAATGTTTTAAGAAAGCCACAGTATCATTTTCACAATATTCTTCAGTTGAAGCACAAATCATTATAGTGTCAACATATCGCAAATGTGCTCTTCCTGGTGTTATCTTTAATGATCTTAAGCTTTTTAGTGCCTGGTTGTAAATGGTCAGTGATTCACAAAAGCCTTGACGTAGGCATGTGAATGTATAACTTTCTCTGTTGAACTCAAATACAAACCAGTATTATCTATCTTTATCAATGTAAACACTGAAGAATGCATTTGCCCGATCAACAACAGAGAATAATTTACTATCCTTCAGAACTTGCTAAAGGATTGTTTGAAGAATTTGGAACCGACGAAGCGCATTGTTGTACTGCGGCGTTGACAACATACAAATTTTGGATGAATCGCAAATCATCAGTTTGTGTTTTATCAAAAATACTTTTCACCGGAAAAAATCGGAGTGTGCACTAGTGAATCCTTGCAAGGAACAATTACACTTGCCTTCAATAGAGAGTTGAAAACTGGTGTAATACCATCAATGGCTTTCTGTTACAGTAGATATTGTCAGATCATGGTGTGATAACCACAGGTTCCATGGTTCAATTAAACCCACATCATGATTACCTTGAGCCCTTGGAATGTTGTTTGTATAATCTAAATATGCATGTGCATATTGGGCATCTGTACATGTGTATGGTACCAGTTAAACAACCTTGAAAGTGTAAATAACAGATGTAAATCCTTTTCTAAAGATATTAAAAAATAGATTTTACTTAACCACGGGATCTGATATCTTCCCAAATGTCAGCATTGACACATTTTTGTATCCACGGTCGCATGTCTTGCCATTCATCATTTTTGTTTTTGACAGCAAGTCATGTGAGTGTGAACCAGGAACATTAAAAAAGGAAAGCATCCTCTGAACATCTGTGAAGGAACTGAGAGGGTGACTACAGAAACAGCACATCTATGTTCTTTCCAGAACATGCAACTTAGTGTTGAATTTTCTTTCACACTACTTTCCCTACAACTTATTTGTTCAAACCTGCATCTCTCCCTTTGTGATTGAGTGCAGTGAAGTTTAAATCTTTTGGATGCATACACGTGGTGTCTGTTCTTTGTGTGACTGAATGTGCCTTATCCACTAGATCTTTGTTGATTTGATGTGACAACAGATGAACAAAGCTTCCATTCAAACGCATATAACAGCGAAGCAGCATTACACTTAATATAATCTCTTTCCCTAGCACTGTGAGTGTGTGCATTGGCATATATGCATAATCATCTCATTGCTATTTAAGCTATGTTCCTATCAGCAGTTTGTCTTTCTTTTCTAAAAAAAAACAAAAAAAACAAAAAAAATAATTTACTTCTATGATAAATGTTTGTGTTTGTGTGGTGCATTCACCCTCTTGATGTGTGAGGTGTTCCTCACGGTCTCGTTCTCTGCTCAAAGATGCTGGTTCCTCCCTCTCCTCCATCCCCGCCTCGTACCATTCAGCCTTGTAAAGTTGCTGTTTCCTTGGCAATTTTTGTTTTGCCCAATGTCCCTTCTCTCCACAGAGAAAACAAATGTCCCAATCATCGTTCCACATGCATCCCCCCTCCTTCCTTGAAATCCTCTTCTTCTGCATCGCGATGTACCTCTGAACATCTTCAGTGAGGCTTTATGCAGATCAGTCTCTCTTTTCGTCTTCTTATTCGCATGAACTGCATGTGCTTTTATTAAGCTCTTCCTGAGTCCCACTTGATGCCTGTACGTTTTAACAGGCTGGCAACATCAGGTAACTTCAACAATTTCGCAATTTGGGCTGGATCTTGTCCCAGTCCATATTGCCCACTTGTCTGGTGCGAGGTGAAGAGAGGAGTTGCGGGTCTGGAACGTCATTAGCTGGAAAAGGTTGTTGTGGAACCTGGGCTCCTGCCTGTGGAACATCCGCTTCTGGTGGAGCTTGGTGTTGTTATGGTTGTCGTCTTGTAGGCGGGGAAGAGTCGAGGTCGGAAACCTGCATTTTGAGACACTGAGACATTTGTGAGGTGTTAACTGTCCCTGCCAGTGTATGTTTTCTGTCCCTATGATGCAATTCTTCTAACTACATTCAACATACATTCCTATCTGCCTGAAATTTAAGATTTACTTTTCTGGCCTAACTTACTATTTCGTTCTCCTCTAGCTTCAGTCTCAGCTGTTTCAGCTGTCTTAAAAAACTTTCTCTCTCTCTCTCTGGAAACCCACAGTCTCTCATTCCTCATTCACACTTGAAACAAACTTAGTGCTTTGTCACCATAGTTCTTTCACATGAAGTTCTCATAAGGATTACTCAGTTCAGTTCCATTATCCAAATCTTATATTTTTCATTTTATTTTATTTAAAGTAGTTACCTTAAGTCTTCAATCAATCTCCAAAACGCTATTGTATGGAGCAAATAGGAAACTTGTTAATATAAACATCATCTAAATAATGTAATACCTCCTATATTATATAAACAATAGTAATTTCCTCTTGTAATTACTTGGTTGCTGTTAGTTTCTCAATTCATCTCTTTTTTTTTTTTTTATCTCTTTTTTTTTTTAAATACACCTTCCAATATCCTGCCTAACCAACACAAATCATAGTGCCTTAAAGAAGTTCTCTACATAGCGCGCGTCTTGAGTCTTGTTTCAACAATGCAAATACACTCAGTATTATGTCCTAGGCTGTGGTTGTGCTCTCAACAAACTCATAAGGAACCTCGTCAGTCTACCTTCCAGGTTTATTATTAAAACCTTGGTTAAAAAAATGTACGGGGCTTTCAACCATCATGGAGTTCTTCTCTCCTTAGACCAACTTCTCTGTAACACTATGTTCTGCTTGGTATATATTACACTTGAAATCTCAGATTCTCACCAGATAGATCGCAGCGCTGAGACGATCCGGCTCAGGTCTAGGTCCCTGCATCTCACCCGTGGGGAGGTTAAGGTTGGAAACTTTTTTCCAAGATGATCAGTCAACCGTAGACACCGAGTCCAGATGCGTCCAGACGTGCGATCCCACTTCTGACACCAAATTGTGATGGAAATCTGGAGATACAAGAGGCTGGAAACAACAAAGTTTTCTACGTGTATTTAATAAGGGGCTTTCTGCAGAAAGGATCAACACAGGGAGTCCCAAAGAACTCAGAGTGAAGATGAAGAACAGTCAAATACAAGGGTCTTATATACCAGGGGATAGGGCTGTCTCTCTGATCCAATCAAGACAGGTTCCCATAGGTGGGGGAAGGACAGGAAACTAAACATAACAGCTGATTCACATGTGTTTCCTGAGGTGATAAGAAGAGATACACTCCTTCCTTTGATGGGTAATTAAGTCGCAAAAGGTCTCACTGTATTGACGTCATAAACAGTTCCCACCAGAAAACAGCTCAAGTCATCAAACATCTGTTGTATGTAAATACAAGTCATAAAAGTCTCTTGAGAAGCTTCAAACTTACTGTTCCAAATACAAAATACTTTTTCAACCTTGCTTAGTTAATTTTCTACTACATATGCCTATTGCTATTTGTTGTAACAACAATGGGATATATAAGGTATACCCTTCTCTCTAAGTTTGGTTAGCCCTGCTAGGTCTACCACTATTAACAGAAATCTGTCTCACCCAATAGAACTTGGATCACAGCGTGCTTCTCTCTAGACAGAGATTTATTTTTTTAAACAAAGGGAAAATATAACCGTTCTGTGGTGTAGACAAGTCCTGAGAAACCTGATCCAGCAACCATATATTTCAGCAAGTTCCACTTTCAATTGAAGACATTATACTACCAGAACACAGTCACTTCTTTCTCTCTCTGTATTTTTGTAATAAAGACTAACATCAATCTGAGCAATATCAACGCACCGATAGAACTATGAAAGAGTAAAATAAACCTCCATTTACATACTTCCCTACCCACTGTCATCCTCCTCCTCCTCCTCCTCCTCCTTCCCTCTCTACAGCACTTTGAGTGTCAATTTACTGCTTGTCTGCTCTTGACAATAAAAAGCCAGCCTCGAATTGCGAAGATAAAGGGACAAATCTGATCTACCCTTGTTATGACAGAGTGTGTAAAACATTTGTACTTCTGAAGTGAAACACACTCAGGCTGACACAACGTTGGAAGTGGAGGTGTCAATCTTTCACGTGAACATACAAATAAAACGTCATGTTCCTGTGAACCTGCTTGTCACTAGAAATATGTCAGAGACGAAGCTAGATGCCTTTTCTCATTTAATCGCTGTTAACTGGTGGACTCACGGTTCTGTCAATCACTTCTTTAAAGAAACGTTCACAGCTTGCAAAGGACATACAGTTTGTTCCGGTAAAGCCTATCCTGAAAACTATCAGTCCCTCCGCTTTAGCATAGCAATGTACATTATACTCAAAAAACATGCTTTTGCAGATTATTGATATTATCGATATAAACTGCAGATTTGTCAACGATATTTGAACACTCACCGGCGGCTTTTCACAGTCAACAGAGACCCTTGTAGACAAAGGTCATGTCTTCATTAATCTCAACAGAAGGGCAAGAATCATTACATCAGTTAGATTACTTGTTGTTCAGTTGCTCTTTCAGCCCCTGGATCTTCTCATGCTTCTTCTTGCTGATGTTACGATCGGCAGAGATTACCTCCTCTATCACCACTGCCCTCTGCTGCTCCTTGTCAAGAACCACTATCTTTGGTTAGTTAGCCCAAAGCTGTTTGTCAAACTGGAACTTGAAGTCCCACAGAACTGGTTATCAATCAACTTCAGTGGCATGTCCCATTTGAACTTGGAAACGTCTAATCCACATTTGTTACTGATGTTGCTCTACACACTATCCCTTCTAACCACCTTTGTCAACCACGTTTGGTGCCATGTCTGTTTAGGACTTTGGTATTTTAAGTACAAATTCGGCACAGATGTTCCTGTACACCCCCCCATCCACTTGCAATGCCTCCACCTTGGGTCCAGTCTGCGATGGTAGGTATTTTTCTTATGCAGCCACCCACTCACTTACGGACAGCTACTAAATTCCCATTACTTCCACAGTAGCTTTCTTCTATTGCAGCTAAATGCTGCTTTTTGGTCAGTGTGGACATGGTAATAGGGGAGGATAAAGATGTGTAGGTAGGCTGCATACAATGTAGGTAAGTCATCACGTGTACTGGTACCCCAACATATGACTATTCTATGTCCACTTTAATTAAATTTGTCTCGCTCATGTTCCAAGGTAGGCGTCTGTAGCATTAGGGACTTAAGCTCCTGGGGACACTTACTGGAGGCTTGTTTGTTTGTGTAAATGAATGTACTATCTTTCCAATGTTTTCAAGTGGTCCTGTCCACTGGGTGAGGATGGACGACACTCTTTGACTAGACATGAACACACACAGACAGAACTACTCCATTTAAGCACAAAATAAGAACAAATGCAAAGCTCAGCTTCATTTCATCCTCCCTGCCAGTGGCTGTTTGTGCTGTTCCTGCAGTCCCAGCCTATTTATCAGGCTGCTAATCAACCTGATAACCTGTAGCTGTGCCCGCTGCCATGGCGATCTTCACTCTTCACCTGCAGCCAGTGTTCATCCTCAGCCCTCTGCTCTACTCTCATATTTCTCATTCACAAGATTGCAAAGTAAATCCTGAAACTGACTTGAATAATTTTGACATAAAGCCAAACTGTGATGAACAGATCTAAGCCTGGATTTTTGCAGATTGCAGTCTTTATCCTCCTTGTGTGTTTCCAGTTTTATTTCCTGTCTTTCTGCGGTTTCCCGCTCTTTTGATCGTCTGAACATGTTCCTCATGTCTTTCACCTGTATTCAATCAACCTTGTGTATATAAGTGAATAAGCTTCGTCATCTTTCACTGGTTCATCGTGTTTCCTCAGTTGATCTTGTCATCCTGTCACCTTGTTCATCTTATTATCCCAGTTTTGATCTGTGATGCTTATTTGTTTTTTTCCTGGTTCCTCGTGATTTCAGTGCATGTGTGATTTAATATTGAACTTTGGTTTTTACCTTGTCTTACACTGAGTTTTCATCAAAATATGTTTTTATTGTTTCACTGGCTCCTGCGTTTGGGTCCGCCGACTCTCCACTACTGGCAATATTATGTAGTCAGCCTGTGCTGTATGATAATGCCAGGATAAAGTTTGTGTTGTGGTCTGAACGTGGGGAATTATAGCTTTAAAAACTCGAACTGTGTTTCAGGATCAATCGTGAGTCTCAACAGACCTGAAACTACACACAGGTGTTTCAATGGCTCCGGTTGAGAAGATCTCTGCTCCCGTTACAAAAGGGACAGCGGTAGGTTAGGAGGAGACTTTTCCGTCTCCAGACTTATCAGAGTCGGAGGAAATGCACAGATGTTACTATTAAACTTAACAATGGCTCTGCTGTGTTCAAGTGTCCCACTAATGTAATAACCTTTAAAGACCTCAGCATCTCCACAACACTGAGTCAGCACTGGAGAACGTCCTCACTGAACCCATCATAACTCTGCTACAGGGGAAAAATCCTTACAGCAAAGGTGTCCCTACATGTCCAAGTGCTAATTGTCTGGTAAGTTTGTTTTAATTTTTTCTTTATTCACACATCGTCTCACTAATGATAATAGTTGAAGACCAGAAGGAAAATTGTCCTCAACGCAAAGCATAAATATCATCGAAAGATTTATTAGAGATTAGTTGTAGCATGATGGCCCTGGTATTGCATGAGTGCACTTTCACAGGTCAATGACGTGTCGTTCTCTGCACATAAGTAATGTTGCACTGACACATAAATTGCTTTTTTTTCCGGTTGCATGCAGACCTTCACTGTGCTTCGCTCAACATATCCAAGAGTGTGAGAACATAGCAGTCGTTACCAATTATTCTTCAAGAAGCCATGCTTCACAGGCGCATCCGTCATTGTCCACGTGCAGGCATTTTTCTGACATCCCCATGGATTTGTTGTCCTTTGTAATCCAAAAACAATATGGCAATCAAGTCTGCATTTGTATTTTGATGCCAGGAAACATTTGAGTGGATGCATTCATATCAGTATACACCATCTGGTTCCTTAAATAGAGGACAAATTAAACTGGTCCATCAACAGGCTCATACTCCCTGGCCAGTGTAACCGCATCACACAGAACTTAGGGCAAATAAACCAACTGGGAGTAGATAAAAGCAAAGTGAATACAGATTAGGTCATGAAAAAATAATCATCATTTTGTCAAGTCCAAAGACTGGGCTCACTTGTCTCCACAATCTGAGTTCATTTTTCATCTCAAAGAAACTTTAAAGAGATGATTACGTGACACTGTGATAGAATTCACCATAAAAGATTAATGTTCTACAGTCTTGATCTACATGATAATGGAAACGCATGGAATGCCCCAAAAAGAAAAGGTCGTGCCACTCTACAATATCAAAGACTAAGATGTATGATTAATGTCTGTCGGAATAAAGTCTTCTCATAAATGTGAAAGCTTGATGGTCCAACCTTCCATAAGTTTACGAGGAGGGCATATTATGAAGAATATCATAATAGCTTTTTAGTGATGCACAGGATAAAAACAATGTCCCATGAAAGATGTATAAACACAGGGAGTTAACTCGAAATATATATATATAGTGCTGGATAATTAAAACTCAGGAAAACATTCTGTGTTGGAGCATATATGTGCTACAGGGTTAATCTCATATAAACACCTCTCAGGATATAAAAGGATTCTGATATTTCCTCCATTGCTTCTGAGACACCCTATACTACCAATTTTAAAACCATTACTAAATAATGACTCCCTGTTCCTATTTTTCTACTTTGGGAATTTAACGTTAATCTATCAAAACAGAGAAGAGTGTTTCATGAGCAGTATTTTCGATGTAGCTTTCACACACTGCAGTTGGGACAAAGCCTTGGTCCGTGTTGGTTTTTCTGTAACTTTGCAGTCAATGATGGGTTTCAGCCCAGCAGCTAAAACACCAGCCCCACTGCAACAACATCAGCACAGGCATCCAATAGCTTTCTCCAAAATTGGCTCAAATGGACTTGAAATTGAGTCATTTGGTCGGTCTTTGGCTGTGCAAGCACACGCTTGTCTCCAGGAGATGGCTTGAGGGGATTTTTAAGTCCGTCTCCCATTCGGCATATAACGATAAAAAGTAGGCTCAATCTTTAAGAAAGTACATTAGAAAAGGAAAGCTGTAATGAGAAGACTGGCAGATGGGGTTATCCATCCTGGTTGTCCAAACAAAAAAAGGTTAATAGCATAATGTTTGGAGCTTTTAACAGGAGAAAAAACTGACCTGCCACAAACAGTCTGGGGCCGGCTGCAGCCTAACTTGATTTCCTGGAAGCTGATCAGGACGGGATTGGATCAACGTAAACTGATGTAGGTCAAAGGATGAGCGACCATTTGGAGAAAGTGGTGGGTCGTGACATTATCAGAGCCCCCCCACAGGTGCAAACCTCTGTGGTTCTACCGTTATACCTTCAGACCATCCACTTACTATTTTCTACAGCGGAAGGACTCACAGATCTTTGATATTCCTTCTTTCTTCCCCATCAGTGAGACTGCATGAATCTCCTCACATAGAAATGACTGTAATGAGAATGGCTTCTAACATAGATTGGACACAGAAAGTAGTGATTTTAACAGGGGAAGGAAGACGTCCTGCTAAAGTCATAATTTTCCCATTTTCTTAAGACTTAGCAGATAAGGCAGCACGCTGTTAGAGATAAATGGATCTCCCT
Organism: Limanda limanda; assembly: GCF_963576545.1. Lineage (NCBI taxonomy): Eukaryota > Metazoa > Chordata > Actinopteri > Pleuronectiformes > Pleuronectidae > Limanda > Limanda limanda. Next base: position 8,261,813 of record NC_083650.1, on the reverse strand, counting down.
GCTATCTGCTGTTTCATCAAGGCCAAGAGCAAGACAATAATTCTTCTCTTTACCAAACAGCTAAAATATTTGTTGGCTTAATCATCCACAGCAAGTACGTGACACCATAGTATGCTAATTTGTTTGTAGCTTTGTGGACTCCAAAATATGACCCTGCACAGTTTCAAGAGAAGGGATATAACGATATCATGCTCGCAAAACATGAAATACGCTATCTCTCATTGTGCAAAAAGCTGCCCCAACAATAAAGTGTCCTTGTAAGTTGTTGACCAATGCATTGCCATTTTCCTGCCCAGCACTAATGTTGTTTGAATAGCAAATACACTTGTGCACAGCTGGGTGTGTTGGTCTTAAAATATCTTGTGGTCAGGCAAATAGTTGGCACATTGCTATCATGATGCAGTGTCAGCATAGATGGGTGCACAGCATGTGTAAACTCTGCTTGTTCCACACAGTCTTAGAACACAAAGTGAAAGCACCCTCTTCAATGTATGTTACATTCAAAACTAACCCTAACATCATTAAGACACTAAGTCAACCCCACGTTTGCCTTTGGCTTTAAACGATACACTAACATCGTTAAAACAGAGCCCTTAAGGTTTATGTTTGAATCACATGTGCATCTGTGGAAGATTGAATGTAAAATGTCATACGAATAGATTTCTAAGAACATATTCACAGTAGTAAAATAAAAGAGTCATAGACGGCTGTAAGTAATACTGCCGCCTTCTATGTGATAGCATTGTGCCTAATAGGATTATGCATGAAGAGCCTATGTGTGATGGAGAGGAGGGGAGACTGCCATGATTTACAAGCCCGACAGGAACAATTAGGTGGGCATGCTCGGTGGACTATTACTCACCAGAGACAAAGTGAAAAGACCTCTTTTCATTTACATCCATGCAGCCGCGAGGTTCAGAAAGTGAAAGTGTTGCAGAGATATGTTTTGTTTCCGACCAGCGAGCTGATTAAAAGCTGAGGAGGCCTCTGCATTCATGTCTCACACGGTACAGGTCAGGAATTTTCGACACAGACGTGACCACAGCTCTTCTTTACTCGTGTGCCGACGACACTCAGGGAATACAACCAGCCACAAGGCCACATGTTCCCTGGTGCACTTTATTAACTGACTGTGTGCATGTGGTCCCGAGCAGGACAAGTGGCGGTATTATCCTTTACAAGGCTCGTTTTTGTTAAACGCTGCACATTCTACATTTAATGGATGGTCGAGTAAATCAAACCAATAGAATTTATAGTGTGGACTGTAAAATAACAGACTCAAAATAAGATGAGAGGATGTGTATTCAGCCACAGAATTACTAGTTTAAGAGGATCTTGTATCCGCATCAATTACCAAATCCTGCATAAAACATATTCTTGCAGTATTTGCCTCAATATGAGTCAATGGAGTTTGATGAGAGTCTACAAACAGGACAGCGCAGCGAGAGGCAATTAGAGCAGCTGCAGTATTTCCAGGCTGGCCCTAATAGGTCACATGCGAATGCAGCAACGAGGGACTTCCAGCAGCTCCCGTCCCCGCAGCTGCTGAATAAATGAAGAGATCTCTCCAAAAAGCACAATACTCGCTGACAGCGGATCAATGAACACGCACGTGCATGTGAGTGCGGCTGTTTGTTGAGTGGTTGAAAAGGGGAGTAAACACGCTGATCGCTGTGGCAATCTGTGCTGAAGAAGTGTCTGTAAGGAACTGGGCATATTGATCCGGAGACTGAACACTTATTCATGTAGTAATATAGTAACTGGAGGAGGTAGAGTAATGAAAAGGGTTATTTTTACTTGTTTTTAAACATATCACATCTCACTCCCACCTGCTCTAGCAGGATTTGGGTCTAAAACCCACCTCCTCCTGCAATCTAATTCTTTCTTGTTACTGGCGAGCAGGATCCCTCAGCCCTGATTAAATTAAATTAAACGTTATCTTCAGTCACCACTCGATCCAACGTTATTAGGTTTTTGTGAAAAGTCTCACCCGAACAGTAATGTCCCCAAAAAATCCTTTCATTACTTCAAAGTTTCAATATTGTCAAAAGCTTTGATTTACTTTCTCAATTCCCATCAGTTGCTTCATAAATGCTAGCATGCTATACTACGCTGAGATGGGGATCATTGTAAGCATCACACTTGCTTAGTAAACCCAGGCTCGATGTTTCATCTCGCTTTCAGTCTCGCAGATTTGTATGAATATGATGAATTCGAATGCAAACAATTAAGTGTAAGATCAGTCTACCAAGAAACAGAAAGAGAGACAACGAAAACTCAAATGCCTTTTAAAATGGATTTGGATTATTTAAATACCAGAATGCTGTTTGTTTTCACGGGTGATAAAGACCAACAATCACAGCCACTCATATAAGATGATACATATGACAAATAACTTTTCATCTTCCATTAATTTCATGTCAAGTTTTCTCATAATTAAACTCCATCAGTGACGGTGAAAGAAAAGAGAAAAAAAGGAAGAAAAAGACCATCCTTCCATTTTTAACACAATGGGAAATGACACTATCAATTTCTCGCTTGTACGAAAAGTAATCTGCGGTGTGGATTTAACACCGACTGCAGCTGAGTGAACATCGCTTAATGCAAACAAGCATCGCTTTAAAGAGCAGTTAATACAAATCACTGACATTTGCATTGATGTAACTGACACAATCACAGTTCAAACCCCTGAGAGCTGAGCCATTATCTTGTTGGCAGTTCAACGCCATCGTTTCTTCAAAGAACACTTCAACTGACTCAATCTACTTCACAGCGTGGCTCATTCAACAAAAAAAAAAATGGTGCATACTATTAAAAATGCATTAGGTGATTGTTCTTTGTTTGCTTTGAACTGCATATTTTAAAAATTGGTTTGCCATCATTATCATTGTTCCTAAGCAACAAGGTTGCCCAATGACCAAAGCAGTATTTGTCATGCCCTGATCTATAAAACAGTGAAACCACATTGTACGGAAGCTATTTGCTTCTGCAGGTACAGTGATCATCTTTACACAATAATAAACATATTTTTAAAACCATGACTACAACAAAGACTTGACTGCAAGAGTTTTTGTTAAATTAGTTTTTAAACTGACAAATATGAATTTATATCTTATTTTAAAGGTTCAGTGTGTATAATTTAGAAACACCTAGTGGTGAAATTGTATGTTGCAGCTGTATACCCCTCGACTCACCCTCCCCTTCCAAACATGAAGGAGAACCTGTGACAGCCTTCAGTTTTCATAACTCAAAAGGTGTTTAGTTTGTTCAGTTTGGGCCACTGTAAAAACATGGCAGCCTCCGTAGAGAAGACCTGCTCCTGATGTAAATATAACTTGTTTCAATATAAAGGGCCCAATCTAGGGTAAAGAAAACAATAATTTGTGCAATTTAGATGAAACACACTAGAGAAAACATCACTAGGATTATTTTATATTCAATTTCGGCAAATAAATCTCTTTCACCTAAATCTTACACACTGAACCTCTAAACTCACCTATTACACCTCTTCAGCCTAAATGGGCGGCTGTGGCTCTGGAGGTATAATGGGTTGTCTTCTAACCCGAAGGTCATTGGTTCGATCTCTGGCTCATTCAATCCGCATGCCACAGCTTCCTTGGACAAGTCTCAGACCCGTAAATTGCCCCTGATAGCTTTCGTTGGAGTGTAAATGTGAAAAGTGTATGATTGACCTTCGCTCCTTAAAGTGCTGTGTGCATGGCTGAATGTGACTGGAGTGGACACTAAGACTGGAGAAAAGCACTGTAATAGATGCATTCCAATTACCTTGGAACGAGTAACACTGAAATCCGTTTGACGTCAGAGATGCTGTTGTTTTACAACCTGCAATCTGCTCGCTGTGGGGAAACAGAGCGGTCTGCAGAGAAGCCCTCACAGCTGAAGTTTAACTCTCGACAACTGACACAGCCGCTCTGTAGCACTCAGCTGTCATCAGTATGCAGCTCACATCTGCCTGGTTTATATTTCTGTCACATCAAAGCTTACCTGAAGAACCTTTGAGCAACACTGAAACACAGTGTTGGGGCTTTTTTCAAATTGATTCCACAGCATTCAGGCAAATCTGAGCGGTTTACTGTATAGCTTCCCATGTTTCATCTGAAGTGCGACACACAATATCTCATTATGTGTCCTACCTGTCAAACGTTTAACACATTTTTGAATTAAGTCTAGTCAATAAGTTGATATTGTACAAAGGTCATCGGTATACCATAGACTATGTATACATGCAGAAGTGCCTTAAACGTATATTCTCTCAAATGACTAGCAGAAGGTAGCTCCACTGGTTGCAAAAATAAGTCTGTCTCTATTTAAATCTATAAAAAAAGGATTGTCTTGATTTACAATCTCAGTAAACATTTTCCTCTGGAGTTTACGGTCTCAGTAGCTAATTTCAAGTCTTGTTCGATACAGCATGATGTGCATTTTGAAAACTATGGTTTAGAGTAGAATAGGCAGTATAGCATGTTATGGGCATGGATACCGTGTGATGACAACTCAACTATGGTCACTTCGGGTTTAAAAAACAACAACATGGAGCTGCCAATATCAGAGTTTTCGAAACAGCAGTTCACAAACCAAATGGTGACACAGTGTTGGGTCCCCACCTGTGGTAAACTGCCCGAGGTAAAACAAAAACTTCCACTTTGAAGAACGAATAATAGAAGATCAGAGTTTAAGAAATTGGTTAAAGTGTCCTGCAACGGTGGAAGTAAATGAAGCCCTGAAAGCTGCTACAAATCATTTCTGATGGTGCCCCAACTGTTGTTGTTACTTACAAACCCTCTGTCTGTACAAAACTGTGTTAAAACATTATTAGGACAACACTGTGCTACAGGAAGTGCTGCTGTGTGTTGACACAGAAACAGAGTGGTGACGAAAAGAAAACAAAGAAAGACTGGCTGGTTGGTTGGTCAGCAGTTCTTCTGACAGCAAGATAATGATCCAAGGAATTGAAATAAAAAAAACTAAGATGTTGGGTTCAACCGATATAGGACCAGCACATTCTCCAAAGCTTAAAGACATTGTTAAAGCAAATTAGCTTGTGAACTTATGAAAAGGTGTTGGATCAATTCTTCTGAACAATATTGGACATCTGTCGTAGAAATATCGTTACATTTTTCGTTCACTAAAGAAAATGTAAAACCAACTTGAACTATTGAACTAACTTTATTAATCTCTGCGTTACCAATTTGACTATTTTGTTAAGTTGTTCCAACAATTTCCTTTTTTTGTAGTAGTAGTGCAACAAGAAGATCCCATGATTCAATGATTTGAAAATCTCTTGTTGTTTGAATGTTTAATGCTTTCATTTCAGAAACACTGAGACACTGAATTCAGTAAATTGAACTACTGGAAAAATGTAGGTGTTCTCAAACTTTAGTGTTTGACTGTAAACACCCTCCTCCGTGTGTAGGTGCGGAGGAAAGGCTGCGGAAACACTGGTTATATAATTAGAAACCTCCTTTCATTCTCGTGCTGGAATAACCAATTTGCCTGTGACCTGTGTCATACGGCTTTAATTACCTCTATCCAATTAGAGTCGACTCTTTAGCCCACCCTGCAGCCAGCACCTTGAATTTGCTTTGCCAGGAATATTCCCTTTTGATTTCAGGTCTCTTTTCATCATGACTGTGCTGTCTATCAAAACCATGCATGAGACTGACTGGCTTCGATTCTGCTGAGTCACAGCCTGTATGCATGTGTGTCTTCAAGACAGAAGCTAGAGAATGATTGATTGAATAACTGATTCATTTATTTATTTCTATTATTGCCAGATGCACATTAGGTTCAAGCAGAGTGTCCTCAGTGCCTTGGGCTGTTGTGAAAAACATACCAGATACAGTAAAAGAGCCTAAGTGTGCAGTGCAGTACAGTGTGTACATATTTGGGCCAAAAAGAAATCAATGGGCACCGGATGCTGCACAGAAACATTCAATGAGCAGTAGGCCTTTATGTCCACTCTGTAGAGAGATCAGTAGTGGGTGTTCAAGAGCGCTAGTGTGTAAACCCAGTGATGAGTAAGCTCTTCCACTATTGCTCCTGACAGATCTGACAGCTTCTCTCCAGTAGCAGAGAGCTGCAGCTTCATCTCAAGGGTGTATGAATTGAGACAGATTATTCGGGGAGTGATTCAGAACTATCATTATTAAGTCCTCAATGCAATCTGCCTTTATTCAGCGGGGCTGCCTCGAACAGAGGTTCCGCCAGAACAGATTCTGAGAACCACTCGAGCAAATGTCCGCGAATAAACCGGTTGTCCCACTACACGGGGTGGAGTGTTATGACTGAGTGCGTGGAATTGGAAACAACTGAAAGAAAAATAACAAATAGTGGGTGAGAGAGGTGATGTGGGAAGTGTTTTTTACAACACAGCAAAGATCCTCTGCTCCAGGTGATGTGTGTTTGCAGGTCTGTGTGTCTCTGCAGATTAAGCACTGATTGCATCTGATTCCACAAATGTCTGTGTGTCTGTAGGTGGAATGCAGATCTCCCGAGCCGATCATTTTATCGCCTTCTCACTTTGCATGCGCGTTGTTAAGGGCCCGAGAAAGTGCAGTGTTGAATTTGATGCAGTCAATATTAATAAACAGGTGACCAGTGCTCTGTAGCAGCAGCAGCTGGGATTCATGGAGGTGAGTGACGTTGTCAATCAAAACAGCAGCAACAACAGATTTTTCCAAGTCTGGGATACAACTTTGAATAAACAGGTTCTGCAGATTCCACCGGGTCCTGCAGCCGCTCTTTTCTTGACACGGCTTAAATACTGCAGGTCAGGTTTACAGTCTAAGAAAGACAAGCAGCAACCAGCAACAAGGCAAAGAGCTCATTCCAAACAGGCAGGATTAGAACAGGCACATGTTCATATAATAATGAACAGTGAAGTGACGTGAACATGGATGTGTGTGTGTGTGCGTGTGATATATTTGTATGAGTCTAATGCTCACGTTATTCAAACAGCCGGCTGCAGGTCATCACACATCATATTGATAGTTAAGTTGAATTAGACCATATGGAGCAGAATATTAATAATTATTACACTGGAGAAATCATATACATTTTTTAAACTTTATTTAACTTATACATTAAAGTGTTGTCAGTATTATTTTTGAACACCAGCTGCTTTAACAAATGTGGCACCGCGGGTCCAAGCTGTTTTCCATTTCAAAAAAAGATCGGAGGGATGCCAAGAAAACATAAAATACTACAAATATTACATTTACATACCAAAATAATTAGCAATCTATACTGTAATTCTATGAGCAGAACAGTGATGGAAATTAGTAAATAGAGCTTGAGGGTCTTATCGAACAAAACATTTTCAAAATGCCTCATGAAATCTTTTTACATTTTACAGGCAGACAGTTGAGGCTGACACAGTACGGTTCATTTGCCTGCAGGTTAGTGATAAATAACATTAAACATAAAGTCATTAACAAAAGTACTGATAAATAATGATCACTGAAAAACAAATGAATCTTTTAAAGCAGGAAAAGCTGCTTCTGGTGGATTTTTATAAAAATACATATTAATGTAAAGATGATTTAAAAGGTGCATAAAAGTTTGATGCCGATGAAAAGTCAGTTTCCGAGACCGACATGTCACGTATGCAATATATTATAGCGCTCGGAGATTTGAATAGAAAATGCAGACAAGCCCGGATGCTCTTGAGTGACACGCATAATCCAATTTAAAAACAATCCCATGCTGATGTGCCCAACAAGGTTAAAGACACCGAGAGTTACGCAGTAAAATATTGCATTCCTTGGTAATAAAGCAGCGTAATTCACGGCTCAGAGATGCCGTGTCAAAGGGTTAATCCCCTGATATTCCAGTGCAGTCTGTAATTCTGGTCCACTAACTGGCCGGTTGGGTTCGTTACCATACGAGCTCAAATGGAAAAGCTGATGAGTAACAGAGATTTAATTTGGATGAGCATTGATGACATCTTCACGCATGAGGAAACTTCAAAGCCTTATTTGGTGAGTCACAAATGATGGCCGACTGAGAGCGGTGTTCCGGGGTTCTTATATTAACCTAGATATATCAAAGTCTCCACTATATAAATATATGTGGGATTTTCTTTTTTAAATCTATCCCATCGAATATTATTCAAAAGCTGATTTCTTTGACAGTGCAGCACAGTGTGTATGTTTTTGTTGTGCACTCCCAGTCCTCAGGGACATTATTTGATAAAAGATAAACACAGCACACCGCACAACTGATTAGTTGCTGCAGTATGTGCAGCCACCGAAAGACACATCCTCCACTTTGAATTGGTGCACGTGAAAATGAATGTGTACCGAGCGCTTCCAGCACCGCTGAGGCTCACAGATCATTTCTCACTTTGAAGTGTGCTGTCGACCGGAGCCTGCAGTTGGTTATGACACCGACTGGGAGCAAACAAAATCTGCCCATTATGAAGAGATGGTACCCCCCCACACACACACCCACCACCCCCCACCTACCTCCCGCGGACAGATGCTCTCATTTCGCTGGAGAGACTCGAGGATAAATAATAAATTAAAAAACGGAAATTGGCAACGTCAAGACCTTTATGTGCACAATGTGGAAATATTGAAGTGGCTGCAATGTAGTGTGATTGGAAACCAGAAATGAGTTGCAACACTAAGCATTTCTTTGTATATACTTTTTTGCCAATATGTAATTAAGAGCAAGATTTCCTTTTTGGATAAGTCATCACATGGAGAGGGAGTCGTCCTCACAAGGGAAATAAACTGTCACATCCCTCATCAACTTCATGCTGCTGTGTTATGGTAACAACCAAAGCAACAACTGGTAACATCAAGGGTGAATACAAGTAGGAGTAAACCCTCTAAATCAGTTTGTACCACATTTGTTTTTGCCGTTTTAGCAACATTTGGTCAAGGAACACAGTTGTTAACTTGTCATTTGGCTGGTCAGGTGCTTCAGCGCTTTGATCCAGACAACAACATCTTAACTGCTAAAACATGGATTGTCATGCAATGAAGATATTCATGGTCCCCAGAAGATGAAACCTACAAACGTTTAGCACATCCATGAGGTCGACATGTCTGGATAATAGTGAACCTTTGCTACTATAAGCCACTGGATTTGCTTCACATATTCGATGTCCCCAAAGGATAATTCTTATGACTTTGGTGATTTTCTTCCTATGTCACCTGCAGGTGAAATGTCATAACATCTAGTTGATTGATTGCCTTAAAGATTGCTCCAAATTTCCATGCTTTTGTTGCACAGCAATTCATTACAGATTCTCATGATCCCCGGATCTTTTATCTTACCCCATCATCAGGTCAATATTCTTGTTCGTCTGAAATGTTGGTTTATGACTCAGTACCTTCAGAACTAATGACATGCAGCACCAGCATCTCAACATTGTGTTTACAAAGCACAGCTCTAAGTAAGTCTGAGTTCTCACAGAACCATCAGCTCAGCTGCAGACTGGTTTATGTAATGTGCAGTTTGCTGGTGTCAAATCCACCGACCCTCTGCTGAGTCAAGTGCCAACTCTCAAAGTTACTCTCGCAAACACCATCTCTTATAATTGAATGATTCTGATCAGATTTTCCTGGTGTACTAACATTACCACCCTTCAAAGAAACTGTGACAATATACCAAAAAAAACAGCAAAGGGATTTGGTCCTTCTTCCATGTCTATCGTTGATTAATCATAGGAAAGCATGCTGCTCTAAATCCTCAACACCAGATTAGCTGTGTTTGAATGTGGTCTCAGGAGGAACGGGCACACAGTGTGCGTATGCAAATAGATTTACACACAACCAATTACACTGAAAACTCTTCAAACAAAGGGAATCCGCAGAGGAGAGACCTGTCGTTCTTCGCTGTTCAGAGTTACAGACGCGGGAGACGTTTTTATTATAATGTAGTGGATTAAATTATAATTTGGATTTTATATTTATATTAGGTATGGGTCAGAGGGCCACACTTCATAACATCAGTGTGATTGGACTGATTGTCGTTGTGTTAATACACCATATCAAATAGTGATCCAGTAATCATCTGCAGCCGTCTGGGGAATAATGGGTTATGTAACATTTCTATATTACTTTAGTTATTTATTTGTTTCTCTCTGTGTGTGTTTAAGGGCTTATTTTGTATTATTAGTTTAGAAGCTTCTCTGTGGGAGTTTCTACTAATAAGCCAATTTTCCACTGACAATAATAGTGATTAATGGGCTGGGCTTTCAATGCTTTTTATTGGGATAAAACTGGAGAGATGGTTCTGTGAAAGCAAAGAGCAAAGAGTCAGTGCATTAATACCTGTTATCTCCCTAACAAGTACAATCTCATTTAACAGTATGGCAGTTTGGAGTACAACCTGTTCAGTCTGTGTGTGTATCTCTTTAGGAGTGGGAGTGGGAGGTGGATGATAAACAATGTCATAATTACTTCTTAGCTCTCAGTGTTATCAGGCCACCAATTGCTTATTAGCACAAGATGGAAAGTGCAACTAAGGGTAGTGGGAGTTTCATTAGTTTTACATGCATTTGGTCCAAAATCTCCTTATTGAACTTTTGATGTGATAAAAGTAAAAAGTTAATGAAAGTTATTCTGATCAAGATGTGAATGTCAATATTACATTTCATGGAAATACGTTCTAACATTTGATCAAAACCGTGAGTGTCAAGTCATGAGGAAACATCCCCCAGGAACCATTAACAGGTTGCCAGTCCATCACAGAGCTGTCATGCAAAGACAAACAGCCAGTCACTCTCACAATCACACTTACAGTCAATTTATTGTGTCGGCCTTAGTCTGTGTGTCTTTGGAGCCTGTGAACAGCCACACAGACCAAGTGGAGAACATGGAAACTCCAAACAAAAAGACCCAGACGTGACCAGGATGCAAACAAACAACCATTAGAAAGTCAAAAATGAACAAGTCATGGTCTTATCAGAGTCATTAGGGTGCAAACCTCTGGGGAGCATCAGTAGCTTTACAGAATTTCATGAATAACTGTCCAGTAGTTGTTGGAATATTTCACTTAAAGTAAAAAGTGGTCAGAGGAAAACGTTGTCCTTACCAAAATCATGATCCTCCATGATCATTCATCCAGTGGTTGCTTAGGTATTTCAGTCTGCATCTGAACGAAGGATTGACTGACGTGATGCATCGTCGCTGAATATCTCTGAAGCATGATCGATGCTTTCCAGCCAATCCCATCAGTCAGCAAATATATTTTTTTGCAGCAGGTGCAGTCTGCAAAAGTAGATCAACCTCTAATAATGAGAAACTCCTTGTTTATTCATGTTTGTGCCTGAATGCAGTGATCTCACTTGTTCCAATCCCCCACGCCTTTGCAGAATACAATGGGAAATACTCATGAATAATTTAGATAAAAGATAAAAATGTATGTTTACTCCAATGGCTGTTTCATATGCTAATGCCACCATTTTCCCTTTCACCTGGGGATGTTCTGAGAGGCATTTGACAGTGAACACTTCCGTCTATACCTCTGGGACTCAGGAGAGCTCAGGAGAGATTGGGAAATCAACTGGAAGAGATAGAATAGTGGTTTTTTCTGAACCTCCACATTTGCCCCTCAATCTTTTATGCAACATCTGCTGTTTTCCTTTTTACACATTTATTTTCACTCTCCCATTCCATTTTTCAAATAAACACTTCCCCAGTGTTCGGTGAAATATGACAACCTTAAAGTCTCTGTATGTACAGTGGCCCGGAGACTCAAGCTGTCCTCAGGGATCCAACAGTAATGAATGGTTAAGCTGACAGTCATCAGCAAGTATGGGGAGGGGGGGGGGGACTTTTTTTTTGCATAAATCTGGACACTCCCCTCACAGCCTTTGGCAGGTCAATAAACAGCATGGTGGGGATTGGAGCGAGCAGTGGCGGGAGGGATTTTCCCTACTTGTCAACTCTGTGTTGTTCCACTCATTAAGCACAGTGATATTAAGCCGGTGTTGGGACCGGGGGGGGGGAGCCGTGGTTGGTGGCGTTTTGGATTGGCATGCATGCAGCGAGCACAGTCAGGAGCTCGTCATAGGCCCATGAGCAGGCAGGGCTGGGAGGAAAACAGACAATTAAATCAATAAGACAGCAGTCAGAAGATCACCGCACCGGCTACCCCCCCAACCCCAGCCTTTTGGAAGAAAATAAGTCATTTGAAAAAGCTTTTAACCTCTTCAGCTTCAGGTTACTTACATTAGAAAAGAGTGGGAAAACTTTGGTCCTGTGGCTGATTCCCCTTCTCACCGTCCTGTCCTCACTTCAACCTGTCACTCAGGAGCAATCAACCTAATTGAAGGAAAATAGACAAGCACAAGGTAAAGTAGTCTTTGAGATGCCTCTCAAGGTTTCAGTCTATAATATTCCTCCTGCAGTAAATGACAAAAACTAGAATATACTCTCAAATTGAGCAAGACAGTGAAGGGTACTTTGGCAAGATTGAGAACAGGCTTCACTCTGGAGGGCGATCTCGGGAAGTGGAGTGCCAAACAGTGACACTCGGCATGACTCCCCAGAAAATTAAAAGGACGGTATCACAGCCAGGCAGCTGCGAGTTACTACTTCACCTTTTCAGAGTCTTATTGTGCAAGCATTTGAATACAGAAGAATATTTACCATATATACACACAGTACATTCGTATGGAGAACAGGCTGTTGACAAAAAATACATTTGTGGAGGTGGTTTGGCAACTACGGCAACTTTGGCTTGCTTCGCGTTTGGGTTCTTATTTTAGTCTGTCATCTCCTGAGAAATACGTTGAGTTCTCTGGTTTGCAAAATGTTTGAATGACTTTCTTCAGCAGATAAACAGGTCGAAGGTCTTTGGGGATTTTATCCATACTTACACAGTTTTTTATAGTATGTGAGCATACTCTGAAAAACGATCAGCAGTTGCTGTTTTTTTTATTATGGTGACATTCCCTGCTGCTTTTCTTTTGGGGTCCCACTCTGGACAGTTAGCCTGTGTATTGCAGGAACAACATTCAGAGACAAACAACCTTTCCCACTCTCATTCACTCAAGTCTCCAATTCACCAAACCCCAATCTGCATGTCTTTGGTCTGTGGGAGGAAGCAGGAGTTTCCAAAGAAAACCCACACAGACACCGGGAGGAACATGCCGGACACCACGCAGGAACCTGCTCGCTGTTTGGACACGCTGTTAACATTGCACAAGTCCCACATGGGTAGAACATTCATGAGATCTTTAAAATTGTTCAGTTATATTCAATAATTAATATTATAATGAAACAATCGCAGTAAAAATGGCTCGGTCCATGTGCTTGTCTCAGCTCATTGATTTCCACCTTTGCCAGGGTTGGATCAGTGTGTTGCTGTTTCCCACAGTGTCTTTTTGAAAGCTGCCACTAGGTGTGAGTGAGAAATGTATCAGTGCAAAACAACAGCTATAGATGAAGCCGACGTTAGAACTGAGAACCAACAGAAAAACACCAATTAGGAGAAAGAAAACATCTTTCATGGAGGAGGAAAGAACTAAAGTGAAGAATGTTGGATTTAGCTCGGCAGTGTTAACAGAAACTAAAACACTGAATCAACTTCTCACAGAATAACAGTTATTTGCATCATAGTCTTGTTCCCACAATCAGATTTTTCAATTAGTTGCATAAATGTAGATTCATCTTTAGGATTTTTTGCATATTTCCCGTCTTGTACGTCAACGTTACATTGTTGTTTCCTCAAACTTATATTATTCTGGATTTGACGTGATTAAAAATGCATTATATAGTGGAAACCTTAAACTGTACATATTACATGTCCATGTACTTATATGTACTTTCTCTGTAATGAAAGAACCTCATACATGTTGAAAAACATATTATAAATGTAGGCAATTGGAGATGTCCACAGAATCAATATTCCCATTTTCCCGGTGACCGTTTCTCTCTCGCTTCACTCTCTCACTGTCTCTATTACTCCCTCTCATCATTTCGTTTTCTCTCTTGTCTCATATTCTCATTAACACAGCTGCCCTGTTGCCTCACCGCCTCCTCTGTTCCCCCCCTTTTGTGCAGCTACAGAGCCACTTCTTCTCCGGATTCAGCCCTGCTACACGAACCTTCATAAACAATGTGTGCACGTATGAAAGTACCGGGGGGGGGGGCAGGAGACATCCAATTAAAAGCACAATGCATTATTATTTCCCAGCTCCCCCTCTCTCCTCTCTGCCGTCTCCCGAAGCCCTTCAGATTATATAACAGCTCAGTGTCAACGCAGCCAGCCTGTGGAGGACAAGTTGGGGGGGTCTTCGGCGATGATGCAGCTCAGCGACTCTGGACTTTCCCCAGCAGCTTGTGTGCTACCCCTCACTCCTCCTCCACCTCCTCCTCCTCCTCTTTCCTCCCTTTGCCATATCCACCCACCCACCAGCCCACCTCCTCCCTCCCTTCCTTACACACACACACATACACACATTGCTCCACTCAATCACGAATGCACAGGGATTGCAGCAGCAGCAGCAGCGGCGGCACCGCGAGATGGAGATCTCCGCTGTGTGTGTGAGTGCCTGTTCCCGGTGAGTGCAGGGACAAGAGCGAATGAGTGTCAGTAATGCTTGAATGAGGTGTCTGAGGGAGACCAGGGGGGGGGAGAGAGTGGAAGGCAGGAGAAGGGGGGACATCAGCAAGGACCCCGTGTGGCTTTTGAGGCAAATGTCTGTCTGCTTCTCTCCCTCTTTCATCTCGATAACCTGAATCTTTGCCGGATGTGCCACAACTCCTCCAGCTGTCACTGCGCCGGCTGCCTGGCTGAGAGCTGCTCCGGTGGCTGGACGGTTCCCCGGCTCCCACTGGATACATGGATGAACACCGGCTCTGCGGGAGATCTGTGCTTTCTCGTCCTTTGCACCTCTAATCTGTTTGTCAAGGTAAGAGTTATACTCACCCCCCTTTTCTTTTTATTTTGGGAGTTGCACACATATTCACAGGTACTGCAAAAGGAGTGTGGGAAGGGAGGGAGGGGGGTTGATCTCATCCGTCTGTGCCAGAATTTGAATGAAATCAAAGTGGGATTCTGAAGCATTCCTAGGTCATGATGAAATGCTGTCAAAGTGCTGCACACATGTGTACGATCCCTGCATGCATGAGATAAGGATACGTTAGGGAGGTGGCATCTCTGCATCCAAGCAGCAGAAGGTTTTATGACTAATCAGAAGACCAAGTCCAATGTTTTCCCTCAGAATTAAGATGAGCTCAGTTGTGAAATGACTCTAAATAATTCACTTATCATAATGCGTGTCTTCGCAGCCCCTGACAGACATGCAGCTCTATATCTGATGAGGCAGGGGCTGATTATCACGATTTGCTCTACTTGGGAATTGCTTGAGAGTAAGAATATTAATAAGCGCTCGCCAACGAGACAATTGTATATCGTACCGCAACGGACTGTCAGAGAGATGACCGCTTATTGGAAAACACCTCTCCTATTAAGTGGAGTGGACGACATGACATTCGTATGCGGTGAGTGATGCGCTCCTCAAAGCTGAATATGATGAAAGACAGATTCGGACTTATCATGACTAATGACATGTGTGATCATGGGAGGCTCTGGGGTACTGCATCACATACAGAGCTGTACTTATATTTGCTCTCAGCTGCTGCCTCCCTCTCCCTCTCTCTCTCTCTCTCTCTCCCTCTCTCTCTCTCTGTCTCCCACACGTCATTCCTTGACTACCCAAATTCACAGGGAACACACAGGGTCCAGATTTGAGGTGCAAACACACAGCGACCTCTCTGTCTTGTCCCTATTTGCACTTGTTCAATCATCTTTTACATTTCGCCCCGAGTTAATGATCACGTCAAGCTGATTACGTGTCTATGCCCCACAGCCCAATCCTGCATTAATCAATAAACTCATCAGCGAGATGCACTACAGATGGAAGCTGTGAAGAGATGCCCGTAGACACTGTCTTCCCTCTTATTTTGGACAAAAAGAAACCAACACTAGCAAAAACAACCCCAAATGCCCTTCTGCATTTCAGCCTGTCTGAACTCTTCCCAGTGATCCGTTTCACAGCCAGTGCTCTCATGCAGGAGTAACATGGACAGGAGCTCCCCCCCCCCCCCCCCCCCCCCCCACTAACAAAAAGTGCTGCTCAGTGATAAATCTTTTAAGCCAATGTCATAAAGCAAACCTGTGCACAGGTGTAGCCTGCAGCCCGGATGGATACAGATAGCTCTGGATGACAGCTGGTGTTAGAAGATGTATAATGTGTGTGTGTGTGTGTGTGTGCATGTGTGTGTGTGCATGTGTGTGCATGACTGTAGGAGCTCTCAAAGGTGGCTGAGGTTGTTTTCAAAAGTTGAACTGAAGAAAATGTAAAGCTCTGGGCTCAGAAAGGGGTTTAGATTGTTGCCGTGAGAAAAGCCTGATGGTGCATTGACAAAAAAGATTACAGGCACACGAAGCATATAGGGGCCGAGCCTATAGTACACACACAGTACTGTACTGTACTGTAGGAATGCAAATGACTACACACACACGCTCACATAAAACACACACTCACACAAACATTTTATGGACTGGACAAAAGGCGTTTGTTTAGCGATGATGCAACTTCTACATTGTGCTTATGAAGGCCTAGTTGGTGCAATGTCACACACTGTAATTCATGCAAACAGGGGGAAAATGGATACACTGCCCAGTCCCGATGCATACAGTAGAACACATGAGCTCAGCACCAACCATGTGTCGGGACAATGAGGAGCCAATACCTTGTTGTGGCACGTGTCAGGGTAATGAGGAGCTGTGGCATCGGAGAACGTGCCGGGGTTTGCAACGCACGGAGTTTCTACCGGTGGTGCAGCGGCCGCTCGCCGTGTTTGACGAGACCGAGGCCGCCGTAATGACATTACTTCACCATTAATGAGAGTGGCTAGACGCTGTTATCCTATGTAAATACTCTGCAGATGCACTTCAGTAATAATTGCGTTGATGCAGTGTGACAAGGATGTAAAGCGATCCACGCAAAGCCGCCCCTCTCTTTCTCTCTCCTTCTGCTTTGCGATGGGGCATAAATCATGAGTCAGCAGTGTTGTGTAGTACTGGGAATGCATGGGGAAATGAATCCGGCCCAAGAATTAACATCCTTTACAAGCAGCCACGTTTCTACAGCATTGTGGTCAAAATAAATCAATCATGATACCGTATTTGCTGTTTTTTTCTCTCTCTCTCTCTCTCTCTCCCTTTTGCTCTCATACAAGCAGCCTTTTAGCGTGAAGAACTGAAGGGCAATTGGAACAGACAACGTGGTCTGCCAGGGTACATAAGGAGATTTCAGAGGATTACTTTTGCAATTTTAGAGTCAATGCATTATTCATAATCCTTTGGATAGCTGAGGCCAAATCAGGGAAGGACCTCAGGTCATTAGCAGAGATATAGTTTGCTTTGAGAAGAGGAGGACGAGGACGAGGAGGAGGGATTGGAGGAGGAGGAGAAGAAGAAAGACGACAACGAGGAAGAGAAGATTCTCGCTCGACTCTGTGAAAATGTGTCACATGAGTGGTTCTCTCTATCCGTGTGTCTGTCTGTCTTTCCTCTCACTCTCCCTCTCTCTTTGTGGATCCGACTTCCAACAATGATAAGTCGCTGAAGAGCTTTTTCCTGATTCCCTTTGTGCGAATTACCACTTAGCTGCTTTACATGCCGTACATGGCTGCATGAGAAATTGTAAGCGCACAGAGGAGACTTCCTGCAGATGTGATTACCTTTTCAGTGGTGTGAGATTGGTATTCCTGGGTGTGAAATAGTATGATCCCATGTGAATCAGCCTCGAACAAATTCTTTTTTATCCGTGGCACTGCTTCTGACAAACAACTTAGGCTAAAATCAAACTGCATACTAAGCTATGTTTCAGAACAAATACCACCCTGCAATAAAACTCTGCTGCTCCACATTCCAAAACAACTGTGTATAAACTCATGGCACAGCATGCCATATTGTTCACGTATAATGAGATTGAGCTAATTGCTTGGTGTTTTGTTTTGCTGCCTGTCTCATTTGGCACCGAATGCGTTGCAGTGACTGAAGTGACACTAGAAGCTGTTGGCATGCAGATTTTTTTGCTCCCCCGGCATCAACAGGAAGCAAGATGACTCTAAATATATTCAATTTAATCAGTTAGCGCTGAGGGTTAGGTTACAGTGGACAGTATGCAAGGTGAAACATATGGCAGGAGTCCCAAGAAATACAACCTTGTGCATTTTTTTATCATAAGACCTTGTCTGCAGTGTGCGTGTTTGTGGTTGTGTTGTGTGTTCTTTACATTGCCGGCAAATGCCCTCTCTTTAAAAAAGGTGAAAACAAAGCTGACACAGACCAATACTTGCAATTGTACTTTCTCTCTTTGCCACACTCTCACAGTCACAAGACTATAGCAACCATGGACTCTATATGAGGACGGACCACACGTCTCCACTTCTTTTTG
The DNA here is from genome assembly GCF_963576545.1 of Limanda limanda. Lineage (NCBI taxonomy): Eukaryota > Metazoa > Chordata > Actinopteri > Pleuronectiformes > Pleuronectidae > Limanda > Limanda limanda. Next base: position 8,243,362 of record NC_083650.1, on the reverse strand, counting down.
TACAAAAACACAGGCAAAAATGCAGCGTTGTATGAGACTAGTGCTCCCAGAAGTTAAAAATGGTGTGGAGCCACAGTATTAAGATCCCGCTCATATGTATCCCTTACCAATCACGAGCTAGTCTTAGTTATTTACCATGATGTTTCACACATTCAAAAAACAGAAAACATACACCAATGTGATGTGAACTACCTATAATGTCAGAAACCAACTTTGAGGAAAATGTATTTCACATGTACTTTGTACTTTTTTAGTTTCATGTCCCATCTACTAACATGGAGAAGGCCAAGCTCATGACCTATACTGCAGTCAGCCACCAGGGGAGTAATAAAGACTGTTTAGCTTCACTTTTGCGGAGCTGTCGCTCATCTTTATATACAGTCTATATTTAATATATGCAAACATGTGTGAATACATGTGACCAACTGCATTTGCATCTACACAATCTTAATACACACAATATAATGCAGAGCCACAGACAGTTTTTCATCATTACAATAGTAGTTTACTTTTCATTTAGTCATTACTTTTTCATACATTCAGTCATTAAATTAGATCAACTGCACATTAGAAATTAGCATCAGTCCACTCTACCCGTGCTTGTCCCTATACATGACAGATGTGCAACTACAGTGAGGAAATGTCTCTTCAGTATAAATTTCCCCACCACAACAATCACAGTGATGGATTTACACTGTCTCCGAATGATAAAACGTGATTACCTTCAGCGGATTGCTTTGTGTGGTAATAAATGATTCATCCGAGTTTATTTATCGCATCCGTGTCTTGTCATATGAAAATGATTAACCAGCTCTTTCTGATGTTTCCTTTCAACCATATCAGACATCATTTCATTTCCTCGTGCTGCTTTATGTATTTCCCACACAAGCTTTGAAATGTGTTTCATCACGGACAAGACAGAAAAATGCAATATTTCTCATTTGATCGTATGGACCTTAATTCTGAGCTCTGCAATGGGGAACGACTCTAAACCAACTTCGTTGTCCAATGAAAGACATATTAACTTATTTGTGTGATCGTAGCTGTTTGTGGATTTGTGGCATAATCAATATAAATCAAGTTATGACACTGGAAATAAAAAACACTTGACATTAAAAGTGATTGGAGCTATTTGGTAATTACTAATTAAAAACTGAAGTCGCTTACTGCATGAGGAATTTATGTTAATGGCCTTTGCGATATTGGTATGACAGCAGTTACTATAAATAAGATACATCTTATGAATGAGGAACATCAATTGGCTCATTATAGTGTTACATTTACAAACACCAGAAATTATTTAAGTCTAAATAAATGACTTGTTGATCCTGGATGCCTAAAAATATTCAAATTTATACAATTAAACTTTGGTACAAACCAGTGTTTTATAAACCATATGCTAAAACAGCTGTTGGAAAATATGCTGAACTCTTTTGTAGACCATAGCACTCTTGCTCTGAAGAGAAAACAGTTTCTCATTTACGAAAATGTTTCATTATCCATGCACTTGCGGGTTGAGTAATAAATCTATTTTTAACTGTTTGCTTCTTAATAGTAAAAAAAAAAAAAAGTTGTAACAGTCATTTGTGAACATTAAAGGTTTAAGGTCAGCTCAGCCACACGGAACCGATTTATGATGTCGTCCCAGAGTGTGTACATAGTTTATATTAGATGTCTGAGCTCCGACCTCGTCAGTCCACTAAGCGCAGAGGAAACCTGGGATGGATGATAATAAATTTTCCTCTGGGGAGTTTAGAGTCAGAGCCCACAGGTGGTTACATGTGGAGGAGCTTAATATCAGCCATTATGGGGAGTCTATGTGTGAGCCCCAGCTGCTGTGCGGTCATTTTCTTTGCTTTGGACCTCAGAGCACAAAGGGAATATATTATAAAGTAAACACCTTTGAGGGGACCAAGCACCAACCACCCCACAGCCATAACAGAACATCTCAAGCCACTGCTATGTAAACACAATAACTCCTAAAAAATATATCTTATATAAAGTCTTGGCATTGACAATTCGATAGCCAAGTGTGGACAGGAGCTCAGCAGGTCAGATGTAATTATGATATGAAGAATAGTAAGTTGAACTGTCACATTAACATTTTTGTTTAATCTGGAACATAAAATATGAGGCATGTGGACAAATTAAAAATATGTCTTTCCTGTGTGCAGCAAGGCAGGTGATAATCATGTTAAAGGAAATTTATATTATATGAACCATTTCGCTGTTAGAGGGACCAGAGTTTGCAGTGAACCAAATGGCGACTCCAAACAAATGACACCAGCCAAGGGGGAAATAAGCCACAAACCCAACTCAGCCCAAAACACTCATAATACTGAAATGTGAGTGTTATTATGTTACTATAACCTGAATCAATAAGATAAATGTGTCACCACAAGGCGTTTGTTAAGTAATAGCCAGAAGAAAAATAATGTTTGCCACTCAAAGTTACTTGAGGTCACAAGCAGGTCGATGGGAAGTTGGGAGCAATAAAACAAACAGCAGCCCTGTTTCAAGATATTCTCAAACACATGTGTCAAGAACCAAAAAATACTTGAAGTTGATGTGAAATCATATTCTTTACATTATTTATGTGTAAGTTAAAGGACACAATAATATTCAGGTCTGCTATACTTTGGCTGCAGCTCCTCTTTTAAGCCTCTGTCTGAAATGCTTGATTTTAGCTTCTGTTTCTTTTTGCAGAGTTAAAAGTAAGTACATTTACAAACAACTTTGAGGATAGAGAAAAGAAAAACGGAAAAGAAGATAACAACCCAAGTTAAGACCGAAATTGTACCTTTAGCTTGAGGTGTTTATTTATAACAGTCAGTGAACTTAGATCCTGATGTTGGCAGAGCAGCAGCAGCAAGAAATATAGTAGAAACACAGTTCCAACGTTCTCAATGATCAATACCAAAGTTGAAGAAATGCGTTCAGAAGGGTTGATGGTCCACTGCACAATAAAAGAGAGGGTGAGAAGTTCACTGCAACTTCCAAGGTGCATTTCTTCAAGAAACATCCAGTTCCTGACTCTGAAGTTCTGTTGCATGCTTCACTAATGCTGAGTGGACACTAAATAATACAGTGATAAAAAGATTTCACAATCTGCAGGTTGGATTAAATCCAGGGGAACTTTTTTGAATAGCAACTATGTTTTGTTCTCATTAGCATCAGTAAAGCATTTTGAAACGGTTCCAACTCTGACTCACGCTTCTTCTTCACCGTTGCGACGGTGGCCGTGGCTCCTGGGTATTGCAGTATTTAAGAGCTGACTGCCATGCCAAATCAATTGGAGTGATTAAGTGGTGGTGTGCATAGCATAAATGTATGAGATAGCTGCATTATTCAGGAGAAAGGAACAAAAACTTCTGAAGCATCCCGTCAGTAATTTGTTTGAGACACAACTGTATCCAAATGCACATATGGGGGGATTGAATGATTAAATGTGGTTATGATGTTTTAGTTTTTTAACATTTCCCCGTACTTGAATTAGGAATAGGGATCACAGATTGTTCCTTTATCAGAAGCTTATAATGTGTTGCCAAAATGTAAAATTATGTTCCCAAAAGGAGAAAAGTATCAGGTCATCATAACAGAGTAACACAAAGTCTCTGATTATACCTCTTTTATCTTTTTCAGGAAATATGGTGAGCAAAGAGGACACCACATACGTTGTACTCTCAAACTCAGACGATTCAGATTCAGACACAGAACAATCACACCTCGATACTCAGTCCGGACCGGAATCAGGCAAGCCGCAGGTGAAGAAGAGAAACAAGGCCCTACAAGTGCGATTTAAAGATATCTGCGAAGCTCAGAATGAGCACCAGGGGAAACACTCCAGATCCATTTCCTGCAAAGTGACTCACAGAAAATACATGACCATGCCTGCCAGACGCTCCATTCCAAATGTGACCAAGAGTACTGGTGTCCAGACATCGCCAGACCTCAACAAGCGATACAAGACTTTCCCTTTCGAGAGGAAAAAGGGACATACGTTTAAACACACTGCTTTGGTGGAAGATTACAAAGGACAAAACAATGGGTTTTTGAGTGATATAAAGACGGCAGGAGAGGACGGACTTCTTATCGGCGAGTCGTCGAAGTACAAAGGTAAGATTGTGGGGCAGACAAAAGCACTGCTTCACCACACTGATGACAGCAGTGATACAGAGGATTTGCTTTCCAGTGCCAACTGTCTGGATGGACCCTCGTGCCCGGAATCACATTTCTCGGAAGAGGGCCATCCGAGCAGCCCTCCTTCCAAAAGTGAACAAGAGTACCAGGTTTGTGGGACAAGGACCAAACACAAAGGATTACCCAAAGAAGGTGTGGATGCTGGCACGTCCTCAAAGCGTCAGCTGGCTAACTCCGAGTTTTCACAGGAGAAGTCAAAAGGAATGGGCCCCGTTGAGTGGAACACTTTAACACAGGTGGAGTCTTTAGGAAGCCCCTCTGTGAGCTGTAAGCGGAAAAAGGGCACACAGGTAAACAAACAGCAGTCACAGACACTTCCCCATAGTGCCAAATGTGCTGTCCAGTCACAAGGGCAGTGTCGGACAAGGCACGTGTCAGCCTCCTCGAAACTCCAGCAAACGGTCGGGGGTGACGAGGGCTTTCCTCCAGGAGACACGCGAGCCCCAGGCATGGGGAGCAGCCAGCAGATAATGCCCGTATCAGGAGACAAGGATATCAAAGCACAGCTGCAGGCCATGGAGAACCTCATCAGCTCGAGTCAGGAAACCATCAAGGTCCTGCTTGGAGTTATTCAGGAGCTGGAGAAAGGCGAAGCACAGAGAGAGGGGTGAGTACAGTAAGATTTACAGTGCCCACATTTACACATGCAACCCAAACATGCATTATACACTGTGCACGTGCCCAATCCAGAGAGCTGCCAGGAACAGAAAAGGCTATGATGAAGAGGTTTCTCTCTCAATTAAGTTTGGCTATAACCTAGAGGTGCGTTCTTAACCCCTGACTGCCGGTGGGCTTTTTTGGTTTCATCATATTTGAATTTAGTGATTCAGTGATTTAAGTTCTCCGTCACGATTTCAGTTGGGTTCCGGAGGAGCCCTGCATGAGGTCAGTGTAGATCCAAGGAGAGAAAGAGGGGAAAACTCAAATATTCATGTGGACTAAAGAGGGTCTCAGGGTTTTCTCAGCTGCCTTTGACAACCTAGGGGAGTGACTTCCTTGGCTGCCGGCCACACAGTCAACTACTTAAGTTTCAATTCACCATACGTGTAGATTATACAACAAGCCTCTATGAGCCTGCACTTCAAAACAATACAATGTGCCCATGTTTATGTATCAGTTCTACACCTAGAGGAAACCCCTATAGAGGTGTGTTATCAGAGTTTCACAAATATTAGAAAAATAACTGATGACGATTGCATTCTTCACTGCTTCAAAACAACACTGACAGCAATATCATCATTATGGATTAAATATGATGTAATGGAACTTCCTGTATGTAATATATAAAGAATATAAGTTTATTCACATCATTTGACCCATGGTCTACATCAGCATACTCCCAATCACAATGGTAGCATGAAGAAAGTATAGCTAAGGCTAATAGGAATGTTATTATGAAGTTACATCAGATCAAAGTGTTTACGGTATATCCTCTGGGTACCATGAATGCCTGATCTAAACTTCACAGCAATCCATACAGAAGCTGTTGATATATTTTTAATTGAAATCCATGGTGGCGCTAGAAGAAATGTTGGAGGTTCACTAAAGCTCGTGGGCTTCATCCTCTAGAAACCATCAACTTGTGTTCAACAATAGCAATCTGTCAATTAAATCTTAAGGCTGGCGCATGCTTCTGCAACGGCGTCTGCAGCTTTTCACGCAGTTGTGACGCAGGACTCGTTGTCATTCATGGTTTTCCAAGCGTTGCGCGTGTTGCCATGCAATTCCCCGCCAGAACAATAGGCGGAGTAATGTTTTTTGTCGAAGTCATCAGATCTCTTCTGCCAAGTGCTCTTCTATTTGGTCCATATTCGTTCTTCTAAATCTTCCGTGGTTTTAGCCGGTATTATCGGGCATGTACCGGAAATGCGACTCCGGAAATGATGTAGTTAACAGAACAATCACAGCCTTGCCGGCTACGTTACGCTTGTGGAGCTTTGCCGTCTAGTTAGAAAAATTGGGCGACGCACGTAAGAAGGAATACGTAAGTACTTAAGGGGCCCGGAAGGGCTCTAAAGGCCGGCGCATGCTTCTGCGTTGTCAGGGGCCCGCAGGCACGCAGCTGTAACGCAGGACTCGTTCTCATTCATGGTTCTCCAACCGTTGCGCGTGTTGCCATGCAATTCCCTGCCAGAACACAGGCGGAGTAATGTTTTTTGTCGAAGTCGGCTCTTCTTTGTGTGTGGCACGAAGAAGAGCGATTTATTTACATCGCCACGGCGGCTCCTCTGAGCCTTTTTCTGGCGGAAAAATCCGCCGGTTAGTGACGGGTTATACTAGTGGACATAGTGTCGGATCTCTTCTGCCAAGTGCTCTTCTATCTGGTCCATATTCGTTCTTCTAAATCTTCCGTGGTTTCCGGGCATGAACCGGAAATGCGACTCCGGCAATGATGTAGTCAGCAGACCAATCACAGCCCTTGCGGCCGGGTGACGCTTGCGGGGCTTTGCCGTCTAGTTAGAAAAATTGGCCGACGCACGTAAGGACGTAGGAAGGGCCGTGAGGGGCCCGGAAGGGCTCTTGCGTCTCCGTTCCCGTGAAAACGCAGAAGCATGCGCCGGCCTTTACGCTTCCAGGCCTGTGAAAACGCAGAAGCATGCGCCAGCCTTTAGGCTATTTCACTGAATGAGTAAAAATCTTTATCTGCTGGTGGTGCTGGAGGAAAAGCCATGGCTCAAAATTGAATTAGTAGTGTTATATGATAATTCAATCAGGAGAGACTTGATAATTTCTTTAACAAATTTATTTTTACAATTTACAAGAATGTAAAAATGTTTAGTGTTTGGCATCCTAGACCCCTGTGTGATGTCATCTCGGGATAGAGGGGGGCGGAGCAAAGCGCCACACAGAAACACCCCCCCCGGGGTCTAGACACTGGTGGTGGTTCATCGTCGATTTGATGGCCCATGTATGGGTTTTGTCCTCGTGTGGCATCCTCTGTCCTTAACCCTCACAAGAGTAAGGAAAAACTACGAAAAACCCTTCTTGAAGGGAAAACGTAGAAACCTCAGGAAGAGCCGCATGCGAGGGATCCCTCTTCCAGGACGGACAGAAGTGCAATGGATGCCAGGAGTAATGGTGTGATGTCCGGCTGTAGCTGCCGCCTTGGCCCGTGATCCATGTTATCTGGAACCGGAAGGGGTGAGAATGATCTTCTTGGACTGGAGGAGATTGGGGTGGAGGAGGGTTAGTGCTCGTCGCTGAAGTGACACTGCTGAGGAAGAGAAGAGAGGGAACTTTTAAATTCTGACAGCTGCTGCTGTGACTGGCTGAAAGATCCCGCGCGGGCCTGATTGGAAGATTGGGAAACGCCCGCGATCAGCTGACAGACGCGGGTTAAACCCTCTGAGGCGTTCCCGAAATTTAGGACCGCCCGCAGTCAGCTGATCTGAATGCAGGTTAAGTCTTCCCTATTGAACTTACGCGAGCTTCATTTCAATCAGGAGAGACTTGATAATTTCTTTAACAAATTTATTTTTACAATTTACAAGAATGTAAAAATGTTTAGTGTTTGGCATCCTAGACCCCTGTGTGATGTCATCTCGGGATAGAGGGGGGCGGAGCAAAGCGCCGCACAGAAACACCCCCAAAAGAAAAAGACGAATGTGTAGATCAGAGGGAGTGAGATACTGGTGAGTCTTACCTTGTGTAGTATGTAGTAGAAGACGATACATACTTTGGAAACGAACGAACGTTTATACATTTTCCTAGTGGAATAAGATGATGACTCGTTTAGAGTGCATCTACACCCTCGAGTGGACGAGATATGAGGTAAAAAGAAGAGAGGTATGTGCAAGTGTAATCAGGGATCTAGAATGTGATATGATTAAATCAATAATAGATGACATTGATAATATATCAATAGCAACCGCTACGAAATTTTGGTTGTTTGAAAATTAGGTCCGCTGGACTGAAAGTGAAATGTGGTGGGTGCGGGTTTTAAATGTAGAACTTAATAAAAGGTCGTTAGACCGAAATTAAATAACGGTCCAAGACCAAATAAAATAAATATCAACGAAAGTGTAAGCGGTACAACCACCACAACAGAAATTAAGACGGCTCGGCACACCATCAAAGGAAAATAAGGTGGCATGGCGAAACTTATAGAGGTCCGCTGGACCGAGTTAAGCCATGTGAGTGCAAGATGTCAAACTTAGTAAACGGTCACTAAAACCAAACTTAAAAAGAAGGTCATTAGACCAAAATGAAATTAAGGTCCAAGACCAACAAAAATAAAATGTCAACAGAAATATAATCGGCACGACCACCGTAACAAAAATTAAGTTTCATGACGAACAGAAATTAAAACGGCTCGGCACACCGTCAAAGGAAATTAAAAGGCATGGCGAACTTCTATTAAGGTCACCTGACCGGTTCAAGCCATGTGAGTGCAAAATGTAAACTTAGAAAAACGGTCACGAGGACCGAACAAAAATAAAAAGGTCATTTGACCAAAGAAAATAAGGTCCAAGACCAACTGAAATTAAATGTCAACAAAAATCAAATTCGGCACGACCACCGTAACAGAAAATAAGTCATATGACGAACTGAAAATAAGGTCCTTTTCTTGCTTGCGCTGGACCGAAATTAAAATACAAGGTGCACATACGCCGCTCGCACGTATGGGGTCCTTCCGACCGGATGTGGTGCAGGCTGAGACAGTGTCTCAGTGTGTGAGTGGAGTTCCTGGATGTGTATATTCAATGAAGAATTTATGAATAGCTGCGGGACTCAGAGAGTGAGAAAAAAATGAACCACCACGAGTTATATGAATTACTTACCGACATCAAGGTTTCTGAGATCTTTGATTTGAAAGCACGGTGTTTATATCCGGGCGAATATAGGAGGTGAAGGCCGAAGAAGACCACCTCCCCATTTGTTGGAGTGCAGAAGAGGAAATACCTTGGTTTGCAGCAGAAGTAGCAGCTCCGATCCTGAACGAATGGGCTGAATAACGCTCGGCCGATAGGTTGCTTTTAATCAGGATTTTTTTAAGATGAAGATTAAACCAGTTTTTTGTTAGGGGAAGTTTCCCGGGGATGAGGAATAGGGGCCCGAGAGGGCTGGTGGAAGGCCTGATTTTTAGAAAATTAATCATGGACTCAAAAGGGCAAAAATATGAATCGTTGCGGGCCACGACGATGGAACAAGCGCCTTTGCATTTGGAGTGTTTGAGCTGGAGGCTGTAGTGCGCGGAGTGGAAATTGAGGTCGTTGAGGGAGATGTCGACGTCGGGATTAAACGTGTGGGAGCATATAGTGAACTCCCCGATCCTTAGAAATCCGTAAAAAGCTAGTAAACATACAGCCTCTAGCAGTGAGTCTGTGTAGGGAGAAAACACGCCGTTTCTCAGTACTGACAGCATCCTGTGCAGGACAGAAAGCGTGATGGGTTGTCTGTTGTCTGGCAGGGGAGGAGAAGCTTTTGCGATGCCTTTAAGTATTAATTTAACGGCTTGATTTAAAAATAAACTGGGAAAAGAAGGATTGTGACATCTAGCGTTAAACTGGATTCCCGCTACTAGTCCTCGGATGTAGGGTGGCTTGAAATGCCGAACGTCCGTACAGTAGCAGATGAATGCGCACACTACATTTACAAGTATAGGTTTGGGTGTTATGTGAACGGAGATGCAAAACAAAGAAAAGGTCCTCCAGGCGAAATCATACATTCTTAGAGTGGATGGTGCTAATCCTTTCCTCATGTAGAATTTGGCTGATTCGAGGTATTTAACCAGGGGTTCGTCTTTTAATAGAGAGAGAGAACGTGGAGAGGAGGAACTGGAATTGGGCTGGAGCAGGCTTCTGGACAGAGACGTCGGAATGTCTGAAAATTAAAACGGGAAAGAGAATCAGCGAGGGTGTTGAAATGCCCTGGTACGTGACGTGCAGTGATGATAAAATTATGTGTAACGGCAGACCACGTGATGCTTCTCATGAATGGCATGATGATTTTGCATGAGGACCGCCCCTTATTGATTATGTTCACCACCGTTTGGTTGTCACAGAGGACCGAGATTCGCTTACGTGCCCAATGCTGTCCCCAGATGTGGCATGCGACGGCAATGGGGTAGATTTCAGATAAAGCGGAAGATAAGTTGTGCGTTGGGAAGGAGGGAGGCCAGCGGCTGGCGAACCACTGGCCTTGGAAGAAACCCCCAAAACCCACGGATGGGGCGGCATCCGTGAATAACTGTAATGAGTCGGAGGAGTGAACCAGGTCTTCATAAAAAAAAGTGACACCGTTCCAATGGTCGAGCAGGTGGGACCAGAACCGCAGGTCGGATCGGCATCCTTCGTCGAGCGATATTTTGTCGTGGAGATTCGGACGGAGGTTGCGGTTTCCAGAAGACGGGAGATGAAGGAGCGTCCTTGGGGAATTACACGCATAGCGAAGTTCAGGTGACCAAGGAGAGAGAGCAGCTGCTGCTTGGTGATGTTTATTGCTTCGCTGTATGTATTTGCGATTTCGCGAATGCGTAGTAATTTCTCTGATGGGAGGGACGCTTTCATTTCGATGGAATTTAATGTGATGCCCAGGAATTCCAGCCGTGTATCTGGGCCTATTGTTTTTTCTTCCGACAGGGGTACACCGAGTGATTGAAAACAGCATTTCAATTTTTTGAGAGACGCGCCTGAGCTGTCTTGCGGGGAATCTACCAGGAGAAAATCATCCAGGAGATGGAGAACAGAGGGGACTCTCGCTCTGTTCAGCAGGATCCAGCACAGCGCCTCGGACAGGTGGTTGAATATACTTGGACTGCTCCTGCACCCGAAGGTCAGGCGTACCGCGAAGTAGAATTTGGATTCCCATCGGACGCCGAGCAGATTCCACTGTGAGGGATGTACGGGGATGATTTTAAACGCGTCGGTGATGTCTGCTTTTGAGAGCCAGGCTCCTTGCCCTGCGAGTTTTATTAATTTTATTGCGTGGTCGACTGTGGCGTAATTGAGAGAAAATTGTTCTATCGGGATGGTACTGTTTATGCTTGCGAAGGGGCCGGTTCGGGGGGCTGAGAGATCGAAAATTAGTCTCTTTTTTCCAGAATATTTCCGTGTGGCTATGCCTATGGGGTTTGAGCGAAACACTGCGAATGGAGAGGATTTAAATGGACCGATGATGTAGCCTTTTCCCACTTCTTTCTCGAGCAGCTGAGAAACAATCCCTGGTTCCTTGATTGCGGACTGGAGATTTTTTGCCACGTATGTGATGGTGGGAGAGGACGGGACCCCCACGTGGAAACCTTGGGAAAGTCCGGTGATTAAATAATTCACAAATACGGAGTCGGGATGGGAGCGCAATTCTGCTGCTAGATTTTGTACATTAATTGGTGTGGAGGGATGAGTGTTCAAAAGAGCTTTGAGCCACGGCGTTTCTGCATGAGAGGTGGGTTCCGGGATGGGATCTGGCGTCTGGGGCAGACAGTTTTTGGATGTGCTTCCTTGCAGACACTGCTGGCCCGGGCTGTCGTAATGCTGGGATGAGGATGGACGGGAAAAGTTATTATGAAATGGAACGGAAGGACAGAAGGGCTGCGTGTGACCCGTATTCCCGCAGGAATTGCAAGCGATTGCCTGAGCGCCGCCGGCAACCAGGAGGAGCAATTCTGTGTCCAGTTCGGAACAGTTGAGGCGTGTGTTATATTGCGCTATGTATAGTGCGGCCTTGCTGGAGAAGGCTTTGTGATATTGAAAAAATACATTCCTCCCGTATCTTAAATTAAGATCCCCGATTAGCACCAAGTATGCGTCTAATTCCTGTCTCCGTTCGGGGTAGACGGAGCATATTGTGTCGCGGAAGATACTGAAGGCAATAAGGAATTGTCCAATTGACAGATCTCTGATTAGGCGTGGATCGGTGGTTTTGAACACCGCGGTTAGGTTTTCTCCTGCTGCAATTGTTTTATCGCACTCTGGCGATGGCAGGATGAGGCTGACTAAGTTTATGTCTTTGCCTAGTAGGATTTTTGATCGGAGGCGTGCTGAAATGTTTGCAGCCTGAGGGATGTACGGCCTACCTATACCGGGCGCCGGGACAGCTGAGGCCAAGGTGTGTTGAGTGTTTTCGCTGGGTAGGGAGAGCGTGTGCGTGGCTGTTTGTGCTAACGAGAACTGCGGAGCGCTGGTGTTTGAGGATGAGGCGAAGTGTGCCGCGTTTTCGAGCGTCTCCAGCCGGTTGTCGATGTTTTGTAAAGTTGAGGCCAGGGACTGCAAGGTGGTTGTTAGCATGTCGCCTGGAGCTGGGATGGGTGCCGGCGCACGGGGACGGGCTGGTGGGTTACTTATCTTAGCCGTGGGGGCCTTGGATGGAGCCGCTTTCCTGGTTCGTTTGCGCCCGCGGGCAGGCGCGGCGGAGAAGTCGGCTGGGTTAGATGGGACGGAGCTGGGACCAGGTTGAAGGGACACGTAGTCTGCTAGATCCCGGAGCTGGGCAGGAAGCAGGCCTGGGGCTGGTGTGATGCCTTGGTCCCGTAGCTGTGCGATGAGCATGTCAGCTTCGTCTGTGCGGGATCCAGGATGTTGTTCAGCTAGGCGGAGGCTCTTGCGCCGACCGCCAGATGAATTGGAAGCGATCTCTAGGAGAAGATCCGCTCTAGGATCAAAGACCTCCTGTGGATCGTTGTCGTCGGAGTCCGACATGATGGTAATAGCAAAATAAGTAGGTTTTGCCGAGCGTGCTGTTTAGCGAGTCGCGTAGTAGTGCTCGTCGCTGAAGTGACACTGCTGAGGAAGAGAAGAGAGGGAACTTTTAAATTCTGACAGCTGCTGCTGTGACTGGCTGAAAGATCCCGCGCGGGCCTGATTGGAAGATTGGGAAACGCCCGCGATCAGCTGACAGACGCGGGTTAAACCCTCTGAGGCGTTCCCGAAATTTAGGACCGCCCGCAGTCAGCTGATCTGAATGCAGGTTAAGTCTTCCCTATTGAACTTACGCGAGCTTCATTCAATCAACAATGTGTAATGAGGCTTTTTGAATACAGTACAATACACCTCAGTACCGTCTCTCTGATATTTATTGTAAACCAAGTGTTATATTCCATTAGGGATATACCTTTATCGGAGAAAATGTATTAACATGCTTCATAAAGTCCCCGAGCCATGTCCAGAGTAAGACTCTTAAAGCATGTAACTCTAAGAATCAATGAATTCTATCTCCGAAAACCCGTGGAAACACAAACCAAATTGTCTTTAAGCCGTATCCACATCCAGCGGAGAACAAGGCACCCCAGTGTGACTCTGTGGAAGTGGGTTTTAAAGGCCCAATTAGTGCAGCTTCATAACACGTGCGCCTTTCAAGTCCACAAAACCCTTTATGCCATAGTGTCTTCACTGCATTGTGTTGCAGTTGTGTTATGTGAGAAGAGCTTTGACAGGGCACAATGCCTGGCATCCGTATGCTCCTCAATACTTTTGTGCGACGTCTGGAGAGTCAGATAGTCGTTAAACTTTACAGTGAAATGAACAAAAGAGAAGCTTTAAACCTGCCTGTTCTCACCAAGACTAAACACAATGTCCAGTGATTTGTATGGCCTTTTAGCATAAAGAGTGCACCACTCCACCCAGGTTAATTCACTATCTCGTCATGTCAAAGCAAAGTTTTCCATTAATTACCTCGAGTGGCAGCCAGGCATAGTGTAATTTGTCCTGCCCGGTTTCAAAAAGAGCCAAGTAAATTTTTGCACAACTCATAATAAGACAAGAGATCTCTTACTTGGTGTTTTGCTGCATTGAATAGCTGTGTGCTATTTGCTGCATGCTCACGTTTGCCCTTAATGCTGTTACCGTCCACGCAGACCCTCAGACCTCGTAGTCTCAGCTGTAGTTGTTCGGCACGTGCACCCCTGCTAACCACATAGATGAAATACATTCTCTGGAAAACCGAAAAAGACATACAGAGAAAGTGAAAAAAATAACTATTCCTGCCCATTTCTTTGGATCTGCACCAAAACATCATAACAAATATCAAACTTCTCATTTTAGGGTGAGCTTACTTGCTGTCCCTCGCTTGTCTCATTAACCAAACTACAAACAGTTAATTTCCTTGTCATCTGTTTCACATCTCCTTAAGTTTGATGAAATCGCATTCAATTTACTTTCTTCTTTTCATGTGCATCCTGGAAAAGGAACCACAAACAGCTGTTTGATATCTCTTCTGGCCTGAATAAAGTTAGGGCAGTGACACATTATAAATATCTGATGTTTGGCTCTGTTGTTCCAGTTTTTTCCTCAATCTCAGCATAACTGAATATATCTTAAGACCTCAACCAGTTTCTGTATATAAAACAAACTCTAGTGTTCGAGGTTTTTATCTCAAGGTGGTTGTAAACGATAAGGCTTTTTGGTCACACAGAGAATATTCATCTTTTGCACAACATCATATTTCAGAGTAACACTAGGCTGGAGCTTTATTTTTATGTGTGATGCATATAAACTCAGAGTCATGCCGCATTGATCAAATTGCCATAATCCTGTGTATATACACAGTTATATACAATATGAAGGTCTCTACTAATACTTGTCAGGGAACTGCAGTGTACAGTAGATGTCCTCTGTGCTCCGTCTGTATACAGAGAAAACGTATCTGACATTGGATAACACGCAGAGTTTACCCCTTACATAAAGTGTAGAACGCCACATGAGATAATGTCCCCTGACCTGACCGTTGCTTTTGCTCACACGTTATCAATCCGGCACAAAACATGACGCAGCTCTCAGGCCGGCAGAGCTGCAGGCACGTACTGTAGGTGTGGACAGTGAGACCGGGATGATGAGGGCAGGACATATCCCAGGACTGCTGACGTGTGCAAACAACACAGCAGCGCCACTGTGCCAGCAAACAGTCAGCTCAGAGAAGGACTTTCAGAGGCAGCAGTTATTTGTTGTAATACGTGAGCTTGTACACTGTGACATTCTGCGCTTTTAATACAGTGCCAATGCAGTATACTGGGTCACAAACGTTTCACCCTGAATGGGAAAGAGAACCTTTTGCTAAATGCTGTAAATGTAGAAATCATAAATTAAGGTTAATGTGCTTTGATTATAAGTGCGAGGCTCTTTAATTTACAAGGATGTACAGGATAAGCCCTGTCCATTGTCTCCGCAGTGAGTTAGTGTCCTTGCTCACAGCTGTTCAAAGGCACTTCATTTCAGAACAGGGCAGGATGGATGAACTTGTTGACTTTGAGCCCCCCATCAGTATCCCCCCTCCCCTCCCCACCCCCACCGAGGTCACCTCTCATGTCACAGTGACCGCTGAGGTCCAGCCCCCCTCCACATGTCATCCATCAGGGTGAAGGGCTACGGCGACAGCAAGCAATTACATGTGCAGCTCTAACGCAGCCCCTCCCCTCGGCGCCCATACCGCGGCAGCCTGCCATAGCGTGCAGGGACACAAGCATGAATACCAATACGCACACCTGCATAAGTAAACTCAAGTGAGGCGAAATGAATGAAAAACGTCCCTTTTCGATTTGTTTATACATAAACGTCTGTTTTTCCCAAAGAAATAGCTTGCAGTTGGTTCTTTGTGGACGTCCTTTGACATATTATGAAATGATAATATTATTTTATATACTTTGACATATTACGTAATATTATGACTATCAAACAGTACAGAAAACAGTCCCTGGGGGAAATGTACCTGTGCCGTATACAAATGAGACACGATTTGTTAATTTGTTATTCATTCTTGATGTATGAATTATGTCTGTGGCAAATTGATTTGGATGCAAATGAATGAATATGTACAGGAAAGCCCAGATTGTAACGATATAGATTTTCCATTACACATGATTCATGATGCATTCAGCTCCCACTTACTTCCTATTGCCTATAGAATAGAGACACATATCACCTTTCTAAACTATTGCTACGGCAAAACAAGGTAATCCTGTTATGTAAAATCAGCAAGTCTACACACTTGATTAACCGAATCTGAGAGAACCGAAGGATCAGATCCGCCGCTGCATATTCACCTGTTAGGAATAAACAACACGAGGCTGAAAACCATGCTGAACAAATCTGTCTGTTCATTGCTGATGCCCCACAGCTGTTGAAATGCAAAGCTCCAGCCTTTCTCTGGAGATTCCATAAATCTTTTCATCTGTCTTTTCACAGGCTCTCCTACCGAACAGGACAAGACACAGCAAATTGTGACACTTGTCGAAACAGCGCATGCATCATTTACAGGTGGGCCCACTACGTTTCACTGCCAGTGTCAATAATGCTGTTTTCCTGTATGATGAAGTGCTTCAATGTGAAAGAGATGCTTAAAAGAGGGTTTAAGGGCAGCATTGCTTTTCTGTACATTTACATCAGTGATTATTTGACCGAGGCATACGGCCAAAATGGTATTGCAGTGGTTAGCACTGTCGCCTCACAGCAAGAAGGTTCCTGGTATGAATCCTGGTTCGATGGTGGTCTCTTTGTGTGGAGTTTGCTCGGCAATTTATTTTTTTCTCTTGGTACCGCAGCTTCCTCCCACAGTCCAAAGACATGCAGATTGGGGTTAGGTTAATTTGAAACTATAAATTGACCCTCTGTGAGAATGTTAGTCTAAATGGTTGAGCCTCAAGGAACAAGCTCTATAGATAATGCATGGGTTGGATGGATGTGGCTTAAAATGTTGAATAAATGAAAAAAAGTGACTAGAAGTCAAAAGAGTCAGGAAGATGATTATCTCCGAGAATACGATTATACGACATAAAATAAATATTACTTCCAATATCATTTGAAAGGGTTTCTGTAGAGTGACAAACTTAATAGCAACGGGAACTTAATTCGATGAATTACAAATGACTTTGTCACAAAGAACATTAGGAGTTATGACTTATATCCCATAAAACGTGTCAAATACCTGCTTAGTTCTGTGCCCTTGTACCAATCCCAGTCAGCATAGCTCTGTTTTTTTTTTGATTGTCAGTTTACTTGTAACCTGTATTCCTGTCAAAACGCACAACAAGTCTGCGAGGTGCACATGTGTTCTCGTATGTTCCTGAGCTGAAAAATGGCTGAGGAGCAGGTGGGAAATCCACTAAAGCTGGAACCTTGTGTCATTTGTCACTTCAATCCAGACGCTTCCACTGCAGAGTCCCTGCTTGGCAGTGCCCTAAAATAGGTAATAGACAGTTGCTTGGAAAATACTCTCAAGCCCAGAAAAACACTTTGTGCAATGGAACCTCTCACTTTCTTTCATGTGGACTTGAGTCACAGCAGCAGACAAAAAATGCAAAATCACTAATTAGAGATGAAATATTCAGTCTATCCTTTGTGTATATCCTGACCTCTGCTTCATCCTTCTCTATTTACTTTCAAAATAGTCCCTGCATAATGCTAGAATGTGTTTTGTAATGTTAAGATAATAAGAGCTGTTTTTACTGCAAAGAAAATCAAATACTGTCCTGTAATATCAGAGGCAGCTGGATGATTAATCATTGTGTCTCAATGAAAAACCACATATGGACACATTTGTGCCATAGTCACCTATTTCCATATTTGGAAAATAAAAGAAATGTCTTTTGGCAACAAATAAACTTCCCATATGTCCCAGGTCTTTTGCATGAGTCAGCATTTTCTCCACATGGGGAAAAAAGACTTGCTGGGCTTTGGGATTATAAGGTCTTAATATGAATTACTGCAATGTGGTTGTAATCAAGTAATCAACAATACAAACTAAATTCAAATCCGATAAAGACAAGGGAAATTAGAGCAGCGTTGGAGTGTGAGGACTTGCCTCTTCCTCTAATGAATCTTGCTGTCCAGGGGAAACCCAGCAGTGTAACATCAACTATAATGTTTTCTCTCGTCCATCTCCTAAGCTATCGTGCCTCATTGACCACCTCCTGTGGTTTGCTTCGCTCCGGCAAGATGCTCCCTGGCATCAGGTCATTCCTTAATTCAGTCAGTATGGCTTTGCTCACGTGACAAAGACTGATGAAGCCAATTTGAGTCTTTTTTTGTTTTCTGATTTCGAACAGCAGGTTTTTTAATTCGTTGGTGAAGGTGCACCACTCGGGAACAGGCGGTACACATCAAGTTTAAATTTGGCAGCCCAGTAACAGCAAGCCTCAGGGGAAAAGTGCAACAGAAGAATAAGAGCATGATCATGTTCCTTTCAGGCCCAACGAGAATAAACCTCAGACTGGAGATTTTGATGACATGTCCCCTGATCCGGGCTGCACACTATTAGAGTCCAGCTTGGACAAGATCCTGACCTGACCCGCTGGCTTGCAAGACTAAAGTGTGTCATGTTTAAGTCCTTAAGCATCAAAAAAGGAGCTTTGTTCTGATGTCAGTCAGGGTAAAACCAAAAAAGACTTTATCACGTCGATACCTCTACAAAACATTACAGGATGTAAACTAACCAGAGCACTAGAACTTCTCCCACTACTCCCACACCAGTGTAAGAAGAGAGCAGCATTGGACTGTGGTCAATAAAACTGGAGAGTAGATTCAAGCTCCTTCAGAATGAACCCGAGTTTCTATCAGAGAATTAGGTTCCACCATTGAAGGGAAAACACCACTCCTTAGCAAGTATGGATAAACTGACTGAAGTCAGATCTCAGCAACAGCAAATGATTTTCTGCTTTTAGAGAGATAATAGATTGGCAGCAGTTATGGCTTTAAAGCTATTGCTCACTCAATTAAATGCTGTCTGACCTAACTAGATCCTTCGAATCTTGACTACTTATTCATCTGTAAAGACTCTCCATGTACTCGATGTTGGACTAAATTGTGTTTTTAATAAATGGACCTCACCTTAAACAGTGGTGGGGAACCTTTCTTCCTAGCAAGAGCAATTTTATAATATCCTATGAGAGCCATGTGAAATTATTTAGCACACATCCCAGTAACCTCTCTAATTGGACGGCTAAAACTGCTTTGCTTTAGTGAGGCAGCTTATGTATGATGATGATGATGATGATGATGATGATGATGATGATGACGATGATGATGATGATGATGATGACGGCAACCCCAGCAGGTTTTGGCTTAAACATCTTGTTAAAAGAAGTGCCATATGTGGGTTGCAAAGACAGCAATTCCTCCTTCATAAAAAAACTCAGCAGGGATCCAAAGCACAACAGTGGTCGGTCGAGTGTTATTTGCTTTGTCTGTTGTTTCCCTGCAGTCCAGAGAGAAAAACCTCTGAAGGTTCCTGCAGTGTTAAATCTGGGGACAAATCTGTTTACACTATAACCTTCAATATATGCAGCTATTGTGATACATTCTTTAACTGTTGGAGTAAACAAGGCCATATAGAAAACTGTATATCACTTGTCATGGGCAACCTATGTAGTTAGAATTCATACATTTTCTTCTAAGCATGGCCTTATCGTCGTCCCAAGGACTTAAATGATGCATCATGTAAGAGAGACGGCCAGACATGAAACCACTGTAAGCTGTAAACAACATTAGACTTGATTTGGACACAGGAAAATCATATTGAAAGTTTATTATTGTTTCCATTTAGAAGTTCAGTTACAGCAAATTAACTTAAAAGTATTTTATCAATCACCTCTTTTAATCTTGTGGCTGATTTGTGTATTTTTTGTGGTGTTCCTCAAGGTTCAGTCATAGGCCCTGGTCTTTTCTTCCTTTCTGAATATGCAGCTATAATAACACCTGTCAGCTAACATGTCATCTGGTTCATTGTACACAGGCCTTTCGACAAATGTATATACATATAATATATAAATAATTGAATTTACATTGTAAAAAAAGTGATGAACATGCCCTCATCCTCCAGTTAGGCAGGTTGTTCCTCCAGTTAACAAAGTAGCTTCTGTTAACAGGTCAATGAACAAATTAGCGCAATTTGTTTCTGTAATTTTTGCTTAATCCTGCTGACAGAGGAATAAACCGACAGACACAGGTGAACACATAACCTCCTCAGATGAGGTAATAAACCCGACCTGAGAAATGCTGCAGGGTTTTTTCCAAGCAACAACATTGAATGGTAAATAATTCAGGTTCCCCCGGCTTTATGGAGCTTAAAATGAGAAAAATTTGATCCGCCACAGATCTACAGTATCAACACTCACATTTTATCACGGAGAATTGAGGTAGTTTCCAGTGTCAGAAAATAAATTACAATTTGCGCTGTTTATTATCACAGTGTTTGTAATTTAATTTGTATCCTCATGAATCCTGCAAGAATCATAAATGTTCACAAAGAAAAGGATTTTCTAATTATTAAAATCCATTTTATCTTGTGCTCATCCTCCTCCAAGTCTTGTTTTATTGGGACATTATTATCTCTGCTCTGTGTGTGCTTGTGGATTTGTGTCCTTATTGATCGTACAGGACTTCTCATTGATTTGTTTCATAGCTTTAACCATTACTGTTACTGTGGCTTTCAACATGGGGGTTGAAACAGAGTATGGGAGAATATTAAGAACTATATAAATAAACGTCCATGAGGCTGTGAATGATGCCGTGTGTGTGTGTGTGCAGTGTACTTTTTACTGTATCTATAGTTTAACGACGTCTTACTGCAGATAAATGGCGTGTTGGAGTGCATTTGGGAGTTTCACTGAACTGAGAGGGCAACATTATAGATGTAGCAGTAATGCGATTTGTAAGACTGATGCAATAAGCACACTGCATAGAGGAGAGAAGTCCTTAAGCGTATAGTCGAGCTTCTCCTTTTTTTTATTTCACTGATCATATTTAGATTAAACAAAGTGGGCCAACCGTGTGTTTCAATGAAGCTACTTGGCTAAATTAACAAACTCTGAACGACTCCTGATGTCGAAAGACGTCCCTTCAGTTTATTTTCACTAAACCAAAGCATGTGGTGCGGTGACAAAATCCCAATGAAGATGGATTCTGCCGAGCAATAATAAAGTGGAAGATTGTCATTTCGTCCGTGCCCTCCGTCATTAAACAGTCGTTGATTTGATTTCAACCAACTGGTTTTTAACAGTCACTGGATCGGGAGGAGCTGTGGTTGGCAAGCAGGGAAGTAATCCATCATAGTTCTATCTGTCTCTGCCAAAGCAGTTGTCAGAAATATCTTCAATTCTGCAAATAGTGCTGTTTAGTATTCGTCTGCAAAACCCTGCAGCTCAAATCTTCCTTTGGCATTTTTCTTTATTGTCACCTCTCTTTATGTCTCTGCTCTTTAATACTTTTTACTGTTTAACTGTCGCATATAGAGCAACCT
The DNA here is from genome assembly GCF_963576545.1 of Limanda limanda. Taxonomy (NCBI): domain Eukaryota; kingdom Metazoa; phylum Chordata; class Actinopteri; order Pleuronectiformes; family Pleuronectidae; genus Limanda; species Limanda limanda. Next base: position 8,221,999 of record NC_083650.1, on the reverse strand, counting down.
CATCACTCAAACAGCTGCATGTTCTCATCACCAGCATTCCTGTTATTATAAAACACCTATTAATCCGTAGGTCATTCTGCTGATAGGGCAAAAGTAATAACCTTGCAGGACAAACTATTCCCTGAGACAAATCAATGGGGAGGGCCGAGTACAGTGAGGCAAATTAAAACAATTTAAGTCGGGACCAAAGAAGCAATTACCCCTCGAGGTTAGACAGCAAACCGCAGCCAAGATTAGCAGCTCGCCAGACGAAGCCCTTAATTTCGCAGCATACCAACATCCCATGTGTTCGATAAATTTGGGAGTGGAGCTGCAACCGGGCTCAGGTAGTCAATCTGTGGGTGTTATCCAGACTTCAGCCCGGCCCTGACAGGCTCCACAGCATTCTGCAGCATCTCATACATCACGGCAACAAATAGGGCATACATATGGTGGGAGGGGCAAGGGAGGGGGAGAGAGGCTGAATGTATAGGGCGATAAACTTGAGCGAGAAGGATAATGATACTGTCCTTCACGTCGGGGGGGCAAAGGGTTCGCTAAAAGGGTGTTTTTACCCATTTTGCAAGGGTTTAGGGTTTGACTGCTCACATTTGTGGCAGACATTGTTTGGGGAGAAAGAATGTGTCTACGTTCACACGAACACCAATAATTACTCAGATTTATTATGTTTGATAATGATTCACGTCAGCTTTACGTCCATAATGTCAAACAATCAGGGCATTCTTTCTAATTTAGTAAAAGGTTCAACTCTTTGTAATTTTTTTGTCTTATTTACACAACCCAGGCCATGTGTCATTTAGTTTAGGTGACTGCTGTATGCTGATGTTGCAAACTGCCTTAAAAACTCCATAAGGGGGAGTGAAATTATGACTGACATATATTGTGTCTACTTAATGATGCGCAGATTGTAGTTATAACTGCTTACTCATGGTTGATCTGCAGGTCGGGTGGGTCGGGTTGTTAAAATGAACATGTTAATAGCCGGTGGGTTCAGGTGGGTGAAATCATACATCATTAATGTGGAACATTATTAAATACGTTGTCTAAAATGTGAACAACATATTTTAACCTTAGTTTTTCCTCATGCATGATTAAGCAGACAGCAGATATTCTCTCAGATTCCAGGTGCAGAGTCCTTTAAAGTCTTGAGCAAAAGAGACAAGATGATCCAGGAGGAAATTAAAAAAATATGACTTCATTACAAAAAAAGGGAAGGACAAAAAAGTTCTCTATTGACTATATAATGCAACTAAGGTCAGAACACTCCACTTGTGTTAATTTGATTATTGTTTATTCCATGTATGACCTCATTCAGTTTAAATTAAATATTGTTTTCATGGCAGTGTCTTATTCAGACCATTGTCTTCATTGGGTTAAACTGGAATATTGCCCCGTATTGTTGTGTAAGTGTTTCAGTGCTGTGAACACATTGATTCACGTTCTTTAGGAGATAAATAATTTTGTTAAATTTAACTAATAAACTGCTTATGAAGGACATGGTGTCCACTTCACGTCTCCTGGCCACACTCATCCACTGTACATGTGTAATTCAAACAAGATCTGCAAGAGCATCAGTTGCAAATTAAACATGGCCCACCAGTGAGTCAGCGTGGGCTGCAGCAGGAGGCCCAGTAACTAAAACAGCAGCTCAGATCAAAGGATTCAAGTCTTTTTTTATTTCTATAACGCTGTGTTGAATTTGCATCAAAGTACATAACGCACTGTTTCCAATTCCAAACTAACAATGACTTTGAGAAACAGTTACGTCCTGGGGAAAGGCGACTGCAATGAAACATAATGAGACGCGAGGAGCTAATTAGTGCTCGTGTCCCACACTGAGATGGCAAAGCTGTGGTTCTTTCTGGTGAAGAGTTGTTAAGATTCAGTTTTGTTCTCATCAACGTTGTGTTTCTCTGTGTGTCTGTGGAGAAGAAAGCCATGTAACAGTCAACAGAAAAAAATCTGATAGACACAACGGAGGGGGGAAGAGTTTCCAGATCTGATTTACATAACCTGTGGGAAGTTTATGCTCCGACTGCTGCCTGTCAGCGGAGGAAATCACTGTCACTCGCTGGTGGTTTAATTTACTTCGCCCCATCATGTAGTTGGGAAGATGTTACACCGTACAGGGCCTCAACCACTCATCTTGTCAAGTGCAGACTTTGAACTGTGAACGGCCGAAGGGGAAATCACAGTCGGGGAGATGACTTTGAGCTGCAAGGTGCCGGCAGCAGGAATAGAAGGTGGAATAGCAGGTACACACTGCTGAATGGATGGTGTGTGTTGTGTATAAAAGGCCCTTCACAGCGGCCAAATCCCTTCCAGGAGCACCGAGCATTGAGCGGTGCTCAGCGCTCCACGAACGCAGACAAACAAACGGCTCGCCACCGATCACAGCAGCAGCTACTCACGCTGCATCACTAAAAAGATGATTAATCTGCCGTGCTGAATGCCCCAGAAAAACCTCCCTGTCTTCCTCGGCTCGGATCTGTTTTTGTGCCGAGGTGATCTTAGATATTGGGCATTTGTTTGCTGAAGCACCTGCTCCCTCAGCGCCACCCGCATCGTACAGAGCCGCCTCTGGCTTCCCACCGAGGCACAGGTCCACAGTGTGCAGGAGCCGGGTGATCTGCCAAGTGATTAATTGCTCAATAATTGCCGAGACTGTTCTACGTCGCACGGTGCTGCTGCTGCTGTGATTCTGCTCGGCTTTCTGTCAAGTCGACATTATTTAAAACGGCACATGTAAAGGACACAAAGATTTTAACATAAAACAAAAGGTACAAATGGAGATAAAGAAAAAGCCAAGAGGAAAGGAGTCGATTAATAATGTGAATAAGAGAAGTGGCTGCAGTTCTGCTGAGATACAGGCTTCGGTGTATGAAGCTGAGTTTTTTTACATTGTCAGGAATTCATCATTCAGCAGATCTGCATGTTCTCAGCTTTCATCTCGGAGTGGAAACGAGAAAAAGAAAGTGCACGAGAAAATAAAGAAGGAGCAGAGCACAATACAACAAGCGGATTTCCCCCCCGGAGTCTTTAATAGAGCTGTGTTCTTAACTGACAATTATCTTACGGGTGAGGACAGTTCCCAGGATTCATTATGTCACTCTGAGTGTGGAGCATATCCTTCAGCGAACTAATTACACTGCCCATCACAGCGGTTTCCGTATCAGGCCCAGCTTTGTACTTTGACACCCATTTGTCCGCCTGCAGACAAGGAGAGGACTTGTTTGACCTTGACATGTCAGATGTCATTGCTTTTGGCAGATTCAGTTAAATTCTTCAGTTCTCCGGTCCCCCCCTCCCCCACCCCTGTAAGTCGGAGAGTCGTCGCTGAGCTTTTGAAATGCAGTGTGTAATGTTGCCGGGTGAGGAAGAGAAGAAAAAAATCCCAAATGCCTCAAACCAGAGTGAAAGTCAGAGTCGTTGGAGCAGAGCAGATGATCCATTCTCTTCTGTTTCCACGATGATGCTTTGACAATTTATAGCATATCGCAGGAATAAATACATTAACAGAGCGCTGGAGATCAATAGCAATAAAAAGAAGGGAGATGGTGTATAATAGTGCATTTATCCCACGCTTGGATGCGGGCAGTTAATCAAGGTCTGCTTGGCCTCACAGTGGTTTCGTTGGGATGGGATTTAGCCGCTCGCACATATATCGCAGGGCCCGAGAGATTTAATCAGAGAGAGAGTTCAGCTAGGTTTGCCAGAACAAAATCAGACAATGACCAGGCTGGGATTACACTGACGACTGATGTCAGGAGCAACCCACATTCAGCCTCTCTCTCTCTCTCTCTCTGTTTTTAATACAAATATAATCTATGCAGGAAAAGCCCTTTGACTGCATGCATAAAAAAATACTGGGGTGATGCAGAGGAAGCCTATAACTCGCAGGACTCTGAAATATGGATGTGTGCCACAGGAGATATGTGCTGCCAGGGTGTGTGAACCGCTCGCCTCCCTCCCAGCCTCCATCTGGACTTCAGTGGATTACCAGCTTGGAAAATAATTCAAAAACTGAGTCATAAATGTTAAAAAGACTAATAAATCGCTTCTAATGCACCTGATGTTGGTGTTGGGCAATAAATGTGAAGTCTAATCAAATCTGAGCAGAGATTTTTAGATTGTATTGTTCACTTTTAAGGCTCCTTCTGGACTTACACGTAAGAAATTTTCAGTTCTTTTGCCACCACATGTGCCCGGTCGTAACCTGGGGTCCTCAGCGAAGACCCGACTCGCCATTGACCTCCTTGAAACAATCTCCCTGAAGAGATGTGTTTTGGGGACAGGGCTTCCTCCATCGTTGCCCCAAAACTCTGGAACTTTCTCCCTCTCATCATCCCATTCTCCCCATCAATGAAAGTTTACATAAAGGCTTTCTTCTTCAGCCTTTTAATGAGCCTAATTTGTTGTGTAAAATTATGGTTGTTGTTGTTATCATTATCATTGTTATCATGGTTTGTCTTATCACTTTGTTTTGTAACGCACTTTGGATAAACAATATCCAAAGTGCTTTATAATAAAGGTTAAAGTGGGAGTTGAAGAGATACTTCTTATCCTCTTTTAAATCTCTCTTAAAGACTAATTTTTCATCAAGATCCATGAATTATTCTCCCAAGAAATCAACACAAATTTTGAAAAAAAATTCTCAAAACTCCGGGATCCCCCCTCTGATTTATTTGGTTTTTCCCTTCACCCATAGCACATCCTTCCACCAGGTTCTGTTTTAATCGGTCCTGCAATTTTTGTGTAATACTTCTAACTGACAGCTGAACAAATGACAATGCAAACATTACCTCTTTTACAGAGGTAATATTCTAAAATTCAAAAACTCAAACTGTTTATGTTTGTGTTTCAGTGTGGAGCTGGACTTCAAGCTGCAGGAGGACAAGCTGCACCCCCTGATGAGGAGACTGTGCCCCCTGGACAGCCCACAGTTCCCTGCCCTGCCTTACTCCAACGAAGTGTTCACCTCCACCCCCAAACGCAAGTCCAAGACAGAGTCCAAAAAGCACGCTCGCTGGAAACTCTGGTTCCTTTGAATCCAACACGAAGGCCTCGGAAAACGGCCTTTTTATCGGGCACATTATTACTCCTGTTATTCTCTAAACGGATCTGCGAAATATTCCGAAGGAGCAATCAACCCATGAGGATGGATAACGACGGACACCGGTTCATTTGAGTTGAGACTCCACGTCCAGTCAGCTGAGGGGACAGCAGAACCATAAAAGAATGAAAAAAACATTTTCAATTCTGTCAAACCTTTTTCTGGCTCGTGTGCTGGAGAGGTGTCGACCGGCACCTGCGGAAAACTAGGTGAGCGTTAGGATATTTGTACATGTATTTTTTTAAAGCTGCGTAACGACGGATGTTATTTATATTCTGGGTTTAATGCACCTCTCACTTTATGTTCACATGGTTTTATTGCATCCTCCAATGCAATGCACTTTTGGTCTCTCTCCCCTCAGAGCATATTGCTTGGCAACGAGAGGAGGCGCCATGTGGAGGGCCTTTTATGGGCGAAGCTATAATCTTTGAATGGACATCCGCCCGACCTCCGGCAAAGCACAAACATTTGACTATTGACAGGAACATGCGTAAAGAGACTGAAACACAGTACAGTACATGACAGTGTGCCGCTGCTGTTCTTATAAGCCCCGTCTCCTCCCTCCCCCCCCTGATCTGTTCACATCCTGCTCAGTTTGTGCGTCTGACTGAACATCTGCCTGCTTTTGTTAATAACCCCTGTCTCCTCCCCCTCTCGCTCTATCCCTCCCTGTATCTCTCTCCATCCCTCGTTCCGTTTCACTGTGCTAAAACTGTGTCTTCCTTTTCTGTTGGCTACACCAGCACATTATTTTCAGAATCCATATTTTAATGATACTTTTTTTTGTTTTTAGCAAAGTTGAAGATGATATTTAAAACACACATATGTGTTCTCTTGAAGCAGGCACTGTTGAAAATGTCTTCTGGGTTACAGATTTTTTAAAGCAGCATATACAGTATAATGTTTTGACTACTTCTAAGGCAGAGTATTTTCTATGATAATGTAAATGATGTTATTTTTTTCCTTTTTTTTTTTGTTGAAAGTTTGAACTATAAAAAGTAAAGGCTATTTTAACATTTCTCCGCGAGTCCATTAAGAGTTTGCCTCTCAGTCATTTACGGTGTCACAGCAACACTCTGGAACTTAATCTATTTTAGCTCCATTTATCTCTCATCCAGTTGGCATTTTATTTAACATTCAAAGTGCTGCTGTATTGATTTATCTTGCCATTCATCTGAAAGTCCCATCTCGTAAAATTAAATAACTTTCTCTTCTTTTTCTTTTCCTTCGCCACAGAGAACAGGAACACCACACATCTGTCTGCCCACCCACACAAACACCTGTGCACTGAACTTGCGCGAGTAGAAGGGCTATACACAGTGCTAGAGGATCCCTGGTAGCAATCGTATACAGCAGAGAAAACATGTAGCCACCAGCTTTGATTCAAAGACTCAAAACAACAAATGATGTAGCAATGACACTGAACTTGCTCTCTGTTATTTACTGGAAGTTTATGACAGCGACATCCCTGTTACATGTCAGGAACACACACATGCGAGTCTCCCATTCTTACATCAGGCAGTAGGCGACATTATTCAGGTCATTTCCATGCAAATATCTGTACCTTGAGAAAGTGCAATTTCACGATTATGTGCAATATTATGCATTTTTCTACTGTTTCTACATCATTAAAACATTTCCAACTGAAGGTGATTTGCTGTTCTCCTGTGTCCACTGAGTGCTAGAAGCATTGTGAAGTGTCGCCACAGCCAGAGCTGCGTTTGGCTGGTGTCAAGCCGGTGTTAAGCCGTCCACGTTGTACATCTTTTGTGCTTTAGTGGAGCAGAGCTGGACCATGACCAGGGATCAGCAGCATCACCAGCAGCAGCAGCAGCAGCAGCAGCAGCAGCAGCAGCGCGGTGCTGTGCAGCTATGTTCCCTTCTCTCTTCTAATGTGATTACTTCTCAACCTCCAAGTGACGACTGGGAGGTGGGCGGGGGTTGCAGTCGATCAAACTGAGCGACCTGATCCCACGTCTGTCCGTTCAGCCGTCTCCCCTGAGAACTCCCACTGTGTCTGTCTCTCTGTCATTCTCCGCAGCTGAATCGCCTTCGCTTTTAAGTCACCAGGCCTCCACCATTTCATCCGAACGGCATCATTTCACTCCTGCAGCACTTCCTTCCTCTATTTCCCCCCGAGACCACAGTTCTCTCTGTATTTACCTTCCTCCTCTGTCATTGGCTTCTTACTCTTATGGACATAGTGAAAATAGTTTTAAAACAGGTCAACTTACAAATCCCCAGGATATATTATAGTTAGAGATTATAATCAAGGTTTATACAAATAGTGTGATCCATTTGTATAAATATAAATGGCAATAGAAATATAATATCTGAAAATAATAATTTATCGATTTTAGAAGTAAAACAAGTTCCTCTCTGCAACATGATCGTTTAAAAATGTTGAATATCATATATTTTGAATACATAAGTATTAAAATGTGTAGAAGCTCAATCCTAGAAAAAAGTACATTAAAAAAGTGTGATGCTTTGTTTGAGATAGTGGGTCAACAATAAACTTTCTACAAATTTTGATAAAATATGTCATCAAACATAGTCAAACTATCATATCAAAAGTTCCACTAATTTAAATCCAGGCTGAAAAGCAGATTCTGACTCAGGTTCCAGGTGACCACATTCACTGTGACGTCACAGTGTGATGTCATATCTGCACCAAATCATATAGAAACTATGATTTTTTTTCATGAAGATCCATTAGTTATTCCCCTGGGAAATCAGGTGTGAATATCATAAAACTCCTGATGTTAAATGAAGTGCTAAAAAGAAATTCCTGTATCCAATCTCACAAAGCGGGCAGCTCAGGGCTCGGACCTGGTTAGCAGGCATGACAACGTACTTGGTCACAGTTTTGAGTTGGTAGCTCTGTAAATCCACCATTGTAGGCCTGGCAGAGATCAGAGCTGGAGCAGGAGGAGATCAGGTCTGGCAGAGGTGGAAGAGCTGAGGGAGTCTCTACCAGCTGACGGTGGGCAGGAGGCATGTAATCCCTCATGCGTGTCAGGTAGGCCCCTGCATCATTGAAGGGAACAGAAAAGAGAAAACTACAGCTCCTCCAAACAATTTCTGTCAGAGCAATCAAGTGACTGCACAAACAGAGTGATGCATTCATGAGAAGCAGCAGACGGCGGTCAGAGGTCGAGGGAAATACATCATTACCTGTCTCATCTTCATTCCGGATGCACAGCAAAGCATCGAAACACTGAATGGCTGAACACTGCTGCCTGACGAAATTGGCTCATTGCTCACACCTTCATACAACAGCCCTGTCGGAAGCAATGGGTTGTCTCCCCACCTAAAACAGTTCAAAACTATAAAAATGCCGTATTAGCTTCTTGTTTAACAGTTGCAAATCGAGGCGTGTGCTAACATTTCCCACGCTACCTTGTGCAGCAAGAATGAAAAATGCATGAGAAGGGTAAGAGGAGCCGAGAATTATGATGCATGGTGAGATGATCTGCACCAGATGAGATAAATATTGAAAGCATTAATGACTGCAGTATGCAGAACGTCATACGGAGACTGAAACTCCCCCCGAGAGGAAAATTCTCAATGTTCCATGAAATGCATTCGGATCTACGTAATCTAGAGAGAGCACAAATCCACTTATTTTAATTACCTTGAATTTCCATTGCTTTAATATACGTCACAGCATGAAAATCAGTTAAATACAGACTGGGATCGGTTTGATTTAAACTTCTTGTGCATGAGTTTGAAAGTTTTCTTCATCTTCCTCAAAGACTGAGTCACTTTGATGAGACCCTTCTGTACGCCACTGAGGTCAGAGGTTTTCATTGCGTGCATCACCATCAGCGCCCCCTGGAGGTTTAAAATCATCAGTAAGAAAACAAGAGCAAACACACACAGACAATCAAAGGGACACACAATAGGCAGCATCAGTCTGTGGTTCAGAAACAGTTGATGTGAAAGAGGAAGAGTAACAGCAGCCAGTACGAACCATTATGCCTGAACTAGCGGCCATCTCGACAAATAACGACACAATGAAAAAAAAACCTGCAACTCCATTCACAGGGTAAGGAAACGATCAAATCCATGTTCCTGTTTTGTATCTCAGAGGAGAACTAATACTGAAAATCTCTCATTCCTTCTGCTATCAGGCTACTATACTCAGACAGTAGTCATTTTAAATTACATCTTTGATGACTGTGCTTTTTAAATGATATAACAAATGTCTATTTATTGGGAACATTTTTTATTGCTATTTATTTTAACTCCTTAATCTTTATCTTGATGCCCTCACAGATCTCTATTTGTTTGTGTGATCGTCAACTCTGTAAACTGCAAATGATTTGCCCTCCTTGGCAGTAAAGATGTTTTCAGAAAATGAATCTGAAAAAAACTTGGAACAATGGAAGTAGGAGGTCTGTCCAACAACGTTTACAACCTGGCCATTTCTGTCTCTTTCCTAAAAGGTACAATATCAGGACCTCATCCATCGTCGCCATGTTTGCTGCTGTCAGAACTCTCATTCTCTGCACTGCCATGTTGTGAATATATCGCATAACAACCTTGCTAATGTAAAAGACACGTGCAGGTTTAATCAGCAATGTCTCTCCATTCATATGTAAAGTAAGCAAAGATGAGTCTTTAGATCTATTGTCATGAGAGCATCTCCAATGTTTTTCAAGCACTAAGAGGATTTCGATTGTCGAGACAAACATTGTATTTGCACCTTGTGTTTACAGAAGCACCTTTTATTGATGTTAATTCTCTCTGAGCTCTCTCTCACACAAAACTCTGGATAATATGACTCCACCTATGAAGGTTAGTTTCATAAAAAGGTCCCAGTCATCCATGGATAAGGTTCACACGTTCTCCCTTTACATCCTGATGCTTCAGGTTGAGTCTCTCATGCAAACACATATTCAGATCCCACGAAGGTCTTAATACTCTTGTTCTGCTCTGTTGGAAGCGGAGCTGGAAACGTCCATTATTCAGAGGGACTGTGTAGAATTGTCTCCAAATGTATTGGCTTGTCCTGCGACAGCATCTAAATCTGATTCCTTTGTACTTCAGCTCATATGAGAAACGGAACAACAAACGTATTATGTACACTCCCAAATTCACTTCAGCATGAAATGAGACAAATGACAGTTTTGATTTCTGGTGACATTTATTTCCACATTCCCATTGTCTGTTTCTGCCTGGCACCTTGTTATGCTTCCACTGTTTGAAACACATGTAGAATACGGGCTGAGACACATCAGTCAACACCCAGTGAGTATATTTAGACGCCCAGTGAAATGTATTATTTTGACCGGGGCTGTGTTTCCTTGCATTAAACGTCAGTTTGAGCTTAGTCCAAATAACAGGACACATTCTATCAAGAGAATAAATACACAAATAGACTTACATCAATTTTTCATTATCTTGTGTCCAATGTCATCACTTTCCAAACTAGATGATGCCATATAAGTTTGTGTAGATTGTTTAGATGTGATTACATTAGTGGTAAAATGTATGGAAGCCCAATTCTGCCAAATAAAAACTACATTAAAAAGTTTAACATTTTGTTTGAGAGGGTGGTTCAAAAATGAACTTTCTAGTCATTTTGATTGAATATCTTAACACAATTAGTCAAACTATAATCTCGCTTTTATTTTGATCTGCACCAAATCACATCATAGAAACCAAGATTGTGTCCCAATGTTAAAGGAAGTGCTAAAAAGAAATTCCAAGATCCCCCCAACGATCTGGATCAGCAACACAACTTAATTCTCTGACCTCTACTGCATCTTTACAGCAGGTTTCCTGGTAAAAGTGCCAAGTAGGTTTTGTATCATCTTGCTTACAAACAAACAAACCAACCAAAGCACAGACAGTGGTGAAAACATCTTCTTCAAGGAGGTAATATTTGACATTTCGGTTTCTTTTGACACAGGTGATGTCTCTAAGATCAGGGATTTTTGTGTATTGTTACGAGCACTCTTGAGGAAGACCATGAGGTTGGATCCACCAGTCCCTTTGAGAGTAGCCACGCCTCTGAGCGGGCAGCTCACGGCTCGGGCCTGGTTAGCAGGCATGACGACGTACTTGGTCACAGTATTGAGGTGGTAGCTCCGTAAATCCACCAGCGCAGACACACAGGTATTGTAGGCCTGGCAGAGATCAGAGCTGGAGCAGGAGGAGATCAAGTCTCTCAGAGGTGGAAGAACAGAGAGAGTCTCTACCAGCTGACGGTGGGCAGGAGGCATGTAATCCCTCATGCGTGTCAGGTAGGCCCCTGGATCAGTGAAGGGAACAGAAAAGAGAAAACTACAGCTCCTCCTCAAAACAATTTATGTCAGAGCAATCAAGTGACTGCACAAACAGAGTGATGCATTCATGAGAAGCAGCAGACGGGGTCAGAGGTTGAGGGAAATACATCATTACCTGTCTCATCTTCATGCCGGATGCACAGCAAAGCATCGAAACACTGAATGGCTGAACTCTGGGCTGCACTGCAGCCTGATAACGAAATTGGCTCATTGCTCACACCTTCATACAACAGCCCTGTTGGAAGCAACGGGTTGTTTCCCCACCTAAAACAGTTCAAAACCATAAACATGCCGTATTAAAGGGAAAGTTGGCCAAAATAAGGAATATTCACTGATTATCTACTCACCACTATGCGGATGAAGTGGTGGGTGAGGTGTTTGAGTCCACAAAACATTTTGGGAGTTTCAGGGGTGAAGAGTGTTTCAGCCAAATCCTACACATTTGAAGTAAATGGGGGCGACCACTTCTTCAAATGTAAAAAAAAAAAAACGAAAATGACTTGCGTCATTTAAATCACAATTTTTGCCTGAATGACCTCTGTCATTCTCCTCTGTAGCCATATTCATGTTCGCACACACACACTGAACATTAGCTGCGGTAGCATCGCTACTTCGATTAGCATAGCTACTTGTGGTAGCGGACATTTAGGCACATGGATCACTGAACAGCAGCATTGCGGAGGCATGTTCTCTTTTTTTCTGTTGTCTTTTTTTACATTTAAAGAATCAGTCACCATTTACTTTAATCGTATTGGATTTATCTGTAACACTGTTTAACCCTGAAACTCCAAAAAGGTTTTAATAAGAATAGATAAATATTGAAAGCATTAATAACTGCAGTATGCAGAACGTAGTACGGAGACTGAAACTCACCCTGAGAAAAAAATTCTCAATTTTCCATGAAACGCAGTCGGATCTACGTGATCTAGAAAGAGCACAAATCCACTTATTCTTATTACCTACATCACAGCATGAACATTTATTAAATTCAGACTGGGCTTTGATTTAAACTTACTATGCATGAGTTTGAAAGTTTCCTTCATCTTCCTCAAAGACTGAGTCACTTTGATGAGACCCTTCTGTACGCCATTGAGGTCAGAGGTTTTCATTGCGTGCATCACCATCAGTCCCCCCTGGAGGTTGAAAATCATCAGTAAGAAAACAAGAGCAAACACACACAGACAATCAAAGGGACACACAATAGGCAGCATCAGTCTGTGGTTCAGAAACAGTTGAAGTGAAAGAGGAAGAGTAACAGCAGCCAGTACGAACCATTAGGCCTGAACTAGCGGCCATCTCGACAAATAACGACACAATGAAAAATCCCCTGCAACTCTCCTCACCGGGTAAGGAAACGATCAAATCCATGTTCCTGTTTGGAAAATGCATGAGCACAACATCATCATCACACTATGAAAATCACGTGAGGGTAACATTTTTATTTTAACTCTACTCACCCAATTTCCATTGCCCTAAAATGAAAATGAAAGAAACAGTTGCATCAGCGCAGGCTATTCTTATCGAGCAATTGTTCTACGTGACTGAAATACAGACTATGCAGTTCAATGGTGAGGTTACTACCATGATAAAGGAGGGGGTTTGGCCTCATGCATGAAGTAAAGACATTAATAAAGCAAACAAAAAACAGTGCTCACCCTTTGGGGTCCTTTAATTTCCAGTTGGCTAAAACTGAATCTGCATAAGTTAAGATGGGTGGAAGTCCAAGTCTGCGAGACACCAGCCAGTAGGGCCAGGCCAGAGCTTTAGGGAGAATCTGTCAACCAAGCAAAACAATCCCTACATCAAAGATGGATTCTGACCATCAATTAGTTTTTCTTATCACACTGTGTTTGTCTGGTGAAACTTCACAATTGACAGCTGATGACAGTACTCGTAACTGGGATATTATGGCTTCATTTCAGGATGGTGGGAGGACCAGGAGAAAACCATCTTTACACACAGTCAACGGTTTAAAGAAAACACCATCATCAGGTCCAAATTTATATTTCTCCAAAACTCTGGTTTATGACCAAATATTCACAAAAAATATCATTTCCTTCAGGAATTTAGCTTGAATCATTGCTGTTGTAAAGTACGGCCTCCCAGAGCAGCAGGTACTGTAGACTTAATTTGTCACCTTGCTTTTAACATTCATTATGATAAAACAGTTTCAGCCATCCTTCCTTCCATTGATCTGCGTTTTTTACCTGAGAAGGTGCATGTCGTCCATCCTGCCACACGTACCCCATGGTGATGAACCCCAGCACAAGCCGAGCCAGCCTGAGCTCCCTGTGGCTGCTCAAGAGATGGGGACTCAACACCGGCATCTGGGAACACATGCTTTTATGGGTCCATGTCCGAGAGCAACAAACACAATCAACGCTTTGCTCATTCTCACCTCGTGAACCAGGTCCCGTAGTTTACGTGACTCTATCAGAGGTGTGAGATTATTTGCCAGGTCCAGCCACACCCGGTAATAGTCTGGAAGGTTCGTCTAGATGATAAAGAGTAAGATGAATTGTTCATTGATTGATTGATTTTTGTGCATGTAGAATGTAATAAGTACCATCATCAGCTCATGTTTGCTGTGGTGCCCGACCTGCATGTCAGGGAATGACTGGTGCTATCCATCAGAGAGAGACAGCAATTTAAATGAGGAGGCAGGAGAAAACTGAGAAAATGAGCCGGGTAGAAAATGAGGATGCCCTGATGGGAAATCACTGTGTAAACAGGAGAGTGGGCTGTGCTTCATGCCAGTGTTTGATTTTTTTAGTTCAAAATTAAAATGCCAAAGTTGATTATTTATCATTCTCACAGGTTTATGACAGTGTATTCAATTTCAAAATTCAAATATATGGAGTAAAGTCCTTCTTTCTGAGATTCTTTATCCAAATTTGACAAAATGAGTATATGGAACTCTCATTCTGCTGGAAACAGACTAGGTCCAGTCTTGTGAATGGCTCAATAGAAACCTGAAGAGACAGGCTTTCACCGGATCAATAACTGTTTATAACCTCAAAAACAAGCATGATTATCATTTTCCCCAGATAGACCAATGTACCTCCGATCAAATACCTGAAAAGCACCAGATAAAGAGAAGCTAATCCTTGCTGGTAAACAAAGCTGTCTCTGTTTGTGCAGTATTGAAAGTATTGTTATTGTCATGACATTCTGTTGTCTGGTGTAAGATCTGCTTTTATTACTATATGGTAAAAAAACAAAGAGCTTTTATGAGAAAAGGAGAGATGATGATGAAACTTACCAGTGGCTCCTTGAGGATAAATCCAAGCTCCTCAGAAATTTCAAATGCATCAAAGTCTGCCTGAAGTGCTTCGGTGTTGATAGTCGCCATATGTTCTGCCCTGTGCTCTGCTGCAGTGAATGCAGTGATGAGAAGAGAAACTCAGACTGTGTCTGACACCCAAACCTGCTTTTACTACCTTTGCCTTAATAAAAAAAACTGAAAACAACATCTGAAGCCCACAAACAGGGAAGCATTGATCCTGTAATGTCACACATTCACAGAAACAACCCAGAGACAGATCATGTTTCCATAACTTCAACTCTGTATTATTCAGGTTTTGAGACAAATACCAAAAGATCATACAGGCTTTAAATATATTTAAACCCAACTGCTGCATAAAGAAGACTCCCTGTACAGTGGTGAATTAGCAAATTATGTGTTGATGATGTTTCTGTATTCTCAACACTGGTAAAAAAAAAAGTATTTGGACTCTTCTGTTTCTTAATGCTGTTTGAACATCGTTTTTTTGGTTGAACTAACACCTGTTATTTAACTTTGGACACTGAAACGTCTGAGGGTGCAGACCAAACACTGAAGGTGTGAGAGCGCCCTTAGTGTTGTTTCACCCTGTCTTGTCTTCTGCTCATGCAAAGCTTATATTTACATTTCTGCAGCAAGAAATACTTGACACTCCAGCTTTGTTTACATATATTCTTGCTATTTTATAATATTCATCTATTCGCCATCAATCGAGTACACAGGGACGTGCAGAGCTGTCGTTAAAGGACCAGATTGAGACTAAATTTTGTAAACTTAACCCAAATAATAAGCTTAAAGAGTCAGAAACCCTCTTACAGCTCATTATCTGAGGATGGAGTGCTTCCAAAAAACATAAAATCAAATCTAAATGTGTTCTGTTCTTTCTGAGTGTTGTTGTGTTGACAACAGAGGCTGTTACTTTGCGGAAGGTGCCTGAGACGCTGTCACATCTTATCCAAAGCAAAACAACAGAGGCTGTGATTCGAGTGCAAATGGATCGTGTCAGTAATTCAAATGGGACGATGACACAGTTTCAATTTTTTCCCCAGAATACTGTGTTTACCAGTCAAAATCATGTGAGATGCAACACAAACCAAAGGATTGTTTGACTAAAATATTTTATTAATGATCAGAGTATCACAGACAAGTTTTGTCTTTCAAAACTTTGTAATTGCCTCCTGCCTTTTTCCAAGAACAAACAGATACTATTTATATTTTATATTGTATATATATATTATTAAAACCAGATCTAGCATGGGTTCAAGTTTCCTTGTGTGACTGCAGTTAAGCCGATAGTTCAAGCGAGATGAGCCCCTTAGAGAAAAAGGCTGTTTCTATTGAAGTAGGGAATTAAAAAAGGCAAACGTGACTTCATTCACAAATCAGCAGTGTTGGGAAGGATACTTTCAAAACGTATTCCTTTACAGAATACAGAATACATGCCCAAAAATGTAATCTGTAACGTATTCCATTACATTAACTAATCTGAGTAACGTATTCTGAATACTTGGAATACTTCCGGTTTGTATTGCATTTTTTAAGTGTATGATTGCGGCGTTGTTCTCTCTCTCCGCCGATGCGGCGATCGCTTCGGCGTCGAGTCTATTTTTTGCGCTTGACGCGAGCGTATCGCTCTAGGAAACACACTGCAAAATGATTTTAAACGATATTGATGACATTTTATATGATATAAATGATAAAGTATGCATCCCATAGTTTGTATTCCCCTTCTGAGTTTTAATTTTAATATTTTAACGATCACATTATTAAATGCCCCCCTCTGCCCATCCACTACAGACACACAAGCAGTCATAAAGATAAAAAGAGGGGGGGGGGGCGGAGAATACGTAATTTACCCTCGACACCCGACATTGAACGGAGCAAACAGCGGAGAAGTTCTTGAAGATAGATGACATTAAATTGGGACGCTGTTGCAGTTAATGTTGGAGCAACAAGTGACCATATGCTTTTATACTTCTGGGTCAACGGGTGATATTATTAGCGCTGCCCGGCGCTTCAGCGTCCGTCGTGAACCCGGCGTGCCTCGCTGGCCTCCTGCAGAGCCATGACAGCGGAGCTCTGGAAGCGCAGGTCGGTCTTCTCTCACCAGGCGCTGGAAGGGCAGCTTGCCGATCAGC
The DNA here is from genome assembly GCF_963576545.1 of Limanda limanda. Lineage (NCBI taxonomy): Eukaryota > Metazoa > Chordata > Actinopteri > Pleuronectiformes > Pleuronectidae > Limanda > Limanda limanda. The sequence goes on along the minus strand of NC_083650.1, from coordinate 8,205,169 downwards.
AGCTCCGTAGATTTCTGGTAGCGACGGAACTCTCTCAGAGCCTCGGTCCCGGGCCTGTGTCCCGAGCCGGTCGCGGTGAGGCTCTTTCACGCCGCCGGGGGCCCGGGCGCTCTTACGGCAGCCCTGGTCTCCAGCTGCTTCCTGGGGGCTTTGCCGCCGGTGGATTTACGAGAGAGTGAATAAACTCGAGAAGTACCATCATGTAATCCACTGATTTCAACAATGTAACTGTATTCTGAATACCATCTATTTATTTTGTAACTGTAAAGGAATACAGTTACTCATAATTTGTATTCTAAATACGTAACGCCGTTACATGTATTCCGTTACTCCCCAACACTGCAAATCAGTGAACATGAATATGCGAAAACAGAGATTGCCGATGTGGTGGAAAGTCGCCAGATTTGTCGCTAGATCAAACACAGGTTCACCTCAGGGTTGTGTGTTGTCAACCCTTTTATTTATACACTGACAGCTGCAGGACTTCTCAAGAGAGCAGGTTTGTTATTAGGTTTTCTTAGACTTTCCTCTTATCTCTACTTCAGGGTTCAGAGTCTGATCATGGCCCTGCATTACCTCGGAGTTTGTTAAATAGTGTGATGATAATTAACTCGACCTCAATGCATCAAAAACAAAGGAAATGATTATTCACTTCAGACACAAGTCATTCACTGAATATAAAGCTAGTTTCATGCCCGTGCATGAGACTTGCTTCTCGAAGACGTCCAGATTGTGGAGTCGCATTAAATAACTTGGTTCATTTTTTAACCATTAACTTAAGTTTGATACTAACACTGAGTCTATTGTCCAACTTGGACAACAGACAATACAATAGATGTGTTTTCCCAAATGTCAGCATTGACACATTTCCTATCAGAATCTTGCCATTTATCAATTCTGTGCTCTGACAGCAAGACATGTGGGTGTGAACCAGGACCGTAAAAAAAGGAAGCAGCCTCTGAACATCTGTGGAGGAACTGAGAGATTGACTTATTGTCTGGTCTGGGTAAAATAACAGAAACAGCACATCTGTGTTCATTGCAGAACATGCAACTCAGCTTTAACTTCTCTCTCACACAACTTTCTATACAACTTACTCTGAACCTTCTCAAAACCTGCATCTTTCCCTTGATGAATGTGACAAAAGACTAACAGAGCTTCCACTCATACGCATATAACAGTGAATCAGCATTACACTTAATGCATGTGTAAATCTGTGGTGGATCAAGACCACTACGACTCCTGTTGGGTCGAAAGACACTTTACATCTCCTCCTATCAAATTAATTGGACAAAATGAGGAGATAGCAAAATGAACACTTGAATTTTCCTGTGACACTATCACTACATAATAAGGGAGTCGTGATTTTCTCCACCGCAGTGTTTCCTGAAGCCCCCACAGATCTAACAAATCATCCACTCCTCTTGTGAGGTGTGTCAAACGGATTCTTGATGACTGAATTTGCTGCTCCTGAAACTACAGGAATGTACTCTCTTTCCCTAGCACTGTGAGTGAATGCAGAAGACCGGCTGGAGGTTTTCCGATGGGTAAATGGGTTTCCTGCATGTGACGGCTTTATAGGGACTGATTTGTAGCCGCTTGTGCTGAGTTATTTCACTGGGATCTGATCGGATCGGGAGTTTAGACCCACATCGAGCCGCTCGGTCAAATGCCTGCATCACAGCAGCAACATTAGCAGTGCGGATGCCTCCCAGCAACTATGGTGTGAGCCCTCAGGTCCTGCTTCCCATTGTCAGGATGCTTTACTGCCACTGCCAGCAAACCCGCAAACCGTTTAACCATCCAAGGCGGCAGGAGAAACCAGCAGGAAGGAGAGAGGAGCAGGGGGCGGGAGTGGAAACTGTGGTGCTCGGATTAATTTCAAGACCACTTACCAAGTCATCACACACAGGGGGTGCAGGGGGACAGTAAATTTACTCTGCAAGGGGAGAAGGGGATATATTGGTGAAAGAGACTTGAGATCAGGACAGCAGCTGTGCAGTGTTATTCTTCAGAAAGGGACCATAGCAGCAGGGTTTGAAACTGAGCATCATTGTACAGTGCTTCAGTCACAAATCCCACATCCTGTCATCCTCCCTGTCTGACATCCCCCAGTTAGTTTTCCCTCCTCTCCCACATCCACATTGTCTGGAGGATAGAGAGTGGCGTCCAACTGGCACGTCTACTGAAGGAAAGAGAAAAACGCTCGGAGAGATGCTTTCCCACTTTGCACTCCTCCAAATGTTATTTATTACATTATATATAGGAATGTGATTAACAGGTTGCAGAAATATTTAATATCAAGGTCTGGGAACAACTTCCGCTTCTTCATCTTCTTCTGTTGCTTAATGCTGTGTCAACTACCTTGGTTCAAACGTCCAAACTCTATCAAAACACTTCTTTTCAGTTTGATCCGTCCTGTCATGTTATTCATTCAATATGTTTAATGGATTTGGCAATAAAGAAAACTTTGTATTCATTTAAATCACAGCAAATTATAAACCTTTCTTCAGCAAGACAATCATTAAAATGTAGCATGTTTTTCTCTCTAAGAATAATAATCATATTTTAACCTAAATCCCTGTTTTATAATTAACCAATATGCTTATAGGGTCTTTGGCTTTGTCATCTCATGGGGCAAGATTTGCAATTTTCCTTATTTGTATTTCATTCAAAATAATTCCCTGTGCACAGTTATCCTGGCTGCAGGCGAATTAGGGAAAGAAACTGACGTGAAGGACTCGTCTAAATGTTCTCTATGAATTGTGTCAAATGAAGTGTCAAACGTAAGCCTGTTTAAGTCTGACGGGGCTGTCCTCGGGGGAACTTTTAAAAATGTTCCCTTATTCCAGTTCTTATTTACCCGTAGTTGGACTAATAACAAAGTCAATCTCACAGTAGTTCACTCCTACTGCTCCTGCTACTTCACTGCTCCGTGCTTATTGCACTGGGCTCATTAACAGATAAACCTGGTCGATTCTCTTTAGACACACACAAGTTTACTTATAAGCCATCAAACTGAAAAGCTGCAGTAATAATTGGCGAACTTTTCAACATCTTTGTATCTTGAGAAATCCTTTAAGATCCATCACAACCTGAGATCCAGAGCTCTGCCTTCTCAACAGGAGGAGGAACCATTAATTGGGGCTAAACAGGGTCAATGTGAGGTTTTATTCAGACAGAGCATTGAAGTTAAAATGTCAAATGAAAATCCTCTGTGTGCACACTAATTACAATAATAAACCACTCAATCATACAAGGCTGTAGGTTATAAAAGTAATTTGATATAACAGTATAATTTGATATAATTGGATGCTAAAAAACATCACATGTACATTAATTACGTTCATAGCTGCTTGAAGTTCACAGTAACATTTCAGTGGATCAGTGCATCCTTGTTGCTGTGGTTTCCATTGTCATTCAGTCTCAATTCCAGTTTGGCTCAGTTCTTTCTCTGTGCAGTTTCCATGTTTCCCTGTGTCTGCGTGGGTAATCCAACAATAACATATTGAATCATTCAAACACACACATTTTGTTCGCAGAATTTAAAGTATACACTTTACACTTTACACTTCAAATTCATTAATATTTTGCATGTGAGAACTATGAGTGAACTGAATGATGAGAAGTATGACGAATTATAACAGCCAATATGTCGGTCTCCCTTGTAAACCCCATATAAATATATATATATCCTGATGTCATATTGTATAAGACAAGTAAAGAATCCATCCAGCTGCAGGTCATAACTCTAACATATGGGACATGTCAGCAGAAGAAGAAAACAAGGGCTAAACTGTCTTGGATAGAGAATGCAACTTTTTCTTGTTCTCGTCATCTGTCTTTGTAACTTTAAATTTCCACACTCACCTTACAAGAGTCTACACACATATACACTTTCTCAGTCGCACACACACATACAAAACCCACACTACCCTCCTCATCCCTTTCAACATCCTCCCTCTACAGCCTTCTGAAGAGAGACACATCCAAGGGTGGGTCATTAGTCAAACCCGGAGTCTGGAGGAGTGTGTAGTATATTCAGTGCTACAGCAACATGCCCCTCTGTCTCTCCTCTCCCCTCTATTACCACCGAGCTGAGGCTGGAACAGACAGAGGATGTTTCCCTTCTCCTTCAGTCCCTCTGTAGCTAAGTCCATATTTCACCTGAGCTGTCAGGGAGAAGGGACCTGAGGACCTGGAGTCACCACTGAGGATCAGCTCCACATGATGTCGACTGCACAGCAACAGAGTAATCAGATTATGATGGTAAAGTGATTTTAATGAGGAGGAAACGTAGTGTAACTTAGTAAATCACCATTCACCTGTGAGGCGAGCTCACAGAATTGCTTGCTTGAGTCTTGGTGCATTGTATTGTAGATCCGGCTCAGGACCTTATTATCTGTCAGAATGACCACATTCTGTTTTTTGTGTGTGAACCCGACCAGAATCCATTATTTTCACTATACAGGCACGAGCAGGAACAAAGCTGAACTGAATATCATTTCAAAATATTTGTCAGAACCAGGCCTTACTCCTCTGTCGTCATTAAAATATTTTAAATCTGAAATAACGCGCCTTGGTAACAAATTCAAAGAGGCTGGATTATGGGTTATGCACTGTGCTCTGTGATCCTAGATCCCGAGGGTCATTGAGAACCAAGATGTCCAGAACCAAGACATATATTTCTTTAAATGGATAATTGACATGATATTGAGCTGAGGTCCCTGAGGAGAGGTGCTGGTGAAAGGTTAAGTGCATTTGTTTATATACTCCTCTTGACACTCCCATTAGCAGCAGCACAGTGTATTATTTTCTTTTTCCCAGAAACCACATCAGCATAAAGCTGTTAGATGTTGACCTTTGCATTATCAAAGTGAAACCTTTCTCATGGTCCCACTTCACTGTGACACAGTGGATTGGATGTTCCACAGTGGGCCAACGCTGGCTCCACTCTGATACAGTGTACAAGGGATATTCACCATCTAGTCCTAAGATCTAAAATGAGATTTACTGGTTTATTTTATTTTTTATCTGCATTTCTGTATTGAATGTAACTACAAGGTTTTCATAATTTTTTCTGTGTCTATTTAACTCATCCTGTGGATCAAGTTCATATCCCATCTGCCTCATTTACTGCATAGTTATATATATGTAATGTACTTAAATGTTGGTTGTGTACTTATATGTTGTTTTATGTATTTATTGTGTACTTTATGTTTACACTGAGGAACACAGAGAAACAGCATTGTAATAAAGGAAATCGATCTTTATTTAAAAAATTCAGGAGATCTATGAGGATGTGCGATTTGGTTTTGGTTTAATTGACTATTAAGGCACTGTGGGAGATGTGCGTTTTAATGAGTGCCCTTCTACTATTGATTATTGGGAATATGTGTCATAATGATTTAGAGGCATATGAGTGAAGCAGCATGTGTATAATTCAGTGGCTTTCGTATCGTGGTATACATCATGCTCTCGTGAACTCATGCACCTCCTGAAAAATATTCACACAGCCTTCATTTTCATAACATTAATATTTTATGGTCATTTACACGTCTTATATTCAAATGTGAAATCTGACTAGTGGAGCGTTCACTAATGCGCTGGCAGTCAAAAGCTACAACCAAGAAACATGGACTCAAATGCTAAATATTGTGTTTTATGTATATTTTTTATGTAAAACAGGACAGGCTGTGTTGATGCCCTGCCCGAGCCGCATCCCATCTTTACTATAAAGATGAGTAAAGGTGAATGTTTTCCTGCTATTGTTATGATAAAATAGGCAACAACATGTTTGCTTATGTGCGAATGATAGTGTGAAAACCCAGGGGCCAAAATATAAGTAAGGAGAAAATGAAAAAGCTCAAAAGTTTACTTATAATGCTTAAAAGAAAATCATAAGTATGGCATTTTTCTGTAAAGCCTGTAGAGGTGCAGGACCCGAGCTTTTATCTATGACATATTCATCTGGACAGTCAGACATCCTGTAACCGCAGATAAATGCACACTTAATAGTTGCCCTTGAATAAACCCTCTGATGTTTTAACAGTATGTGATTAATGCATCTGGGAGCCGCAGCGCAGCATTGATTGTAATCCACTATGTGAAAAATAAGTTTCTTTCTCTATGTGCTTCTCAGCTATTCTCTCTAATGGCTGCTGGCTGTGATAAAGTAAACATCACACAACAAGAGTTTTGGCTGACTTTCAAAAAGAGAATTTACATAGCTGCTGCTGCGGTGCACAGACGGAAAATAAGAACCAGAGCATAAGGAAAGTTTCCATAGAAAGAGGGAAACAGAGGGAAGAGACTCTGAGTGACCTTAATGGAAGATTTAACATTAAAAAAAAACACATCCAAGGCTCTTCACTCTCACCTTGAGTTTATCTGTTTCATGAGAAGAAGCAAAAGGAAAAGAACAATATTCAGGACAAGGGCGACAACAAATGAGATTAATTTGAATCTCTTAATGTTGCCGGGGACTAGCTGGTACACAGCAGCGTGGTATATAAATGCTGATGTATAAAATGTAACTTCTGTCATTGTTGAATTCTTGCAGTTAGATACATTTTTATTAAAACCCTTAGTATAAAAGTGCAATTTATTCAGATTTACCAGCATCACAAACAAGTGAGACAATTATGTTGTTGTAGATCCAATTGTCCCTTCGTCAATTGTTTACAGTCTGTTTTCTGTCCATAAGGCTGAAGAAGATCCAAAGGGTTTTTAAATAAAATATTCCACATTGTGAATACTGTTTTTCTCCCCAGCAGACTGTCGGGCTTCTTCCTGTACGTCCTTCAATTCTGTCGACATGAAAATTACTTTTTCAAGTTGAGAATGAGAAGATTGGAAACAGAAATGCTTTATTGATCCCCCGGTGTCAAAACTGGGTTTCATTATATTTGCTCCAGCTGAAAATGAAATATATTCAGACCAAGAAAACATAAACTTAAATAAAAAGTTTGTAAAAAGAAAAAAAATGTTTGCATGAAGCCGAGGTAGAGCCGGTTCTGTTAGACGATTCTTAGTCCTGTCCAGTTTATTAACATATACCTATACCATTTATTCTTAAAGCGTCATTGGCACATGAGCGAGAAGAAGACCCTATACCCTAAAAAAAACCAATGCATCGTTGACACATAGAGACAAACAACTCTTCACTCTCAAATTCACACCAAAGGTAAATTTAGAGTCTCCAGTTAACCTCAGTCAGCGTTTCTTTGGACTGTGGGAGGAGGCCGGAGTCCCCGGAGAAAACCCACAAACAGGGATGATGCAAACCATGAGCCTTCCTGCCAAGAAGCAACAGCCCTAAGTACTGAACCGCCATGCCGCCAGTCCAAGTTGTTGTACTTCATGTACTAAAACCTGCTAAACAAGCAGGTGTCAGATACTAGAAGCTCCTTCCATTTAAATAATCAGTCACACCCATGCTGGTGTCCTTAATACAATTCTTCTGTTATGATCCGTTTGATGTGGGTTCACTAAACGGATGGATTTGTATATCGAGAACAAACTGAGTATTTGCTTTTTTAATTTGCCCATTCCTCAAACCCACAGTTGCCACAGTGAGTAATACAGCCAATGTTTGGTACCTGCAGGTGTCTCTCAACATGCAAACTGTTGGTTAATTTGTCTTTTGAGGAAACAGCAGGCCTAACCTGTTGGATGATGAAAGTTTTTTGTCTTGGATCAACGTTGGGCCTGTGAGCACTGGTCCCTTGGCGCCACTTCTGACAACGCTGACGTGAGGCCTCCTCATGATGCACTGGACCAGACAGTCTGTCCTTAATAACCGGCCTGAGAAGCCTCCAAAGAGGACCCATTCATCAACAGCTAGTAAAACCTGATGGAGAAGAACAATGTCACAGAAGATGGAGGGAGCGTAGTACAAGATTTTATAAATAAAAGATATGAGGAGACATTTAGGCAAGAAAAATGGAGAGAATTGATAAAATAAAAATTGAAAATACACACAATCATAAATATATTAATGAAAAGTGTGTTTTCTCTAGTAATTGGATCAGTGCAGATGAGAATACCGAACCTGATTCTCGCCTGTGAATCAATAAGCTCAAATTCATGCATTGAAGACGTGGTAGTTGATTTCTTGCGCCACATGCAGTCCAGAGCACTCGCATGAATTTATTCATACGTTCTGCACTGACAGCCGGCTGTAAATAATCATTTGGCTGGCACAAGTGGTGGAAGTATATTGTCTGAGGAATAGATTGCTGCCTGAGATTCCTCAGCTGCCTCCTCGTTTTAATTCCCAGGCAAATGAGACGTACGCAAGTTTTGACAGATTGTCTGTCACTCGGTGTGTGATCGTTTTTGGTGCATATGGCCGAGTGTGTTTGTGTGTGGGTAGGTGTGTGTGTGTGCGGGTGCTTGTTTCATGATATTTTGGGACAATGTTGTCACTTCACAATGCTAGAGATGAGTCGCTTAAAATCAAATGTCAACCATTAAATTGACCACTTGAATCCAGAAAATATCCACTCAAACCGGCCTGAAAAACCGTTTTAATATATTATTGGAATTCACATATTTGGTTTGTTCCTCCGACCGAGCAGAAAAATAAACACTTCAGGCAAAAAATGACTGATATGCAAAGAAAAAAAAGGCCACTGCAAATGTGCATAAAGATTGTATGAGTCAACACACACTGCTACAGCAGCGCTTCCTCGTTTCTTTTTACATATTGACTTTTGTCATTGCTCCACATGAGTGATGTTAAATGGAAGCAAATGGTGCAGTGAAATGTAGAAGAATGATGCCCCCCCTCAGGGCAGGAGACCTTCACAGCACCAGGGAAATCTATCTAAAGGTTTCTCTCATATGCTGGGGAACACGTGAAGGTTATGTTAATGTGAGTGTTTGTGCACACGTGCAGGGGAGTGTGTCTTACGACTGTTTTGTCGGTCCATCTCTAGCAAATTGATTTCAGCAGGTTCAGACTGAGGCTCCTGCTCCAGCCCTCCCACTCCCCCCCCTTCCTCACCAATTATCTGCCACCATGTTGGCTGCTGCTCTCTGACATGTGGGCTGCAGATGGCCGTCCTGTGTAACGCTGCCAGGACAGGGGCAAGTGTTCCCCGAGCAAAACAATTGTCAACATTTTTGCACACCACACTTTCGCAAATAATGACTCACTCACTTTAAAATCTCTCTGTGTCTTCTGAGGGCGTGCAAACACAAACAGGCCTTTTCCTTCGTCCTCACACAAAACATTGAAGACTTTCCACAGTCGTGTCAGGAAACAATGTCAGGTTTGTTCCGCAGAGGGCCGATGAGTTTATTATAAATCTGTTTGTCTAGAAAAACAACCCAAACTATTCAAAGTTTTGCATGGGAGAGAGAAGCTCAGCTTAGAATGGATCATCCCGTAAAAACACATTGACCACAGGGGACGTCTACCTGCCACGCACAGTGAATCGTTCTAATTCTCTCTCCCTCTCTCTATCACCATTGCAGGAGTGGAAGTGTAATGTAATTGCCAGCCGTACGGGCAGATGGTCCCTTTACTGCATGTTTATCATGTTCCACCGCACATTCAGCTATCTTTCCATTTGTGGAACCTCTGTCAGCGGGTCCTGAATTAAGGATTCCCATCATAGCCACAATAAACAATATGAGTATTTTAATCATTCCAGTGATAAAGGGGGGGAACAATTAACCACGATGCTATTCTGAACATCACAATGTTGTCTGGCCCTCGACTCCGGTCCAAACGCTTTAAAGGAGAAGGATGATGCAGTCTTTTTTTAGGGTCTTATGTATGAAAAAGGGTCTGATAGAAAACACCTTGCCAGTATTACATCTTTGTGATGTGACACGATGATGATGCCGCTAGTGGTAAGTCGGACAAGCCCCCTGTCTTAAAGAGATAGGAGCTAACATCAAGTGTTTCAGACGGAGGCTGAAAAGAGGAGCAGCAGCATTGGACTAGATGAGGAATGAGCTGTTTATTTATAACAGAAGATATGTACAGTGACAAACTCAATGCTGTGTCCCTATAATTCATGTCTAAAGAAGAACCTCCAATGAATGTATGTTTTCACTGTATATAGAGGAAACATTTAACCACCATCCATTTACAGGAAGTAGCAATAATTGAAAATAATAGAATTACTGTCTAGTTACTTATCATGGCCACTTTTTGATCTTTTTATTTAGTTGTTAAGTTAAGAAACTGAATTTCTCCTGTCCATTCCACAATAAGGGATATTCAAATTGATGTATTATATTGAAGAATGTGAGAGGAGAGTGATTTGTTTTCAGAACATTAGAGCATGTCAACCTTTTCAAGCAATAACACAAATTAAAATTATGCAGCTGAATAAGAGCACAACAATTCTCCTTTAAATCCGTAGTTTATCTCATTAAGGTCAAGGCTCTTTCAGTCCACGTTGTATAAATGTAGATGTTTTTCAGCCTCGAAACACACACACAACACAAATTGGTTTTTGGTTTTGACTTTTCCAGAAACATTTATACGAGCATATTCACTTCAGAATGACCTTCACAGGAAGGATGAAAGTGCTGCCTGTTTTTTAGGTCGAGCAATGAAGTTTTTGTATTGTAACGTCCTTAATTCCACCACAACCTGGTGATATGTGAAATACCATCATCAAACATGCAGCATCCTGACAGACAGGTGCTGTACTGTACCCTCCATGTTCACTGTAATATCGGCGGGATAATGCTCGGGATAATGTGATGGATTCACTGGCTCTGTGGCTTATTTGGAGGTTCATCAGTCAAATCAGCTTCCAGTATATTACTTCTGCTCAGCGGGAGCGAGATCTTATTGAGGCTGACAAACTGATTATACCCTCTCCTGCCTCCCTTATACCTTCAGTGTAATTACTTCTACCGCTGAGGTTATGACTGCTTGTCATGTCTGTGAGTTAGCAGAGCATCTCAGAGATGTTGGAAGAGATTTGAAATGATAGTAGGTGCAAAGCTCAGTCGAATTTAAATGATAAGAGAGAGGATACACAATGTTTTTGAATTATTTCTACATGATGCAAAAATTCTACTTTCCTCTTACATTGAACTATGTGTACATTTTCAAATATGAAGGATCACACAGCCTTGGCAGGGGGACCCAGTCGTTTACTTGCTTGAATTATTGAGATGGATTTGGAAGAGCTGCTGTCCTGGCAATGACAATGGAACATAATGTAAAAGTATCACTGTACTTCCAACATTTAATTTATTTCACATTTCATGACTGATCCAAGTGTGTTGTTGGAAATAAAAGACAGCTCTCCATGTATGACACCAGCAATTACTGTTGTTGGTTGTTTTTTTTGTTTACGATGCAAATAATTCTTCCGGCGTAAGAGCACAACAAAAAGGCGAAGGAAACGAACAGATGGCACTTCTAAAATGTTGTTCTCATGTAAAATGCATGGCAATGCAAAACAGGTCCTTACTGAAAACCACTATTGGCAAAAGTGGTGCATCACTGTATCACTGCAAAAGTGTAAGAAATCAAAACACTGAAATTAAACTAGGACGAAGTTTTAAAGATTCATTTTCAACTAATGAGAAACCAGAGACCTTGCGAGGCTGCGTTGTGTGTGTGTGTGTGTGTGTGTGTGTGTGTGTGTGTGTGTGTGTGTAACAAGCAGTGAGTGTAACAAGCAGTCACCGTGGAGCCAATTCAAACACACTTATATGCCGCTGCTATTTGGCTTGGCATGACAGCCAGTCCTGTCGCCCCCCCCCCTCCTGTCACGCTTCTTATCTGCGTTAACAACAGCCACCCGCTGTCAGTCGGACACGAGGAGGTGCACCGCGGCTAATCTGCTTAGTGAAAGCAAGTCCTGTAGCATTACAGATATTGAGCTGTTTGGATTGAATTGAATCGAATACAATTGAAACACAGCATATCATAATAAAAGGTCAAACACCTTATTGATATCAAATTGTGCTAACAACAAAAATACCGTCAATAACTACAACTGAGTTACAGTTATTAATCGTTACTTTCTGAAATCAGGGCTGCGATTATCCTAGCTTCAGAGCAGTCACATCACTTTTGGCTCTCCTTAGATTTTAAAGCCCAGTTTATAATATTAAATTGTATTCAAATATATGAAATATCAAATCTTCATTATATTGTCTTAAAACAATTAGACCTATGTTATATAATTTTTGGATTTGGGAACTTACATTATCCAAAAGGTTTCCAACAATTTTCAAACCCAGAGAAATATTAGCATTTTCCTTCCACTGTTTGTATTGGTCACTCGTGATGGATCACAACTATAATCATTGTCGTTTGTTGCGTAACGTGAATAAAACTTTAACACATTATCTCATCCGTGAACGAGATTGGTCAGTTCGGTTTCAATCAGCAAGAAAACTACTCCCATGATCCCCTGCTGCGTCGTGATGTGATCAAACTAGGTGTTTTGAGTAGCAGGCAAAATTACATATTGTATTGGAATTTCTTATTTTATTTTAATGAAGATTTATTGTTGTATTTGTAACTTTGTTAAGGAAGTGCAATAAAAATAAAGGAAATTATTGTTAAAACCAAAAAAGGGAAATTTTGTTATTGTGTGTAATGTCCTCCATGTTTGCTCATAGAGGTCATTACTTGTCAGGACAGTGAAATAAGGAAATAAACTCCTCTGTGCTCTGCTCTGCTGCTGTTTCATCAAAAGCTGAGCAACAAAGAGCAAATTAAGGACATTTACACAGTTTTCCCATTAACTTTTAGTTTCACATTAAAGCTGGAAATAGAGAAACAATGCGTACAACCTGCTAAGCATATCTTCCTCAAACACTTATCCGAGTATTGATCTTCCGAACCTCCGCTGCCGTAGACTCACTGCAGGATAAATGTAGTTTCTGTTTTTCTCTCTTCTCTTTCAGCAGCTGCTTCTGCCAGAGCTAATGTAAAAAGCTCCTCCACGCTTTACATGAGCTTGCATAGTTTAAAGTTCATTTAAATATTTATTGCTAGAACTGGTGTACGGCTGTAAACGTGTCACCTCTTGGTGAAATGCTCCTTATTTAATGAAATGATTATCCACCTCAGCTGGCTTCAGTCATTGTTATTTTATTTTCTAACTGAGCTAGTTTAACATTCCCTTATACAAAATGAGCTACCTGCAGCTTTTAATGCCTGACTGCAAGTTTGTTGTAGACATAGTTCACATATTGGATGTTTAGCTCAACAAATATCTATAATATATTCTGTGTCTTTCTTTTGAAAAGACTGTTAATGAGCCGTCGAAAGACGTCCTGTTGCAATTCTGATTTGAATTTGAATTTTGACACTTAATTTGGATGTATCATCTCCTTGTGTCCGAACATAAGAATTGTATCTTTGTTCTACATGGAGCAGGGGTAGAAACTAACTGAAGCACTTAAAGAGAAAGAAAAGCTTAACTTTACTCCAGAGACACTTTGATGGTGTTTCTAGACGAATTTCACAGACGTGCTAACTGTAGCATTTAGAAATAATGAACAGTGTTATGACTGATCTCTTTTCTGACTGTAATCAGTTCAAAATGGAATGGTTCTCATTTTAACCATTTCTAATACTAATGGGAATTAATTGCCTAATTAAGCTGAAGCTAAATAGTTTTCTTTGGCTTGTGTATTTTGTCTTTCGGCTTTAAATGAAAATATTCAGTTTTACAATCATAAAACACAGAGAAAAGCAGCTAAACTTCTCATTTGAAAATCCATCACAAACACAGTCCAGAGACTATTTCTGAATTGTCACCTCTTTCATCCCTCTTGGGCTTGCAGGTCTAATTATCCTGCTTTCAAAATGAATTTGTCACATCGTATGCACTGAGATTATGAATGAAGTCATGGTTTGAAATCAGTGTTGAGATGCATTCAGCCAAACCACTGCAGCAGTGCAGTGAGCAGTAAACCAGTCTCTGCAGCAGCCGTGTAGTTGCTGCACTTGTGTATCACAAAGCAAACAGTGTAAGGGAAAATGATCTTTCATGTAAATGTGTGTTGACCATCTTTACGCACATATGCTCACAAATATGCACAAACCCACAGAGATACCTGGCTGTAAGGAGATGTCAGCATAAGGAGGGAGCTGGGAATTTGTGTGGGTACAAACTGCTCAGTTGCTTTAATCAATATTTTGCTAGAGGGAGACAGAGAGCCAAACTGAATGTTGATCTCAGTAGAGCAACTGTTTCTCCATAAGGTTCCCAATTGTCTGTCATTATCTCCTGGGCTAAAACAATCAATCCGTACACAGATGGCTTCGCAAGTTGTGCGAGTGGTGCAGGATCCCGGCAATATGACCACAAATACAATGTGCTGTATAGAGAATATAAGAATATAATGAAAGAAGGTGGTTAGTGAAGAAATTCATATTTATTCATGATGGTTTTTCCTGCTTTTACTTTGCACCTTAAGCTAATTTAAAATAATTTTAATTCATGAGAAAATACTGAAATATTAAAAGACCCATTTCAAAGTTATCACAAATCCAAACAGATCAGTTGACCTGTGGCTGCTTTTCCTCAAGATTTCACCGACTAACAAAAACAAAGTGTTAAAATTCAGGGGCCTGACTTCTGGGCAGTGAAGGAGCTACAGTTACAAAATCTTACTCCGCTAGATTCTAAGATGAGTTAATTCAGAGACACAATGTTCGTCTCCTGCTCTTTGACAATGGCACCAACATGATTTACACCTCAGCGGAAATGTAGTCGTATAAATTGGAAATTTACTGCCGCTGAAATGTCAAGTTTTAAAGTGGGTAAAATATAGCAGGAGGCTCTTATATCGTGCTCAGGCTTCCAGGTAATTTCACAAGCACCTGTCTTCTGATGTAAGAAGTTTCCGGATTCATCAAATTAATTTCATCTTGAGTGTCACCGCTCACATGAGAAAGAAAGTAATCCCATCCACCCCTGTCCTCACCACTGTGGTACAATATGTGTGATTGTGCGTTTGTAACGAATCCTCTTTTGGGCTTGCGACTGATAAGGGCAATTGAAAAGTCCTTTTCTAATCATCAGTAAAAAAAGGGCTAATATGGTTCAAAGCAGTCATTGATTCACATCTGCAGATCTCTACCTTTTTCACGCCATTTATTCATCCTCATACTTTATTATGATGAACCAACTGAAGTGTGTGACTGTGGCTCTTACCTACCGTTACAGTTTTATCGCAATTTTCATAGAAAAACTGATTTGGCCAAACTCTATGCGGCACGATTCTCCACATCCTCCCTCTGACTGTCTGTGATGAGTTCACAGTTTGGATTTCATGTCTGTGGCCTCATTTTTTGCCCTTTCATCCAGTTTGCCACTTGTCCAGCCTAGAAACCAGAGAATGTGAGGTGTTTGTCAAAGATCCACAGAGTGAAAGCAGCACAGACGTCTGTTTGCTCAGACTCATAATTCCTCGTTTGCTGTTCTTGATTTGTTAATGGAACTGTCATTCAAAGTTAAACACTGGATATGAGAAGCTGCAGAAAGTGGAGGTGGTGAAAAAAATCAAAGAACTGCCGGAAAACTCAAGGTTTTATTCAGTTGCTTGTAGTTGCCACTTCTGTCCATCAAGGTCGTTGTAACAGTGCAGGAAAAGGACGTAATTTCCTGGGGCCCCTGTGAACAGGTGATTATGTTTATTCGCAGAAAAGACAATTTTATTAGAATCTATAATTTTGTTAACCATTAAAATGCTTACAGGAGGTAAGTAGCTGCTACTCCCACCTTCATTCTCTCTATCATGAAAATCCAAGGTGCCTGCCTCTTTTATGAGTAGGGATGACTCTGCTGCTGATGACTCTGCTGCTCCCGTCCGAGCTCATGATGATTCAACTGTTTTCAACTTGTGAAAAACAACTCGATACATAAACTGGTTTTATTGTCGAGTTCTCAGAAAGATACTCACTAGAACAAAAAGGATATTTATATAGAGAAGCACGCTTTACTTGTCAACTTCATGGTAATCTGTTAGTTTGCAGGATTATGCACAAACTGGATGGATTATCATGAAACCTGGTGAAAGGATGAAGTGTGGATCAGGGAAGAACCCAATGAACTTAGGTGCGGATCAGGGAATGGTTTCAGGAATTTAAAAAAACTTTAACATCGCAAGCAGTGGACATTTACATTGATTTCTCCGAGAATAATTCATGTCTCAAAATGAAAAATTAAAATTAAAAAAATTGGTTCAGGTCCAAGTAAATATCACGATCTAGTGAATTTAAATGTTTCATTAGGGAACTGGACCTTGGAGGAAATATGTGCTCTGAGTGACAATCTAGTGGAAACAAGTGAAGTGTGAGGTAATATGAAATCATCTCTTTTTTAACACTTGGAACTCAGAGAAATGTAGCACACCAAATTGGCCAACTTTTAATGATGGCAAACATCGAGCGTCCTCTTCCCTGCCAGTGGAGCAGGTGCTTTCTAACATCTACTTAATCCCGGCCCCTCCACATGAAACACAGTGTGGATGCCACTCTTGCTACTTCTGTATTTTTTTCTGCATAATTGCAAAATCAGCCGAGCTATTGTGAAATCAACGTTTTAAAAATCCAGCTGCCTCCTCCACCTCAGATTTCCTCAGAGAATCAACACGAGTGTCGTTGTTGAGACGAGAGACTTTGTCGTCCTTGTTTGCTTTCTGGTGTTTATCAACAACTTCACACAAGATTAAAGAATAGACGGTTTGGCACAGAATTTTTTTTAATGTGCCGACTCAATGAGTTAATCCAGGATAACTAAGCAGATGAATGAGAGCCTGTCTAGTGGAAATATTAGCAAATAGCTTTTCCAGTTAGGTAGCATCATTGTCTGCCTTAATTATTTTTAATTTATGTGGAGTTCAAATATGATACAAATGTGATGCATTTAAACCACTAAATTACCATCGGTCACATAAAACTAACACATTGAGTGTAACGTTGGGATGAGGCAAGTTGTATTAGGGTAAGTCTTCAGAAAATTAATATCTGCAGCACTATTTATATTCTAGCTCATCACCTCCAGCCTCCTCCACATCGTTCAGTTTCCTGTGCGGAACAAATGTCACGGCCACAGTCTGCTCTGTTATCCCTCGTGAGATTTTGCATGCGTCTAATCCTGAGTTTTCCCGATGTGCTACCGGCGTGCAAACCAGTTTGCCGCTGTTATCCTTGTTTCCCCATTTCCTGATTGGCTCCTCACCTTATCACCTGCCCGGCTCCGCCCCCAGGCCCATGGCCTCACTGCCTCGCCACGTTACAGAGCCGACGCGGCTGCTGCACCAGAGACGGTCCGCTACAGCTAAAGAGTCGTGGCTCAAACAATCCCTCGTTCAAACCAAAGGACGCTGGGGACTGTAAATCTGTTTCTTTAAACTGCGTCAGCCCTTCAGTCTCAAGTCTGCAGCCATCGTTGCTTAATTGACTCGTTATAGCAGAAACTTTCAGAATCCAGAAGACTGCAGATGTTGAGTTCATACAAAGAAGCCAATTTTTAACTCTATAGCAAGCAAAATCATTTCAAAATGCATGTCGTCTTTATCTTTTACCTGATCCAGATTTGCAACATTAAAAGATTCATGTTGAGAATACACCATTCCACTCTTTTTCTTAAGTACATTCTTAGATATCTTGAGGTAGAATCAGTAACATGACAGAATCAATTAATACTTTGACAAACGGATCCGTTGTTCAGTTAATATTATAAAGTATAAATCCCCAAAAATGGAAATCTCTATCTTGCAATATTAATGTCTCCCTCCGGCTAAAAATCAAGTCAACATGTCCCC
Source organism: Limanda limanda (assembly GCF_963576545.1). NCBI lineage: Eukaryota > Metazoa > Chordata > Actinopteri > Pleuronectiformes > Pleuronectidae > Limanda > Limanda limanda. The sequence goes on along the minus strand of NC_083650.1, from coordinate 8,187,394 downwards.
CTCGTTCCCCGGATGGCTCGGTATTTCCACTTCAACGCTGAGGTAAACAAAGGCCTGTCTGAAAAAATTGAATTTTAAAAACACTCAGGGTTTGTGATGTGACAAGAAACCAGTCCAGGGAACTTGTGGGCGGGGCTCAGCAGCTGAGAAAGGCTCCTCAACATTTTCATCAGCATGAGCACTTGGTCATGAGTCGTGACAAGAGTGTAATATATATGCCCAAGTGTTTTTACTGTCTTAGTTAAGTGACAGCGTTATTCATCATAGAGAAAGTGAAACCTCACTGTACTTTACTGGGATTCTTCAATACACCTTGCTTTGCCCAGGCTCCACACAGGGAAGAAAACAATAGCGTTAGTTGAATATTCAGCATTTTCGCTGTTGCACCGTTTCTCGACATTTATTTATAGTTTTGCGTTTTCTCTCTCCGTCCACAAACAGGGCGCAGATGCACGCGACCTCCCTGAGAGCGTCTCCGTAAAGAATTGGTTTGAGACCTGAAAGAGTAAAAGTGGCTGCAAACAACCATATTTTATTTCACCCGGAGACAATGTATTTTGTCTTTGCTTTGCTGCATCAGTGAGGCAACAGTCGGAGCTGCTGTGAGCCTCTGACTCCATTAATAACTTGTGCGCTGGGGACCTATTATGTAAGTCCAGAAACCTGAGAGCCCACTCACCTGTTCTGCTACCTGAGCCCGGGCCCCGGGGACAGGGGAGAAGAGAACAAGGGTAGACAGCCTCACTGAGCTGTCTCGCCAGGGGGGGGTTCAACTCATAAGCACAAGGCCTCGCGTTCTGCTGGAAGCTCCAGACGTCCCTGGTGGGTGATTTCTGTTTTTTAATTTTATTTTTAACCAGCATAACTAAACCAGACCTGTGCGAATAGAGAAGGAATGAAATGAGAAAAATATCAATATCCATTGGTGTGTGCACAAGAGTGATCGCTGTTAAAGTTCTACCAAGGACACAACTCGCCCTCTCTTCATCTGCAGAGCATACTTAGCTCTTAGCTCTCTGGCGTGGAGAACAGAAGCACACTGGGTCATTTGTATAAACACAAGGGCTCAGACGATGCAGCTTGCTCTTTGACCCCTGTCAACTGAGGGCGCTCTACCATGGGGCTTGAGGAAAAGACCCCAATCCCTCTTGGATTTGAGATGATTGCACGGATCTGTAAAACTCTCGACACAGCACCGGAGAGCTCACGTCGAGGTCTCTGCTGAAAGAAGTGCACACATCTGTTTTGAAGAGAGGTGCAACAGTTGATGTCTTGGCCTGGACACTCTGCTGTATGAGGTAAACCTTCACAATATGTGCAATCAGATTTCAAAATTATGCTTCCAATTTTCTTCTTTACTTCTGTTTTAGCAGAAACACTGTTTCAAATGTTTCATTCTTCAATGGAAAGAAAGTAAATACAGCATAAATTAGAAGCTAGAGGGATGTAAAAGGCTACACATATGCCAAATAATTACAATTTACTAGCTATTATAGATATTTTTTATAGTGCGTGTAGATGTGGCACTAATAGATACATAGTTGTGAATAGGTAGAAAATTAATAGATTTTTTTGGTGTTTTAGACTAATTAAGTCTTGAGGCTAATGGTATATTTTCCTACTGGGAATTTAAACCGATTATGTCCCATGTAACCACATTCCTGAGACCCACAGTCAGGACCATTCCTGACAAATTGCTCTAATTTAGAAAGAAGCCGGTGTGTAGCTGCTGCAGCACAAAACAAGGAGCATGTCTGTACATCATCGTGATCGAATCTGCTTCTGTGCTCAAACAAACATATTTCGGAGTTTAGACACATTTCCTGTTCTCCAGCTGCAGTTCTTCCCCTCTCACTCGCTCTGCTTCTCTGAACATCTGCTTTGGGATTTTTGGGGTCTTTTGTGCAACAAGTCTGCCAGACTTGTCCTTGTCAGGTGTAGTGTTGACAAATGAAATTGTCCCACCTATGTCATTCTTCAGATTGGAAGCCGGTGTAGTACTTGGAAGGCCGCTAACACACAAGTAAAGCTAACACACAAACAGGGCAGGACTATTTCATTCATCGTGCCTACAGCTGGTGTTCTATTAATTGGGTAATTTTGACATTTTAACAAAAAATCCAAGAGCAGACTTTTCATACATACACAGAAGTAGCGTGAGCGCAAGATAAGCTGGAGTGCAGGAAATCTGGGTGCAAGCACACAGTTGTAAGCACAAGCAGGGGTGATTAGAGTATGAGCAAAGGGTAAATTAACGAAGGCATCAAAAGTGTGAAATCAGCAAGTCCTGCTCTCAAACTGAAAAGACACATTCTTGAATAAAGACAGGGAAAAAAAACTGACATAATTCATTGTGTTATAATAAATGTGTCTTCGGAAAGTAATTGAAAATGAAACATGGAGGAAAATACTCTTCTCACTCGAAAGGTAATTTCAAGCTCATTCGTGGTCTTTTTGTTCTCAGTAAAATTGGTTACAGAGAAATGAAAGACCCTGTGTGCACACAGCAAAGGTCCAGGATAATAAGACACGACCACGATAATGATAACCTCGGCTAACACAAGCATGTATGACACATCCGAATAACAGCATTTTGTCCGCGAGCTCCCTCACTAAGCCTCATTCCCACCCTGGCTGTGCTGATGGGTTTATCTCTCCTGCTCAGCTCGTCTGCTTGCTAACCAGATGTAGGTCCCATGGCCTCGCTGCCTCTGTTCCTGGCACAGACGGGGCCCACAAAGGTTTTATTCAAGCACTTTGCAACAATAGGCATCCAGTCGCATCAGCCAAGTAACCCGTTCACTGTCTGTGTGGTGTCATATGTCTCTCACCAACACACACTGCTTCTATTTCTCTCACAAACTCATCATGTTTCTATTTGTCTCTGTATCTCATGCACCTGTTTGTCGGAGGTGCATAATGTTTACAATTTTAAAGCATAAGGCTGCACATAGTTAATCATTTCATGTCAAACTGATCCAGTCACACAAACACAGTAAACCAAACAATATTTAGGTCTTTTAATATTTCAGCGGTCTGTCTGTTACTCACTGAGCCCCAAACCCATTGGTTTCTAACGATGGCATAAATGTTTAAATAAACCAAAGCCACAAATACACACGTTCATCTCTGAAAAATAATTTCAAAAACATTGTTTTCCTCTGCTAGCAGGTGCATAAATAGGCCAGCAAATGTTTGAGGCTTTAGGGTAAAACTTTTTAGACAACAATGGAGGTCTATGATACAGGGATACTTTATATTATGTTTTGCACAGAACATACTTGTTAGGAGGTCAGCTTAGTGTTGTTATAATATCAACAAACTTGTCATCTAACCGTTAAAGCTCTTATTGTTAATTAGCACTCTTTCATATTTAACTCACAGCATTACTTATTTGACCTACAAAAGTCGGCTGGGATCTATAAACCCTGCATTGAAACAAGCCATCAGGATTCAACCAAAGTATCATTTTGTAATGTAAAAACAAAACAGGCGCTCGGAGCCACCGTCCAACCTTGACAGAGTTGTTTTCTCTGATTGATTACCTATAATCTGCTTTATTTGTTTTCAATCTCTCTTAAGCATCCTTATTGATGTTTTGTTCAGCCTCTCAATGATCTTTAATGCTGGTCTAATACCAGTCATCACATTACTTTTATTTTTGTTCTTTTAAGTTTCCTGGTTTATTGATCATGTTGTGATGGGTTTAGATCCTACTCCTCCTTCCTCCCACAGTCCAAAAAACTGTGAGTGTTTGTCTCCATATGTCCTGCAAGGTACTGGCGACCTGGTCAGGGTGTCAGCTCCCAACTGTCCTCAGAGGATAAGATAATGGATGGATAGAAAAACCTATACTCTGCTTGCTCATTTATCCATTTATACTGTTTACTCTGCAGTATATAAACTATAAACTTTAGTAAAATACTGAACATTCTATATTATGAACCTTAAAAGCCTCTTTCACGTTCTGTTTCCACTGTTTCACAATTCCATCTAGTTATAGTGTTTTGTTTTCCCATTTGAACCTGTACAGAATGAATGTGTTCACAGTCTGTTTCTCTCTCACACAAACTTCTACACAGGCTCCCCCTCTCGTGTGCAACATATCAAAATTGTGTTGTTCCTCCAATTATACTTTGCTGGCTGGACAAAAATAAATCAAAGAAAAAGTGGGGTGAAACTGTGAATGTATAAACTTCTATTTCAGTGTTGTTATTCAAGCCTGCATTCCTGCTGTCCCATGTGACCCACCTCAAAGTGGAACACAGGGGGTAAACATAATTGCTTTTCTTGTATAATATGCACTGTGCCGTTCATGCAAGCATCTTAACAGGCCAACGACACGACTTCAATTTGCGAGGTCTCACTGTGACACCGTGCTAACGTAGAGTGAGTGCTCTGCATGCATGACGAGTTCAGTTAAAGAGCAAATTATGCCAGCATTTGTTATAATCTCAGTTTTATTGACAGTAATAGCAACATGGGGCTTTCGGCTGAATTCAGAGCCTTGCACTCGCTGTATCATGATTAAAGAACTGAATTATACTGAGTGGGGAATAGGATGAATTGATAAGCTCCTTCCTGCGCCTTATGAAACAATGGGCATAAACGTTAAAGCTATTGTATAGTGCTAAGGAACAATACAGGATGTGCCAGGCAAGCAGAGAAGATAACTGCCTCCGGAGAGTCGTCATCAGCTGAACTGAGGAGCAGAGAAAGACACAGAAAGAGGGAAGGGGGGTTCTTTTGGGATGCTGATAGGTGGGAAGAAACATGGCTCCAAGCGAATTGTTAATGATAGAACGATAAGAGGAAGTGATGTTCAAGTGTTAGATAAAAATGTCACTCACAAGGTCGTGTGGAAAGGTAAGTTTGTTAATAGTGTTACAATCTGAAAGGAGCAGAGGCGGGGGGGCACTCTGCAGGTCACCAGCATAACGCAGGTCTAATCGAGATAAACAACTGTTCACACCTGTGTTTGAAATTTAGAGCCTGCAATTAACCAAACCCCAAATCTGCATGTCTTTGGAGTGAGGCAGGAAATCGCAGTTCCCCAAAATAACCCATGCAAACATGGAGAGAACATACTCCACACAGAAAGACCCTGGCAATGCTGGGATTTGAACCTACTTATATTGAGTAAATTCTAATACATAGATATAATGTGTCTTAATATGTAGCAAAACGCTGTTGCCTCTATATCGTAATGATAGTTGATCTCTGGTCTCATTAGGAAACGCCTGCAGACGTCCATTATTCAGGCATTCATTAACATTAAGAGGCACAATTAGTCATTAAGCTTAATTTCATCATTTTAAATCCTCTTTATATCTCGGTGAATTGATCGTGAGCCAACACAAGAACCTGTTAAAAAATGTTTGACCCTCAAATAAAAAAATGGTGTTTAAAAGCAGCAGGAAGGTGATACTCCAGTATCTACTCTACTTTCAATTTAAAAATGGAATAGAACGGAGACGGTTAGTGTGTTTGTCTTTCAGGAGACAAATGTGGATTGTTCATTTTAAATGTCACGGATAATTTGTCCCCGAGTGCTGCCCAACAAGTTAAACACTGTCATGGCAACAGCAGCAGATCACGAAACAAGTCAAGCAATGGAGCAGATGATAAGTCCCTGGTTAATATATCTGTATTTGCAGTCTCCCTTGGTTCTGTTTGAGTTATAGAATCTTTCACTTTGCAGAGGAGTGTGTCGCACGCTGATGTGAATTTTCTTTTTCTTTCTTTTCTCTGTCTTTTCATAGGCCTCAAGTGAGCCTATCGCTGCTTCACTGCACAGGAATGTCCTGTCATGGAGTGTGTGGCGGGGGCAACAGGAGAAGGAGAGTGTGACTCTTCTGAGCAGTGCGACTCCTCTCTGACTGCAGAGAGTGGATCTTGCAGGAAACTTTCCAACCTGTTCACAACTGCATGTGTTACAGATGAGGTGGGAGGGAGTCCCGAGCGGCATTTCCACCTCCGAGGACCCCGTGTATCCTGAAGCTCCAGCACCTGTGAAGGGTTCAGCTTCACCGAACCTACCAGAAACTTTTAGGAGAGGAGCATCATTGAATCCCATGAGCACAATGAGAGTCACCAACTCTCAACCGGACGTGGGCAAACAGAAACCTACCGTTGTGGAGCCGAATGACTTCAGACAGGCCTCCTCACCAGCTGATAGATTAGAAGTGAGAGATGCAGGGATGAGGAAAGTACAACTTGTACAACACAGACTGGGCTGCGCTGAGGGTGACTCGAAGCGAGACGTATTAGGTGGCTCATTAATGAACCTGTCTACACAACCTTCCTACCGGTCGTGTATCCACCGGGAAGTGCCTCTAAGGTCCACTAGCTCTGTGGTGTTTTTAGACAAGTCACTTTCCATTTCCCTCGTGGACCTAGAGGGAAGAGGAGCAGGTCAACCCACTCTGTACAGAAGCACCTTGTCGGTTCGCCTCGGTGTCACGTCCTGCTGCGGATCCAAACCAGCCAAAACAAATGGAGTTTACAGGAGAACCAGAACCGCCACGACGAGTAGTAACAAACACAATGGCCAGGAGACGAGTTCGGGTCACTGCAGTGGCCCCGTATCGAGGCAGCAGGGCCGCAAGGTTGAGCAAACAGCACAAGCCAATGATAATAACACGGCGGGCGATAAGGACACACAGCGCCACAGCTCGACTTTGGGATTATTGTCATTCAGAGGGCCAAGCCCCTGGAACACAAAGGCTGGCCGGCAGAAGGAGAATGCAGATGAGGCAGTCTCACCTTCTCGGAGCAATCTCAGGCACAGGCAGCCCACTTTCAATATCAGCCCAGGTATGAATTCATCACCAGGTTCTAGAAGTGAAAGTTTCATTTACCAATGCCAATTGATCTGTGTGTTCCTCTCAGTGACTGATTTATTCTAAGGTTACCGTGGATAGGCTCACATCTTCCAGGCATATAGCACCAAGCTAAATGTGGGGCCTGGAGTGATCTTATAGAAAAAGAGTGCAGCCTAAATTTTTTCCACCCAACTTACGAGTAATGCTTCATGCATTGTTAATAAAGCCACATCCACCCACAACACAACAATGTTTAGATGAAATCCCAGCTGGTACACGCACACACTCTGTTCATCTGTATATTTAAATAAATAACAATGCTTTAATTTATCCACCGACTACCTACAGTTCTAAAAAGAATCTTAAGTTAGAAGCTGCCACTGCGGGCTGCGAATCTAAAGATAGACTGTATTTGCATGATTTTGAAGAATCTTCCTGAGAATCTCCTGGTGCATAAGTTAGAATAAGATCAATGTTTTATGAGAGCTGTGTTTAGAAATACAATGCGGTTCATACAACAGAGGAAAATCCTGTTTAATTGTCGGTGACGGACTCTTCGTGATGTTTTATATGATAATTTATGATAATCAACACAATGTGCATGTCCCGAAGCTCCTGAATTAAGATGTGCAATCTTCAAAGAATAGTTCATATTTTGGGAAATTTGCTCCCTTGCAAAGAGTTTGATACAAATCGCATCTCAATATGAAGCTACTTAGCTTAGCATTGAGACTGAATTAAGAACTAGTAATTGGGAAATAGCTGGCATGAAGTTGTGCGAAAAACAAACTCCCCAAAATATGAATCTATTAGAGCTAGAAGACCAAAAGACACTGCAGAGAGTTAGATATGGCTCTGAACTGAATATGAACATAAAACCAGTAACCACTTTAGTTTATCTTCGATAAGCACCGAAAACAGGAAGTGTGAAATACCTAGTATGACAAGAATGCAAAATCCACCTATAGCACCCGAAATGTTAGGATAGGTCGGCCCGTGAAGGATCCACTCGTCGAACCCTTCGCTGCTCATTTATGATATTGTTGTACACATTGTGTTTTCATGTTACAACATATTTTTTGAATGAAATGAAGATTTGAAGAACAGAGAAGATACTTAAGGGGTTTGATTATTACCAGTAGAGGAGTGTGGTGGCCAAGGTGGATGAGTTTATCGATACCGCAGCGAGTCAACACTTCATATGGAATATGCAGCACATACAGTCCTTTACAGGCAGAGAGGAGGAACATACAGTGCTCTCAGTGGATGTCTCTACCTAAAGGACTCAGAACTGTGATGTAAAATGTCACTGCCCGAAGCAAGACTCTCCCCTGCCTGTGTTACACAAGACGAGCAACAACACTTTTAATTATTAAACAACTCTCTCTATTCATTTTAAAATGTATTACTTGCCTAGTCCCACAGCTTGTTTCTGTTTTAATCTTCGGTATTATTACAAGCTCAGGTCATTTATTCTGATACCTAATGGGCAACAGACAAATAATTTCCTGCACGTGATGATGCTCTATCTATCCATGCCCACTACACGGTCCTGGCAGAGCACTGAACAGAGATGAGGTGCTTATATTCCACAAAGGCAGAGGGATGCAGTCATAGGTGCAGGATGGATGCACTGTCATCTTTTACATTATTCATAGGCCACACTCATGTTCCCTCGAGGTTTTTTCCTCGCTATGAGCTGCCGGGTACGTGTATACGAGAGGCGTGGGGGTCTGTTAGGGTCACCTCCATTTCTCTGTTTCCTCCACATCAACCGTTTCTTGAAAATTATAGCTCAGCCAGATACTTATTTTAAGTGTTGCATCTTCCACACGATAGAAAACAGTGAGAAAAACACACACCGACTTTGACTTTGTTGAATTATACGTTGTTGTTGTTTGGGAATGATGGGACTTGACAGTTTGAATTCCCAACCAGACGCTCATGTCCCTTCTCTCTGTGTCTCTGCAGTGGACTCATGGAGCAAACAGACAGTGACGGACATCACAGAGAAACACAGCCGCCACACACAACCCGGAAAAGTCTCCACTCTGGACAAGACCTGTTTTTGTCGTTCCCCACTAGAGCCAGACTCTGTGGAGGACTTGTCACCACAGGCTCTCAGCCTCAAAGTAGGAGCCACATCTCTGCACGATTTTCAAAATAATTGCTTGTCTTTCAAGAAATATAGGGGACACAAACCTGAGGGTTAGTATTGCACTTATAGCAGTTTGACAAAGCACAAGGTTCACCTGCTTGACATATTACGTAGCTTTTAGGCTCATCTCAAGGCCCTCATCCATGGATGGAGTCTCAGTTGTCATGGAGATGGCTCAGATGGTTGGTTTGCATGCATGGAAATTGTATCACAAGCATGATCTCTAGGATCAACGCTCAGGTGATACAATATTAACTGAACCATTAGCACGACTCCATTCGCTGCTGAAGGCTGGCGGATCGTGTACATAATGCTTTTACTGTAAAAACACTGTTTCAGTTTTATATTATTTATTTGTGTACTCCACACAACCCTGAAATAGAAAAAACATAGAAGGAAGAAGGCCTCATTTATTTTAACTTTCACCGCGGAGGTAATGCTTCCATTGCTGTTAGTCTGGATGGTAGGAGTTCTATGCAAAAACCACTGAACCAATTTTATTGAAACTTTGGGAAGGATGGGACATGGGCAGAGGAAGAGCCCAATACCAATATAATTTTTATAAGGAGGGTCTTTATTCAGTGTATGTAAGGTAACAAACATTTTTTTCAGATATTTCAGAGAATGTTATGTATTTTTCCTGCATCTACTCTAATCTGAGCCATATTCAGAATAAAACTGTGCACATTGTATATGCATCAGATATCAATTTGCAATATGTTGATGAAGTGGCCAATCAGCTTTGGCCGAGGTAGCTGCTCTCTTGAGTCCTTGTAGTTCCGTACGAGAACGTTTGTGGAGCAAGCACACAATCAATACAAGTCTCGGATCATTGATTTCAAGATTTCTGCTTGTTCTGTTGCTTTTGATGAAGGTTAAGAAACATCAAATCATCAGTGGAGCCAATGAGGATCCAAATACAAGTATTGGTTCTGCAAAGCACAGGAAATGCTGGGTTTTTGAATATATCATACAAAGTACAAGTAGACAATGTTTTACGATTAAATGTAGAAAAGTTGTGTATTTCCCATATTGAACCTTAAACCTCAGTGATGATATGTTAGAAGGTTTCAACACGATTTGAATGTGTTTACTGTTGGAATAAACATTATCACAGCGGCAGTGAGTGATTTTTCTAGGAGGGATTTAATTTTTGACACAGCCTCTGCCAAATTGAGGGGAATTTGTCCAAAAAATATATAATTCTCTTTTTTATTCTATTCTTTCTTCCTCTTCTGATTGATTCCAGTCTCCCTCTGTTTTATTGTTAATTTAACAAGTTGTGAGGGGCAATGAGCCAGTGAGTTTTTTTCGGCTTTCTAAAAGGATTCAGATTCCCCCTGTGAGTAAAGCTCTCTTACCTTTATCCCCAAAAAGGATGAGCATAATATTATCATGTTGCCTACACCTCAGAACTATTACAAGGCTGCGAGGAGGATTCTCCAAGGTTAAAGAATAGATTAGGGATATTTTCAGCACAGATTCTAACCCGGTGAAGATTTTCCTTTTTTCTCTTTCTTCAGGATTAGTGTCTGTGAGTTACAGTGTATTCTACTCCCGAACAAGGAGCTTACTGTATTTATCCCTCTGCCCCTCACCCCAGGAGGCTCTGCAGCTCTTCAGGCCAGACTTCATCAGCCGATCTCAGGGTCGGGTGAGGAGGCTGGAGCAGAGGTCCAGAAGGAGGCGGGCGCTGCAGGACTCCAATCCAGACCTGGTGCAGGGCCTCGGGGAGGATGGAGGTCGGCAGAAGAGGAACTGCACCACACCAGATCCTCTTAGCAGTGAGTTCAGCTTTAGAGAAGTAGAAGTGAGCCTTTACAGGGAGTGTGTCACCCTTTAATCAGGAGGTTTCGGTTCTGTTGTCGAAACGCAACTGAAACAACAGCAGCACGACAACGGATTGAAATGAAACTGCTGGAAGTTGTGGAAGTGAACATGAAAGATCAGCCCCAAATACGACAGCATGCAGGATCGTCTCCTAATCCAGATCAGATCAGATCCTTAATCAGGTTCCTCATCGGTTTTAATGTCACATCTGTGGAAATCATACATATATATATATATATGTATATATATATATATATATATATATATATATTTAGTTATATATATGAGGAAATGGTTGTACTTGTGTTAAGATCTTGAGGCTGCATCTCAAACAATTCATTCTAACCTCAGCGACCTCAGCAGGTCTGTGAGGGAGGGAGGTGACTTTAGATATTGTTCCCTTTATAGTGTGGTGGTGTTTATCCAACTTTGCTCTCTGCTGGCCATTATTTAGTATTGCAGATCCTACATCCTATATTTAATGATCTTTAAAAATGTTTACATATAAATTACAGCCATGCAAAATTAAAAGATGCCGGATTATGCAAAATTATTTTTCAATCAGTGTTAAAATGTTTATCCAGCAAGAAACAAAAGAGCCTGTAATTCTGCTGGTGTTACAATATATGTCGTAATTCCTTCATTGAAACTAACCAGGTTATGTAATAATAGCATGTATCCACATCTGTCCTTCTGCATTTCAGGTTATCTTAGTATTTTCCAGAATTGCAGTGATATAATTTGATACTCATTGATTGATGATGGACGTAAAGTTTTGTTCAGTCCGAGTTTTATCTTCTCATACTGAAGCTTTCAGACTCTTAAACATTCAGCTTCTTCGACTTAAACCTTACTTTCTCTGCTGTGCGCTGCAGGAAAATATGATTATTCCTTGACAGGGAATCAGGAAATGATAGATTCAGCACATATATTGGGCACTATCTGAATTTCTTAAAAGCATTCTGATTATACCGGCATGTTTTTTTACACATACATTGCAGGAGAATGTTTACAGCTGTTTTTCTTTCCAACTGTATCCGTAGAGCACAAACCTCCACCAAGGCCCAAGTCTTTTTTAATTCAATCAGGATGCACCAAATCTTACACACTCGTAAATATCAGTTCCCTAAATATGCTGGATTTTCACGATCCATGAATTATTCCACTGTAAATCTGTTAAAATGTCCAAAAAATGCCCCAAATGTCTTCCCTGACCCAATACCACATCCTTCCAGTAGTTTAGGCACAATCCTACCTAAAGACAAACTACCAACACAAAAACAGACAGGGAGGAAAACATAACCTCCTTGTTGGAGGTAAAGAACATAGGCATTAAAGTGACTTGAGCTCGGCAAATACATTTTTGAAGGTCGCAGAGAAGTTGTGGAGTTAGGAACCTTGAAAAGTTCACAAAGGTCACAAGTCTGAAGTCTAATGAGGATCATGGAGTCTCCGGGTTGTTGACCCAGAAGCAGTCACACAACTCACTGCTGTCACTGAGAAACCGAATAGTCACAATCAACAGGACTGGATATGAGCGTGTGTGTCTGTGTATACTCAGGTGTGGATATGTATCTGTGAAAAGGAGAGATCACACGTCGCCCAGCGTTCATTTACATATTCAAGATTCATCTACATATTAATTCTAATTTGTTATTCCAACGTGTGTGTGTGTGTGTGTGTGTGTCTGTGTGTCCCTGTGTTTGTGTGTGTGTGTGTGTCCCAGATAACCTTTTCAGGCCCAGGGAGAGGTCTATATCGGGCAGAGAGATGCAGCTGAGGTCCAAACGGTGAGCTCTTCAGGCCGGGATCATATCACTCTGTCCCTCCTCGCTCTTTGTTGTTTTCTCTATTTAGCACGATCAATCACGCTTGTTTGTCACATCTCATGAAGCTGTGTGCACAAATACCAAAAAACCAACATGCACACAGTTAGGTACTGTATGGACACAATACAAGTTTGATCCCTGCAAGTCCTGGGAGATATATGAGCCACCCTCTGTGTACCTTATCTCTCTCTCTCTTTTTTCTTCTTCTTCTTCTTCCTCTCTTATCTGGAAAGGCACACCTGATCAGACGATGGCTGCCCATTGTCATTTTTTTTCTTTTTTTCCATAGCGACACTATCTGACTCGGAGGATCTCTTGACAAATTGGCTGCGTTCGGCGGACTGAAAAAGGAGTCTGTGTGAGACTTGTTTATCAGTGGATCCAGGTCTTTGCCGGCTGTGGTCTCACCAGATAGTACCTTGTCTCTCGTGTGCCAATCGGTTGGCGTAGCTGCGGCCACCCTCACACTTCCCAGACCATATTCCCCTGCCCTGTGTGAATTTGCCTTTTATTTCTGTGTCTGTAGGATTTACAACAAGCTGCCAGAGGTGACACAGAAAAAGGAGGAGGAGAAGAGGAGGGCCGTATCACAAACCAACAGATTGCGAGCAGAGGTTTTCAAAAAGGTAGAAATGTGACTCTTTTTTTTTTTTTTTTACAAAGGTTGGTTCAAAACATTGATTACTGTCCATGAAAACTGTCGAAAGCCGATTTAGTAGAATATAAAAGACAAACAACCTTGCACTAAAAGAAAAGAAAGATCCTGCACACAACTTCCTGTTCTGTTTCCACCAGGGTTTCATTTTAAAATCTGGATAGTTGCGACAAATAATGTTAATGATAAACAGTTTTGGAGATAAAGACATTTGTGACTGTGGACAAATGTCATGTCAATGTACAATCACTAAACTAGTTTGAACAAAGTCGTCTTATGGCCTAATTGTGTTTGTTTTATGACAATGCCACCTAATTAAATCTGTGGTTATGTATTTTTTCAAAATGAATCTATAAAGTTTATAGACAAACATAAAACATGTAAAAGTAGAAAAAAGTATAGAATCTCAAAAAATTAAAGACAGACACAAAAAGTGAATAAAAAAACAACAGAATCAGAAAAATAGAAAACAAAAAATTTGGAGTGAAAATAAAACATATTGAATCAGAAAAAAAGAAATAACATCAGATGGTATTTAGTTGGAACAAATACATATACACCTTACATTTTTACATATTTTTTTAACATAATAACAAAATTATAATGCATATTTGTAATAATTTTGACGTGACTGATCTTCTCCTATAGTTGTGAAGGGATGTGTTTAAATGACATCAGCTGATGGACCATCAGAGAAACAAACCCACTTTCCCTGTGGATAAAATGAAACATGGTTTGATCATCGTCCAGCAGAGGTCCCTGTTTGACTGTCAAAGCTGCGTCCTCAGTCATTTATAACTCTGGACTGTGGCCCAGTTAAATGTCTGATCTCTTTCCTGAAATCAGTTATTTTTCAGGTGAAACTAAAAAGCCTCTTATGATTCATAATTGAACTAAACATTTACTGCATCACATATAAGCTAATTTCACTCTTGATGCCTCAGTGTAATTTTTGCTCTCACAGTAATTACTTAATAATTTGCTTATTTTAGTCGCGATTGGCAAATGAATGATATATTTAGGAAGGGCGGTTTCAGACACATCCTTTCAGCCTCACTCTCCCATTGTTACCTAAACACAGCAATGAATTATCTGTCAGGTGAGATGTAACAAATGTGAAGACGTGTTTCCAATTTCAAGGTTATCTAAAGACGACTGGCCCCGCTAGTGTTTAGATGAACTAAGATATCAAGAAAAATTCATCTTCTCTTCCTCCGACTATCTTAATATACAAGGAAACACTGAATCTACAGTAAATTAACATCGCATTCTTAACTGACAGGAATCGTGAAGCCTAACGTTTAAGTCGATGCGAGAGAATATTTTATTTCTTGGGTAAACGGAGCAGGCAGGACTGTTGAGATGTCAGTGTGACCTTGACACCTCTCAAATGAAGCTATTAGCCAGGCTCAGCCGCAGTGAGATTGGGAGGTGAAAGGGGGGGGCTGCTCCCTGATAAACACCGACTTGTGAGGGCTTAAGAGCTCTCATTTTTCAGAAAGTCTCCAACACACAGAAAAGATTCATATAGGGTCTGATAGAGCGGGGATGGCGGTTCTGAATGCTGGCTGAAATGAGACTCCAGCTGTTAGGCGATACTGTAAGAGGAGGGTGATTGCATAGCAGGGTGTTTGGTCAGATAGCGACTCAGAATTATTCCCCCGTCTAACTGGGCTTTGCCACCTCAGGAGCGAGGCTGATGAAAGCGAAAGCCAATTTAGCAGCTGCCGTCGCTCCCGTGTGGTGCAGAGCTGCTCTTAAGATGGAGCGATGGGAGGTCTGAGTGCAGATGGATCTGTTTTTGTTCAGTTTTTCTTGGGAGCAAGTTATCGACATCATTGTTTCTCTTGTTTTGCAGAGACTTCTGGAGCAAGTGCTGCAAAGATAGATGAGGCAAATGGAGATCATTCACTATCATTTCCTCCCTCTTTCCTACATGTTCAGTACAGTATAAGAAACTTTTAATGTTGTTTTTGTGATAGTCTATGCAGTTAAATTATTGTATATTTGTATTAATTTTGATAAGACTTTTTATCTGTTAAATTACCTCTTTCATCTTTGCTGCCTGGTCGCTTTTTATTGCGAAAGATGGAAAAAGTCAATGAGATTTTGCTAAACAAACAAAGTATCAAAACGTTGATGAAACTTTCTGATTAGTCTTATACATTCTGAGCTGCAACGAGAGGCTATAATAAATGAGTGTTGGTTAAGGAATAATCACTAAAGCCTTAGTAAATGATTAATGAACATAAAGTGTCCATGTATTGGTAATTTATAACGAGTCAAATGAAAAAGTTTTGATGAACCTGTATATATGAAGTGTACATTGTTTGATTTGATGTGAGACAAAGACACAGATGGATGTGTCTGCTTATTCCACTATGGCAGATTTTTACAAAATAAACAATGTTTTCAACCAAAGTTATGATGTGAAATGATTCTGTAGATACAACTGTGTATGATGTTTAAGGTGCTTGTTATTAAGGTAATTGAATTGTATGCAGTCACTGACGAAGCCCGGCGCCCTCACCTACCAACGACACACTGATAATTAAAGAACGTGAAGGGTCTTGAAATATTAATGAACTGTAATCTGTCTTCCCTGCCCAAATTAATACACCCAGAGATTAAATGCAGAACAGATTCATCATGTAATTCTACTCATTTATTTCCTAATGATTTGGTTCCTTATCTATAGTATAATTCTCCTCTAATGCATCTCAAGTATCTGGAGATGAAATAGAAGAATTCCAAGGACGTTGGGTGTTGACGCGCTGTCATTTTTCAGGAAATTGAATCTCTGCTTTTGTGCAGAGCACCTTGACTCTGTCATTGGTGCAGCGCTGTATAAAGGAGAGAGAGATGCGAGGGGAGAGCCATTTCTTCGTCGCCGAGCTCACATCTGCCTCGAGGCCTCTGGAACCTCCCATCCGGAACAGTGGAATTCCAAACTAATCGAACTCAGGAGACACGCAGCGCCTGTGAAAGGGGCCTTTGTCACAACGCTCCAAACTGGAGATGACATTGTCATAAGAGAGGAGACTTGTGAGCACAGCTTGGGACCACAGTCCACATATAGAGTGTGCAGAAGGTGACTGACATCTCAAGCAGAGTCTGCTGGGAGGAGGAGGAGAAGGAGGAGGAGAAGGGAGCAGGGGAAGGGCACGTGCCGCAGGTCTCCGACAATCTCGCTGAATAAACACAGTCTGTTGTAGCAGACTTTTAGTCATAGATCAATCTGGAGTAAAAAAACCGAGTGTTTAAACCTGACATCTTCCTCTATGATCAGTTGTGGTTCACAGCAAACAAACGCACTGTAAGAACTACAGACTGTATATGAAGATGGACGACACGGCTCCGTAGTCCTCTCACTATCCAGAAATGACAGCAAAATATCCAGGATGCAAAGGTCACCATCTGAGAATCGATCGAGGAACAGAGCCACGATAGCAAAGTCCCGTCGCTACACCTGCTCGACCAATCACCAGTCAGTATCAGCTGTCAATCATTACGTGTCACCCCATTTTTATAGCATCAACTAACTAATTCAAACCAAATATACATCAGTGTGATAAGAAACACCTAAAATGACACAAGACATCTTTCAGATTTAGCTTGGTCCATGTCACCTCCACTAACATGGAGGAGGTGGATTCATGACCTGTACTGCAGCCAACCACCAGGTGGCGAGCAAGATGCTTTGGCTTCACTTCAGGTGAGCAATCATGTCGTCCATCTTCATGTAAACACTGATATCTATGTGAACAGCGAGGTTGAACGAGGTCCTTCTAAAGGGGGATCCACAGGGGAGAGTCGCCCCCCCGCCATGTAGCCTCCAGATGATGAGCGCAGTCTGACAGGCAGTCGTACACAAGGAGAGCGAGTCCTGTCAATCAGCCTCTCTCACTCTCTCACTCTCTCTGTCTCTCTCCCTGTGAGGCGTGGTGTGTGTCACATTGCTATCTCTTCATAATGTGGACTGTGTGCTGTGCGGCTCCCTGACGGCCACGGCTGACTCAGACGACCTGAGGGTTGAGGCTGATACGTCTGCGTCAGAGAGGAGAACAGGAGCTGAGCTCAGGGTCTGACTGTAGCGAGTCCAAGCAGAGCCGCCGATTGTAAATGTTTAATCATCAAGTCTTTACTCTGGCACTCGTTCTATCTGAACATCTCGTCTCATGGCCAACAGTGGCTCTGCGATTGTAGTGTTCCCAATGAATTAATGAATTTGGCAATCACAGACGATGTCGGTGAGCAACAGGAGATAAAAGCTGGGGAGGGGGGATTGAAAAACAAAAAGGAAACAACTCAAGGCGCAAGAGACGGAACATAAAATAGTTTTGAGGGTGTGATGTTTTAATAAAACTTTTTAGAGGGAAAATGGAAATAGACAGGTGGGCGACACTATGACACTGTGGGATTTTAAGGAAATAACTCAATCGCAGTCAGCTCAGTTTGTAGCCTCAGTGGAGATATGGAGTGAACTGACACCTGCACAGACATCTGTGAGTCTTTTGCCTGCAGTGTACACACAGTGAGAAAGATTACGACTAATCCAGACCAGGCATCCTGGGTGGCAACAGTTGGTCCGTGCACGTGTGTGTTTTTCTGGGGACTCATAGAGATAAGGAGGAGACGATGACCATGACCATGACGCACAATTCTGATTGTTGAATATAGTTTAAAAATACAATATTGATGTTGAAATTGGGTAATGAAGAGCTTCTATTTAACCTCAACATCACTCACACCAAAGTTTTGTTTTAAATTTGTTTAAAATTTTAATTTTAAAATCAAAGAACCTTTTACAGGAGTTTAATGTTGACAAGATGAGACATTTAATCATATATTTCATTATACACATCTAATCATAGAGTCTCAACTTTTATTTTCCACCAAATTACCTCCCAAACAATACCATAGTCCAAATTAAACACATTCAGGGCCCTGGCCTTTTCAGAGCTTTGCTTTCATCTAGTGTGGATGTTTTTCTGAGGCTTCATCCAGCACAGTTCAGGAGGAGGGAGTTAGAGGAAGAGTCGATCGTCTTAATCCACTGTGGATCAACCAGATCAGTTGAGACTGAGGCAGTGAGACAACAGGGGCAGAAACAAGATGGAATACATCAAAGTACGTATTTACTGTTGGATACATTCAACAGGTTGTTATATCTACTATTGACATAATTCTAATCCTCATTAATACGCCTCCATCCTCTGTGGTTGGAAAAGAGATGGGTTGATATGGTTTGCCCTCAGTTTAATTCAAATGATAAAATCAATGTCTCTTGGTCAAAAAAGGCATCATATTGCAAAAAGTATTCTACCAAATAGAAATGAAAGTACAAATTTTTACCTGTATGATCCCCCTTCAAAGGTCAAAACAAGGTTTTATGGCTACAGCTTTGAGTGGATGCTCGTCTGGACAAACTCA
Organism: Limanda limanda; assembly: GCF_963576545.1. Taxonomy (NCBI): domain Eukaryota; kingdom Metazoa; phylum Chordata; class Actinopteri; order Pleuronectiformes; family Pleuronectidae; genus Limanda; species Limanda limanda. The sequence goes on along the minus strand of NC_083650.1, from coordinate 8,168,665 downwards.
TGAGCTTCCCCTACATAACCTGGAAGTTTTGAAAGTGAGGTGCACCATGTTCTGGCCTATCTGTTGTGTGGTTCCTTCACTGAAGAAATATAGCAAAAATCAAAAACACAGAACTTCTAGTACACACTGTAATACTTTCTCGTCTTGACTACAAGTGCATCTCCCTCTTCACTTGCATCACTCAGTTATCAATAGCCAGACGAGAGTTTGCTCAGAATGCTGCTGCAACGCTGTTAACCAAAACTAGGAGTCAATCACACATCACATCCCTTCACCGGCTTCCAGTTAAATCCAAAATTGAGTTTAAAATCCTATTAATCACATACAAGGCCTTGCACAGCCGGGCCCCCCACTTACATTACAGAACTGTTGAGCCTATGCTCTGGGGGTTCGCCACTCCGATCATCTGATCAAGGTCTTTACCTGTTCCCCCTACTCATTTTAAATCCAGAGGTGAAGGAGTGTTTGATTTCCTATAGGTTTATGAATCATCTATAATTTCTATTCTCGTTGGTATGCATGTTTGTGTGTTTGTATCTATTTACGTATATAGATTTGTGTATACCTTTTTTTTTTTATGTTTTACCTGTTATGTGTAACTGTGTGATTTTTAAACATCTTAAAAGCGTTCTTGTATTTAAAGTTGTACACTTGTTTATTTATTATAGATTAATCTAAAAGACAACAGATGTACATGAACTGGTCAGGCTCTAGGACCCAGCGCGGTGTGGTGCGCACATGGCACAGTGTGTCTGCTCTGGTACGAGTCCTCTCCTCCTCCTCCTCCTCCTCCTCCTCCTCCTCTTCCTCTCCTCCTCCCTGTCTGCTCCTACGCTCCCTCACGCTTCACCATCACATGAACGACACCTCCCCCGGCGTGGTGGTGGTGCTGGAGAAACTTTCTGACATCTTCGTCTTCGGAGTGACGGCGCGTCGCATCCCGCCGGAGTCCCGCGGAGGAGCCTGGTTTTCAGGGGGTTGGTTGAGTCCCTCCCTGTGTGTGTGTGTGTGTGTCCACCACCGTGAAGTTGTCCCGGTCTCCATCCCGTGAGGAGAGTCCGGTCCCCGGGGCTTTAAGCATCGCGGTCTCACCCCAAGCCCAGCTCCATCATGAGAGGCTGGAGGCGGCGCAGGAACTTTGCCTTGGTGGTCCTCGCCCTCCGCCTCTGGTGCCTGGCCACGGGGTCTGCTGACAGCTCACAGGAAGGTGAGTGGAGACCAACACCAGGGTTTGAACATCTACTGTCACTGATTCGATGCATGTGACGCTGCAGACGTGGAGCCAGCATCGGGTCAAGGGAACCTGGTGTTTAATAGGGTTAGAGATGAGTTTGTATTTTATTGTTCAACATCCTGAGCAGCCTTTTGTTTTGGTTCAGTTGCTGCAAGACGAGGTCAGAAAGTAAAGATCAGTTGATATCGATAAATACCACGATACTTATCATATTATTAATCCTTGTCGATCAATCATCAACGCATAAGCAACATATCCATATATTTTTTGAACATTTCTTGTATTGCTGTTGCTAAAAAATATATTGCGATACATTATTGACATGGTTTTATCACTGAGCCCTAAATAGGGTTGCCTCATATTTAGAAATATTTCAGAGAGTTTAACCTCTAATTTCACTAATTTTCATAGATTTACTTGATGCAAAAGATTACTCATCATTTTTGACATTGCCCTCAGAAGCGGATATAGAGAAATGTTCATGGACTTTGAGGGTCATCAATGCTCAAGGTTAGTTACTTACCAACAGAGCCCTCTAAGTCTGTACTCTGATTTCGTTTTATTCATATTTTTGCACCTTCTCTAAAAGCTTATGGCTATTAACGAAATAGACAAAATGGAGTGGTACCACTGAAAACCATGAGGGGGCAGTGTAGCCAATTGTTCAAGTGAAACGATCGTTTCAACAATGACTTAACTTTCTGAGGAGAGACTTTGCGAGATGGTAGGAAGCTACAGGCATCTAAACGATGTTTCTTCGCCGTCTTGGACAGGGACAAGCAGCCATCGTTGACATCGCGAGCTCCACCTGTTGTTGTCAAAACTTTCAAATCTGTGCTGCCCTCTAGTGGATGTATTGTGTAACAAATGCTAACATAAAACACAAATGTAAACGTAAAAGTATGTGGGCAGTGACGATTACATTGTTTGAAACTGACATTTCTCTCTTCGTATGTTAATGCAGGATAAATGAGCCATAAGGGGGCTTACTAAATTATATTTATATGCTGATTGAATCACTAATAATCACAGATAGTATCTCAATATTTGCTTGGACAAATAAATGAACGTAAATGTATTGTACATATTGGTCATTTTTGCCCTACATCACATTTATGTACTTTATATATTATATAATTATTTGCATTGGATCCTACATATCTAGACAGTGTCCACTAATCAATCAAGGTGTTCATTGTTTGTCCATTTATGTGGATCAAACAACCAAAGTCCTTTTGTCTAAGCTTCCATTTGAAAATATGACAGAGTACAAACAATCAGGTTCTGAGCGTTGAATGTGACTTTTTGTCCGGGGCCTGTAACGGCTACTTTTTAAACTGCCTGCTTTTGTGTGGAGCACTCACATGATTGATCTGAAATTTGGATGTTTGTCTGCAGAATGAGCAGTTTCAGAGACGTCGGTAGCTGCAGGCAATTTGAGTTTAGCCAGGTTCAGTTTGGGCCTAACACAATCAAATATGACTCAGTACTAAACAGCAATATTTACCAGAACATCCCAGCGGCTATTCATCTGCGGCTGTACTGTATTTCTACTGGGGGAGGCTGGGATCCCGACCCACGGATTTAACCCCAAACAAAAGCTACAGCCGTCATTGTTTGTGGTTCGAAATGGGAGAGGCTGCAGAGTAAGCTGCCAGGGCCGGAGGGAGCTGCCACCGGCTGCAGGGCCTGTGGTGGCTGCTGGGTGGAATCGGACTGTTAGCAACCCTGTGTGCTCTCACAGCTCCGGGCATCACACTGTGACCAGGCTCATCATTTGTTTCCTGTTATATAGGGACAAAATCAGTTTTGGACTCTCAGTCTATCTTACTTACCACTAAGGTGGAGAGATGTTCATCACCGTTGACCGAGAAGTATATTACGTTAGTGTTTCACCATGTGGTCAGGCAACTGCTGGTAGGACCTATAGGAACCTGTGGGAGTATTATCTCTTTCTGCATTCACTAGCAGTCTGACATCAGATTTCCCCACTTGCCCACGCCTAAACTGGGATGGCGAACGAAATGTGTTTTCACCCCGAGCCAGCCCAAAATATCTGCCTGTGATTTCTCTTGTCTGACACATTGTCATTCTGTGCATTTCAAACTTTTGGAAGACAGAAGGGGAGAAGAGTTTGCTTGTTTTTTTTGTACATCCATCTGTCTGCTCTTAACAGAACAATAAAAGGAAGTCAGGCTGCTGTTGGGATGGACAGATACGTTTAACATGGAGCAGGATACAGCTTTATCTTTAGATTGTTAACATAAACCGGATGTTATTTTTGTTCAGTTACTAAATTTAATCTGCAGAGTAAGCCACTGATAACATGGTATTGTGCGTTAGAGACACAACATGTGCCAGGATACAAATGTTTGTATTTATTTGTGTCATTGTGTGTCTGTATATGTAGTAGCAAGAGAACGAGGCAATGATGAAGACGGAAAACAAGAATCTGTCAGATCCACCAAAATTGTCAAGTTGTAGATCCAGCAAGTTATAAGTATCAAATATATTAAATATCATCTTTTAATCTCATAAAAACATCGACACAGTTAGAGGGCACCAGGAGTGCACCACCCGAGAAGATGAAAAATGTCACATAATGTTAGAAAAAGATGTTTAACCGTCACATCATGACTGAAAGTTAATTGTATCTTTTTCTTAAAAGGTGCACTTAAGGTTTATTGTTTCAGATTTGGTTCAAACAAACATGTCGACCTGAGGGTGCATCGTAAATAGTTTTACACAAATTATAGCAAAGCTTCCTTGAAACACTCCATGACAGGTAGAAAGATGCAGTTCGGGAGATGTTTACCGCTCATATCATCTCAGTGAGGGGTCATTAAAGCTCTCACTCAGAGGCTTCGCTGATATATGAACGCGGGGAGTATAAATAGTTTTATGGGGTAGTGTGAATATTGAAATAGGGCAGTATGTACCAGCTCTTTGATGTCAGCAGGATATTGACTTCAGCCTCTCTTTGAAATGTTTGTCATAGCCTCCATCCACCTTGGTGGAGAATACACTACAGCATCTCCCAGAGTTCTCCTAAAATGTTGTTTGGATCTATTTATGTATAAATAGATATAGAAATAAAAGGAAAACTTCTTTTACTTCCCAACTCTGTTGTTATTTTTTAATGAGATAACGGGAGCTGTAGATAAAAAGCAGTTGTCCCAGCTAGGCATATTGACTTTTTTTGTAGTTGAGCTTTTAATTTAAACCTAGCATGGTGGGTTTGTATAATATGTTATTCAGAGACGTGATGCGGGCAAGCAGTACGACCAAAAATAAAATGAACTATATGCACATACAGTACCTTTAATTGATTACATTACCAGGGATCCAACTAGAATCTGTCTTCACCAGAAAAATAACAGTGTCAGTCATGTCAGATAACGTCCGTAAGCATCACATGTTTACATTTAAGTAATAGATTCCTGTAGTGACTGTAAGAATTATGGGTCTTGTTGAAGGTGTGGCACTGTAGAAAGTATTCTGACGCTACAAAGGGCTGGTTAGAAAAGTCTGGATGCTGAGAGGATTAATAAATCGCTCTATTTTTCCCATTTACTAGTGACAGTCTTGTCTATTTCTCTTGACCATGACCGATCATTCACCATTTTTAACCTTTAAGTTGTTTTAAACCCAAATCATGATGTTTTTGTAACCTTATCAAGCTGTTTTTGTGTCAGAACCTAACCAAACTCTAACCACAACCTAACAAGACAAGAAAACAGTGATTTGTTACAGTTTTGGAAGGAACTGTCGGAAGGATTCATCCTGCAGTCAGGGGCATCAGATCAGAAAACATGCCCTGCAATATTAAAGGGACTGTTGCCTAATTTTAAAGTAATAAATAAATAGGTTGAAATATAGCAGAAAGACGGATTAACAGATAGAACAGAATATCATGTAACAGGCAGCCCAGGGTATATGCTGGGTGCAAAGCCAAGTATAGCTTGGATGAATAGTGGCCTAAATCCGGTACAACTGGTCGCCTGACTTTAGCCAGATTTGTGGGGAAAGCAGTGCCAGAATCAGCCGTACTTGGGCCAGTGCCTTGATCTGATGCCTGCCCAAAGTTAGCATGAGTGCTGCTAACTGAAACACATTCTCAGCGCGAATCTGCACAAGTTTGCACACTCAGAAACTCCAAATCTGGCAGCCATCGATGGACAAGAGCCAACTGACATTCGGTCATCTGATGCCACCAGACTTTTGAGTGGGCCAGCACTCAGTTGCAATTGGGTACCTGGATAAAATTCAAAAATTGTGTTGTGTTAGCAGTATCTGAAGTAAGTGATGTGTCGGATTAAAGGAACTTCGTCTGGAAGGATTTTAAAAGTATCAGAATGAGTATATCCTGGTTCTGAAGCCAGTAATTCTGCACTACTCATTGTATCCTCAAGGATACAGTTAGGTTGGTTTCAGAGGAAAGTGAAATTGTTCTCATGGACTTCACAACATTGTGACATCCATCTGTGCCTTATGATCATTTACTCATCATATTGTCTAACCCTGGGTAAATGTTGGTTAGTCCCTGATACATGTTATTCAGAAAAACCCAAAAGAATCCATCCGGTTTTATAAAGATTGAGCTTATTGAGTGATTCTTGAAAAAGATTCAATTCTTGTTTTATGTAAACATGTTGGTGCACTATCAATTTTTAAAAATATCTAATATAAAATCTAACTTAGTAGTTAGATTGGCCATCTGCTTATTAGGTTTCCAAAAATGTAATTTATGACTTGTGGTGATCGTACATTATCTTGACGATCATCGGGGGTCAGAGCGATTGCTGAAAGCTCAATGTCAAGATGACATATTCCTCGTTGTCTTTTATTATGTATTCATAATAGTCATTTCATTTGCCCAAATATAATTTCACGACTTTATATGCATCTTTTTCCTTTTCATTTCTGTGGCTGTGAATAAAACTTCAGGCCTTAATTCCAGTCAACAAGAGATGGTGAGAGATCGCCGCAAGCCATAAACAGCTGTTTCCACATGACTCCCCAGAGAGAGTTAGACGGACGAATTTGACTCAGCATGTAGTGTAACCCCCCCCATCAGCTATTGGCAGTTAATCAGGTTGACATAGGATGATCCGACAATAGAGAACATCGGCCAGGACAAGACTGGACTATTGAGTGCATCCGACCAAACAACTGTGAAATCTCAAATGAAGTGCTATCAACCTTCAGGACTCAATTGTATTCTGAAATTTTGTAGTAAAACTAACGACGTCCTATAATAACAAAAATCACATGACCATTAATGTACACTGGGCATACATGTGTAAACAGGAAATAGACTGACTGCAGTTAGTTGCTTAGTTGCAGAAAATGCTGTGAAGGAGAAAAAACTTGGCCTGCAGTATTTACCAAGTTCTCAGTTTTTGGAGCTTATAAAACTGGCATAAATGTAGCCGAGATGATGCATTTCAGTTTAAAATGCATCAGTGCGATTTCAGCCTTTGTGTCTCTTCTGCATATCAAATGTTTTTCTGGGAATCTGATCTTTTTAGTTTCAGGGCAGAGGAAACTCAATAAATAATTACAGACAGAGGCAAACGACCTGGATTCGATTTGAGGAAATCATCTGGTCAGACCGCAGTATCAGACAGAATTAATTAGAAAGATTAGAACGTCTGTGTTGTCTAAACAAACCGGCGGAGAGGAGAATAATACCTGCCCCGAGTGCCCTGAAACACAAAGAAATTCACACACATACACTTGTGTGGGTCTCTGAGGAGCATCACCCACCTCTCAGCATAGTTTTCGAGAGTGTAAGTCATACTCTTCCTCCCGTCTGTTGTATCGCTGAGTAAAACAACAACAAAAAAAGACATTTAGAAAAGAACCTCACTCTTTCAAACCCCCCGGGGTGACTGTCGCTTTGACATTTTGAGGACAGACTTGCATTGATTTGTTGGCAACGAGGGAACAACAGACACGGTTAGAAACGTCTCACCCTGTTAAGCACCACTGGTCATTATAGCATCAGTGTGATTTAGCCTCATCTTGCTCACAACGTTACCCTCTGCCCGAGGATGTCAGGAGTGCGGATATAATAGATAAGCCGATGTTATGAGATGGCACTAGAGGTCCATACTGCTGTGTGATAATCTGAGAAACTATCACATGGAGTAATGCAGTAATGCCAGATAATCATGAGTGAGACAAGGAAAGACAGTGTAGCTGCTTTCAGACATGTGCTGAAGCTCTGGCATGTTCCTGAAGTTCCCGTTTCGAAAACACACAACAAAGCTGAAAAACTGAAAAACAAAGAAGCAAACACTGTCTCTGGTTGTATAAGAGGAGCCATACATTTAAAAGACACAAATGAAGATGTCAACCAGGAAAGACGATGAAAAATACATGATTTCCACAGAGGAGTTCATCCATCCTGTGCTGCCTCCTTCCGGCTCTACCCAGACGCCACCCCTCACCTAAAGGCTCTGGACATTGTCCTGTTGTGAACAAGTGTGTCTCGGATAATGTCCTGCTGCGTTCTTTAAATGTTAAAGGCAAACTCCGGAAAATGTCAGAAAATGGGTTATGTGAGAGATGTATTGTAAAGCTTTGAGAAAATAAATCTTGGTTAGTTTGACCACTCGCAGTCAGACAGTGGTCAGTCATTGTCGCAATAGGTGGTTGCTTTACCCCCCCACCCCCAATCTGCATCATCCTTCACGGAACAAAGAGTCCAAAGAGACAGGTGCGAAGGCAGTCACCCACCGCTCATCCATTAACCACCAGTGATTGAATGTGTCATACTTCCTGTGAAGCGCAGATATTTTTGTGGGACAGACAATTTTCTCTGAGATGAAGGAAAAAAATATCGCCCAAGAAAGGAATAATGAATAGATGTAGAGTAGGAAAGAAACAGGGAGTCTCTGCTGTCACATCTTATCTGCGAACAGCAAGCTGTTGATATGGATGCTACAGTGCAGGATGCAGGCAGATATTTGATTTGCGAGGGGAACACACACGCAGTTTTCACATTTAAAATGAATGAGAGGCTTCAGGTGTTGCAGAATAAACTGGGCATATTTGGCTTCCAGAGGAGAGACGTAAATTCTGGAAAAAGGTGATTGCTCGTTGTTGTTTTTTGACAGAGCCCCATTCTTTAAGAATTGTTAGGATTCACTTAGATGAGAGTGAGGAGAGAACAAGAAAGTGGAGGGATGCAACAACATGATTTGGGTTTGACACACACAGCTGCACAGCACCGGGTCGTCCTACATGACTGATTTCAAAACAGAAAGGTCATCACACCTCTGTGTTGGAGTATTTACTGAGAGACATTGTTGACTGCAGTCCAGGCATGCTCTTAATCCGCCAGCCTTTATGGTTTATGGGAGCTTTTGATTGAGGGAATAGAAGCTGTTTTCAGAGAATATTATATCAAGCGAGCACCTTTTGTGAAGGAAGACCTGTGAGGCAGAGGTTGCTGGTGCTGTGCCTGCAGCAATTTGGGACCTCTTGATCTTTAAATGTGTGTGTGGGGGTGTGTGTAAAGCTGCTTTCAGAAATGCACTGGACTCTGCAGTTCCTTTGTATTTGCTCTGGAGGAAGTGCATGTGTGAAAGCAAATGTCTGAGGGTGAAGCTCCGCAGTTTCTGCCAACTTTCTCAGCCTGGCCTCCTTGTATAGATCCTGTAGAATTCAATTCCATCCATCGCTAAGGTAGCCAGTGCCAGTTGAACCTGGGTGAGAGGCAGGTTACACCCTGGACAGATCGCCATGAGAGGAAAAGTCAGTAAATCTTCGAATATTTTACAGTGTATCCTGAAAGGGACATTAATTTCAGTACTTTATTTCATGACATTCCATCCAACATTATTTAAGTCATTTCACTCAAATCATAAACAGAGGAGCAGAAGTCATTCATTTTTATCCTTTGAGGACCATGAACGTTTGTACAAACTTTCTGGTAACACAACCAGAACTTGTTGGATCAGGACTGACTGACATTGCCATCCACAGTACTCTGCTATTAGCTTGGTTATAAATCCATATTCGTTGAACCCTGTGTCCCTCACTAACGGCCGTTAGGTGACCAAGCATGTGTGATAACTTCCTGTAAATCCCCAAATCCTACAAAACCAAATCCCCGTAGCTCTGAAACATAATGCCCAAATCTGTACCGGACAAGATGGGAATTGGCTTTTCCACTGTTGCTCCCACAGGATGGAAATGGGACTCAAGTAAATCTCACCACCCCACCCCGAGAAGACTCTTATTACCATTCTTCCACTGTGAGCCGTTGACCTTAGAGTTTACTCTTTAAGGCCAATAACGGGCGGCTCTGTCAGGAATGGATTTGGGGGTTCCCACATCCAGGATTAACACCTTCTCAATTTAAGCTCTAATTAGTCCTGTGTGTCATCACAGGGGAAAGACAGCGATGAGGAAGTTGATAGAGGAGGGATTGTTGAAATGAGGCAATGAGGGCACTTAAATTCTGAACTCCTGCGAAAAGGCTCTGGTACTCTTAGTTTCTCAGTGTGCTCCTCAGTCCCATTTTCTCTCTGTTTCTCACTCTGGTCTCACCCACTGTGAATATCGGCTGTCTCTAGATTTGGCCAACTTTATACCAGAGTGCAGGACTGGAAAAAATACTCCATCATTGTTTAACTTGAGCAGAGGAAAGATGCCGAATGTAGATGTTCGTTGTTGAAATGTTGCTGTAAACTTTGAGTGATGTAACACTAATGATATCATAGTAAAATGCTTTGTAAAAAATGTTTTTGGAAAGAATTACACTCAAATTTTGAGATATTCAATCAATAGTGTAACCATTATTGAGTGTGTTGTTCTGTTTTTCAACTTTAATATTTGGAATATTTGTGAAAAATAACACTATCTTGGTCACTGGAGGACGTTTTTTCTAACCTCCACCAAGAGGTTAACACGTGTTTGTTTCTTTGTTGGTCGGTTGGTTTGTCATCAGGATTATGCAAAAATTACACAACAAATTTCCATGAAATCTTCTTCTGAAAATGGCAAATTTGTTTTTGACATTTTAACAGTAAATACTTAATGGGTCTTGAGGGAAAAAATAAGGCATAGTAAGGGTTCTGATATCCAAGTGTGTGGCTCGATTAAATTTAGGAGGATTATGCTTTCTACTGAGTGCCGTTCTAGTTTTGTTTTATTTTGTATTTATTTTGTGTTCCCATGAAGGTATGGGAACACAAAATGTGGTGCCCAGAAGACAAAGTAGTCTAATTAAATTAGTGATCTTATGACTTTTCTTCTGGCGACACACCAATAGGTTAAATAACTTGAAATACGGTACAAAGCTGCTTGCATGGTTGCAGACTTACAATCTTGATAACAAAATGATTTATTGTCGGCACAGCTATGCAACATTTTCCCTTTTCTGTGCATCAAAACTCTACAGTTTCTACTCAAATATTGCTGCTTGAGAAAATATTTACATTTGAGAAAAAAAGAAAATCTGAAAGCCGAAAAAAATCTATTCATTGAGTCAAGGAGAAGAATCATTTCATAGAATCCCTTCTGATTCTGTTTCTTAATCAGTCTACACAAAATGTGATATCATTAGTGAAGAGCCCTTTCAAACTTTGCCTTTGAACATTGAAGTGCCTGAAAATTACAGCTCTGGCCAGTGTCTTGTCAGTGAACATCCTGTAATTTCCATCTCATTGCCGCAGAACATGAACACGAACAACAGGAGACCTTGCTGCCATGCGAGCCAGTTCATTATGCCGCTCAAGATGAAACGCTTAAATGAAATATACATTTACTCTCTGCAGAGAAAAGACGCTTGTACGTGTTTCACGGTTTATTGCACATGATTTATTATTTGATGAAATATTTTATCACTTGAAGGAGCCTCTTCTTTAAAGTTGCTTTTAATATCTCCACTTTTGCAAGAACAGCGTATTCGAGATGAACTTAACTATGGCAGCAGCAGAGTGAATGAATCAAAGGATTCATCAGGAGACTTTGAACGTGAGTAATTGTAAACCAGTGTGTTTGATGTGCTGGAGGAACGTGCTTGTTATGAAAGGGTACCCCAGGCTCAGACCCAACGGTTACACTGTATAAACTCCTAAAGATAATTGTGATGTCTCTCTCTTTGTCTGGATGACTCACACTTCTTGCTAATGAGATAAATGTCAGCACAGCCTCGGCGGTCCTGCTGTTGATTTGATGTTGCAGGAGAAGTTCTGACTTCCAGGAACGGCTCTGTTGAGATGAGCTGTACTGGAATTCAGAACAGCCTCATTCTCCATCTCTATTACAGGCTCTTTGTTACTAAGGGAGCAATGTAGGTGAAGCATGACTGAATGAATGAGTGCATGTTTTAGATAATTAAAAGCCCATATAGTAATGTATTAAAAAAAAAAAATTACAGACATTAAAACAAAATAATGTCTTATAGTCATTAACACAGGATAAAGAACTGAACAATAAGAAGAGAGCAAGCCAAGACAATACCAGCAGCATTTAAGTGGCTAATGAAGAGCAGGTCGGGGGGTAGCGGTGTCAACATTCAGTCTTGGTCCCAGTGGTACTTTTCTTTAAGGGCACTTAAAATATGCTCTGTGACACACTCAATTTCCAATTTGTGGGCAGATTATTCCACTGTTCTGCTGTACTGAGGAGAAATATAGAGCCCAATAGGCTAGTGAATTAAAGAAAGGCATGAAATATCTCAAGCTATAAGTGGCTATTATTGTCTCCTAGCAGTGAGGAAACTATTCCATATCTTTAACTAGAATACTCAGTAGAACTTTGCACATGTAAAATTGCACACATTCATATCAGTTTTCTGAATATAATTAAGTTTCTTCCATCGAAACCCATGAATTATTCTTTGGGAAATCAGTAAAAATATAAATTAAAAAAAGAACACAAAAAAAAACATCCTATCTTGAAATGTCAAAGAAAGTGATAAAAATAACATCATGGTTTTGCGTGATTTTGCTTACAAACAAAGATAAAGGGACAGAGCTGAAGACATCACCTCCTCAGCGGAGGCAACCATGTTCTAATGGAGCGACCTCTTAGTGTATGTTGTTGTTTGTTCCACTGTCTTTTTAAAATGTGCAGGATCAGGGTGTGTTTTTGAATGGATCACCCACTGCTCTATGTGGGTCCCTGGGGTTTTCATACAGAATCGGTAATTGGATGTGTACAAAAAACTCTAATAAGGTGATTGCTGAGCTCCTTTTTTCCACTTGGACCTAAAAGATGAAAACATGTAAGCATCTTTAATCCTCTTATTTGTTAGGTGAGAGCATTTGGAAGCTGGGGCATCTGAACTATGAAAACACCAAAGTCACTAAGATCTGCACTTGGATCAAAGCACTCCTTTTGTACTTAATTTCTTCAAATTCTTCTCTTTCTCAGATGGTTGTCTCATGTGCAACCCCCAGGGACTTTGTGTCAGCTGTAGAAAACCCTGCTCTTTTCATGTCTGAAATGTACTAAATGGAATATTAGATATTGTTGTTGGTATACCAAGTACCAAAGACCCCTTTTCTCAGATAGTAAGGGGGTTTCAATTTCATTTCGAAAGCTCAAATCAGCCAAACATTAGCTTTTGTTCTTACACACACAAAAGGATGAATATTAAATCACAGAATTCACTTGCACAGAATTTACTTTCAAGTAACGATAATGCTAAAAGAGGTCATTGTGCATTGGCCAAAAATTGTCCCACACATTGTAAAATGTGAATCAAAACCTCGTTTGAAGCCTTTCTCAACAGAAATTTCAGTACAGATTTTACACTAGAAGAAAACAAAGCAGAGGTTTCCCCTATTTTGTATATCTTGTGTCTTTGATAGGTTCAGAAAATCTAACCAGCATTTGCATGAAAGGGCAAACCTGTCCACAATTATAACAACACCTATTTCTCATCTATGCAGTGGTGTCATACACCTAAAGCTCGGATCAATACCTTGTCTTTTTGCGATCAATATGTATGATCAGAATAATGGGCACTCCCACAAATGGTTCTGGGTTATATCCAGATTCCAAATCCAATCCAGCTGCAAGTTGGACTCCCCTCCGCTGTGTGATGCTTGTCAGCATTTTTTAAAAGACATTCGTCCTTCATCTTGGGTTTTTTAGCTTTTTCAGTAAATCACTATTGGCAGAGATTCATCTTTTGAGGGGATCGGCAGATAAATCTCAGGGATGTGATTAGAGGCTGGGGGGGGGGGGTATACGTATGCAGTGCAGGTATTGAACATTAATCTCCCCATTACCGAATCCATAATCAGGATTTTATCGTCTGATCCGCTGTTAATAAAGGTCGGTTCTCTGTGATGAGAAACTGAAAAGTCACGTCTCCAGGGCCCCGTTGTGTTTCCCTGTATTTACATTTGACCTCAGTTGAAAGCTGTTGAGACCAGACCTGTGTGGTGAAGAGCGAGTCATGTCTTAGAGGTCATCTGGCTGTTTGCAGCATGAGACATCTGACTTTGACAATGTTTAATACAGGCATCGGACAGTGTTAGAATTTAATATTCAGAAAGCATCAACACCATAAAACATCTTCAACTATTTCACCTGTTGTCTCCTTCCTTTGGCTGCTTTTCAGAAATTGATTCTGCTTCCATCTTGATAATAGAATACTTTAGTCTGTTTATTTGTATATTTTTTTGCCAAAGTGTCAAAAACTCTGCTGCTCCTGCTTCTCAAATGTGAATATTTTCTGTTTTTGTTTTACTCTCCGATGTGTGAAAAGTCAATACAATTACAAAAATATGCATTTTAAAGACATCATCTTCTTCAGGAAACTGCGTTTTTCTTCTTATTTAATAGGCCAATGATTTAATAGGCCAAATCATCATCGACTTTAGTTAAAACCACTTTACCAAACTAATTTGAAAGTGCAACTAATATTGACAAAGTAATCTGACCATTTGATCTATTTGGCAGCTTTTCTGGAGCTTTCGATCAAATCCTTTAAAATTCACAAGCAGACAGAGTTTTCTCAGTTGTCATGGAACTAGAGTTAAATATTTTGCGAGCACTTTCTGGACTTTCTATTCATATTGCTCTAAAAGTGTAGTTTAAAAGTTTATTCTTGATCTCTGAAACAGCCTGTAACAAGAAATGTGACATTTAGTAGCATTTTGTGATTAGATTATTATTTTATTTCTAATGTCAAGAGGGAACTTTTATACTAAATTGAAATCAATGTTTTTATTCTTCTCCAAAGAAAATCTTTGACAACCATTTGAAGAGTGGTGGGGAACACTGATGACATCTCTGACATGGGGTCAATTAGTTTGGAGCCGACTCCGAGTAAAGGTTAGGTAAACACTGAATAAGTTAGACGCAGCTGTCGGCATTAACATATGGACATCAACAACCCTTTTTTCTTTTCCACGAACTACACATTATGTTGTACATCGTTTATATGCTAATGTTATTTAATTCTATCCAGATTGCAGAAGGTTTCATTACGGTCAGGTTAACCGTCTTGTTGTCTCTGAACACCTCGCCTATGGATTAGCACGTCCTTCCTCCGCCTGCTTTAACCTTGCTTACATCCTTTACTCTGGTGCATCTTAAGAGAGGGACTCAGTGGTTGCGTTGCTGATTGAACAGACACAGTATAATGTGTGAATGCAAAGCAGCATATTCTGTTTCTACTACAGGCTAAGAGAAATGCAAATGACCCTCCACAAATGCATCTTTCAACATGCACACAGTTCCCTCGCTTTAATCACAACATGTTCATTGTATGTTCAACCTTCTCCCATAAAAAAATATGCAAATAAATGTGAAAGTCCTCAGGAAATCACTGCGGTGCAGCAGGTAACATACTGTATACATAACGAGGTCGATATTTGACCTGAGCTCAACAGTGCCCTCCGTTTGACAGAAGTAATTGCAGCTCATTGTGTTTGTTTATAGTGTTGTGTCATTTCCCTGCGGAGCAAAGTGAACCTTAGGTCCTGTTTGAATTCACATTACCAACCGGTTAATTAGCAGTGGAACTCACGCTAGGCATGGAATGCAAAAATGGCAGGAAAAAAAAAAATTGCCACTCAGATCTTCAAAATTTGAGAAGGATTTAAAAGAGAGCGGGTTTGTGAGGCTATTTTAAGAGAGACTGTGGGGAAAGATGTCTTCGGCTGCCAAGTGGAACTTTTTTTACGACCCGCAGCCGACGCTCCCTTGTGTCCAATATGGGGATACAACTGTGGTTGGCTTAGCAATCAAGATACTCTCCAGAAAACAAATGGCATTAACCCAGTTTTAGTTTGAATTTCAAAGACTCCCAAAGAGGAGGAAGCCCACGAGAATGATCGTGAACGTCATACGTCTTTGCTGTTTGAATGCAATGCCTCTTTTCAGGGTACAGCAATGACTGGGTTTTTAGGGGAGCATTGACAGATGTTGCTCAAAAACTTTAATCTCTGTCCAAGTTATACTGAGGCACAAACACACTTGATTTACACACTTGAGGGGTCAGTGTGCTTCAAACCAAAATGCTTGTCGGATTGTTAAATGATTGAGGCCGGGAGGACGCTACTCCAACAATATATAGTGGAACCTTTCAGACTCAATCCAAATATGCACCATCTGGTCTAGACATTTGTTGGGCTTTCACATACAAAGAATGAAGCAGGAGAGTGACCAAGTGCATGACACCTCTTGTTCATCCTGAGATATTTGTATTATTTTTGGAGGGTTTGAACTTTTTCATAGGGTCCTTATTGGTTGGACATGACGGGAAACCTTCAGGAAAGTGTTCGGCGTAACTGACCCAAACAGTTGTGTTCTCATTTACAGCCTCTATGGAAAATTTAGGAAATCGTCCAGACTTGTTTACCCAATTCATGCCAGAGATGAGAAATTATGCAGAATTGAACTTTGCTCTTCAATTTCTTTACCGTCAAACTTTTTTTCATTGGTTTGCCATGTGAACAAACAACTGTGGCTTTTCAGAACAGCTATAAACAGCGTTTTCCCTCAGATGTGGTTCGGAGGACATGTCTTTTGAGCGAGTTTGTTTGTAAGGCGCAGTCTCCTCCCTGAATCGGTTTGGTTTAATTAGCCCAAGCTCATTCAGTATCTGGGAGATCTAAATGAAGTGCGAAGGACACCATTGGAAGTGCAGAAGTCTTTTATTAACAAGATGTCTGCCTCACTTTTCTTTTTACGGCCCCTATTTAATGGCACTTTAGCCTCAGCCTGTGGTCTCAGTCATGCTGCTCAGTCTGTCTAACACGATTTTCATGCACAACTAAAACCAACAAACCACCGACGGCACATGTTCAAATACCCCATTAAATGTAGGAGGTCCCTTTTATGCCCTTGTTAGTTTATTATGCACTGTGGATAAATGGAGAGTCACGGCCACGCTGAGAGGACGGGGCAAACTGCCGTTACAGGCTGTTTGAAGTTGTGAGAAATGCAGTGGTTGTGGCTGGATCGTGGCTGGATTTCATCTTCAAAGAAAGGAAACATCAGAGCGCTTAAAAAATTAAGACATCTCCAGTGAGAAAGAAGGGTAAACAAAACGTGCAGTATCAGTGTGGTGCTGCGTCTCCGTGTACCACTGAACTCTCATTTCACCCTGTGTGATGACACACATGCACATGCAGACACTGATGCTCTTCGTGCGAGTCTCAGGGGATTAGGGAACAGGCAGCGTCTGGAGATGCACAGCAAACAGCGGCTCGGCCACTCTGTTTTCCTCTGGTGATAGCAGGAGTGTGGAAACCTCAAACAACCTCTCCTCTCTTCCACTTCCCGTGCGCTCCCTCTCCACTGCTCCTCTCCGTGTGTAACAGCTATTGGGCTTCACAGGATGCCTTCCGGGCATGCTACAGTACAGACATGCTGAGTAGGGCCGTGGGAGTGGGGACAGCCTCAGCTGTGTGTTGGGAGAAGCAGGGAGAGAGACACTAAGGGCGCAGAGGGAGTTGTGTGGCGGCAATTCCCACATTCTGCTTGAAGCTAGAGACCGAAGATACAACTGTTTGTGGTTTGATATGCAATAATATGAAAAAAAAAATGTTTTTGTTTGTTGTTACAGAACATTATGTAAAATCAAATGCTTGGAATAATTTCGAAATCGTACATGAGGGGACTTATATTTATGAGTGATTGCAATTTGGTGCAGCTTGACTGAAAGTGTTTTTTATTAAGAGCCTACTGAGTTCCATTCTAACTGATTATACATCAATGTTAACTTTAATTAATTATTCTTAGTCGAGGACGTTTAATCTTTGTGACATGACACAGTCACTTGAGCAGCACTGACACTGGACTGACAACTTACCAAGGAATACTTACCAGATTTGCAAATTAACCAAATGAAAGAATTGTGAGCCGTATTTCAACTGCTCAAATGTCAGCTCTCTCCTCTGTGTTTAATGTAAGTGCAGCCTGCATGCTAATAGATTTTAATTTGACTTCAGTAAGAGATTAAGAGTTTAGTAAAATGATCAGTGGTTAAAGTGGAAAGGAGAAGGAAACAGAAGGAAAGCAGCAGACTGCATTGGCCGCGTCTGACCTACATCAAACTAAACAAAAGAGGCAAAGATAGAAGCAAAAATGCAGGAATGGAAAAGACATTTTCATAGCGCCTGTTGTTTTTTTAAACTCCTGTCTGGACATATCATAAAGTTCCTTATGAACTTGGTGAGAGCATCTATTATGGATGCTGTGTCTGTGGCTGTGGTCCTATTGCAGAAGCCCTTTGGGGGATAGCACGTCTCCTCACAGGAACCAGAGTGAGCTTTTACCCTTCCTCAGCAGCACAGTGCACAATCTTTAATAGTGCTGTGTCGTGTTTCTGAAGCTCCTCTGTCTTTGTTGCACGATTTTTTTCTCTGTATGAAACATTATTGTAGCCCTTGAATTATTGAGGACATTACAGGACTGTTTTGACCCATATTGCTGACGTCTTTGTTTTTCAGGCTATTTTAACCAAATCCACTGAATCTGTGAATTGTGTATGTGTGTGTGTGTGGGTTGTTGGATTCCGTCGTTCGTGTCAAATGAATCTGTGCTGATGATCCTCTGACAGGTAGTCCAAACCAGGCCGAACAGGGAGGGGAGGCAAACAAACAGGAACGCCGTGGGACCACCGTGCCGCTGCTGCTGAAGGGGAAGGAGCGCAGACCTCTCAGCCAGCTTACACCCGGGGTAAATACTCACAAGGTCACTCAGCAGCACTACTAGCTTATGGGCATTTGCTGCCTCAGCCAAATAAAGATGTCTGGCTCTCAGTTTGACCAAACCACAGTGTATGGTTTCCTCCCATGTTGCCTTCTCTTCCCATTGCTGGATTTTCCTTTAGTCGGGACTTTCCATTCCTCAGCTCTATTTATCCTCTCTGTTGTGGTCTCGCTCCCTCTCCTTTGTTCTGAGCCTGTCCGCTGTTCTGTGCTGAATGAGATTCTGCCCCGTGGGTGATGCATACTGTGAAATTATTCCTGAAAACGACGCAGCCTTTTCAACAGATACACAGGTCAGAACTAATTATACCAACGCGACAGTGAAAGAGTCAGGAGCATTTAGATTGTGTCCTTTCTTTCCTGTGCTATAAGACAGTGATTCTCGAAACTAGTTAAGTGACTTGTTTTTAAGACTACTGATAGAAGAGGAGCACTTAAGAAGCAAATCAGATTTCAGCTCCGGCCAGTGACCCCTGGATCCGCCCTGCCAAAAGCTAAATCATCCTATTTAATTTAAAATAAAACTATGCAAATAATCATCAGTCTCCTGATTGCCTTTATCTCCTTGCGACCTCTGAGGTGTTTTTGCAGCAAGTAAATTCACAGCACCACAAGAAGAAAATCTATTTTTTTGTCAACTTGCTCAAATCAATATTCTTTGAGAAAATGTGTGCTGCAGGTCTCTGCCACAACTATTTGGAAAGTTGTGGGCTGAAAAGTTTGGGAACCATTAGATATATCTTATATCACTATAAGATATATGGTGAATTTAATATTATGTAGCATGTACAGTCAAATCCGCCCTTCCCTGGACTTCCTACTTGTGTTCACAAACGGGGAAATCCAGACTCTCCCACCGACCACAGCTGGAAAAGAGCATGTTTGAAATTTGGCATCCCCCACCACAACTTAAGGAAGCTTTTCCAGAGAAGGGAAATGTGTAGGTGTTGTAAAACCATATGAGAAATCCACCAGTTTTTTTTCCTCATGCAGGGAAAACACCATCTGAGAGGTTTTTTTTTCCTTTTCTTTTTTTATTCCAGCCGTAAGCTCCTTTCTCAAAGTCATTCGGTCAGTAAGGGAAGGGCAGTGATGTTAATTACATAAAGTGTCGATCACAAACATGTCACATATGCTTGAGGGAAATTAAAGTTGTATTTTTTATGGAGTTAATTATGCAGCTCATTATTTCACGTGCATCGGACATGTTTATCCATCATACACTGCTGACACAAGGCATTCTAGCTGAGGGGATATAGAGAGAGTTATCTACAAAACGACCCCTTCCAAATTAAACTGACCGCCAAGGCAGCCGGTGATTGTCTTATCAGAGACTGCATTGACTCAAACCTCCCCTGGATAACAGATTTATTTAGCTGCTGCTCGTGCCAATGGAAGGTTATCAAGGAGTCATAAAGCCCTGCAGAATCATTACTTACAGTCTTTGCTGGACCTGAGATATGACATCAGCTCTCCACACACACACACACACACACACATACACACACACACACACACACACACACGTACTCGCAGCCACAGACTCTCCGATGAAGCCGCTGGCCGTTTGCAATGAAGAAGCGTTGGCCTGAGGGCATCGGTCAGAAGACATAAGAAAATGTCAGAGGGAAAAGGACACAGTATGTCTGAAATATCAAGTGATGATACATAAATTCCTCACTGTGCACCTCTGACCGATTCTTTCGGTCTGCTGGCTACGATGCATGAATCCGCTGCAAAGGCGCCGCTGCACTCGGGTGACTCCTTTCTGAAAAGTCAATCTTAAAGCAATTCCAAGGGGATGGCCCTTTAGAGATTTGATTTAGGTTTAAATCTATGGAATGTCTCAAAACTGGACAACAAAAGTCTCCTGCATCACCTTCATGACCCTCCTGAGGCTGTGAATCAGTGACACAGTGTCACTTTTGTTCCTGCACTTCCATAAGATTTTTCAATCAAACAGTATCCAGATTTCCCTTATGTTAAATGAAAAGTTTGTGTATTGTAACAATTCCTTGTAACAAAAAGTGATATTTAAAATCGTGATTTTTCGTCCCGGCTGTTATGGTGAAACCCATTTTTTTTGTGGTAACATCAAAAATTTAATTTAATGTCATGAAAATCTCTTGAGTTGTTGGTTGGTTAAGTTTTGAAACTAATTCAATGTTCCTACTTTTGCGTCATTCAGACTTGGGAAGTGCAGGATGTGGAAGCGTTCTTCCTGTTCCTCTAACACCATTGTGCCTTGCCGCATCCTGCCTTGTGCACAGCCAGTGTGTGTGTGTGTGGGGGGGGGGGTTGTGTGTGGTGAAGCATGACACACATGCTGATCCATACAGGATGGGTGAGATCCGGGCACCACCTCAACGCTCCTCTCATCTTTCTGTGTTTCAGAGTTTTCCTGCGTCACTACAGCTGCTGGTACGTGCCGAAGGTGAACAGCTGATCCTGTTTCTGGACAAAAATGAGTGAGTTCTCCCCTGATCCATTTTCATTCTCTCCTCACACTCATCACGTGCACCATGACAGAGGAAACTAGATATTCATTATGGTAATCACACGCAGCCAACAGATAAACCCAAGCTCTCAGCTATGGCTGGCTGGAGTTATACAGTATATGAAAGAGGAGGAGAAGTTGTATGGGTATGGGCAATGCTATAGTGTATTCAAGGAGGGAGAAAATAATATGTCCCCTAGTGATTGGACTGTTTTATGGTTCAGTCTCTCTGAAGGGCCGAGAGATGAAAGCTGATAAAGAATAAGGCAGAAGAGATGCTCTGAAGACATGCTTGTCCTCCCCTCCTTCGCTCTCTCTCCTCTCATCACTCCTCTCCCGCTCCAGACTGCGGAAAATAACACAGTGAACTGTGAAACGAGGGGTGGGTGTCATGTGGAGTTCATAAACATGTAGATGCACAAACTGTTTCGTGAAGATTGGTGTAAAGGCGGGGTTACATGAGGGGAAATTTAGAATCACAAGAAAGATGGTGTCGCTGACCAGGGATGGCATGGGATTAAACCCCTTTGTCCTGTATCAGCGTTGGTGCCCATGTTCATCAAATGAGTCCCAATTTATAAAATACTAGTGGGATGATGAATTGTAAACTAAAAGTGTCACATAATAGAAGAGAGGAGAGTTGGATGGGGGATGTTTTGGATTAACCTCGCTGCTAAAAGGGAACCTGATAATATTAATGAAGCTACATGCAAACTATGTCCAATGAAGATGGCAGCATCTGGAGGCAACACTTTGAATTCAAGTGCACCGTAAGTTTGAGGCTGCCCGCAGCTAAATCTAATGTTAGGTATAAAAGTAAAAGCTCGACACATATTGAGCTGACAGGTGTCTTTTTCCTGTAAAATGTCAGGTGTATGTTTCCCCGTGGGAAAACTGCAGACTCTCAGAGAGAGTTTGAAAATACACAAACTACTGTCAGGGATGAAACTATGATGACTCATATGTTCATCCTCATTCACATCAGCTGCCAGTGTCTCTGTGGGTTTCCTGTGGATACTCCAGCTTCCTCCCACAGCACACAGACATGCAGGTTAGGTGAGCTGGACACTTTAAATTGTCCTTAGGTGAGCATCGCTGTTTTTTCTTGTATGTTGACACTGGACACGGCCTGGACAGCTGGTATAGGGGACGGATGGAAGGACGAGTGGATTATTATTAATTCTCTCTTTGCATCTAACACCTAAAAACCAACTCTGAAATATTACAAATCTGAAACCACTATTAGAAAGATTTAACGAGGCTATTTCGACAAACTATTTTTTTAGGAGGGACAAATAACCTTGCTTAACACTGACCACTCCATTCTCCATTCTCTGTGTGACCTCTAATGACCCTCAGCATCAGCTGTGAGTCATCTGTCACCAGCTGGAGGCACAGGAGCGTGCTGCCTTTCCCATCCGGCCTGTTCCCTGTCAGGCCAGATGTGTCCTCTGATATTGCTCCACCAGTTGAGGCAGCTCGGAACAGGTGGTCTCTGACCTTTGTGTGTGTGTGTGTGTGTGTGTGTGTGTGTGTGCTTGTTCTGTCGAGACTGAATCCATTCTATTTGAGATTACTCTGAATATTTTACAGTAATACTTTATATCTGGCGACACTTATAGGTGTGGGACGCAAATGCATTTCTTTTATTTTTACCCGTCCACACTCACTTCATTGAATATTCCTCATAGTGGCATCTTATTTTTCATGCCACTCTCCATGTTTAATGCCGCAGGGCTGCATATTAGGAATAAGTCTGTGTCTTAATGGAACTCTGTGGGGATGTTCGCACTGATTCTTGTGCAGCTCCTCTTCAGCTTCAGAAATATCTCCAGTCATTGTGATGTTTCAAGGAGCCAAGCAGTGTTCAGATTCTTAAAGTCCTTCAATATCATCCAGATCTTAAAGTTTCTTAACATTAAATTAATTCTGTCCTAAACACATGTAACTTTCAAATTTGCATTTAATGTTTGAATATATTAGTCAACATACACAGTTTGGAAGTTATTTAACTTTCTAAGAGAGAAATGTGGTGATTATATCGAAGTGAAACCCTAAATAAAATGGTGAATTAATGATTAAATGTTGTGGTTCTGAAAGTGAATAGATCTGAACTCAAGCACTCAGTAAGCACTCCCTCTTTGTGATGAGTAATGGCAGATTTTTTTTGAGAAGGCTAATCTTTTTTTCCGCTCAAATCTGCTGACCTGGTGTAGTTGGCACATTTGGCAGAACGCACCTGTTCCAATGTGAAATGATCTTGGTCCTCACCTATAAATACGCTTCCAGATCCAATTAATACGCTGCTGTTTGTTAGCTGCTTGGCTCTGTCCCAGGAAAAAACTTGGCTCCAGCAGGACAAGTGCAGATCAGCCAGAGGAGAGAAATCAGCAGGGGTCCACTGTCGGTACGTGTATGTGTGAGGGGAACGATCCCATAGGTAACATACAGTACACAAAATGTGAACATATTCCCAGTTTGAATAATGTGTCCACGTAAGAGAGTCTGTTTGCTTGGGCTGAATTTGATTTCCCCGGCTGATAGAGGCCACTTCTTCTCTGTCCTTTCAATCCAATGTGATCAAACTGTCTGAATGAAAATAATATAGTGTACACAGTGAGTGAAGGTCTTCTATATTTCAATGACATTTTGTCACTTGTAGGTTTCACCACAAGTTCAAGCAGCTCAATGGAAAGTTACTAAGATCAGCCTCTTTTTGCATTTACCTATATTTACTTCTTTTTCCACATTCCAGGTGTGACATTCTTGAAATGGAAAAATCTTTTTTCAGGACTATATGTTTTCTTTTTACCAGTGGTATGGCCCTGTCACTTGCAATATTTAAGGCTTTACTGGTTGTACTGTGCAAACAGAGCTGGGCAGACGTGTGCTAGCAGCGAATGCTTTGATGTATAGCATTGATCAATGGCACAGTAGGCTATAGCTTCAAATGAGTAATGGTGGGCGTATAGGACATTCCACATTAGTCTTGATTAAGGACTTCAATAGCACTGTCTGGGGGACCAAGGTGCACACTTTTACGTATGTGACTGTGTGTGTTTGTGTGTGTGTGTGTGTGTGTGTGTGTGTGTGTGTGTGTGTGTGTGTGTGTGTGTGTGTGTGTGAGGAGGTGACTGTGCAGCTCGACACAGTCTTCTGTATTTCAGATTTCCAAAGCCCAGTATCGTTTGACTCATGTATACTGTAAATACCTTTTAATCAACACTTTGGTCACAGTGGAATGAATTGATATGACATAGATAATAAATATAATTATACTTGAAATGCTGGAATATGATAATGGTGTATACTTCAGTTTAAAAGGAGTCAGTTCTTTTAGTTGTGAAAAAAAATAGATTATTCTAAAGTTTGCCTTCATGATAAATCTATTAGTTCTTCTGTCAAAAGAAATGCAGTTCTGCTTGAACAAATCGAACTGAAGTACTTATATGAAACATGTCACATTGAAACTGTGGTGAAAAGCATCAGTTTTATCTAATGTACCGGGAGGAAGGAACATGATGCCTCTCACGTCCACTGTGTGGCCACTCTAACCTGTTGATATATCCACTGAAATGGAAACCAAGACCCCATGTGCACCTGGCATTTAGATGCTTTTGGTATTCAGGATATGATTTTAACCTCATAACATTTACACCAGGTGAAGATTTGATGGTTCTATCCAGCTCACGGTACATCCTCCCGTTGTTTGCATGGGTCTATAAAAAATAACAAACAAAAGAAATACAGAAAAGAAGAATAGGAGAAAGTGGAAGCTGCAATGAGGACAGAGGAAAGGACTACCTTGTGTGTGGACCTGTTACTGGCTGCAAGCTGCTGTGTGATTTTGTTATTTCCACACACTGTTGTATTATCTGGGCAATTGCATCACACTCATTGACATCTGTTACACTTGTTGTGATAAATGCAGTCACCTCTGCAGGTGATTGGTTTGATTGGATCTCAATCAGTCCTCAACACCTCTTTGGTGCATTTACACCTGCACGTCCCAGCAGTCAAGGGCTATTTGATTACAATACAATCACAAAATGGCCTTTAATAGGTCTTACCAGATGGTTTGTGACCACCACACACACACACAATGCAGGCAGTGTGTCCAGGGTGACCTGTGCTAAGGAGCGGAATATCGATTTATTTAAGGCTTACATGTATTGTCATCATGAGCCACTTCAGTCCTATTCAAGTATTCTGCTTTGATTATAATTTCATTTTGGCAGCTTTTCTCCTTGAAACACAAAGAGCTGGATGTGCTCGTACTGTGACAAGCTCTCTGAGTTTCCCTGGGAGAAGATTTCCTTTCATTCTTCTGTGACAGGAAAGAAAAGAGGAAAGATCCGCTGTGAGACACATGGCCACATCTAAACAACATCGTTATTGTTTTTTTGATAAGAGAAATCCCCAAAGAAACATCCTCATTGTGGTTTCTATAGGGAAGAAGATGCACCTTATTTCAATAACATAGCTGACAATGCCAAGACCTCGCTCAGTGTGTGGCTCCACAGAGGAGGTGTAGTATCACCAAGTCCGCTCAGTCAGCAGCGTTTCAGACCAGACAAAGAGAGATCCCAGGTTTCCTTTAGAATTTTATTGGATCCGTCAATGGTTTGAAATAAGTTGGACTGTGTGTAGCTCTGTTTTTTAGCAGCATATTTATGTGGGAAAGAATTGGCTGCTACAGCTTGTTTGGCTGTCAAGTGAAGATGCCTAATCCGGGTTGGGAAACAAACTTTTATGAGTAACTAGTCAGTAATGATGGTTTTCGTGCTGTCTAAATAAAGCTGTGCTGACCCAATGAACTGCAGGAGGTCATGAACTCGATGAATGCTGCAGGGAACTCCATGGATGGGCACTTTTGACTCTTATTCTCTTATGGCATCTTACACCAGCTGTACCACCAATCCCACTTCCTCTTCCCACGTCTGTGATCAATTTGTTGTCATTCTCTCCCTCTGTCACTTCTTCTATGTCTGCAAGTCCCCCCCCCCCCCCCCCCCTCATATCATTGCGGTTTCTTCCTTCCTTCTTAACGCACATTGGTTGTCAAAATAAATCCATACAAGGTTAAACCACAGTCCTGTCCAAGCTAAGGGTTGTAATGAGCTGCTTCACCGCACTTTATCACGTATGCCGATTATTCTTCTGGTTTGATGCAGTTTACCAGAGAAAAGTGATGTCCAATGCAGGAAGATTATGTAACTCTGTGTTACTCAGGAGGTACAGCGGGTCAACCACTAATCAGAAGGTCATAGGGTCAGTCTTTGGCTCCTCCTGTCATCATGCGGAAGTGACCTTTGGGAAGATACTGAATCCTAAATTGTCCTTGAAGGCTGTACCAGAATATGTTGGAATGGAATTTCTTTGTATTTAAGAAGAACATTCACTTTGGCTCGACTTGATTCCATTCGGGTGGTCAAAGCTCACGACACTTTGGCCTCACACAAAATGTTTTTGGGCCGTTTGTATTTGATATTTCGGGTCTGCCTTTAGGGAATTTCTTCTTTCACTTGGACTCACACAATAACTTGTTTGATTTCATCGGTCAAAGGTCAAGGTCACTGTGAGTCTAAAAAAAAAATGTATGTAGTCTAAATCAGAAGTAGTATCTATTGTGTGTATTAATTCCTGTGAATTCCATTAGACAGTACCAAGATTGTGTTACCCTGTTTACAGTCTTTGTGCTAAGCTTTATCTTTACTGTGTTAAGAGTATTTCTCATCTATCTGTCTGCTACAAAAAAAAAAAAAAAATTCAAGTCCATCCAGCAAATACAATTTACCACATTCACCTTTCGCTACAATGCAATTCTTGGCACTGCATTGGCCAAAGTTCAACACAGAGTCATTTGTAACCTGAGCTGTGCATTTTCACGGTTTACTCAGCGATTTTCGCAGCCAAGGATAAAATGCTGTGACAATTTTCCACTATTGTAAAGTGCTTCATAGTTTTCTAAACCATTGTGCAGGATTCTGCTGTCTGATAATCCTTCAAACACATGGACCTATCGCTCAAATCGTCCATGGATCATATTTTATCGTCTCAGTGGTATCTGACATAAATCCTCCCACCACCATAAACCAAGATTTTCATGGAGGTTAACTGCAGGGGCTTCAAGTCCTTTACCTGCTGCTGTAGATTTTGGCCATTTTAGGTTGAGACACAAAATACTTTAGCAGCCAGTTCTGCTTTAAGTCTTCTTTTCATGCATGTGCAGTTCTAACTATCCCAGAACACACATTTTTTTATAGAGTATTGATCACGCTGTGAATTTTACCTATTTTCCTTGATGACATTGTAGTTTTCTTGAGCGAAGAGCACAGACTAATCACATTTTGGCCCCTGCTATCTTAATTAGTCGGCTAAAGAGTTTGTGGGTAATGCTGGGCGCCCTTGGGAAAGTTGGCCTGATCTTGAAGGACACTTAGAATGAAAAGAGAAAGAGAGGGCAGTCTTAGGTGTTGCTATGGGAAAAGATTAGAGTGGTAGTTTTTTGACCGGTGGGAAACCTGCCAAGCATCAGAGCCAAGCTTGCTCTTTGGTCTTATCACCTTTGTTTTTTTTCCTCTTCAATTGCCCCCATATCTTAGAATCCTCCATCATTATAATAAAAGTGTGATAGATATTTTCGGAAATTAAAGATCTCTTGGAAAGATCAGTGCAAAGCCAGGTTTTTGGTTTAAGGGCGTTTTCACACCTGATAGTAGAACAGGGATCCGAACCAAGGTTCACGTGTTTGTCGACAAATATTATATTGTTGGAAATGAAGATTACTCTGTAGCGTTCAGTTTGATCTGGATAAAGACCGCTGCTTTTGTCAGGGTAAGTCTGTTATTTCAGATATTTATGTAGGTGTTACCCACTTGTTTATTACAACACAGCTAACTTAAGCTGAATTTGGAACACAGCAGATAAACTCAAGGATTTTGAGGAATAATTTTCCAGAATTACATGCGTTCCAGTTAATGTCGTATGTCAGCATATGGCATCATCTGTTTTGTTCCCCACTACAGACCTATTTTCAGGGGCCTGCAGCGGTAGAGAGGTTGGGGGTGGAGGTTGTCGCAGCACCTAACCGATGTGGTCAGGTTGTGGTTTGTGTTTCTCTGCGCTCTCTCTCTCTCTCTCTCTCTCTCTCTCTCTCTCTCTCTCTCTCTCTCTCTCTCTCTCTCTCTCTCTCTCTCATTTCTCATTCATGCAAAGGAACAAAGTGTCACGGTGCAGGCAAGAAGAACTATTAGGAACCTGTGAGCGGTTTGTGTTTCATTTTTCTGAGCACTTTACAGAGAGTGAGAGCCTCCAGATGCACGAAGGGGAGAAGCACAGAAGCGATGCATCTGCAGCCTCGTTCAAAAAACGTTATATTATTATAAATCACAATCTGTGATGTACTCAGTACGGTGTCAGCTGGAGTGAACTATTACCTCAGTGTAGGTGAAAGGGAAATTTATTATCTGCGTTGGAGTTCTTGATAGCGTGTAATGGGCCTACAGATGTTGATTAGCCATAATATCCATATTTATCCTGGGCATCATTTGTCTGCATCAGCAGGAAACACATCCGGTGTCGAGTGTCGTGCATGAGTGATGACATTACTTTGCTGCACGCAAATAGATTACTCAAGAAAATAAAATGCTTGTGTGCAATATAATGCACTTCCATGCATTTGTCCATGGCAGGAAATGGCCATTAGTGTACGATTTGTCACCAAATTACAGTTCCCTGGCCATGGAAATCCGCCCTGCAGTACACTGTATTATAATTACGTTTCAGACAGAACCTCTTTGCTGCTCTCAAAACCCTTGGCCATAAAAGCTTGATATAAAAGCTTTAATGAGAAATCCTTGTCAAAGTAGAAATTGCTTTGTGTGTGATTCACATTCTCTTCAGTATCTCAGCATAGCGCACAGAATGGCTCTTTTGTATGGGGCCCATGAGGAATAAGGGCGATTCTACCTGAGACACTGCAGCTCAGCAGCTGTTTGGTTTATCTGATATGGTTACTGCCGGCAATATCACTCACCATGCCATCTGCCCGTGATAGAAGATCCCGATTATGGGGATTATTAAAATTGCTGCTGATGCTCTTGAAGTAAAACCACTGGTCGGCAGAATTTATATTGAAGTTATCGTGTATGTTCCAGATCCTGTAAGATGACAGCTTGTCTCACTGAAATCACATATGTGTTTCAACTTGACATAATTAAAATGTCAACTTGCTTGCATAACAGTGTCTACACAGCTGTAGTTCAGATTGCTGCAAGGAGGACACACACACACACACACACACACAGGTCCTATCCTATCCTTATCAGGACTTTGCATTGACTTCCATTCATTGTTGACAGCCTAGCAAAAACCTCATACCCAACTGTAATCATGACCAATTCATGCCTAACCCATCTTTAACCAGGGCCTCAGAAAGGACAATCAGTAGGACCAGGTTTTCGTCCTAATGAGGACCACTTGTCTGTTTGCACTGTTGCTAGGACACTGCATTGACTTTCAGCCTATCTAAAACATTAACCCTCAACTTATCCATATCTAACTCATGCCTAACCCTGATTTTAACCTCTGGTAAAGGTTCGAAAATGTCATTAGGGCAAGGTTTTGGTCTCACTACGGTCTACTGGTCCTGGCAAGATCAGTGTTTGTATAAGAAAAGGTCCAAAAGAGGCAACTAAAATAACAAGTATACACACACCAGATAGAGGAAGGAAGTGTTTGTTCACAATAAATCCAGATGTGCCACAGAAAACAAGGTAGAGAGGAAGTGCTTGGCTTGACGTCACCGATAAGGGAAGAGGGGAAGTTTTTTCCTGCGTTGAACTTGACAACAAGGGGACAACAGCACCATTCATCCACCAGTTGTTTGTATAAACACAGAAGCCGGAGGAGACTATACAGAAAATACAGCAACATTTTCCGTCTCTGATTTGTTTGAGAAACAAATTTGCAGAGAAGCAGATGAATGTATACTGAAAATGATAAATATGGAACAGAAACAGGAAATGTTCAAGAATTACATTCATCGGATATATTTTTAATCAACAAATTTGTCTTCATATGGTTGAACTGAGTCTCAAGGGTCATTTTAGTCGGCTCTGTTAAACTTAAAGGCACTTTGCTGTTTTACCACCCGTAGCCTGTCCAATAATTGACGTCTCTCGCTCAATACCCACAAGCCATAATGATTCATGTGACACAGCATCACAACCAGTGACAGATTGTTCACCCTGATCCTTATGTTGAAATGATACATCAGTGCCAAGTGAAAGTTTCCGTCTCCGCCATGTTCGCAGGGTAATGGGGCGGAGAATGACAAATTATATGCTATTATCTCATTGGAAAATCAGCGCAGCATCCATGAAAGTGTAAAGAGTGGGTTTAATGATGTGAGACGTTTTTTAGGAGGAAGGGAGGGATGCTTCACAGGTCCGGGGACTGTCGAGAGCTGATGGTCGGGGATGTGTGCAGTCAGTGGAGAGAAGAAGTGTTTTATTAAAGCAGCTGTCTTATGCAGCACAAGTGCTCCTCGCTGCTTGAAGTTTTACCAAGTTAAACTCTGTGTCTGTTGACTTTTTGGATTTCAGCAAAAGGAACGAACGCGTTGATGGCACGGATAGGGCGCCAGTGTAGGGGAGCAGGGGATGATTCATATTGATACGCACCAGTTATTTCATATTTTTTTAGAATAAGAGAGTAGTGGGGAAAGACACGGAAATAAAAGGGATATTAAAAAATCTTCAATATTTGTTTCTGCTCAGCTCTTAATTGCATATTTCCCCTCAAGACAAAAAAGTATAGCTGAACAATGAGGCTGCCCAGGGGAGCCTCCATAGATTAATTGGACAGATAGGAACCCTCTGACATTAACATTTATGCATTTGTTTACTCTCTTTCAATGAATAATAATACACCACCTCCCTTGAAGATCCCTAGTCACTCATTAGTTCCGGTGTAGCTTGTTATGGATGGGAATATAGGAGCAGCAAAAGAAGAAGAGAAAAAAAATGGCTCATCTCTGTACTGGGCCGGCAGAAACTTTTTACAGAGGTTGTTTTGAATACTTCTTTCTCACAAACTTTTAATGAAGATGTGATGGTAGAGCACCCACTTGCTTTCCATATATTGTTATCATTATTTTTATTCTACGCTCGCAAATAATCAACCTTTGGGAAAATACAACCAAAGATACAATTTACTGAATGATATTGTCCAGTATTTTGTCTGAAGTGATTCATTTTAGATAATGTACTCATTCTTTTGATTATACTTTCTAGTGGCTTCACACCATTTATATTAGAGATTAATTTCCTTATTTATGGAATATTTAAATGTGTTTTTTTGGTTTGGATCTAGCAGAAAAATGTCTGTATTTATGTGGTAGCATTGATAATCAGCTAGTAACTGCAGAAATATGCTTGAATTTTTTTTTTCTTATTGTACAGTTCATAACTGTTTGCATCTGTTATTACAATAAATTAATCAGGCATCTATTCAGAGCTCTTTATCGAGAGCCTATTTTTTGGGGATGTTGCCTTCTGTTTTTTTGAGATCGTAACATCATTTGGTGCCCAGAAACATTTTGGTCTCCTTTCTGTGGGGTTGTAATGAATTCAAACACTCCCTTGAGCCACATATTTCACAAAGGCTAATGTTTAGTTGTAAGAGCTTAAAGCGTTAATTACAGCAAACAGCCTCTGTAGTGCAATATGTGTGGGGTTACTAACACCAGCAGCTAATTCTGCATAAGATGGACTAGGTAAAGTCTGCAGTGTAGCAGCTCACTGTGCCCAGAGAGAAGTCGGACGATTTGTCTGTATACACACACTCACACACTGCTCCCTTTTCTCTTATTCAACAGTGTATGAGCGCATTTCTCTCTCCCACGTATTTGACAAACTATTCCCTTTAAAGGTTGCACAGGGAATATGACATCACGCTCTTTGTACAGTTATGAGGAAAAATATGTTGAGTGTCAGACTCGTTTCGGGGAGTTAGATATTCCGGACGTTGAGGCCAGCAGCTATGAAGCAGTTCTTTCTTTAGCTGCGCTGCGTTACTTTACTGCTGCTGGCTGTGTTAGTTCACAACTGAAAAGAAAGCCACAGTGCAGGTTGCAATGTTTCACACCCAAACTGGCATACACGTGCTCTCATTAAAATCATAAAAAGGTTTCTGGGCATGACATTAACAGCATTTTTAATCTTTGATTTGCACCTGCGGCCTGAGTTTTTACACAAACTCTCAAGACTTTATAAGACTCTGTGCTGGTAAAAAGGCGGTGGCAATAAAAAGCCGTGGACGAGCAAATAAGAAATATCTAAAAGCATAAAAGATATGATTACTGTTGCCACGCTATCAAAGAAAATAGAGCCCTATGGAGATGTTTTGTGAGAATATGTGGCAGAACGAGCAGCATACCCAGAGGATAGAAAGTGATGATGCAGACTGCAAGGCTATAGATACCTCACACTTATCTGACAGCATTTATCATACACAGTAATACGGTCACCTTTCACTGGAGTGCTGCAGCGTGATCAGGAGAGTGGTTCACTACAATATACAGTAGGTACCTGCTGCACATCAGCATTATCACAATGTCTCTCCTGTAAGATATGTGCTTTCTATGTGACAACAGTATCTGATCATCACCAGCGTCCTACTCCCCCAAGGAGAAGAATCACTTGACCTCACTGTCACTTGCTATCATTACAACTTATTACTTTCTCTCACTTGTGCTCCACGCAGCTTATATTCTTCAACAAGTCAAGCAGGCATGAAAGAAATCTTATGGCCCGTGATGTAGATCAAACAGGGAAAATGTCCTTTGAATATATTATCAGGCGTATGTATTTCACCATGAATGAAGAGCACTGTGTCACTATCCCATCATGCATCATTCATCTTCGCTTTCCCATGTAGCGAGCCTTGTTTCCCTCTGCGTTTTTTATTTTTTACTGATGTGATGACTTCACCCGCCTCCGGCTCCACAGCACACAGAGGATGTTGTTTGATTGAGTGAACTCTCTTGGTGATTGCACGGCAAAAGGTTTTTTATCATTTGTATCGGAACTGAATATCTACAATGAAGTGGACGCAAGTTGTAGCACAACTTACTCATCACTGTAGCAGGGACGCTCTGGGTTTTGAATTCTCGTTGGTCTGAGTCATTGGTGCACAAGTACCTTCAGGGTCTTTCTGCGTCTTTAATCTGTAGAAATCAGTCGTCTTTATTGGTTTTCAACAGAACCAGAACTGAACTGTGTTTTAAGATCTGTTACCCTTTGTGAACTTACTGCAGAATGATTTAAAAAAAGAAACAAGCTGCTGTCTCTGTGACTTCAAACTAAGCAAAGAGCAATTCAAACTCATTAAGGGGCCTTCATCTTTACTTTGGTCAGCCAATATTTAAATAGGCTTGGCCCATCAGGCTGCTTGTTTGATATCGGTCTGCTGCCTGCTGGAGCGTTTATGTTGGGAAACTCTACTCTGCTCCTTCATTAATGGGACTTTTGAAACTTGGACGCTTGGTCAATCGGTCGATCCAGTCCAAACTGAAGAATCTTTACATGTGGATTAGCACCAAACATTCATGCCTCCAGAGGATTTGATGAGTTTGATGATCCCCTGACATCAAGTGCCACTATATTTATAGAGTTTCATGTGTTTGGGGAGGTATCAAATGGGGACAGCCTAGTCGTGCTGCTGTTGGTCTAAAAATGCGGCTCATAAAGGATGCGGCCCCCGAATTGAAACACGCCAACAGTCTTTCAAAGCTGCTAGCTCTACTTCTAGCATGCTAGCATTTCAGTGAGACAACTCAGCTGAACATTTGTCACGGATAAAACTGTAAACAGGCCTGCTACCAAACTGATATATGTTCAGTGACGTTAAGTTGACTCCTGTAAAGAACAAATTCACGCAGGGACTTTTTGCGAGCTTCAGTGTTGTGTTTGTTTTCAAGAGAAGTTTTAATGTACATGATTCATCTTTTATGAAGCCAGAGAAATGAAGGAGAACACTCCCTTATTTTTGCAGTTCAGGGGATTTTTGCAGTTCCCTCGTCTGCGTCTCTCCCTGGTTGTTGTACGCTCCAGTGCACTCGCCACAGCCAAGCCTAAGCTGAAGGGACACTGAGCTCTATGTAAATCAATTTGGGACGCAGCCATATGTGGAAATAGAATTAGACTTGTTAACCACACCTCTTTAGTTCCTCTCCTCTTCTTCGTCTCTCTTCCTCGTTCTGTAGTCGTCGGCTCTTTTCTGACTCGGGCGTACAGTACTATAAGCAGCAGCTATAGGAAGGGTTAGGCTTGTGGGGCAGAGGGGATTAAAAGAAATCACTGAAGTTAGCAGTCTTCAAAGGAAGCAGAAAGACTCAGAGAGGAGCCACATTTCTCTCAAACGGTTTCATGCTCAAGGGGCTTTGTATAATGGCAAATTATTACATGAGGCATGGAGTCGCGTATATGCAAATGAGGCCCAGCGCTTTAAATTTGCACAGAACATTGCACTCTCCGGATGCATGAGAAAAAGACATTATTAAAAACAGCGATTCATGTAAACAGCGTGTGACACTTCGAGCTTCGGCTACATTGATTATGCTGTCGTACAGCGAGTCTGTGGCTGCCAGGTTTGATTTGTTCTATTTCAAACAAAACTCATAAAAAAACGTGAGCACGGTGCAGCAGCGGCAATCGTTCTATCTGCCATAATTTCAGATATGACAGAGAGTCGTATACCTGGTAAAGAAAAAAAGAGGTTGGATTTTTGTGGGGGCCGATTTAACGAGTTTCTCTGCTGTGTCCTTGTCTGTATTGTCCCTGCGTCCCAGTCATATCCCTGCCTGACATTCATTTATTGTCGTAGAGGATGAGGTATATGTCAGTAATCCATTTATGAGATGAAAAAAAGTTCATTGCAATAATATGATGAATGTTCCGAGAAAAAAATACGTGAGCGTCTTTGATTTCGAAGCACTTACCTACTTGTAACTCTTACTCCTTCTTATCAGGAGTGTAAAGCATGGACAACATACTCGCCTCTGTAATGTGAAAACTCTTCCTCTGGCTTTCGGGTTCAGCAGTAATTCATTCTGCAAATTAATAGTCAAAAAATCTCATTAACTGAAAAGCAGATTGTATAATGGTGAATAAAAAATGATGGTTAGATTATTTTTTAGGACAAATTTTATGGCTCAACTAGGTGCTATTATTGAACACCTCATTCATCACAATTAACCTGTGCAACGATTAGCGTGGTGAATCATTAGTTAGATGTTGGACTGTGTGTAATGAAGCGTAACACACATAGGAGCACTGAATCAATTGGTACTCGAGCAATTAAAGGAGATTCATGCAAGTTTGATAAAGAAAAATGCAAAAAGAAAGATAATCAGCTTATTCTAAGGTTTCTGGCCGTCGCCATCATGTTCCACTTGTTGAGTTCAGGCCTTTGTTAAAAAAAACACCCGTCAGAAGCTCTGCGTTTCTGCTCCATTCGGAAATTACCACCCACCTGCCTTTTATAACGTAGCTGAGGAAAATTCAAAGCACCACTTGAAGAATTCACACTGAGCTGCAGCCATATTCACACTAATTCTCATCCGCCCCAATTTCCATCTAAATTGCAGTTCATTTTGTTTTGTTCCTCTTGACAGAAAAGCGGGATGGAGGAGGTAGATTTTGTTAAGAAAAGAGGTTGTAATCACTTGAAAGAATTAGGGTATTCAGAGAGAAACTGCTTTGTCGCTCTCCTTCGTTACTGTCGCTCAGAAAGAACCCGACCACCACATCCTGGCTGCAAAAATAGTCAAATTCTTAACTTTTATTGCGAGTACACACACGCCGAGGAGATTCAAATGGTTGTTGTGGCTCCGACAGCTTAGATTTATTTTTCTGTTCTGCGCTGCTGATCATCATTGGGGTCATTTTCAGATGCATGAGATACACAACCCACAGAGCTGAAAGGAAACCAGCGAGGGCAGACGAGACTCTCCTCAGACACACAGTTAACATCCGTGGCCTAAATAAACTCTGTGTGCTCTTGCCAAGGAGTTGATTACCGGCAGATTCCACCGTGTAAAAGCCACGGCTTTACCACTGCAGCGTCGCGGCATCAGGGGCCACGCTCGTTGCCCTAAGCTGGCTTTCCCAAACGTGCCACCAAAATGTAGCACGGGAGCTTTCGCAGGGAATTACCACTCACACGACATAAATCCAGACTTTACTACAAATGGATATTTTTTATTGGAGCATTTTGTTTTTTATTTTTCGACGAAAACATCTGTATCTGTAGTGGCTGTTTATCACCTTTTAAATGCTGCATCTGTTAAGTGTGAGGACGTATAGTTTGTGATTCTTCTTCTTTTTTATTAAGCGCACACTCTCCTCTGATGTGTCATCCATTTTTAATGAGACACACCGGCCTCTTTAAAGTGATTACAGGCTGCTGGATTATCAGATTTGGTTTAGAGCGTGCTAATGGCATGCTAAGGCACGTTAAAGAGATAATAAGTATTTAATGAAGTTAAACGTGCTCAGGCCCGGGCTACAGAGGACTGATGCCCTTTTTTTTTAACACGTCATAAAAAATGAATGTCCACTTAAGACATAAAAGATGAGATATATAACGTATATAAAAAAGTACCATATTGGCTTCATGTTAAAGACTCAGGTTCAGTTTTATTGGTAGGTGCATGCTGTGGGGGACGCTGCATCATTGTGGGATATGAAGGATTCCCCTTGCAATTTGGACAGACATCGTATTCCAGTTTTTTTAAGACGCTGTCAATCTCCTCTTGTGAACACAAAGAGTAGTCAGCTCAATTAACCAGCCCGAGGTGATATTATGCTCTGAATTCTCCGTTTCAAACATACATGCACATGCTTTGTCCACGGTGCCGTGAGACGACGTATTTGGGACAAAAATCTGGAGACATGTCACAGACGGAGCTGTTGAAGTAAACTGTCACTTTTCAGTTTCTTGGACTCGCTGTTACCTTCTTGCTAAGCTTCCTCCCTCTCTCTTGCACTCTCTGTGGCCCTTTTTTTAACACACACACACACACACACACACACACACACACACACACACACACACACACACACACACACACACACGCATGCATTCACAACCATTCGCACACATCCTGAGATCATCCCGCCTGATGTCAGTGTGATTATGCATCTGCAAAAAGATGGGTGTTCCTACTGCTCATTTGTAAATGCTTGGGGTGGGACTCACTATGTCCATCTGTTATTGGCTCAAGGAGGGAAACACTCACACACACACACACACACACACACACACACACACACACACACACACACACACACACACACAAACAAGCACTGACATGCAGTGTAAAATATGTGCAAAAATACACACACAGATATGCGCAGACACCAATGCACAAAATAATTACCTCAGCAGGGATTCTAGTCGTGCTCAATGCCAGGGAATTCAAGGATGCGTACAAATTACCTAATACATTTGTGAAATAAAAATAAGCCCCAAAATACTGAAGCGTTTTTTATTAGCATCAACAATTTCCCCCCAAATCCTCCGAATCAACATGGGATGAATGTGAAAAGTCAAATAAGGTTCAAGTTTCATTGTGTATGGTTTTTTGTTGGAGTCACAGCTGTGATAAAAGTACCTGAGTGTTTCATGTGTCTTCTTCTTCTTTTGTCATTTTTTTGTTCTCTTCTCAGGGGTCTTTTTGCGAGCCATTACACGGAGACACATTACCGAGACGATGGAAGTGCAGTCACCGGTGCTCACAACTTCACGGTACGGTGGCACTGGAGTGCTTTTGATATTTATGGTGAGGTTGACGTGCGGTGATTGTCTGCAGGTTGCCCTGCAAAATGGACCCTGACCTTTATATTTAATTGTTTCGTCTCTGTTTTATTTACTTATGGAGGTTCAGTATTATAGATGATAATCTACACTGAATCTAATGAATTTATAAAAAAAGGGTAAGTATGTGAAATGAGCTAGTGTGTACTTAAAATCGTTGCCTCTGAAGTTACGTTTGTTTGTTAGTTATTAAATATGATAATGCAAAAACTACTCAATCAATTTCCACGATATATTGTTGAGGGTTGGGTCATATCCCATTGTGTGGACATGGATCGGGGCAGATCAAGGATTTATCTTTTTACACTTTCTCTACCCTGGGGAAACATGGCGTTTAAAAAAATGTGATATTTTTAGGGGAGTGATGTTTATGAGTTTGTGCAATTTGGTGCAGATCCAAATAAAAATCTGCAGATCCAAATAAAAATGTGCTCTTCTGAGTGCTTTCATACAGTTTTATTCTTTTTTTGACCCAGTGTATATTTGAAAGCCTCTGAGCAGGACAGCTATCCTGTGGCCTATTTGTTGATAAGCCGTGTTTTATGCCGGCTGTTTTTAAGCCAATAGTTCCATCAGGATTTTATTATGGAATCCCCTAGATGGCTGATCTATTCTTTTTGTATTCTATTTTTCTGCTTGCTACCAACGAGCCTGATCCTCTGAAAATGAAAATGAAGACTAATGTTCATTTTTAATTTCTATTAGTTATCAAGGCTCGATGGCAGAAATCAGTTTATGTGGCTCATAAACACAAATTGATTTTTCCAATGAGGGTGTTTTTAGTTGTACTCAGGTAGACACAGAGTTTAGTGTCAGGTTGACGTTTCACTAGCCCCAGGGATAACAACTCCATGTGGATGCACAAACCTGGGATGTGTGACTTTGAAAAGCTTTCTGTGGTTTATAGCACAGCTCACAGTCTCCTGTTAACAATCACTGTTAAACTGAGCAGCAACGGTTTGTCAGGGCACTCACAGCTCGGAGGAGAAATGTTTGGTTCGTCTCTTTCCTGCTAAACTATATGGGAACAGTGTTTCTCTCTCATACCTTAAGTGGGAGTCTGCTACAGGGACTGCATCATGCT
Source organism: Limanda limanda (assembly GCF_963576545.1). Lineage (NCBI taxonomy): Eukaryota > Metazoa > Chordata > Actinopteri > Pleuronectiformes > Pleuronectidae > Limanda > Limanda limanda. The sequence continues at coordinate 8,129,771 of NC_083650.1, read as the reverse complement.
GTCATATAGATCAACTGTATTGTCTTAGATAAGCTTCACGCAGCTGCTCACTTTCAGTACATGTGAATTCAGCAAACAGTCATGTGTGACAGACATGTACTGTAAATAAATTCGATAAATTATCTGATAAGACAAAAGAATCAGGGTTAATGAAATGATTTTGAGATTAAGAGCACATGCCTCCAATCACACTGAACCTCACACATTCAGAAATATCCGTTCTCTAAACATGCACATTAGATCAAAGGAAATTCTCTAAATGTTAAAGAAAGTTGAAGCCAAGATTGAAAGGTTTCTTTCTTGGTTTTTATCTTCCATCGTTCAGTGAAGTTTCATGGATGTCTCTTCAGTAGCTTTTGTTGACAAACAAGTAACAAACAAACAAACAAACAGTACAGGGGTGAAGACAAAACCTTGTTGGCGAAGGTAAAACAAATTAAACAGAAGCTGTAAAATTATGTGCAGACATTGTTTAAATCCACAGAACTTTACTTAAGTCTCCAAAAATGAGTTTCACTAAATCTAAGTAAAAACCAAGAAGAACTCGAGTAAGAAATTATATAGCTTAACTGAAGAGTTGGAATCGAACCATACAATACTTTTGAATTACAAAAAATCTGATAATGATGAAGATTATTGTATTTCTAACCTTAAAGATGAAAATAAAAAGGGAGAACTACATGTTCATTGTGATAAAATGTATTCCTTATTTGTTCTGCTGATTGCAGCTTCAGTAAATCTTACTTTTTCTCTTTTTAAACCATTTGACTTCTATAAAAGTGTCCCACACACTGAGTGTAACTGAGAAAACCAATCACTTTTACTGCCTGCTGTTTTCTTTTATGAAAGGTGAACTAATCTAGGTCAACCGTAGCCTAAGAACAGAGCCTTTCACAGCCGCGCTATTTTTACACATAATGTTATGAATCTTAATTCCATCCCAACCTGGCTCAGTAACTCGTACTGTTCTCGCCACAGAAGTAAGTCTAAATAGAGAAGTATTTCCTCCCTAAGTTTAATATCTGGAATGAGAAAGATCGGACTAATGACGGTTGATTTAAGAGGACGGAGTGCTGCCCGACAGTAACTGCAGCTCTGTATTTCCGACAGGAGTCGTTTGCTCTGCACAGGGCTTCCCTCTGTGTTTCAGAAGCCTGACTCGTCCCTGTTCCCTTTAATGGGGAAGGAAAAACAATTACCATATTACTGTCACCTCTCATCAGTTTCGGTTTCCCTGCTTCTCCCTTAAACTGTGTCGGCTGCATTCATTTAAAATGTCCTGTTTGTTCATTGGGGGAAGAAGAGAGAACTCTGCTCTACAGAGCATGCTGATTTAAAGGACTACATCAGCACACTGCTACTGTTTCTTGTCCGGTTTTTGCTCTTTTATCAGGTCCAGTATAAATTAATACATAAATAATTAATTAAATGAATGAAAAAAATACACAAACTTTACAATGAAAAAGACTATTAACCTCCCATTTAGAGGACAACCCAAGAAAAAGTTGCATATCCAACGATCACACCACTAAAACTAGTTTGGCTTTAGGCTACATCTTTAAGTTCTTGTTTGAAAACAGCATTTTCCAACTCAAACGATCTCTGTCCACTCAAGCGTTTTGGCTCCTTATAAATTTCATTCCCCGTCCATACTCATACATACATCACATGACAGTTTTCTGGAGTAAAAGCTTGTCAGCAGTCAATGTATCAACAACAGTTGTTAGCAAAGTCAACAGGGTCACTAGTGTTTGTAATTGATCATCCATGACGCTGGTAGTTGTCTTCCGGACAGGGGTCACGAGGTAGAACCCTGACGAATCAGTGAAGGCTACGTTGTGACCTAAAATACCTCAATCTGCCCGTCAAGTCTTAAATGCTGCCCTGGGGGTTTCAAACAAAAACAGGGGACAGGCGTATCTGTAGGTTTGATGCATTTCAGATAGACAGATAGATAGATGTACTTTATTGATCCCAAATTGGGAAAGTTATTGTATTATGTTTATTTTAAACCCCCCAAAAAATAACATGTAGAACTTGATTCATGAAATGAATTAGTAAATTCAGAAATAAATTAGTAGAGAAATAGTCTTTCTCTTTGCAAAATATTTATTTATTTAATCATAGATAAAGCTACAGCTACAGGAAACGGGACGAACGTCTTTTAAAATAAGTTTTAAATGAAATCATGCAGTGGCTAAATCTTTTTCTTTGCATGAAACTTCCCATTTCCAGAATAACTGCTACTACCACGGGGAGGTGCAGGCCCACCCGAACTCTGACGTCACCCTCAGCACCTGCTCGGGCCTTCGGTAAGAAGCATCGCCTGCATTTTGTATTCGAGCAGCATCTCATCGCTGACCTTTAGGTGCTATTTGCCACAGCAATGTTTATATTTGCTTAAGTCGCTCTACACAGGAGCAAATAACTCTCCAGACCCCTTAAGCGCGCTGTCAGTAAGTTATTGTGTGACTACAGAATAGAAAATGTCACACCTCATTGTCTTCTGTCCACAGAGGCATCCAGTAAATATCCGCTCTCGTTTTGACAGTAATAGGCGTCTCACTGGTGCTAATGACCAAGCACAGCTGAGAGATTTTAGAATTGGGCATCAGCCAAGACTCGACGAACACAGTGTTGTCTTCTGCTTCATTAAACAGTGAGGAATTATTTTCATAAAAATGAAGACGTTTAGTTCTTCATGATGATCTCTCATCGATGCAGCAACTGTTAATGACAAAGAAGATTCAAGTCATTGACTCTGAAATTGGAGATGTGGTAATTTCGCAAGTACACATAAGGAAGATGATGTGTGTAATAATGCTGAACGTATTTGTGACTACTTGTGATGAGGCTGGTGTTTACACTGCAAAAAGTGGAACTCAAGTTAGATGAAATATCTGACATCAAGGCAATTTGCTTATGTTGCCTCTGACAAGGTAGTTTTTATGTTTATAAAAATGTATAAACCATCGCTTCTCCCAGTAAGCCACAACAACTCACTCAGGTTTGACTTGACTTAAACTCTGTAATACTTATTTTCTCTCTTTGCAAAGTGCCTCCCTACCCCCCGTTTACACTGTACACATTCTGTTTACATTGTGTGATTTCAATTTTTTCTATTTTCTTGTGTTTATATTGCATGTTGACTTATTCTATCGTCATATTTAGCTTAGCTTAGCGCAGTTTATCTTAGCTTATCCTAGCTTTTTTTTGTTCTTTGTCATAATTATAATTATGTTTACAATTTGGGTGTTTCTTCAAATAACCAAAACAATATATATATTCTTTATTATTTAACTGAGAGTTGAGTTTTTGCAGTGTATAGAAGCTGTTTGCCAAGTTAAAGAAAAATGTTGGAAGTTTCACCCGGCCTCAGTCACAGTGGGTTGAGGGCCACCTCAGCTGTCACATATTCCATTAGAGAGAGATGTAGTCAATCAAATTCTGCATTTGAGAGATTGGATTTGCTTTGTTTTAAAACCTTCGCTGCTGTGTCTGCAGAGGCTTCATCGCACTTGAAAACAAGACATTCATCATTGAGCCGGCGTCTGGCCAAAGTGACGGTTCCCACTTCATCTACCGAGTGGAAGAACTCCGACTCACCCCGGGAGCCTGCGGCCACGGCTTCAACATGTCGTCTGTTGCTCCTGAAAACCACATCAAGAGCCCCTTCCAGTCCTTCCACACCAGGGTGAGACAGGAACCATGATGTCTTTATGACACGTCTTGCATAAGAGTCATTGGATATTATTATCAACATGAGCATATTGAGTGGTATTTATTTGTCAAACGATTCTGCGACGTAAGGCTAAGATTAATTGGTGAAAAGATGAATGGGCTGTTGACCAAAGATGCACAAACTGGCCAGCAGAGCAGTTTGGACCCGTTCCCTCAGGGTGTTGCCTTGGGCTCGCCACTCGCTCTCTCTGCGCTTAGAGCCCGACGCTGAGGGGCCGTGCAGGAGGTTTGGCCGAGATTGCGTGGAGCAGGTGCAGGATCCATCTGCCCCTATGTCCAGGCATTAAGAACTCCATTTGCGTTAGGATGTGAAAGTTACTGTACTTAATGACCCCTGTCTGGGATTTGATAATACCTTATAATTGCTTGATTTTATTGAGTCAGTTTATTTTATCCTGTTCAATCTTGTAAAGCACTTTCTAACTTTATTTTGAAAATTGTGATACAAATAAATTTATATTTAATAATGATAAGAAATAACAATATTATCAATATTATTATATTTACTGTACAGATATAAGATTTTATAATCTAATTCTCAGCAAAATGGCAAATATATATATATATATTTTTCCCAAAACGTAGATCATTTTTTTTACGGTTAATCTTAAGGTTTATATTTGTAGGTCAGTTGTGTGTCTATGATATTTACTTGTGTTGAAAGTGTGAAGTGCATTTCTAACCTGCAGTGTCTGTGTTTTACTTCAGCATAAAAGACACGCTCAGAAGACGACAAAGTACGTGGAGCTGATCATTGTTGCAGACAACAGAGAGGTAATGTACCTGCCTTCCTTCCATTCATGAAAAACTGTTTGTCCCACAGCAGCAACACGCTGAAACCTTAGCAACCCTTCATACAGCAGGAGAAAAAAGAGGAGGGTAAGCTGTAGTAACGGTAGAGCAGGTCCCACTGGGGCTGCAGAATTAGGTCAGTGTGCAGCGAGTGGTGTGGTCTGGTGGCAGCGGCTCCGTTCTGACAGGAAGAGCTGAGCGATTCCCCAGCGGAGCAGACAGGAAACAGGAAGAAGCCGCGTGGATGCAGAGGAGTCTCCCGTAAGCGCTGATGATTCTCATGGTGGGGTTTCCTCCCGCCTCCGACCTGTATAGAAAGGAGAGGAAATGACAGAGAATAGGGGATCAAGCATTATGTCAGGCTCAGACTTCAGGGCCAGAAGCTTCGCAGGTGGATGCACAGTGGGGTGGAAATGGGAGGTTGGGACTTAGCTGCAGTTTGGATTCACAGCTTTCAGATCTGCCAATATACCTTCTCCCTGCGGCCGTGCCATTCGTCTCTCCAACGCGAGGAGATTTTCCCAGATCCAGATGGTCACAGCTTGACAACCTGCCTAACACACACTAAAACATTTTGCGTGTTCAGGTTCTGAGCTTGTCATTCATACAAAACACTGCCTTTACCTCTGGTTTAGTGGATTTTCCTTTAGTTCTGAAAATGGCTGTAATCATTTCTGTATTCATGCAAAACGACTGTAGGTGCAAATGTTCCACTTTCTCCCTCTGATTACATGTCATTTTGTTTGCAGTTTCAGAAACAGGGGAAGGACGTGGACAAGGTGAAACAGAGACTGGCAGAGATTGCCAATTATGTGGACAAGGTAAAACATCCTCTCCCCAGTGCACGGGAGAGAATAAATCACTACTTTTAAAATAGAAATATTGCTGGCAGCAGAGATTAATGGGATGACTGTGATATATTAACGTCCTACTAAAGCAGCTGCTTTGAGTCTGTCTGAAACCTCTGCCAGAGACTTATAGCGGGGAGATCCAGTAGGAACAGATGGATTTACTTGAGGGAAGCATGGTCAGAGACATGGAAAAGACATGCTCCCATTATGTGAAACACATGAAAAGAGACAGATCTCACTGATGCACACTGGGGGAATTTGAAGTTTCCATAATGAAACGTAATGTAATTCAGTGAAGTGAGCAACCAAAGGTAAAAGGTTGCGACAGTTTCTCCCACGTGTTTAAAAGTCGTTTGATCAGTCATGTAATCTAAGCTCCATAAGTCCCCTGACCTTTTTATTCACCCTGAGGCTGTGGTCAAATTGTCATTTTCACTCAGGAGGATTCCTAATGCAGTGAAATGACCTGGAAGTGTCTCAGCAGCAAGAAATTAGCTGTTTGAATTCTCTAAATGCTGAAGAAAAGAGCTTCAACGCTTCCTATCTTATCTCCTTGGATACGATAGGAAGCCATCTCGCGGCAGCAACAGTGCTGACCCACATAAATCATCATCGTGCACCTGTTTGATTCTTGTGACAAACCTGATGGAAAGCATCACATGTCCACCCTTTAACCACAGACTTTTTAAAATTTACATCCACAAAATTGGCAAAATTGAAAAGGCTTATGTCTCCTTAAAAGAAGCCAGCAGGATTGTCCTTCACATCTCCTTCTGACCTCATGATGTTTAATATCAGGGTCAAGGAATAGTGGTTAGGAAAAGAGATTTTATTTTACCAATATGCTCCCCTTCAGTTCTACAGAGCCCTGAACATCCGGGTGGCCCTGGTGGGCCTGGAGGTGTGGAGTGACTCTGATAAATGCCCCGTCACCCAGGACCCCTTCAACACGCTGCACGAGTTCCTGGACTGGAGGAAAGTCAAGCTGCTGCCCCAGAAGCCACATGACAACGCTCAGCTCATAAGGTGGACATTTACTTTATCAGAATACATAAGAGCACGAACAAGCAGCTGTTGGTTTTGTTATATGAACACAAATCCTTCAAGGGCCTTGCTCGCGCTTGTACATCACTCAACACATTAGCTGCAAAGTCCCTTATAATTTGCATTAGTGCGAAACCATTTTTCCAGAGGACGACATGGATTTTTCATACATTGATTTCCTACCCACTCAGCCATTGTCTCCCATTAATTTTACTGCTGTGTGTAAATCATTGCACGGAGATTATAACATCTTGTTTCTGTAAATACATTTTTTCACTGCATGGTTGATGTCAACTTATTGTTTATTTGGATCCCATGTAATTGTCACCATGGCAACGGCTGCTCTCCCTGGGGTCCATGATAAAAATGGATAATCACATGTTTACACCACACACAGTAAATATAGCAGTAGTATTATTGTATTAGATTATTTAGGGCTGCATCGAGTATTTTAACAATCATTTAAAAATATGAATAATCAAAATGTCTCTATTCCAATGGTCCTAAATCCAAAGAAATTTAGTTTACTATCTGTTTATAAGAGAAATATATGGTGATTTAAATGATGAATCAATTGTATTGAATCAATATAAAGACATAAACAGATACATTTTGAAAATATTAAAACTATTTTTTTTAAATTACAAAATTATAAATAAACAGGTATTTTTTTGTTTTGTTTGTTACATGATTTTTTTTTATTGAATTATGGGATCCCTCGTTTATAATTACTGGATAATTCCAGAAAATACTATTTTTAAATTGATAGTTTATGATTATCTTTTTTTTTTCATCTCATTACTCAGACTGAAGAAACACAGTATGAAATTGAAGACTCTTTCCTCCTGTAACATCTGTCCTCTGTCCCCGGCAGCGGCGTTTACTTCCAGGGCACCACCATCGGCATGGCCCCCATCATGAGCATGTGCACGGCCGAGCAGTCTGGAGGCATTGTCATGGTGAGTATTAAACCCGCTCGCTGCTCCCACCCTGCCTCCAACCTCCTCTTCCTCTGTGCAGCCTGATTGTATCAGCGTGCGCATTGTTCAGATTCAGCAGGCTAATACAATCCAGACATGATTTACACAGAGGAGGTGTTTGTTGTTTGCTGAGAAGGGGCCGTTACAGACAGGTTTGGCAGGAAGTCGTGTTTTTAAGAGTAATGATGTTTGTACTGGAGCTTCCTCATCAAACACCTGAGAGCTCAAAGGAATATGCAGAGATATACTCTCAGAATGGTTTGTGGTGCAGATACACACACAGGGCCTTGTAAGGTCATTTGAAGACTCACAATATGATTTCTGGAATCTCTGGAATCAAAATGCATTTTTTACACACAGCTGTGCATCCCCCTCCCCCCTCTCTCTCTGTACATTGAATGATTCCACCTAGTGAATTAGCTGCCAGGCTGGCTCCCCTCCCTGCTGTGGCACTTGACATCTATGCCAAATCACAAAGCGGTTATCTGCCCTGTGCCATTAGGTCCCGACCCAGATGTGTACACCCGCCCCTCCCCCCCACACATTAATTGATATGTTTTGCTGCTGGCCATGGTGGAGGCTTCTCCAGATGTTTGTTGTCCCCGTTACTTAAACAGATGGCAGATGATTTGGCCCGAGATTAAAGGGCCCGTGTAACCAGTCAGAGGGCGGCCAGATGAGATGAGCCATTTCTCCAACCTTTCACCACCGTGTGCTAATCAGCCACAAGATCTTTATTCGAGCCACATGTTCTTGCAGCTCATACGTCATAATGTTGTTTATTATAAGTAAAATCACATGGGTGTTTATATGGGAATTCTTAGGTTCAAGCCATGACCGCAAATTGTTTATATCCTGGAAATGGAATCAAAAAAAGACTATCAGGTCATTGCTTGGTTGTTAACCAACACTGTCAAATTCTCCCCATCACAACAACGGCTCATATCTGCTTCAAAGTAATTACTGTGGCTTCTATAAGAGTTTCATCCATTTCTGCTGACCGCCACATTACACTTCTTTTGTGAGGAAGCTTTTAACTGTGAATTAAATGCGCACACACACATACACACACACACACACTGGCACACGCAGGGACGCCCGCTGAGACATATGACGGAGCCAGATGAAGGTTTTCTCATCCCCTCTGTTACGAGGCGGGTGCAGCCAGCGCCCCACGAAGCTGCCCTGTAATCAGAGCGGAAAATAGCTCAGCTTGCCCTCAACTCTGACATATGACCTCGCCCTTCAAAGGAAGCATGTGATTCTCTCATGTACATGGCAGAGAGCAGTGAGAGGTCACAGTGACATGTACAGTTGCCATGTAGGAGGCCGCTTTCACTGGAGATGTGAGCTTTAAATCGCTGAAATATGCTCATCGTTAAGGGTTTACTTGTAAGCTCATTTGATTTGTTTTATATTGTTAATAGGGGTCATTCTGTATCAATCAGCTTAATTCAAGAAGTTACTTTCATGCCATTAGCTTTTTTGCATTTCTCTTTATCGACCGAGCTTTATAACACGACTGGTTTGTTCTGTGTGTTTTTAGGCTTCTCTCTGTTCCTCAGCATAGTTACATGAAACACGCTTCTTTGTGTGGACTTGTAGAGACGTTGACATTTACTTTTATCTTCAGTGAATTATAATTCCAGCAAAAGTAATACATTCAGACAGACTTTTGCTGAGTCTATTCTCAGATTCACAGCTCGGCCAAAATGTCTGATATCAGGAATAGTTTGACATTTTTAGAATTAACACTGGAAAAGTTGCCGGTAGGTGGATTTTATAACCTTTATGTTTCTATTCTTTATGCTAAGCTAAGGCGGATGGAATTAGTCACAGGCTCAATTCACACGCATGAGTTTGGTATCTCTCAGAGAACAAATAAACATGTTTCCCAAAATATCAAAAATAGTCCTATCCTACAGTTTGACCATAAATAAGTAATAAAAGGGATCATACAATAAAGTATATATATATATATAGAGAACATGAATTTAGAAAATAATCGTTTTTGTTCATGTTAAGTAATAAAAACATATATACACGTGTTTTCCGTTGATTCTGCTAAATAAACATTTTCATATCAGGCACCTATTCTTGTCTGAAAACAGGAACAGATTAATCTGTGAAAGGCTAAATCATCGAGCTCCAGTGAAACACACATAAAATGATATTGTGACGTCCATCTCGTCATCTCTTGTCCTGTTTCACTTGGTATTCATTCGCAAAACACTGACTTCATGTCTGAGACGTCTTGGTCTCCTTCTCAACATTTCTGCACAAAACAAGGTGACACTGAAACTTCCACCTCTCGTAATTTTCAGTCTCTGTCTCGTTGGGGGCAGTTGTCTTTTGTCTTTAAAGCTGTACTAGCGAGTCACACATGGGTGGGTTTAGGGAACTGTCTGCTCTGCAGTATCTGCTTTGTACGAATGGGTCTGCAGAGGAAATAGAAGGTCAGATGAATCCAGCTCTCCATGAGGAGAATGAGAAATGGAGGGAGGATGAGGAGGGGGGTTCGGACAGTTACAGGTCTGTCTTGGGGATCCGCAGTTTCTAAATTGCAATATACAAGATTATACATAGCTGGCGTTCTCTCAAGTTCTATTGTGCCCTTTCCCCCCCCCCTGCAGGATCACTCTGAGAACCCACTGGGTGCAGCCGTGACTTTGGCACACGAGCTGGGACATAATTTTGGCATGAACCACGACACCCCGGAGCGCGGCTGTGGCTGCAGGATGACAGTGGATCGAGGAGGCTGCATCATGACTCCCTCCACAGGGTGAGCATCTCATTTATTTCTTTTTCCTAAACTTTCAAGCTTTACGGTTAAAGCACAAGAGAGAATGTGGTCTTCACCAGTGTTGCCCGCGAGTCAGGTCACATTACGCACTTAACGGCGATGAATAATCATGATCCATTACAAGTGAACAACACAAACTGTGGAAAGAAAAACAGCCAACTGTCCAACTGTGTTTTATTTCCCTTGACTTACGTTGTTCGCACAGGAAGTTACAGCAGGGACGGACAAGGTCGCGCGTAAAGTGGATATGACGCAATCAAAAATGCGACCAAAATGAAATGTCCCCTTACCTTAAATAAAATTGTTGATTTCTATGGATTTTATCATTGTTAAATTTTGGATAATGTAAGTACACAAGTCCACATCATAGAATTAGTTGCTTTTAGACATTTTAATGATTGTTATATCTTGTGTGCACGTTAATTAACAGCCATTAAACAATTACCCTTTAAAAGCCTTGTTTCACGCAGCTTCAGGATTAAATTGTTTAGGAATAAACAGCCCAAAAGAAAGATTAATCAAGCGCAACCAGCTGCACAGTTCTGATCATTTTCATCTGCACACGTTGCTCCATTGTTTATGTGTTATTGTTTAAAAGAGGACACACACTCACACACACACTCACACACACACACACACACACACACACACACACACACACAAACACACACACACACACACACACACACACACACACACACACACACACACACACACACACACACACACACACACACACACACACACACTCACACTCACACACATACATTGGCCTGCGACTAAAGCAGCTGCTCTGGTATTCTGCTCGTGTTGCCTGGGTCGCTGAGATAACAGTGCTGCTGCGAGTGATGGACTCTGTGACTGTTAGTAAACAGCGAGCAGATAAGGCGAACCCAGAGCGCAATACCAGATTTCACCCTTGGTCCGGTGCCAGAGTCGGGTTTGTCTGATGGTGAGTCCCTCAAGCCACAGATGAATGTGCTCGGGGTAAATTCAGCAGCGCTCTGAAGAAGAGCAAGAGGAAGAAGAGAGAGGAAAAAGGTTGAAAGACACAGTCGTGATGGTCGTTGAAATCATTTATTGGGTTTTCAAAATGCAAACAAACAAAAAGGAAACAGCTCACAAAGACACACCCACCACACACACACACACACATCAGCACCACCACACATCAACCCCAGTCAACATCTTTCCCAAACACATAATCACATCAATGAGGGTTTAACCATGCATGTTAATGGGGATTGTCCAATTTTCAGAAAAGAAAAGGTTGCCACAGCTCATAAAACTTGCTCTATGCTCATAGAACATGTTTGAGTTTGAAATGTGTCATCACATCCTCTAGCCAGTGTTTATGAGATGGTGGTGGAGGCTTTTTCCATTTGGAGGGAATAAGTCGTGGAGCAAACCCACAACATCAGCGAGGTTCTGCTGTGATCATGGCTGTTAGGAGGTCGGAATCAGAAACTCTGCCACATGTGTATTAAAAACACTTGTTCAAGAAAAACCCCATCGCCGCACACAGAGACAGAACATGTGACTGTTGGTGGCCACATCTTAAGAAATCCAAGTGACAGCAAAAGGAAAAATCTAATTCATGTTATGATTGTTTATGGATGTTTGTGTTAAACACTGCAATCACTGGATAAACTGTATAGTTGTAGGATTCAAACCCCGAACATCAAGGCAAAACAGTTTTATTTATAAAGCCCTTTTTATACACAGAGGTAGATTCAAGGTGCTGCCACACAAAGACAAAATTAAAATACTTCAGTTCTCTGTCAAAAGGCACAACTCAAAACAATTAGTTTTCAAATAGAAGATTTAAAAGAACCGAATAAAAGAGGTAAAGTGAGTTAAAAAGTTTAAGAATCAATAAGGATCTGTATAAAATATCAAAATTAGTTGAAAGAGTAAAATTATACAAATATATAGGTCCATGTCCCATCTGCTAACATGGAGGAGGCAGAGGTTATGTACTGCAGCCAGCCACCAGGGGAGGGTCACAATTCTGACTTTAGTTTTGGAAACTGTTGTGTCGTCCATCTTTATCAGTCTAAGGGGTCAACTGATATAAAGGTTTACAGTATATTATCTTTACTTATAAATCAGCAGCTACACAGTAGAAGTAAACCACAGGTTTCTTGTGAGCACATCTTTCAAAATGCCTCAAAATCTGCCAGAAACACTTGTAACCTGTTCCGGTCGTGTTCCACAAAAACTTAAATACCCTTTTTAGTGTACAAATAAATAAGATGAGGGCACAGGGGTGGGAGGGTCGTAAACGGGGTTTGTTTGCACAGCCATTGGCAACAGTGATCTCATCCTGCTGTTCTCATGCCACAACATTTATTTCTAAGAAATAAAAGAAATCCATAATGCATGTGGAGCAGAGCACCACCGGATTTATTCAGTGTATCTTTTAAACATGCAGCCAGTGAACTGAGGTGACGCCAGTGGCCAGAGATATATGTGCTGATGTCAGACAGGACGAATGACTGATCTGATCAGGACGGACCTGAATGAGTCGCAGCGTTATTAGATTCCTCGCCCCGGCTCCGTCTGCTGCATAATTATGAGATTAGTCAGATTAACAGTTGCGTGAGGTCATCGCTGACCTTTCGTCGTGAAACTGGCTCCTGTGTTTGCTCAGTAAAGGTTGCCGGATAAATCCATACACTGCGGTGCCGTGACATTTTGTCTTGCAATTGTTCTGTTGATACAAAGACTCTGAATATCAATATTTTTCAATTTAACTATTACTATTTTAATTGCGCATTGATCATTGTCTGCAAGTTTGAACCTAGTGAAGACGAATGTAGAATTTTAATGGAGTTAAATGATTGGTTGATCAGTTCCTGCAACAAACAACACAGAAAGACAGGAAGATAACATGTTAACAAATAATACATAGTACAGTCCAGTGCAGTCCAATACAACAGCATTGCAGGTCATTGGAGTTTATTTCTAATTTATGTTATTATTCTTGGACCCCTGTGGAAAATGTCACGTGGTCAAGGAAAGCTGTAAAGGAGTTGGGAGAAGACAACCGCTGTGCAAAAATCCAACTGCACTTACCACTGCAGCTTTTATTAACCTACTAGATCTATAAGAGAAGAGATGCACTCCGGCTGGAGCCAGGATGTCTGTTGACGTTGATGTTGACATTTAAAGCTGCGTCTATCACTATGTTTCGTATTAAAGGATTAGTTGCATGAAGGTAAAAGTCAAGCTTAATTAAAACAACAGTGTGGTGCTAGTGAATTATTAGGCAGTTCAGCATTGGGCTTTAGTTTCTTCCAGCTCATTGTTTTGGTTTTACGTCCAACAGCTTTACAGCGTGATTCTCGTCCAGCTTGTTTTTCCAGATGCAACAACCAGCTGTTTTCATCTCTGATAAACCCGCTGTTTACTACCTACCGCTGGTGAACATTTAGCTGTTATAGAGCCAGATATTTCCCTCAGGAGATGTGGGAGAAAAACAGAGAGAATATTGGATAACGTTCATCAGGTGGCCACAAAATTGACAAAATGCTAATTTAGCTGCTTGATGTGTAAATTAGTTTTTTTTCTGCTAAAGCGTTCCCTATCATGTGTTTACAGTTTATTCACAGCTGCATTTGAGAGGCAAAAAAAAAACAAAATCTAATTTAAAGTTGTAATAATGTTCTTAGATGGATTTCCTTTTTGATGCTCGAGGTGAGAGATATATATTGTGTTCTATATAGTGGTTCTCAACTCCTTTTTGAGTTGCAACCCATCAATATAATAATACAATATATCAACTTAACAAAATAAAAATCACCCTAACCCTAACCCTAACTAACTTTTAGAAACACACAAAAAAAAAACTATATTTTCACCGTCTAAAATGATGTCCTTTTATTTTGAATGTTTTATGTTTTTCTCCACAACAATGTGGCAACCCCACCAATGATCTTGCGGTCGGGAATCAGAGGTCTAGACCATAGACTGAAAAGAAAGAAGGGTGACATAACAGCTCCAAAAAAGTTGCTTCAATATAGATCATAAAATCTGCCTCCTCCGTGTTAGTGAATGGCATGTGGGCCAAACTAAATAGTCATATACATTTTTCTCAAAGATGGTTTCTGTCATTTTTGGTAGTTGTTATCACACTGATGTTTTACTCTAGACATTGTTGTTTAGCTCATAGCGTAAAGTCTGTCACGGTAAATAACCTGCCAGAGTTTCCGATCCAGCTTGAAAGATGAAAATTATGAATTTACACAAGGTATTTCTCTTTTTATTCATATAAGCAAACCTCCTTTGACCCTCAGCCCAGATGCCTTGAGAATATTAAACACATCGTTGTAAAGCAGCGTGGCTGGTTTGACTCTGTGTTTTGGATCCTCTTAGCCTGACTTGCTAATGGAGGAGAGGACAGGCTGCATCTAAATGACGTGATTATCAGTGACGCTGCCAGCTGCAATCAGGGCCAGGGCACAAAGAGGAATCCACAGAGAGGGAGCTTTATGCCTGGATAGACAGACAGGCGGACTGAGGGAGCTGTGGTGTTATCCCCTCTCGTATGTAACACAAAGAGAGGTAGAGGTGAGACTGAGAGACAAACAAGGGAAGGATGACAAAGACAGAATTATTCATGGACATTGGTGACATGTTATGAGCCATAAGACGGAGATTTGTGCCGCAACAATGAGGGGAAGGAGAGAGACGGTGGACATTTTAAAGTGGGGTTGTCTTGTAGAAGTTGAGCTAAGAGTTGCATAACATGAACGTGGGGAGAAAGCTCAAAAGTGCTTTCCTGTGTCTGTATGAGAAACCGGGAAGCTGTGGCAGGACATCGAGGCCAAGAGGTGAACGCTTGGTCCAGACAGTGAGACCGGCCTGTGGCTCTCGTTATTTTCTTGTCTATCTGAGAGTGCACGTGAGGTGAGTCGCTGCCAAATATCATAATGCTGGCAAGGAAGATAGTCGGGTCGCTAGTGGGTAAATGTTTTCTGTAAGTTTAGTGTTTTGCTTTTTTCCTTCCAGATATTTAATCACCATAGGATCCTGCCAGTGTTGCAGCCTAACATTTACTGAAAGGTCAGACGTGTCGCTCCAGCTCAGCTCAAACTAAATGCATGTCAGTCTGCGGGGGGGCTCGGAGAGCAGCACAGACAGTCTGACGTCGGTCTGAGAGCCCGTGAAGAGAGAGAGACCATCGTAGCCCTCTATGTGCCCAGTGCCTCCTCTGATTAAGAAGCCATTTCAGTCTCCATCCAGAGTGACGCTTCCTCCCCCACCCCCCCGAGCCCACTGGCCTCACATGCTGAGATGATTGAACTGACAGGAATCATCTGCACTGCACATATGACTTCAGATCCAGGAAAAGCTGCCCGGTGCACAGCAGACTGTATCTCTGTCAGTGAGAGCTGAGGGCTGAACGAACAAGATCATTTTTAGGAGTGACTAAAAGCTGCCAAGACCCTGCTTTCCAACATGAGCTTTCAGTGGAGAGTAAAAAAGTGCTCTCCACTGATTTTACCCATAAAACCCATTTTATTCATCACTAAGAGCACAACCCTGGCGGTGAAAATAACAATTTAAAGTTTTGTGATGTTTTCAGCGGTTCAGAATCTGCTTTATTTTCCTTGTGCTTACACAAATAGACATACAGCAAAAAGCAAGACTACAAAATAAACATGTTCCTATGTGCAAATAGCTGAGCGAGGGTTGAGATAAACATGTACCTGCTATGCAGAAATGAAGGAATAGTGATCAGAGGACAATGGAGTGCAAAGATGCTGGAACCAATATAGATTATTAATGTACAGGTTGCTCCTATACATGAGGTAGGTGAGTCATATAGTGCATTTGCATAATGTAAAGTATATACAGTCCACTTATATTTATTGCCTAAGTGTGCACATGTAAAACAGATTATTAAAAGAATCAATAATTAGTTCTGAGTGCTGTTTTGAGAAATGTAGAATTCAGTGCTTCAGTGTCTGGAGCTTGAATTTAACTCGAGACAAACTCAAGGATATTTCCACCATTTCCACCTTTCTTATCTCTTGTGTGTCCCTCAGGTTTGTGGAGACAAGACACTAAAACCTTTAAATCGTTAATGTAAGGCCTTGTCTAGTTTGTGCAGCTGTGTAGTTGTATGATCAGATTTGTATCTGTTTGTCATGTTGTGTTGTATTTCATCTGCTCAGTTTAGACTAGAAAAACCTGGTCACCCTCTTTGTACCTGACCACATGGTATGTTCCAACCATAGATGTATATAAAGAAAGGCGACGGGTAGATAGGCTAAAATATCTGAGATAGGAAAGCTGCCATCTTGTGCATTTGGAGTCTGTGCAGTATCGATCAGGGGATTGAGCCCACTAACCAGTACACGACAATTGTGATTCAATCTCAGTTGTCAATCATGACGTTTTACCTTGTCTAGAGCATCAATTAACTAATTAAAAAACAAGCTTATCAGAAACATGAACACTGTGATAACAATGACCCAAAATGACAGAAAGAGAGAACAACCTATTTGACTTTGACTTTGTGGTTTGGTTTATGTCCTATCCACTAACATGGAGGAGGCAAGGTTTATGACCTTGACTGCAGCCAGCCATGAGGTGGCGATTGAGACAATTTTGCTTCACTTAAAGGAAGCTGTCATGTCCTCCATCTTTAAATAAAGTCCATGGCTCCAGCCGAGAAGGTCAAAAGTAGCAGAGGAGATGGCAAATGTTTCATGTGATGCCGTGCGTTGTTATTTTCTTTAACTTTTTACTTTTCATGGACTTCTGCTTTATTCAACACCCCCTGAAAAAGTTTTCCTATCCTCAACTACATTTGCTGTCCATCGTGTGAGAAAGCATGAAAAGAGTTGGCTGAGAGAGCAGATGGTAAAACCTAGTGAAGCATGTACCACCTCTCTGAAAGTCAACAGACAGGAAACACGGGAGGAGTGAATATTTGTTTATCCTGTCCCTCAAATATTCAATGAATGAAAAATGTGCTTCTGGATTTTGTTGAGATTTGATGTGGCCAATTATAGATATCTGTTATTTTTTCAGTTAAGTGAATCTGCTGTCAGTGAGTCCCTGTCAGTGAGCCTCTGTCAGTGATTCCCTGTCAGTGTCACAAATGAACGCGACCGAGTGACACACGCGACCGATTAGATTTCGATCTTTAACACCGTGTTTTTCTCAGAATGTGAAAGACACATTAGCCTTTAAATGGAAACAACAGCCAAAAACGGGGGCTACCTAATTCGATTTTGTGTAACTGTTGCACCGAACCATTTCCCGAGTACACCTGGAGAGGGTGCCGGGCTTTAAGCTGATATTATCCAGGGAAACCTACACGTTCCACTCGGCTAATTTCCTGGACAGCATAGGGGCTTTGTGGTCTCAGCTGTGATAATACACACCTCAGTTGGCACTTTTCCTACATTATTCAATGCAGATTTGTGTCTTTTTATAGGTGTATTGAAAACACCTGCTTCTTCTCCTGCTGCTGTGAACACGATGGTCGACTTTAATCCCTTTCATTTCTTACAAGAGTGAAGCCAAAGCATTTCAAGCGCCTACTGGTGGCCGTTTGCGGTGTAGGTCATAAAACCCGGCCTCCTCCATGTTAGTGGATGGGACATGGATCAAACTGAAATGTAAGATAAGTCACCAGTGTAGAGAGCACCTGTAACCTGGAGAGATGTTGGCTGCAACTTAGCAACTCAGTTATTTAAACTGACAACTGTCCAAACTTTGACCAATAATGCCAGTTTTGTTGAGAACAGACTTTGTTGACGCCTCGTGCGCGCTCCTCCCTCTTGTGCAGATCCTCACGCAGGCCAGTGCTCTGTTATCACTAGCAGACCATGTTATTTACAAGGGGCTTGGTCTGCTCTGTGTCGTAGTCTGATCTGTACTGACTGTCGATCCTTGATTTGGTGCAGAATACACAAACCTGGGGCAGCAAAGCCATTTCCTCTGACTGTGTATTTGTGAGTTATGATTTTGGGGGAGAAGGCCAACAAGTGGATTATGGGACAGACAGGGTCAGACAGATTGCCTTTTGGTTCGTGAGAGACGATAGCAGCCAACACTCAAAGGTGGACAGTCGTGAGTGAAGTGGACGAGGCTGTTTCACCCAAGGGTGACAATCGGAGAGGAATGTTTTTCTCTGTCTTCTTGGGAAAGCTGTGATCCTTTTATTTTTTGGACAAAGAATCAGATTTCTTTCCCATTGAGTGCCTCCGCCATTATTTATCTCGAGTCCCCTCAGGAGGAGCATCACTATAGTCAACTAACAGCAGTGAAATATCCATGCAGATGCAGCAGCCAAATCCCCCTTAAGCAAACAACACACACACACACACAAACACACACACACACACACACCTCTGTCCAAAGCCAGCCTCCACAAACATATTCTGTGTCATGCTGAATTTTCACAGATCTGCCATGTCATGCCCCAGGCGCTGCAGAAAGTCTCCACGCCCTGTTGCATTTGAAGACCCCAGTGGGTCTATCGCTGCATACGTACGTGTGCGACATGTTTCTGTCTGAAGTCGAGCTCTTCAAGCATCTGATGCCAGCTGCCTGTCTCTGTGCCATGTCTGCCGCTGCTCTCTGCCAGCCGCTGCTCCTCGTTTACCCCACATCCTCGTTTGAAGCTCCATCCTGTCCCTGCATGTCTGTGTGAGAGACTCATGTTACACCACAAAGCCTGGTTGTTTTCTGTATCAGTCCTCAAGTGATTCTGTTTCTTAGCCGCCCCAGAGCACGAGGTGGATGGTCGGTTTCGTTGCCAACCCTGTGTAGTTAAGTACTGTATGACCCGTGGTTTGTGTTTGTATCAGTGTGTTTGGAGAGGTTGAAGCAGACACGGGCTTAACAGGAGGGTAAGCACAGAGGCAGGTGTAGAAACTTCTCAAACAGGAAAGACAGACTGTAGAACATTTAAAGAGGAGGTTTATTTTATAAAATGACAAAAAAAGGCTTATAGACTCACTTTTAAAGTCATGAATCTAGATATATTCATAAACTACACTATTTGTTTATCCAGTAATAAATGAAGGCCAAATAAGCAGCTTTAAGTGTTCTAATATTACCTTTTATCAGTAAATAGCAGCTATTTGAAACTACAAATATAAAATCATTGACAGATTATGACAAAACACATACAAACCCTCTGATACAGAAGCAAGATTGATCACATACGTCACTATTCGGGGCCGTGATCCTCCCCTCTGACCCGAACACTGGTTAAACAGCCAGGATTTTTCTTCCATTTTTCTGTCTCAACCATGTTTGCGTATCTCCCTGTCCATCTCTTTGTATTAACTTTAAGTCTCTTTTAGTCTGTTTGTGTCTCTTTAGTCTGTTTGCGTCTCATTTTGGTAATTTTTTGCTTCTATGTGGTCAGTCTGGCGCCCGGGGCCCCCCTTCTGCAAGCTTCCATTTTTTAACATTCCATAATCACATTTCTTAGACGTTGTTCCATCCCTTTTGTCTCATTGTCTGTTTCTGTCACTACAGTGTATATTTTCTCTCCTACACGTCACCCTGTTATTTTTATTTTCACTCTGCGTCTCACTCTCTCTCTTCATATTTATTTCCGGTCCTTGGTTCTGCGACTCACAGAGACTCACTCTAGCGGGAGGACGCTCCCTCGGGCTTCACAGCTGTTATTGGCACATCGCACAGTTTCATCCTCAACATGTTTCTCGTTTTCAATACGAAATCCAATTTCCCTCCTCACTAAATTAGACATTAGTCAGCACTTCAGGTAAGCGATACCACACAGTTAAATTAATGCAGTATGAATTATGTGGTTTCGGGCTTGCTATTTTACCCTGGTTTCAAGTACACACACACACACACACACACACACACACACGAGTCATCCACATCCATCATACCCCTCTTCACACACTCTTTCCTTCTATTAGTTGCTCTATAAGCAGAATATGCCTCTTGAAAATGAGAGAAAATGTTTCTCTGTACATTCAATGGTTACTTTATGTTTTTAGTAGGATTGAAAGTCTCTTGAACTGGAGCTCATAGAATGTTGTAGGACTATTGGGTTTGTGTGAAAAACCTCTTGTATGAGTTGTGGGGCAGTAGAATGATGAGGCCACTCATCCTCACATCATGTAGGTTTCTGAACGCTTAA
Organism: Limanda limanda; assembly: GCF_963576545.1. Lineage (NCBI taxonomy): Eukaryota > Metazoa > Chordata > Actinopteri > Pleuronectiformes > Pleuronectidae > Limanda > Limanda limanda. The sequence continues at coordinate 8,109,413 of NC_083650.1, read as the reverse complement.
ATCACACATGAGAGTTTTTATTTCTCATCACCAGCGGCAGCAGCGACCGCAGTGACCACAGGCATCGTGTTTTGGGGTTTTCTGTCTGTCTGTCTCATTCTTGTGAACACATTATCTCAAGAACACCTTCACAGACTTGTTTCAAATGTAACGCAAATGCTAAGTTGGACTCATGGATGAAAAGATTACATTTTTGGCTGTCGAAGGTCAAAGTTCAACCTTGAGTGGACCTCACAAAGCACAAATAACCATTTAGACCTGTAGATTTACTGATTAGATCTGGGTGGTCAAAGGTTGAGGTCATAGGTCAAGATCACAGCTCACATGGTTTTTTTTGCCCCTTGAACACAATTTATAAAGTCTGCCTTCAGGTAAATACTTGAAATTTGACCTGTAGTCCAAAGATTCATTGATTAGAATTCATTGGTCAAAGGTCATGGTGACCTCACATAAGTGCAAAAATATGTATCTAGACTGAAACTGCCCTGGTTGGAGGAGGCCCACATCCCCAGCGTGGTATTTGTAGGTTTTTCTGTGGCTTGGGCAAATTTCTTTAATCTTTCACATCATGTCTCCTCATGTTTTCACTTGAGTAAACCTTGATCTCCCATGCACTTTGCAGGTATCCCTTCCCCACCGTGTTCAGCACCTGCAGTAAGAAGGACCTGGCTGCCAGTCTGGAGAAAGGCGTGGGAATGTGTTTGTACAACATGCCGGAGGTCAAGGTTCTCTACGGCGGACAGAAGTGCGGCAACGGCTACGTGGAGGAGGGAGAGGAGTGTGACTGCGGGGAGCCAGAGGTAAAGACAATGTAAAACCCTGCTTAAGAGATCAAATAAAACAAAAAGTGAAAATTTTAATTGTTGATATGATTAGTTTAAAGCTCTGGACAGTTGTGGTCGGAGGCTTTATTGTTTTCAGTTGTACGCAGATGTGTTTATACATCCATTTGTCCTTTTCATGACCCTGATGTGTCCGGAATGCTTTGAAGGAATTTGCTATAAACTGATTAGAATGATTAGACTGGTCAAAGGTCAAATGTCACCGTGACATCACAAAACAAGCTTCTGGACATAACTCGAGAAAAGTGTTTATTATGAATCATTAGCAAACAAACTGGATAAAATGATGAAGTGATACCAGTAACTCAGAAGCACAAGGAGAGATCCTTAGCATATTTCCTGCATCGTTACTGGTCGTCGTTGGCAACAACCACGAGGCATTGATTCTTTTTCTAAAAAACGATGTGATGTCTTCTCTGAGTTGTAGAAGTTTATTTTCTCTGACAATTAATCCTTTACTAGTAAATATACTGGATTATAATGAGTCCATAACAACGGAGAGTTACATTTTAGTCGGTACAGAATTAATTAATGTGCCTCTGCTGATGTGACCTGACGAGGATGATGTTTTATCATTTGAATGTTTGACATTGAGGTTCAGCGTCGGCCTTAATTATCCTCAAACAACTGAATGAACAAGTAGAGAGAAAAGGTTTGATACAAGTTTTGTTCACCAGCAGGAAACCAGATCCTGATAGAAACCAGCGATCTGAGTCAGTCCTCACGACCGATTACCTGGAGCCTTGTTTCTGTTTATTTTCTATTCTTATTATCTTTTTGTAATTAAGGTGAACGAACTCTTTAAACCTTACTCACTCAACAATATGTTTGATTATTTCAAACTATCATCACCACCAGCTCCATAATTTTAGGGGAAAATCAAGGTAGTTTTTAGTGCATTTATTGTGTTTTTGAACACAAACGAACCGGCTGCATAAATTACATCTGCCAGCTCCAGCCCTGCCAGCCTGCCCCCCCCATAACCTCCGTAGCGTCACCACAGAGGGTCTGCTCCTTTGATCTGCGGGCCCACTTAGACAGAGAGATGAAAGCAACCTTTTCTCTCCTCTCCAAACAATACGCTTACGTCAGGGCCGAGAGGTAAACAGCCAGACTCATAAAACCACACGTCAAATGAGAATGAGACGATCCAGGGATCCAGCGTCCTCCAGTTCCCACACTCGAACACGTTCTGTCATCACCTTAGAGCCATGCGGGCGAGAGCAAGATAAATGATACTGGGAGTTAATTTTTTTCCATGATGCAATGCGTGACACTACCTGGAAAACAAAGCTGATGTGTTTTTGGCATCAAATTAAAAACATCTCGACACCTCTCTGAAGTCTTTTACAGCCTCATTCCCGTTTTGTCGTCTCTTTACGTGTCCTCCGGGCTGCTGTCGATCTGTGCCAGCAGCCAGATGATCTTGTCGTTGTGTTAAAGTGGCTCCAATCTTCTCCTCTTAAGGCCTTTTAGACCTGCTCCGTTATTCTCTAATAGTCAAACGCTGCCAAATCTCTCCACATCATATCAGAGATTTTAACTCACACACACACACACACACTTCCACCTGTTACCCTTGATTCTTATCGTTCGCTCAGGTCTGTTCTCACAGGGAAGGCAAAGGAAGCAATTTGAGGTGAGAGGTGGACCCCTGAGAACAGTTTGTTACATTAGTCATAGCAGTGACAAATTTATGAGGACCCCCTTAAATTCTCTGATGGAGAACAGTCAGTCTGAAAACTTCTAACGATACCCCAGGCTACTATCTTTCTGCAAAAAAGCTATTGGCTAATGTCTAAAACACCTAAATACATGTTAATATGTGAATATGGTGCCTTTGATGGTGGTAAAACTTAAAGTCTACTACCTAACTGTTAAAGTATGCACTTTGTTTATCATTTTGAAAGTGAAATAATGATGTGGTTTGGACTCATGTGGGTCCCCGGGTCCCTTCTGTTGGGGAAGTCTCTTGAAATGCTCCTGCATCCGCTCCGTCTGCCCCCCCCCGGCTGCCACTTCCTCAACCCTGCTGGGGTCAGGAGTGCAGAGGTCTGGAGAACTCCTAAATCCAGAACACATGAGCTTCAGTTAATGTGTCTCCGCTCAGAGGTCTTCAGGTCAGCGGGAAGTACGTCGGGAAGCCTCGGACAGGAAGTCTGCCCCCCCCCCCCCTTGACCCGGAGATCTCGATCTGACCGGGACCAACTGGCAGAGAATCTTCTGAGCGCTGATCAGGTCCACATGTTGTTCACTGATTTGTTTTCCTTCCCCTGTCCCAGGAATGCATGAACCCATGCTGCAACGCCACCACGTGCACCCTGAAGGGAGACGCCGTGTGCGCCCACGGACAATGCTGCGACGACTGCCAGGTAAGACTTTTCATGCAGGACTGACTGATACATTGTCCTTCAGTTTTTGGATCTTCTTTATCCAAATTTGAATGCACTAACATACCTTTTATAACTGGAAAAAAATGTAATACCTTTTTTCTTGAGCCTTGGAGGTTTTTCAGCATTAAACTCACGTACAAGGCCTGAAACTTTCTGAATCACTGTTTATACTCTCTGGTAGGTTATTAAGAAACTCGTGATAGTGTGTCCTCGTGTCTCATTTACTTTTTCAGTTCCGTCCATTCAAACTTTGTATTTTTTATCTCAAAAGCCAGGTTTCAATCGAGGGAAAGTTGGATTGCCTAAAGTTGCTTTCTATCGAGTTATCAGCGGTTTGAGCTTTGATGTGGAAATCCTTTATCTTCTCAGATGTCTGTCCTTTCTGTTCAAGATGATTAAACGCTTTGAGTTCACTCGAGTCCTTACAATGTTTCAGCTCTAATGTTCAGGGCAAACATGTTTGACTTTGCAGTGTGAGACATCAGTTGTGGACAATATTCCACTAAAGCTAGAACCTCATGTTGTCAATGTTTATTTGCTGTATGTGTATAATTACTGAAAATTTGCCTGGAATTCTCGAAAACTGTCTCTGTAGCCCCTCCCCCTTGACCACAGAGCAGGCTGTGCATTTCACAGCAACATTTTCAGCAACTTTGCATATCCAATAAAATGACATTAACCACCAGTAAAGGTTATAATTGGAAACAAGGTCACTTAAGTAATGGTAGCATTGGATTCTTCCGAATGATATTACGAGCTGTAGGGGGAGCCAGAGGAGCCAGACATTCCAAGGTTATCTTCCTCATGTCCCATTGTCAGATTACTGTGACAGTTTTAGCAAATATGACAAGTTATTTTGGGGGCAGCTGTGGCTGAGGGGTAGAGTGGTCGTCCTCCAAATTGAAGGTCAGCGGTTCGATCCCAAGGCTGAGCCATTTGCATGCTGAAGTGTCCTTGGGCAAGATGCTGAACCCTGAATGGCCCCTCGTAGAATAACAAAGTGCTGCGAATAAATGCACTGTATAAATGTGTTTGTGAATGTAAAACTGTTCTGTAAAGCTCTTTGAGTGGTCATCAAGACTAGAAAAACACTTTATAAACACAAAACCAAAAACATTTTTGTTAATGTTCTTTGATGTTTATTTTCCCTCCCCAATTTGTTTTACGAGGAAAATCCACATTTGAAAATTCTTCTTGCAAAGTGATAAAAGTGATTTAAGTAGGGACATCCAGCAAAACATTTAACATCAAGGATTTGAATAAACACAAATTAAAAGCCAGTCAAGTGATATATATCTTCTCTAAAGTCTTTTAAAATGACTTGAACTGCTTTGTCGCTTAACGCCGCTGAACTGTGTGTGTCCAGCTCAAAAAGGCTGGCACTCTGTGTCGAGACTCCAGCAACTCCTGTGACCTGCCTGAGTTCTGCACCGGAGCCAACCCTCACTGCCCCGCCAACGTGTACCTGCACGACGGACACGCCTGCCACAACGTGGAAGGCTACTGCTACAATGGCATCTGCCAGACTCATGAGCAGCAGTGCATCACCCTGTGGGGTCCAGGTACATCAACTGCTGCTAATAAATGGGACTGTGGAAATAGTCTTCACTGTTATTTATTATATCCTTGGCTTGATGGTTGTGTGTTTCCTTGTTTGTGTTCATGTGCAGGTGCTAAGCCGGCCCCTGGGATCTGCTTCCAGCGAGTCAACTCGGCAGGGGATCCTTACGGGAACTGCGGGAAGGATTCCAAGGGCTCCTTTGCCAAATGTGACGCGAGGTGCGACACTGCAGCTGCACCGATGCAGTTGGAGGTTCAGAGAAATTACTGAGCAAAACAACTGATTAGCTGAAGTGGCGTCATTAGCAATCATCATTACGTTGTGGAATCTGACATGTGGTCTTCAAACAAAAGTTTACACGGGTGGAAAATGTAATTTGAGCAAGATAGTAGCTAATTAGAGCGTAAGAAAGTATTCATGGATCATTTTGTGCTATTCTTGTCGGCTAATTGTTCTAAGGATTTTCTCCCTATGGGTGAATTCTGTAATCAAGCTCTTTGTTAATTGATGTAATTGCTTTAATGACCGGAGGACTGAAACGCTGCAGGGCTCTTCATCTTTCTCTACAGCTACTTATCTTTGTCATTTATAGGTCTTTTTTCATTTAGGCATTTTTCATAAAGTGTTCTACTGTGTGTTTTTCAATTTTTTTTTTTAATGTGTTGAATGCAGGGATGCAAAGTGCGGTAAGATCCAGTGTCAGGGAGGAGCCAATCGGCCGGTGATCGGAACCAACGCTGTTTCCATAGAGACCAACATCCCGCTGCAAGAAGGAGGACGGATCCTGTGTCGAGGGACTCACGTCTACCTGGGGGACGACATGCCCGACCCTGGACTGGTCCTTGCTGGGACAAAGTGTGGAGACGGCATGGTGAGTAATCTGTGTATTATGTAATATGCTTTTCACAGATATACAGGTATGTAGGGGGTTTATTCATAATACAATTAACTGTAAATATCAAGCCTATAAGTGTTTGACAACTACATCTTAAAAATCATTGCCATTTATCGGTGGATAAATATTCAAATTTTCTGATTTTATAGGTTAGCTTGTGGTTTACTGTTCTGTAACCATAGGGTGCAGACATGTTATTTGTTCTTTAAACATCCCAAAACACTGACAACTCCATGAACCTTTAATAATCTAAGGTCAGACACTGAGCAGCAGACTGGTGCAGCACAGAGCCAGGACACAAGCCGTTCCTACAGAGAAGCCTAATGAAATTACCTCCTGAGTGAATCCAGTGATCCATACGTGCGCTGCAAATCTTTCTTAATGCCGGAAAGACCCTTATGGCAACTGGTTATTTCATTAGGTCCCTCTCAGCTTTTCTCCTTCCATATGCCACCCACCACACATCAGGACCTTTTCTGTTAAGTGAGCTCTGCGTGAGGTCACAAGGTCTGTGCTCAGTTCTGCTGCAACAGAAACAGTTTGATGTACACGTCCATCAAACATCACTGCAGTTGTTTCAGTCGTAAGTCTTGTATGTCGTACTTTATTTATCAAACTAACTTGATTATTCCTCATGAATTGATATATTTCCAATTAAAATTGAGCCTGAATGATCCCAATATTGTGGAGATGTCGATTACGATATTATGGAGTAAAAGTACTGATACTGTAGAGATACTGATATATTGGCTGATATACGTCTGATATACATGTATATATTTTAATATATATTATTATGTTTATTTTATTTTTTATTTGTAATGATTCCAAAGATGTTACTATCAAACCTTTATGATTCTGAAATGCAATTGGGGCTATATATATATATATCTTTTAAAGTTTTATAGAAAAATAGATAAATTCAATGTGAACATAAATCTTTTCTACCTTGTTTGTTCTGTAAAATCAACAGGTTGTTTAATTGTCTGTGATAGGCTCATAACAACCAGGCAATAAATGTAATATGCAGGCAAATTGAAACGTTGAGCAGACACCAACTGTGCACATGGAATGGTGCCGTGGCACAGACACTAAAACAGTGCACATGCCAGACAGCTGTCCTACAGCTGTGCCACAGAACTGTACCACTTCCTGTTTGTGTTCACCTGTTGAATGACGACTATTGAATCCTCTCACAGGTGTGCCTGAACCGGCAGTGTCAGAACGTCAGCGTCTTCGGCGTGCACGAGTGCTCCGGCAAGTGCAGCGGACGTGGGGTGAGTGCAGAGCGCCCAGCAGCTCACTGTTGATTTACGCCCCACAGCCGGTGAAACTGTGTTTTTATCTGTGAAGTGTCTTTGACCAGCTGAGCACAGTAAAGACCTTCTCTTAATTTTACTGCCCTTTAATTGAGAACAGTCGCAGAGTAAGTGTGAAATTTACAGCGCGGCCGTGTGAGCTGTGGCAGCTGCTCCTGTTCTGTCCTGCTGATGTTAAATCGATCCCGTTTCACATCATCATTCAGGGTCAACTGAAGAGTTGTCCGACATCTTTTCACAGTGCAGAGAGAGAAAGATACAGAGAAGCACTGCAGGGGGGAAAACCCCAATCGTGTTTCTGTAACAGTAAAAAATATCACAACAACATAACACTTCCCACCATGAAAAGTTTACCTTTCTCTATCCTCAATAATTCAACACGAGCTGCTTTTATGTTTTATTTACTTTGTTGTTTCGTTTTGAGAATCAAACACTCGCCAGAGGCAACTTCAGTTTGCAGCAACCTCTGATCTCCACTGTCAATTACATCCATTTAACCTGTAGAGATTATGTACAGCAAGAAAACAAAGGCATGATCCTAAACCTTGTATAAAGGGTTGTAGCTGCTCACAGAAGAGAAACAGTTTCCTGTGAAGCGAGTGGACTTGAGCTGCATCTTCCCTCCTGCAGAAATATCTGCCAAATCGATTAGTCTGACATTTTCTCCAACACCACGCGCGCTACGAGACCAGACTGGAGAAGAGGAATGTACTGATTTCACTGTGGGAGTTTATCTTGCAGGGCAACTATTGACGGTGCTCAGGTACATCGGTATCTGCATTGGTTGCTTATTAAGCAGGTGTTTAGGAGGCTTTAGCTTTTCAACTAAAACTTCTTCAAGAAATAAGCAGAGCAGAATGTGAAGTGTAATCTCTTGTTGGAGGAGCATTGTGCATCAATTTAACATAATTTAAAATATATGAGAAAGATATTGGATTAAATGTCTTTATCTTGAGCGTTAAATCTGCAGAAGATGACATTTTGAGGAAATTAACAGATTATATTTGCACCATCGCTTGTTCGTCTCATATCAGAGAAACATTTCACTTCATACACATCAAACTCCCCAAAATCAAACCTCCCCTGAGCTGCCGAGTGCCTCTTAACCTCGTCACCCGGTGAGAAAACATGTCCATGGCCTGGAGGCAGCGAAGACACTCGACTGTACGTCTGTGCTCAATGTTAATTCCCCCGCAGCCTCACAACTCCTTCTGCACCTCGCTGCCTCCCCCAGTCCTCCCTTTGACTGACAGCTGGAGCGCATTGCCTCACCAGGGAATCCTCCTGGATCCAAACGAACCCCAGGCTCTATCGGGCTGGACGCTCCCAAACACAAGTTTTATCTATTATCACACACATTTGCACTTGTGTGCACAAACACATGCACAGGTTTAGCAAGTAATCTAAATTAATTACTCCTTTTCTCATTTTATCCTTATGCCTGATCCTGATACTCGTCCATATAAAGCCAGTAATCAGTAGCGGGCTCTGCAGCATTTGTATCTGATTTTTTTCTAGCAGTAAAACAAATGCCTTCTGATCCTAAGATGATTATTTGTGTTTTCTGTGCAGCATGTGATAAACTGTACAACAAACTTGTGTGCAGGTGTGCAACAACAAGAAGAACTGCCACTGTGAAGCTCACTGGGCTCCTCCGCTCTGTGAGAACGGCGGTTTCGGCGGCAGCATCGACAGCGGGCCAATGAGAGTGGCAGGTACCGAGGTCGATTTCACTTCTACTGTCACACGTAGAGTCAGAGAGAAGCTTTATCTCAACACAAAGACACATAAGATAAAAGTGCTTCTGTGCTTCTCTTTGCTGTGGACTAGAGTGTAACTTTCCTAGTGCAGCACAACTCCTCTTCCTCCTCTTCCTCCCAGGACAACATTACACGGCAGAGTCTGGAGTACCATAAACTAGAGTGACGCTCAGTCGAGTGTATACATCCGCCAAGGCTCAATAGTCCCCTTTAATTAATTTAAGCTCCACCAAATTACACACGCTGATAGATATCCTTCCACTAAATATGCCAGATGTTATCATCAAGATCCAAGAACTATTTCCTGGGAAATGTTGTTGCTCAATTCCCTTCCTTTCACAAAGTTTCATGGAAATTTGTGTTATCTTACTGACAAACCAACAAACACACAGGGGTGAAAAACATCACATCCTTGGTGGAGGAAATCATTTAGGCGTTAGAGTGAAGAAGAGAAACGTGTCAAATGAAATGTGGATAACAAACTGTGTGGCCGTGGCGTCGCTGTAACAACCTCTGCATTGTGTCCTGTCATCGTTCTGTAGATGTGCGTGTGTGTGTATTAATGTGCGTGTTGTCATATATGGCATCAGCCGACAGCGTGGTAGTTACCGTGGCAATCCTGGTCACCCTGGTCAGCCTCCTGGTGGCCACCGCGATCATCTTCGTGAAGAGGAAGACTCTGCTGCGGCTCCTCTTCGCCAACAAGAAGAGCACCTTGGAGAAACTCAGGTGAAACACAACAGAGAAGCAGTCGGGTTTGATTTTGGCATTTATGAGATTTCTGTTCTTGGTTGAAAATGAAATCCTGGCATCATTTTAAAGATGTGACTCATTAATTTTGATGACAACACTTCCTGGTTTCCCTCCAGTTTAATATTTTTACAGACATGAGTCAGGTAGTAAATGTTTTAATCGGCTTTCAGCTTGGATGCAACTGGTTCACTGTTCAGAACGTTTGGCCTGAAAAGGAAAAGCTTTTCTGTTTAGAAAACAGATTTTTATTTCCTCGAAAATTAGTTAAAATGCAACATTTCTCATCAGACAAAAATGCAGCTTATGAATTAAAGGGCACTTTCCAATCCAGATGCTTAGTTTCCTCATATTCTTTGAATCATTTCCAGGACAATTCCAGGAAAGAACTATATGATATGGCAGTAATTCTCTGGAAAATTGAGACTTTTCTTCTGATACACTTTCAATTCATTAATAATAAATGAACTGTTCCTGTTACCAGTGAGATTTTTAATTAGTGCACAGAAGGTCACTGTGAATTCAGCACAAGATTTAAGATTTGCTCCCGTTTAAGACGATTTTTACTTTCAAGGAAATTAATTTTTCCTCATATTTCCTCATAATTATACTAAATTACAGAAATTAATAGGAAATTACAGACCTGCACTTTAAACTTAAACAAAAAACCCTTTGTGGAACCTGATCCCGCTCCCTCCCTCACCCAAATTAATTTAAATACAGGTTCAAGGTCGTATTTCCGAAGTGAAGAATTACATTTATGATGAGTGTAACAGTCAGATAGTCAGAATAATGTGAAGTTAAGTGAGCCGAGGTCAAACCATCCAAAATTGTGTTTACATTAAACCGCACATTCCTAATGGCACTCAGTGGATCCATGCATTTTCATTGCATTATGGAAATTGGTAGAAAACGTCTCCAAAAAAACTATTTTCAATTAAATCGAAAAAGAATCTTGGATCTGTCACTTTGTCCGGATCCACGCCAACGTTTAATGGTTTCTATCTTGGCCCAGGTCCTGTTGTATCAAGTTTCGTGGAAATCCGTTTAGTCGTTTTCAGAATAACTTTGTTGTCAGAGCCTTTAAGTTCTTCTGCTGTTCTCCCAGATCTGTGGAATCAAACAGGCCGACCAGTCCCATCAGGACTCAGTCGGTGTACCGACCCACGCCTCAACGCAAACCTCCAGCCAAGCCCTGTGGAGCCAGCGTTTATAAAGTGAGTCGCTCTCCACAGCCCGTCTGTCACTGCACCCATCAAACAACCTGACATATACGAGTGTGTGTGGCTTTACTGTACATAATATATATACATAAACACCCACTGTAGATTTACTATAAGTTTGTGTGTGTGTGTGTGTGTGTGTGTGTGTGTGTGTGTGTGTGTGTGTGTGTGCGCTCTCCTCTGTCACAGGCCGTTTGATTTGATTTCTTTTTTAATAATACTTTCACTCACCTGCAGTCAAGCCCGGGTTTAGGGTTGACAAAGCCAGATGACGGCGGGCGGGAGATTGATTCAGCACGACTTTATCTCCAGAAGAAAAAAAATATTAATTACCATTCTATTGTCGACAGGAGCCAGAGAGAAAATCATAATTGGGAGATTGCTCCATCGAATGAGAAGCGTGATGTTGTTATTTGAGCCGGTTTGATATTTGTTTGAGATAAAGCGATTTATTTTTTCACGAGGACGGAGCTGAGTTGATTGATTCAGTCAGAGGAGGCAAATGGGTTTTGATTTGTTTGTTGGAAATGATAAGCACAGAGGGAGATTAACCGTAATTTGCATGTGTGTGACAAACTAAAGGCACAAGCGTTTACATGCACAAGTGTCTGTGTGTGTCTGTGTGTGTGTCTGTGTCTTAATTTGTGTTTTACTGGTCTGTAACTGCAGAAACTGTGTACAAAGGTAATATTAAATGTCACAAATGAATTTCTTAAGTAGTGTACTGTCACGTGCGTGTGTGTCTGTGTGTGTCTGGGTGTTTGTGTGTGTTTGTGTGTGTGTAATAGGGCAGCCAAACCGTTTGTGGCCATTTTAGGTGTTATTGGTTTGTTCTGGTGCGGAAAGCGAACAGCTGCTCAGGACATGTGGTCAGACTCTGGCTCTTCACATTTTCATAACGTAATTTCTCATTATGCTGTTTTCCAGTTTTATGACTGAGTCTGACATCAGCTGTCTCACACTAGGCAGAGCTTTTTGTCTGGAATTTGAGTTTTTCTTGCAATATCTCAGGTTCCAGCTTTTCGGTAATCCTAGCCTCAAGTACTTATTATTTTCAAGATTATGTTTTTTGTTTATTCTTGTTTATTGTTTTATCAAGAGATTTATAGAACCATTTACTCTGTAAATGTTGATCTGGACCCGAGCAGAACATCTGTAAATTTAAACTAGACCTCAGAGAGTGCATATCTCAGCCAAGGTTCACTCCCTGACTTGCAACACTACAAAGAGTCATAATGGATTCCTGGATCTGCCCGTTTTTCGGGATCTGCTCCAAAATGTATCGGGTTCCTCCTTGGGTCAAATCCCACCCCTCCTGAAAGAAAATAATTTTGAGTCATATCCATATCCCATCCACTAACATGGAGGAGACAGGGTTTAAGACCACCGGGGCATTGTTATATTTGAACAAAAGTTACAGTGAAAATCATCATTTTTGTTTCCGTTCATCTTCGGTGACGCACGACTTAATTCGAGGGGAAACAGGATAATCCTTGAGAGAGGAGGAGAAGAGTGTTTGAAAAGTCACAGAGGACATTTCGACATGTCGCAGCAGGAAAACACTCGGGTGTAAATAATGAAATGAATGACGGCTGAATTCCATTTGGCTGCTACAGTTTACTGCCTTTTATTGTCTTACTGGGACGCTTCCATAGATCACAGCCATCACTAATGTTCTTCGTGATACCTGAGCTTCTCCTGCTGTGACAAGTCGAAACATCCTCACAAAACTGACAGCACTGACAGAACAGATGACACGCGACTTGCAGAATTACTGAAAATCCTCTCCTCCTTTTTCCCAGGCTTCTCTCCTGAGCTCGGAGCCGCTTCTCCCTCCGCACAACTTCCACTCCCACAGCCTGCGCCGGCTGCCCCTCTACCAGCCGCTGCACATCAGCCATCCCATGCCGGTGTCCCTGAGCGTGGGCCAGCCCACCCTGCCCCCCCTGCCGGTCCTCCACCGGGTCCTGCCCCCCCACACGGCCCTGTCGCCGCCTCGAGTGCCGCCGTTTCTCAGCCTGCCTCGCCAGCAGCCCACCTACAGAGCAGAGCAGGTTTGTTTGGGAAAATGTTGATAGATGCCTGTAGGAATATAATCCTGCAGCTGCAAGATCTCAATAATTCATAATGTTTTTTGCTTTTACTTGGTCAGGAATTTATCTTGAACCTGCACAGAACAGGCCACAGTGAACATTTTGTAAGTTATAAACTCATTGGATTGTAATCGATCATTGGTGATGCATTCAAGGACACTGTGAAAAAAAGCATTGGAATCCTGGGCTACTTTAGCAGAGGAAGTTTTCTCCGTAATTAAGGACTCTTCCTTCATGTTGGTTTAAGAGTAAAACTTCATTCATGACCTTGGAAACAGTCGCTGTCAAAACAAATTCTGATTTTATCAACTGCTGTTTCCAAGGTCGAGGAGAGAATCAGACAGACGAGATAAACAATTCACAAATAGGGATGTTGCGAGATAATAAAGTGGACTCAGTGCTTTCCCAGATGTCTGTTTGGTTGGAAACACAGATGAGAAGAGTTTTAAAATAAGTCCCTGTTCCATCCACATGAGACGAAAGAACCTTTAACAATAAAAAGAAAGAGCTCACAGTGATGGATCATCTCCGACAAACTCAGTTAAAGTTACGACTTTTTGGACCGTAATGAAATTAACAAAAACCAATGAGATGGAATAGAAGGTGGGAAATCAATCAGAGAATCCAGGCACTTTTAAAAGGTTGCGCAGTAATGTAGAATATATGCAAATTGTAGTTAATGGTCTAAAACCTGTGCAGGCACCTGTATGCTTGTGTCAAAGTGCCGGAGACCAGAACTCGCTGCCTCTCTGCACTGCGGTCGGTTCGCTTGCCCACATATCGACAGTAAAGTTTAATCCCCCACCCCGTCCCGTGACTTAACTCCTGAGTAAGGAGCCGCATTGTGCCGAGCCAGCAGTTTGGATGCAGTGGAGATAGTAAATCCATCTGTCGGCTGCGGTGCCCGATCCAAATCCTGATCATGAAGCGGAGCTCGGCTGGTCGTTCACTCTCGGTAATTGGCAAATGTTTTCTGCTTTTGGGTTAAAAAAAAAGAAAGATTTAGCTTTATGAAACAACACTTTGCTGGATAAACAGCAGAACGTAATCCCAGATGTGATGCCAGAGCGTGAGGGAGAGGGAATCATGTCGAGATCCAGTTTTTATACATTTTGTCATTTAGGTGAACACCAGCAGCAGCTGTGGTGGTGGTGGGAATAAAAGTAATCAGTCACTTTGAGGTATTCAAACTTTACTTGATTATTTCCATTCCGTGCTACTTTATACTACTTTACACCACATTTTGCAGGAAATATCATAGGCCACTTTTCACTCCACTATATTTACTTAAGCTTATAAAATACATAGTCAAAGATTAAACCGGTGGTTCCCAGCAGTCATTGCTTATAAAAAAATTGTAATAAGTAATTACTTTAATTAGTTGGACCATGTCAAATTTTAAAGTTTAATGAGACCTTTAAACTTCTAAAATAGGTTAATTTGAATACATGATCAGAAGTTGAAGGAGGTAAACTGATTCAGTATTTCACAAAAAGCTAAGTTACTAAAAGTATGCTTGCCAAACTTTTTCCTTTTTTTCTTTTCCTCAATAATCCTGTGTCTAGTATGTGTTGTACTTCAGTTGCATTTTAAATATGTAACTTTCTCATGTGTTATAGTATTTTAACATTTCTATATTTGTATTTTTACCTGAAACAACAATATGCCTTAAAAATCAGTTTGATGGTTCACTGACTCGGAGTAGAGAATGTTTCCTCTTTCATTCCCTCTCCTCATCCTGAACGTCTGTTCTCGATCTCACTCCGGTGAGCGGATAAGATCTCCTGGGAAAAGTGTGGAACTGACTTATAGTCGCAGCTTCAATTGTCAGAGTCAGGCCCAGCGGAGCAATGCCCAGCTGTAGATCAGTAGAAAAGACCTGCAATGAGAATATTCAGCCAGGAAACTTATATCTTTATCTTTGTTCAGAATTCTTTACATTCTGAGTTTGGTGAGTTTGTTACAGCAGCAGCTCCTGTGGTTCAGGAAGCCATTCGGTTGAGTTGCCGTTAAGTTTCTTTCCATGAAAACCGCTCAATCGCTCGGACACAGAGCCAAACAGAATCAATCCCCTCGTGTGGCTGCAGAGGGCGCTGTTGCTCAGTCAGAGTTACATTGTGCTGCTATAGATAAACAATATGAATTCTTCTTCAGCAGAAACAACCGGCATCGTGTCCAGTTTTGTGGCGTCCACCACATCGCCGGCCTCCGATGCTCTTCAGCTGAAAGTCCTCTGTTTGCCTTGTATAAACACTGCTCTCTCCCTCACCTGTCACAACAATGAAACCTGCTAATATCCACCAGCTGATTTGGCTGTAATGAAACAGATGGTGCGAGTAGAGACTCTATATCAGAAATAGACGAGAGGATTCTGTAGAGATTTGATAACAGGCCGGCAAGGACACAGAGGACATCAGACCTTAAAGAGATAGCGTCTTACAGCCTTATTGTAATACTTGACACAATCCCCTGCCGTCTGTACCAATACATCCCATTATATAAGCCTTGTTTCCACTGGCATGCAGACAGCACCCCATTAATGTCAAGGGGTTTGCAGGGGGGGGGGAAGCCTCTTCATGCATTTATTACAAATGGGCCGTGCATGACAGGAAAACAGTGGGTGCGAGCTGTGAATTTTCACCAACACATCTGCTTGTTATTATTTTTCGCTCGGCTGCAGGAACAATACATGGATCAGATTCCAGTGGAGTCAAACCAGTGTGATAGAAACAAGCTGGAACCCGGGTCAGGTGCGGCATCACAGCCGACTGGGGCGTCGCTGCTGCCGCTGCCGAGTGAAAATCATGCCTCAACGAAAATGTCATCTTTTCAGGAACTCAGAGAAAAAAATAGCTTTGTTTTTTTGGCCAGACAACGGTGCATTTTTCAGCCCCCCTGGTGGGTTCCCGAAGGTGCTCATGTTCGCCCACAGCTCATAGATCTTTCTCAAGCCGCCGAGGACACCGCAATCCTTCATTTTGAATTAAGACGCGAGCACCACCAAGACTCCAGTTACACTGTGAGGTTTTCTGCCCAGAGCGGCATTAGAATGCACATGGGTCCCTGAACATTCTTGCACTCTAGTGGCTGCATCTGCCAGTTTGCGTCTTCCTCTCCTTCCAATCAGCCCGATTTTGTCTGTTTTCTGTAGGAGGAGCAACTGGCTGAAACTGAAACCGGCCATGACTTCCACGTTTAGGAGTTTATCAGGGGTGAATGTGTGCTTGAATATCGCAGTGGGTGGCAAACTGTATGTGGAAGTGTCTGTGATATGGTTTATTATTCACGCACATTCCTCTAATGGGATCATAGGAATCTCCTACTGTGTACGTTTTATTACCCACAAATTCTCCAACAAGTTAGAGCAGCTTCCTCGTGGGACTGTGAAGCAGATTTGAACTGAGACAAACCTGCTGCGCTCGCTCTGATTAAAGCGTCGCAGCGGTTTAACCTCTGTGGGGCATCTCGTGTTTTTCACTGGCTCGGAAAAGCTTCAGGCTGTTGTATTCACAGAGTTCTACAAATGTTGTGTCCCTAGAAAAACTGTTATTTTTCTCTGAAGAGGAAAAATATTTCATGACATTAATGAATTGTTGTTTTACCGTAGGCATAAACTATTGTGTGCTGTGATATGATGATGAAATATGTTATGTCTCAAGTTATATTCATTTGGATGTGTTTCACATTTGAGTGTGGAAACCCAGGTCCAAGATATCTGCGTTCAGGTCGGGTTCGGTCATGTTGGTTTTACACTGCACGTGCCTGTAATCGAGGAAATCATAGGGCTCAGCTCGGGTTGGAAAACAAAAGAATGTTTTTTCTGGGGATTCAAAAAGTGAGTGCAGAACTAGGGGACCTGAGTCATGAGAAACAGTGTTCTGAAAGGTTGGCCGAGCATTTTTACATATACTGAAAACATGTTTAAAGCACATTTATGCTTTAATATAATCAATCAATCACTCAAATCAAACTTTAATCCTATTATAGCCTGTATCCCATTCACGATTGGCCTCTTATGGTAATTAATACAAGGTGTGACATCCTCTGTCCATAAACCACGACTAGAGTAAGGACAACCGAACCTTTGGAGATGAAGTCCAGACTTGGCTGCGAACATGAATCTTTAAACCTTAAAGTTTTACACGACCATGATGTGGGAAACTTTATTTTCCCTCTTGTGAATATGACTTTCAGTTTGTCCATGTATTCCCCTGTGTGTGGTCAGGGAGGGTGTGGGTAGATAATTCATGTATGCGTGTGTGTATGTGTGTGTGTGTGTGTGTGTGTGTGTGTGTGTGTGTGTGTGTGTGTGTGTGTGTGTGTGTGTGTGTGTGCCTGTGTGTGTCTGTGACAGTAGCCAGCCTCCTGGTAGCAGATGTTTATCACTGCCTCGCCTCCTCGCTGTAGATTAGTAACACATGATGGCACCACGTCCAGATAACCTCCTGCACTCACACAGCGGCGCCACAGACATGGTGAAGACGAGGAGGAGGAGGGGGTTTGGGCTTGGTCTCATCCTAGCTGTGGGACTTGAGAGAAGCTGCTGATAACACAGTGCCCTCTAGTGAAACGTGTCTGCTCATGTCTCCTGATAAAGTCCATTCGGCCAATCCATATTCAGAGGGAGACGGGAGGTGACTCAGGTTTCTGTTCATGTGTCTGGAGATAAGATGAATGTGCTTTGTGTTGTTTGTTCAGATTAATGTCCTGAGGCAAATTGATTGGACTGAATCTGAGGTTTGTGTTCTTTCCTCTTCTTCAGGACTATGAGAAGCCCCGCCCACCTCAGAAACCTCTCCCTGCAGACCCACTAGGGAGGAGCTCCCGGCTGGGTCACAGTGGGGGGGTGCACATCCTGGGCACCGGACCCCGCCCCATACCCATCCCCACTGTGCCCAGGCCTCCACCGACCATCCCTTTACCCAACAGGTCAGTGCACCATGACAGTTACACATCATTAATCTTCCTCTGCTTGTTAAAGTCATGGTGTTTTGTCATCCAGACTTTTGTGGCCATTACATAAATATTAGGTGCAGCTTGATTTCCTCTAAAAGGTAAAATGTCAACTTTACTGTGGAGTCATTATTTTCTACAAATAACATTTCTTCGGCCATGATTCAACACTTTAACTCAACTGGGAGACCGTATTTCAGCAACTTGACTGGTTGGTGTTGAAGTAATTCGAGTTTAAACGTTCTGAATAAAAACCTCCACAACATCTTAAACTTGGCTCATGTGCAATGATTCCCTCTGTAATAATCAACTCGTGTTTAAGGATGATAATAAAGTTGTATTTATTACACTGCTCTTCATAACGGGAACAAGACCTGCATTTAATATCTCTCTGTATTTAACCGTGTTCTGCTGCAGCCTTCGGGACTTTTAAAGCAAATATGAAATCAAAATATTAAATCAGATTAGGAAAAAATACATTTTGCATCATGCAATGTGAATTATTTCAGACAGCGTGAAGGTTCAAGGTTTTCATTATTGCCCCAAATTCATCCAAAGCAGGTTTTACATCCAACGAAATAACCTTCGCTGAGCCTAGCTAAGCTTTAACCAAACTTATGTTAAAAGCGTGTTTGTTTATCCTTTAAGAGAAGAAGAGCCAAACTCAGTCTGCTCAATTAAGTATTTATTTAGAAAGCAATGAACAGGTTACAGCATAGCAATGGGCTTCCAAACATTAGTTGTATCAGAGCGCCCTGAACATCAGGCGCCTGTCTATTTTGTAGCAGTAGATCTTCGTTCCTCCTCCTCGGAAGTGCGCAGGCGTAATCCATCCTCCTGGCTTTTGGAATACGGAAGTAGACAGGGAGACACTCCCAATGACGCTATAGTTGCTCGGCAACCTGTTTACTTCATGAAAGGCCTTCCCTCAGCAGATGCCATGACGGCCAAAGGTGTTTACAATTGGAGAGAAGTTTATTATGTTTATAGCCAACAACGTCACTCTGTCTGACCTCCAGGACTTTATCAGACAGCTGTGAGACTCTACGCTTTAATACAGAACGAGAAATGAGAACAAGTGAAAGATTCATTATTAACACTAACCAGCAACAGTTATTAAAATCATTTGTATGAAGCATAATATCTAGCTAAAACTGTTCCTATCTTTATTGTTAAGAGTTCAGTCAGACACAGACTACAGTTAAAAGTTTGAAATCCCAACACTTACCATAACTCTTACCTACACTCACTGGTCCTAACGAACCCTACCAGTAACAACCAAAAACATAGATCTACTCGAGGTTATTAAGGTTTAGTCTAGTAATGGAAAATTCAAACCCAATTCAAAATGGAGCATGTGATTCTGTTGTTGATGGGGAACAGTTGTTCATGATGTGTTTGTGTTGCAGACCTGTGCCGCTGTTGCCCTACAGACCACCAAAGACTAACAGGGACTGCTGAGCTCCGGACGTCACGGGGACGAGTGGATCAACTCTCCTCACGTGGAGACTTTTCTCGATTTGCACTAATCACTGAGACTCTGTTTGGACGTTTGGGACTTTCGGACCTGTCCCGGAGTTTCTAAGGAAAAGGGGGCAAACATCCCACCTCGGTGCTACGCCTCTAACAGGTGCTTTGTTGTCCTCGCTCAGGTACCAATGAACTATTTATCTATTTAACTATTTAACTCCAGAATCACCATTTTGTGCACAAAGAGCGACTCTTTCCTCACCCCCCCCCCCCCCCTGAGGAAAAGTGGAGAAAACATGGTGTGGTTTAGGATATGGCTTTCAGATTCGTTGGTGATTTTTATACTTTTTGTTTTTCTCAAATGAAATGCTGAAATATATGATGTTTTTTTATAACCAGTGAAATTGCTTGAATAATAGAAAGAAGTGTCGGTGTTGGATTTCAATGAGGATAAAGGGACATGGAGCACATCTCAGCAAGTAGTTAGTGTCGCTTGTGGCCCGTGGAGCAGTGTCATTTATTCCGTTTTTTAAAACCATCTTTTATATCCATGCCACCATGGTGCTAAAGAATAGATTTTAATCGTCTCTTTTCTTTTTTATCCCCCTTGCATTAAATATAACAAACAGTTTTCTAGGAGCAACGTTATCATCATCTAAAGCCTTGGACTTTATTTTTTATTTTAGGACGAGCTCGTTTTACAGCCTCACGCTCGTTCTCCTTTATTTCCCTATAAGTTCAGTCTCGCGGGAAAAGCTCTTAACACGCATGTGAGGCTCTGCACGTGTTGGACACTGGACACGTTCTCCTGATCCTGGCAGACGCTGCAGAGCCTCAACACATTCCGCTGACTGATTGTGTGCCAGAGAATTACACCAACACCAAATCATTCAACGTTAACTCTGTGTTCGTTTTTTTTTTTTACGTTTGAGCCAAGTTGGATGACTTCAGCGCCGCAAGCTCTCCAAGAACTTCCCTCGAGCGCGTCCAACGAGAAGCTTAACGTCCGTCCCGGCTTTCCCTCTCTCTTTCTTTTGCCTTCATAACATTCCGTTTGAATCCTGTACGGCTGCGTTAGTCCTGATCTGTGATGATTCACGCGTCCGCAGCATCGCTCTTAAGATTCAGAGCTCGCCGTTGCACTTTTGAGTTTTGGCACTTTCCTTGATTTCTTTTGTTTTTGTCTGTTGTTGACTTGCTGTTTTACCAAGGAGGGATGTCGGCTGTTGAAGATCTTTCCCCCCCTGTGTCAGTGTTCACTTTGGATAATGCATACCTGCCTTCCATTTGTCTATGAAAGTGTAAATGCTTTTTCTCTTGTTTTGGATGTGTACGTGTGTCAAACGGTCGGAGGAACTGCTCTCTGTTGGAAAAAATATTTGTGAGTGCCGTGTCAGTTAGTCGTTAAATGTTTATGCCATTTGTAAATCCTAACTGTACTGTGTTCATTTGCATAACTGTAACATGTTTAAAAGACATTGTAAAGTGTAAATACTGTAAGTCAGTCCTCATTTATTTTTTATGTTCTTTTTACAAGCACAGTGATAGAAGAAGTACTTTGAGGCCATTCCCTCGTTCAAAGGGGGGGGGGGGGGACGACACGATTTATAAAATGTTTCTCCCTGTAAACTTGTCGGCCGAAGACGAATGTTTGAGGAAAAACATTTAAACTGAGAGATTTGATCGATGGAGTCAGATCCAAATAAAACTGCCTTTATGACTGTTTCTAACAAGTGGTTTTCATTTCATTCTCACTTTGCTTTGAGAGAAACTTTTTAAAACTAATCGTGTTGTGATAAATAAGGGCTCATAAGGATAAAAGTGTCCGTGTTTGATAAATAGTGAGGTGTTTGTTTGTTATGTTTTTCCCCCTGTCCAGTTGGTTTGTTTGTTTGTTTGTTTGTATGTTAGCAGGATTACGCAAAAACTGCTTAACAGATTTCCACGAAACTCAGTGGAAGGATGCGATGTGGGTCAGGGAAGAATCCATTCATTTATGGAGCGAATCACAGATTTTTTTTCACTTTCTTAACATTGCGAAACAGGCTGATTTCACTTATGACCCAGGGAACAATTCGGAGCCAATCGACTAACTGACTAGTTTCTTTTATCCCAAATCACATTTTTAGGTGTTTTAGGTCCTGGCGACGATGTTGGCTATTCTCTAATAACAGCTCTCTACATATGAAAGCAGATGAATTAAAAAGCTGAAAGGCGATGGATACAGTATTTGCCTCCTCTGCTCTCCACATGTTTACCTGCGGGCAACAAAACAAAGCCTGCTCAAACCTGATTGGTCAATAAAAATGGAAACCAGAAGGCCCTAAAATCTGCACCTACAGATTCTACACATTCCGAATCTGATCAGGTCTTGATGAATAAAAGAAATCTGACTCTTTTAGGGCTTTAATGAGTGTTTGCAATTTTGGGCCAGCTTGACAGAATTCAAGAGGACTGTAGAGAAACAAGGATCCTGATCATCTGCAGGATTCTTATATTGAAAATTATGAACATAAATCACAATCGAGCATAACTCCAATGAACAACAACAAATAACGTATGAAGACAAATGAGAAAACAACAA
This sequence comes from Limanda limanda, assembly GCF_963576545.1. Classification (NCBI taxonomy): domain Eukaryota; kingdom Metazoa; phylum Chordata; class Actinopteri; order Pleuronectiformes; family Pleuronectidae; genus Limanda; species Limanda limanda. Next base: position 8,087,570 of record NC_083650.1, on the reverse strand, counting down.
TAAAACTGAGCTGCTTTGCTCGGCCTGATTTTAAATATCAGCAACAGATTCTTTGTTTCTGAAAACTAAATAATAATGTCAAGAAAAACATCTTAATGACTAGTGTAGGATTTACTGTGGTCTCCTGTGACTTAATTCCTCAGGTCTCCCATGCCAGAGCAGGCTGGTTGTTCAACACTGCCACCTGTCGAACAACAGTGGTCATTACAAAAGCTGAATCTCATCCCACCTCCCTGCTTTGATCTTGTTACGTTGCACTAATGTCCTGAATCAAAGCACCAGGTCAAGTTGTCCTTTAGTCCTGATTAGGGATCAGCTCCACCAATTTAGACTCTGACTGAGGAGGAGTGAAGACACAGGAAACACCTCTGACCTCAAACCGTCCGTAAAGAAGTGAACTCTTATTTGTTTTTAGATGGATAATAAAAGTTAAAATTTTTCAATAATCCAGTGTCTGAAGGGTCAAAATATGTAATTTACAACTTCCCAGAATCCAAATGGTGTCTTCAAGGGTCCAAAAGTGAAGACACTGAGTTTACTGGTTTACGACTTGAGAAACTGGCATCTGAGAATGTGAAGACTATTTCCATTAGTGTAACTATTACTGCAGGGGGGCTGGAAGCAGAGCTCACCCTGGACAGGTTTTCTAACATCATGGCTGATGTACTGAGACAAGGAACCGTTCACTCTCACTCTTATGAGCAATTACAGGGTTATTGAAATGATAACTGCATGTCTTTGGCCTGGAGGAGGAAGGAAGCGTGTCCACAGAAAAATCACATGGCCAAGGGGAGAAAGTTCAAACGCAAGAAACTTCACTAAACAAACAACTAAAAAAATGAATCAATTGTCAGAATAGCAGCCGATTTCTTCTCGGTTAATGGACTAATAGATGTTCAGCTAGTTCTTTACCACGGGTCGGTTTATTCTCCGGTACGGAGCTAACTCGCTGTTAGCACCTGCTCAGAGTCCTGCTGTCAACAGGCAGCAAATTACAAATGTGAAATCTGTTCCCAGCTCACTTTATGATACAGTATATTATCAACCACTGTTGTCCCATTGTTGCCAAGTGTCCAGGGCCGAAACAATAAACCATTCAAATGGATGGTTTATATATCCACAGGCCTACTTTTCCAATACCACTTTAATACTGTAAGCGAACGTAAATATTTGTTTTCTGCTGACGGAATGATTGAAAAGTTGTTCGTGGAGTTTGTGCCAACGTTAACACGTCTTCATGTTCTGGCAGAGTCCTGTGGGTTTTTTGGATGTAGCCCTCAGTCATTTCAGTTTGTCAACCACTGAGATAATTAATTTCTAAATGACTGAATTAAGCCACAGCTGATAAATAAATGCATTTATATGGAGCTTGTGGCCTTTGCGTGTGAGCCAGTTCCCGTTTTAAACACCAGACCCCTCTGAGTCCCTGCCCATCTATCTTTGTTCTCACACCACCCTGTGTGTGTGTGTGTGTGTGTGTGTGTGTGTGTGTGTGTGTGTGTGTGTGTGTGTGTGTGTGTGTGTGTGTGTGTGTGTGTGTGTGTGTGTGTGTTGGATTTCTATGGGATTAATGACCACATGACAACACTGGGCCGGCCGCCTGCTGAGTCCTTTCATTTGGCTTCACTCGCAGAGTCCGTGCATGTGTGTGTGTGAGCTGTCCAACAGTTTACTGAGAGCTGGAGGCGTCCAAAACTTCATTCCCGCGGATCTGTAAATGAAGTCTGCGCTGGAGAGACCGTGAGATTGCTTGTGATGGAGCGGGACGTCACCAGTTTATCAGGAGAGGAGTATTCTGAGGGGAAGCTGTGCTCAGACGCAGAATCCCTGAGTCAAGGGGACAAAGACTATGATGACATCTTGGAGCTCAATCAGTTTGACGGACTGCCGTACTCCTCCAGGTTTTACAAACTGCTGAAGGAGAGAAAAGAGCTGCCAGTGTGGAAGGCAAAATGTGAATTCATGGACACTCTGGCCAAGGGACGCTTTGTCGTTGTCAGTGGATCTGCTCAAAGTGGGAGAAGCTCTCAAGTGAGTACTGCGGCAAATGTATCACGTTTCCTCCATGCGTCAGCGGACTGAGATATCCGAACTCTCCTTACTTCCAACTCATCTCTCTCTCATTCTGAACCAGATTCCCCAGTGGTGTGCCGAGTTCTGCCTGTCAGCCCGGTTCCAGCACGGCATGGTGGTGTGCACCCAGGTGGACACGCAGCAGGCCGTGGATCTGGCCTTGCGGGTGGCGGACGAGATGGACGTCAACATTGGTCACGAAGTGGGCTACAGCATCCCTTTGGAAACCTGCTGCACCAACGACTCCGTCCTCAGGTACCTGTACAGCAGCTCTTCCTACTTTCTATCCTGCAGAAATGCCTAGTCACATCATCCCCCCCCGCCCTGCCGCCTTTTCTCATTCTCCATGGGAATATGGGAACAATAGGCTTGGGGGGGTGGGGGGGCTCCTCCTTTCAAGGGGCCCCTCCACAGCTGCCGGGTTCCCTGTGTGCACATATGTCACTCTCCCTCATGTGGGTCCCTCCATAAGTCAGCTGGGGGAGAAAAGAAACTCAGCACATCGAGGGGGGGGGTAAAGATAAACAGGCATCAGCCAAGTGCGAAAGGATCCACTCCCCAGACTAATTATCAGAGTAAATTACACTAATGGGGGCAAAGCTGAAGTGTAGACAAAGTGTCTTTCATTAAGATGCCATTCTGAGCAGCGCTGAATGGATTTCCTCAATATATCGCTCAGCTGCTTCAGCCGAGAGGCCTCCAATCAAAACAAACCTGCTGATTTATTCCAGGCATTAATGAGTTTGGATATACGAACTGTTTGATCCCCCTCCTCAGGTACTGCACTGATGACATGCTGCTGAGAGAGATGATGTCGGACCCGTTGCTGGAGCACTACGGCGTGGTGGTGGTGGACCAGGCCCACCAGAGGACCGTGGCCACGGACGTGCTGCAGGGCCTGCTGAAGGACGTCGCCCTCCAGAGGCCCGAGCTCCGGGTGGTCCTGCTCACCTCGGACGAGCCCGGCCCCAAGCAGCTGGCCCACTTCACCGGGTCGGCCGCTCCTCTGATCCGCCTGGAGAGCCCCGGGGCAGGGGAGGTGGTGTACAGCAGCACAGGGGACGGCTACTTCTGCTCCGCTCTGCGTCTGGTGCTGGAGATCCACCGGTGTGAGGAGGAGGGAGATGTGGTAGTGTTCCTGGTGACGGCTCAGGTGAGAAGCAGCACCACATGATGGATGAAACCAGGCTGTGGATACATGTCTTTTCCTGACTTTACTCTTTGTCTACCCTCCACCAGGAGATAGATCTGGCTCATGACATCCTGAGCCATGAGGGGCAAAGCTCACCCCCCGACCTGGGTGAGCTCCTGCCTGTTGCTGTGCACCCGGGTCAGCCTGGGGATCTGCCACTCCTGGGGGAGGAGGAGACGGGTCGGACCCGCAGAGTCTTCCTCACATCCAGCCCGAACGAGGACTTCTTCTGGGCTGTTGGCTCCATACGATTTGTCATTGATGCCGGGCTTGAGAAAAGATTTGTAAGTTTGTCATTATGAGTTGTCATTTAAATAAGAGTTCAAGTATCTTTATAAAGATCAGGCACTGGATGTTAGTGTAGATTTGTTTATTTATTTATTCGGTTAAATGTCTTTTAAGTCTCTTAGTTGAAGAAGTATTCAGATACTTTGCACAAGTAGAGCGGATAAGTGAAAATCTCACTTCCAAAGTTTTAGAGTGCATTCAAAAAGTATTCAGAGCATTAAGAGGATCTTAACGTCCCCAAATACAGATGTTTCCAAGAGCTGAGTGAAGCTTATGTCAATATGATTCTTCAGTTTGGGTTTTTTCAATTGGCAGGAAAAATCTAAATTTCTGCTTTTACTTCCTTATTATGGGCTGTTGAATGTGGAATGATGAGGCAAATATTATTTAAACAACTTAAGCATCAGGCTGCAATTTAACAAAATTTGAAAAGGGATATAATCAACTAAATCTATTGAAAGTACTACCTCTGACCTCTGACTATCATATATTATATATATATTATTTTATGTTGAAAGTTGAAGTTGAAATTTCATTTTGCTAGAGAAGACAAAAGTTACCTGAAAAATCAGATACATTTCGTGGATTATTAAGTATTAAGGTGAGTGTGCTCAGTTCTATTCCACATCTATAACTCAGTGTGATGCTGTTGCAGGTTTATAACCCCAGGATCAGAACGAACTCGGTCATCACTCAGCCAATCAGCACGGGTCAAGCCCAGAGCCGCAAACAGCTTGCGGATCCAACAGGTGAGAAAATAACCTTTTTAAATCTCTTGCTGCCAATTCTCTGCTGACACCTTGTCTGAAAACGAGCTCTCTGTCCTGCAGGCAAGTGTTTCTGTCTGTACCCGGAGGACAGACAGCTTCCTGCGGAGGCACGACCACATATCATGGAGTCTGACATCACCTCCACTGTGCTCTTCCTCAAGAGGATGGAGATCGCTGGGCTGGGCCACTGCGACTTCATCGACAGGCCGGGTGAGAATTATATAAAGTGATGAGAGACATACAGAGGGAATATTCTTTAAGTCCCTGTCCTCGGAGACGAAGACACCCATGGTTCAGTCAGTCGGTTCCCTGTTGTTCCAGCGGACGGCCACTTGTTCTTACTCGGGGGCAGCGAGCCGTGCCTCAGCCGAACTGACAGCTCCTGTTCCACCAGCATCGTTTTAGAGCTGACCTGCTTCTGTGTGCCTTTGTTTCTGCGGATTTATTCATCCACACTAACTCAAACCCACAGACACACAGGGAGCCTCCCATTAGTTGATTAGAGTTTGGTCACAAGGCTGGTGTGTGGAGGTGTGGTGGGGGGGGTGACATGGTGGATTTCTTTCGTCAAGGCCTCATTTTCTTTCTTCGTGAGTTAATCTCTTGTGTACCACGAAAGACTTCATTTTGCATAGTGATGCATTTCAAATATTGGTGCGGATTATAAAAATCCTAATCTGCTGCTGCCTTTTCACTGCGGGTGTACACACTAGGGTGCCAGTATACTTGAATTGTCCCAGTGGTTCACTGCTTTGGATTACAGTTTAGACATCATGCTAACAGACAAATAATCCCTCACAGATTTAGTCAAAATTTATTTGCATGAATAAATAATCTCCTAGTTTAATACAAATACATTTCATAAAGACATGTTCATGGTTCTCTGCTGGATTTGGTTCAGACCCTGGAGGCCTGATGCAGGCTCTGGAGGAGCTAGACTACCTGGCAGCTCTTGACAATGATGGCAACCTGTCTGAGATGGGCATCATCATGTCCGAGATCCCCCTGAAGCCCCAAATGGCCAAGACTCTGCTCGCCTCCTGTGAGTTTGACTGTGTCCGTGAGGTGGTCATCATCGCTGCTATGCTAACAGGTAACATGTGCAGCCGCAAAGCCAAGTTCTCTGTTGTACTTCTATCAAAAAAACGTGAATTCTAAACGTCACTTTTGATTTTTCAGCCCCTTCCTGCTTCGTGGTTCCCTCCGCGGACCTGAAACCAGAAGCGACCCAGTGCCACTTGAAGTTCCAGCACCCGGAGGGAGACCACTTCACACTCATCAATATCTTCAAGGCCTTTAAAAAGTCTCAGGTGGATCCACGTGAGTTTACGGTTAAGAGAGTATCATCTGCATAGAAACACACAATCAGAGATCAGCAAGAAAGGAAGATCCTCGTAAATAATAGCAAAACAAACTTCTTGGCCATAAGCAATGTAATAACAGTTTTTTTAGGGTTAGGGTTGCAATAACCACATCATATCATACTAAAAATATTTCCCCTGTGTGGCTCTAGACTGTAGCGTTGAGAAGTGGTGTCAGGACTCCTTCCTGAACCACACCTCTCTGTTGATGGCTGACGCTCTCCGCGTGGAGCTCCTCGACACCCTGAAGAGGATTGAGCTGCCCGTCTCGATGCCGGCGTTCGGTTCCCGAAGAAACACCTTCAATGTGAAGAGAGCCCTGCTGGCAGGTTTCTTCATGCAGGTCAGAGAACTAAACGTTACTGTGCCACTCTTCCACTGACAGGTCAGCTCTTTCCAGCAGAAAGAAACTGACACTTCACTTGCTTTTATTGAATCAAGTCAACTCTCACCTTAACTACTTTCATCTCTCACCCCATCCACAGACATGTCAACTGACACTTCAACTACGTTAGTCTCTAGTCTCCACTTTTACAATTACAGGAAATATATATTACACAATCCTCTCTAATTACAGTTCTTACTCTTCAACTGACAGGTCCTCTTCCACTTCCCATGAAACCTTCAGCTCTTTTTATCAAGTACACTTCCGCTGCTCTCAGTGCTCGAACCTTGACTCAGCCTTTACCGCACATACACTTCAGCAGGTGCTTTAACTTCACATGGCAATATGAACTGCTACTCCAGCTTCTCTTAGTATTTGTATTCATATTTCAACTCCACTATTTCCAACGGTTTAAATATATTGCTTCAGAGAATTTAGCCTTTTCTTGTCGTCTATTATGTTTTCAAGGCAAAATCAAAAAGTATGACTTTACAGCATTTAAGATGCTTTTGTCTGTATTTGCTTCTTTAAAATATTCTCAGTCTGTTGAAATCCCTCTGACTGTGTGTGGGTGTGTTTTCCCTCAGGTGGCGCGGGATGTCGATGGATCAGGGAACTACTTCATCATGACCCATAAGCACGTGGCACAGATTCATCCTCTGTCTGGATACGGAGCAAAGAGCCCCAAGCTGGGCCTGCCCGACTGGGTGCTGTTCCATGAGCACTCCTTCTCCGAGGACAACTGCCTGCGCACCGCCACCCACATCAAACCTGAGGAGTAAGTCTCAACCTTGATAACGCTTTGTTCAAGATGTGCACTTGTTTGCATTCATGTGTCTGATCAAACAGTTTTGTTATCGAGACTTCAGTGTCCAGTTGACCACCCTCGTGTCTTCAGATTGAATCAGCCTCAGTTCAGCAGAGACTAGTCATGCTGGTTGTGGAGAGAGGAATCCTAATCCCTGTTCTCTAGTATTCTCTGGGTTGGAGAGGGGATTACGGATCGCACAGATGCCTGGGAATGTGAAGCTGCAGCTTAATGGAGGAGGAGAAAGCCCCTCTGCGCTTGTCATGCTCTCTTAGGCTCCACATCATCAAAATGTGTGAATCAGCTCAATGCAGCTCAAACTGGAATAGCACTCAGAAGAGGACAGACCCATTGAATTCAAATCCAAACTGCTCACACTCATATATATTAGTCTTTTCTTAATATGCCTGACTGGAAATATCTGCAGCAAAATGGGTGAAAATGTAAAAAAAAAAAAAGAATCCGGGATCCACCCTTCATCCAGTTTCTTTGTTTTGCGTAATCCAGGTGACCAACAAACAAATGGAAAGAAATGAAATCACAACCTCCTCTGACACACCTTTAAACTTCTCTTCTCTCCTGCCAGATTCATTCAAATGGCGCCCCAGTATTTCTTCTACAACCTGCCGCCCAGCGAGAGCAAAGACATCCTGCAGAACATTTTGAACCATTCTCATTACCGAGAGGAGAAACCTTCACCCTCCCAGGAGACGCCGCAAGAGGACCAGACCAGTGACCGCTGTGTTGTACAGTGACGGACCCAACCACTGCTCCCAGGGGGGGTGATCAAGAACTTGTATTACCAGTAACCAGTTATTGCACCACACCGAATAGAATCACATTGTCTGGGTAGTTGTTGAGTCAATCGTATACTTTCATCAGATCTTTTTTGTAGTTTCATCTTTGCACCACTGTTTTGTCACAATATCGTGTCATATATATTTTTCTTTGCCAGTTTCACAAAGTTCTTATGTTGTTTTTTTAGCATCTGTTTGTATTTAAATCATATTCAACAGAACACTCTGCTTACAGAATTTCCAATAATACTTTTCTCATACTGTAAAAGTTAAACTTATTATTTATTGTACGCCGATGTGGTTTCCATTTGAGTTATTCTGTTGCTCCACCTCTTCCCCTCAGTCACTGTCCATCGGTCAGTCCCCCCCAGCAGTGGTCCAGCCTGATTAATGAGGTTCAGGGACAGTTTGCGTCCCCCTGCAGCTCCATCTGGTGTCGATACAGCTCGGTGACTGCAGGGTGACCCAGTTCACTGACACTGTATTCAAAACATCGTGTCCTCTCCTCTGTGCAGCAGGAGCCGCTGCCAGGACCCACTTAAAACCATCACTCTGAGGAGATTTTTCCCAGGCAAAGCAGCTGTGCACAGTACGTGATGACATTGTTTAAATATCCGGCCTGTTAGATTGCACTTTATGTTTGTTACCCAAAAATCTGAATAAAATTCCTACACTGAAGCTCGATCTGATGTGTCGTATTAGCCCGAGAGCACGTTAGCATTCTGTGATGCTTCTGAGGAAACATTTAGAAACTATGTTAAGATCCATCCTGACAGATCCAATAACAAGTGGACAGCTCTACGCTTGTGTTATGTCAGTCAGGACCACTTCACTCTGTTCTGGGGCCTCCCTGCTCCTCCAGGTGCATACCTGGAAAAGCCTAGAGCGGAGAGAGACCACCTCTCCGTCCTTCCAAAGCTTAAGGCAGGGAGAGCGGCAGCAAGACCCCCGAAGGGAACAGGTCAGGAATCAGTTACAATAGAAATGTCACTGAATAAATGAAACACTGTATGAATTAGGGGGAGGTGGTGGAGGGGGTAGACAAGCTGCAGCAACTGAAATAAGGCGCCTTGTTTTGAGCTTTGCCAATGAATGTGTGAAAGGGAATCAATTGATGTGTCAGCTGCTGAAGCTGTCAGGTAAACTGGGCTCGACTTTGTGGCCAAATTAAAATTTGAGTCAAATTAAAATGTGCCCTGAATGTGTCAACTGTGACCACTTCCCTGCTCTTTATACAAATAAACACACACCTCATTTCTGTTTGTGAAGACCAAATCATGTTGTCTTTACCCAGTCTGAATTTACTTGTGTGTCCACATAAAATTTAAAAACCTTTTATTTCCATGTCACAGCAAACCATGCTGATATAAACTCACATTTATACATACATACATACAGACAGCCATGTGGACAAACTCTTCTTCTTCTTCTTCTTCTTCGTTTGCATTGGATGTTGCCAAAGTATTGCACATTTCTTTTTGGAAAGCAAATAACTACTTATGTAACGCTTAAAGCTTATTTCAATTTGTCAAACTTCAACCACTCTTTTTTCACAGCATTACTGGAGTTACTGAATATCAAATATAGCAATTATTTTGAAATTAATTCTTTTTTTCTGAGCCTTTGCCAAACAATTAATGTATTTCTAAGCCCTGTATGTAGGAGTTATTTGTCATTTTAGTTATAGCGGATGCACTCAACGAATCCAACAGAGAGAAGGTTCAACGGTGAATCAGAACTGCGTAAGCAAAAAGACAATTAAATAACACATTTTGAATTTACAACAAAAAAATGAACAATTCAAACCCTGGGATGCAAATGTTATAAAAAGATGAACTTGTTTATAAGGCGCAGGAGGTGAAATTAGCTTTGAAACCGTTATTCAGTCAGACAGTTTCCTGAGGATGAGTCCGTTAATACTGATGTCAGTTTTTTGTGAAGACAGACGTCAGGAGTTCCCAAGAATTCAGTCTGGATGTCCGGAAAGGTGTGGGGAGCAGCGTCAAAGTCTAGAGTGTCCTCCTCGTCATCATGAAGGTGTACCTTTGTCGTCACTTCCTGTTTGCGGGCTCAGCTGCTGCAGCAGGTCTTTGTAGACGCTGACCCGGCTGAGGAGAGGTGCGTTTTTTTCGGCTCGCAGCAACTTGGAGTAAACATTCTTGTACGTTTTCAACAGCTCCTCGTCTTTATTGCTGTAAACACACAGGAGTGAGCATAGTGAAGGTATAAAGGATGTTCCATGTTTACAGAGCCGGATGTAGAATAAGTTGTTGTTGGATTCTCGCTCACCTTGGTTTCCGTTTCAACGTGGTCATCAGTTTGATGAGCTGCAGCAGCAGGAAGGAGAAGCTCGGCTCGAACACGCCGATAAGCTTCCTCACTTCCTGGAGGTTGAGTCCTGAGGTGGGACCGGTGGCCAAGTCCTGAGACTGAGCCGAGTCTGCAGCGTGTGGTTCACTCGGCTGCAGCACGAGGAGAGACGGAGAAGGAAAGGTCAACGGGACAGCGCGTGTTGGAGAGAGGACAACAGAGAAAATCTTTGAGAAGATGAATAAGCACAAGAGAGCTTGTCCCGAGAAGACGGAGAAAACTGACCTCGCCCTGGTCCTCCTCTTCCTCCAGCTCGTTGTGAATGAGCTGGAAAGCATGACGACTTTCTGTCATGATCTCCAGAGCTCCCGTCAGGCTCTTCAGCTTCGCCCCGCTGCTGCTCTGACCTGTGGAAGCACGATGTGAAACATTACTGCAGGAGGCTGGGGACAGAACATTTGTGAGTTATGCAACAAAGAGTTTTTTTCTCTGTGGAATAATTTATATGATTTTAAATGAAATCAAGAGGGCACTTTCTCTTTTAAAGCTGGTTTCCTTCAAAATTCAAATTCATTAATTCAGAATAAGTATTAAGGACTGGTAGGAACGGTTGATTGAGGCTGAATATATGTAACACATGAATGACACATGCATTAAATATTTGTTTTGTTAATAACTACCCTAGTGATGTATGGAATATAATCAAAGTTTCTTTTTTTTATATCCTTAAATGTCTTATTACTTTTTAGGTTCTTGGGCTGGATCATAAACTGTGTTTGTTTTGCTATGAGGCTGTGTCATATTTTTGTCAGTTTGTTTGTTCAGTGTTTCAGATTTTTTTTGTGTCTTGTTTTCATTAATAAATATGGAAAATAGACTGTTTTCTCACCTGCCATTGTGAACTCAGCGAAGGCCACCCTCTCCAGGAGCGTGCGGAGCAGCTCACAGGGCGCATCTTTGAGGCTGAGGAATAAACAAACAGCCTTGCTGTAGTGAAGCTCTGCCAGGCTCCGATGCTGCTTCCTCAAGTGCTCGTCTCCCACCTGTCACACAATTAGAGCCAGGTGCACAGACACCCGTCAGTGAGCATTATACTGAGGCATCACCAGCAATTCTATTCCAGTCAGCCTGGCGTTCCTTTTTCTTTAAGCATGATCAAACAAGTGTCTATGTCAAAAGAGTGAGCCAAGGCATACGAGTGTTTGGTACGAAAAGCAAACAGATATTCAGAATAAATACGATTTCTTTTCACGATTTGCCACCTGGTTGCGGAAGCAGCTGTGGTACATAGAGGCCAGGCGGTGGTGGATGGTGGCAGCTCTGTACTGGTAGAGCGGCTGACGAGCCGACTCAGTCTGGAGGTCACAGAACTTCAGAGACTTCATCATCGCCTCCGTCACCTCTCGCTCAATCTGGGAAAAACACACGATACAAACAGAAAGATGGTGAACACTGATTTGAAGAAAACAGACTGAATCAAAATGTGAATATCTGTTAAAGCAGGCACCTGCTCCTGGGCCTTCCTGGACAGTGGGGCGTAGTCCTGCAGAAGTGTAGCCAGGGTGAAGTAGGTGGTGGACAGCTCCCAGTTTACACTGTCCCACACCAGTGGGTGGTTCGCTCGGTTTGCCAGCGACCTCATAGCCCGCAAGTAGTAATCTATGGCCTGGGTCCAAATGAGATAAAAAGTCCAAGATAAAGTGAGATAAAAAATAAAAAGATTACAAAGGAACAAATACTTATTAAGACGATAAGTGTTTGCCGTGGCACCTTGTTGTAGTAGAGTGCCTCTTCAGGGGAGAACTCCCCTCGGCTCTGGTCGCCAGAGACGGCGCAGTGAGCCTGAGCGCAGATCCTCATCAGTCGGCCGGTGTTACACAGCAGCAGGGCCGAGTTGGTGCTGTCCCTGATGGCTTCAAAGTCCTTCATACCTTTCTCAAAGTAGGAAAAACTTTTTTTCCACATCTCCTGTTCTGCTACGGACACAGACTTCTTTACTGGAGGAGGGAGAAAGATAAACCTGATTAGACACAGCAACATGGACAGAGACACAAGTAAGAGTGATCAGTTCTTAAAGTTGTGTTTGTGTCCGTATTTCTTTACTGATCTGAGTGCAGTGGTAAGCTAGCTGTCCCTATTATTCTGGGATATCGGTGACTGTAATCATTAAGAGTTTCAACTTCTACCCGACATACCTTCTTTCTCAGTCTGCATAGCGGCAGCCATGTTCATGTAGTACACTCCCATCTCATTGCGGATGTTTCCCAGCCGTCTGAGCACCTGAGCCAGTTGATCCGACTCCTGATCTTTCAAAGGCTCGGAGACGAGCAGCTCATACGCTGCCTCGTAACATTTACTGCTGACAAACAGCTGGTACTCCGGGTCAATCGACAGCTCTGTTGCCATGTTGAAGGCTGAAGGGTAGGGAAGGATACGATTGACAAATGAAATTGATTTCTATGTGTTTAACCCTAGTTTTAATACATCAGACAACAGAGGTGGACATTGTGTGTTGTGTATGATTGTCTCCAGTGAGTGACCTTGGCAGCTGCTCTCTCTGTTCAGGCTGTGCAGGATCTCCTGGTCCTCTTTGGTCTGGTAGCTGTACTCCTCCAGGTAAGCAGCTCTGTTGTTGGCGTTCTGGGCCAACATCAGCTGGATGTCTCCACACAGAGACAGACACTGGCTGTGGAACTGCAGCACCTGCGAGTGCTGTGTCCCGCTCACCGAGCAATAGGCATCTAGAGGAAACCGCAGAAGATGATGGAAAGAGAAATAGACGTTTGAATAATTTTTTTATTATTATGCTGCACATAATTTGAAAGGTTATGGAGCAGTTTCATGTACAATCTAATGAAAGGCCCTGATCTGTTTCATCATTCTGTTTTGAAATTATGATTTGCTTTGTGAATAAATAAAACATTATTTATGCTGTGAGAAAGAGATAAAACAAAGAAAGAATGAAAGAAAACAACTTCAATTGATGTTAAACAACCTTACCATAGCACTGCAGAGATAGCTTGATGTAGCGCAAAGCTCGGCCGTACTTCAGTAAGTTGGTGGCGGCATCAGACAGGACAAAGTAGGCCTTGGAGGCTTTGAGGAAGAGCTGCAGCTTCATGTGGTGCTGCCACGAGCCAGGGATCATCCCAGAGCGAGTCAGGTGCTTCTGGTCGCCCTGCAGGGGCCCCACTGCTGACCCACACATGATCACAGCCAGTTTGTAAGAAAGTAAAAAGACAGTGTATCATGACATAGTTGGTAAAGGACTGAGAACTGACCTCTCTCAAGAAGAAGAGAGATGCCTTTCTCGGAGGCGCAGGCTCCAATAGCATTTCTGTCTTCATATTTGAGAGGGATTGGTGTGTTGGGGTCCGCGGCTGGGAGGTCACTCTCCATCTTAATGCTTCCGTCCACTGCCTTCAGGCCCTGTGTTGTTTATCACAGCGATTATTAACTGGTAGGCGACACATCACATTATCAGTGTTGTATGTAAACATCATGCGGGGACTTGCCTTGAGTACGTAGCTCAGGACGTGTCTGCATCTCTCCTCCTTGTCTTGAGAAACGGGGAAAACTCCACTTGGCTGCAGAGATTTAAAAAGATAAAATTAGCTTCTTTCACTTATTTTTCCCTCCACTCTCTCCCTGTAGGTGTGTGTGATGGAAACATGTGTAGACATGCTCACTCTGATCTGGTGGGTAGATTTGTATTTCTCCGGCACAGACAGCTCCCCTACAGAGCGAATAACAGCAACAGCTTTACTGTCATCCTGTGGGTTGGAGCAGTTTCTGTAGGAGCCGTTCTCATCACTGTCCTCCGTCAACTCTGCCTCCTCGTCTTCCTCCCGGTCTTCGTCGCTATAGCTGTCCTCTGAGCCGCCGGCCCGGAGCGACTCTCCCCCTTCATCAGGGGGCTCGTCGAGCTGGAACAGCTCTGACAGCATGTAGTGGGCTGAGGCGATGATCTGAACAGATAGACGAGAGCGGATCGGGTTCAAAGAGTTTCACCTTCTGAATCTCTAATTACAAATAGCCACCTCTGCCCTATTGTAACTTAGAATTTCCTCTTACCTGCGGATGCCTCTCCTGATCCAGAAGCTTGACGCAGTTTAAGAGCAGCGTTCGGACGGTGCCATAGTGCTTCCTGTTCTGTCTCGCCTTCAGCATCAGGTTGCTGGCCACTCTGCGCCACAAACCACACAACAGACGAGAATCCATTACAGCTGACACACTTTACTGAATTCTATACGTGTCTGATTCAAACACATCTCACCTGGAAACGATGTTGGATTTTACAAGGGTTTCGCTTAAAAATTGTATTTAGCCATTTTTTATTATTTATCATTTAATATATATTGAAACAACAAATTACCATTAAAATACCCAAGTTGACTTTCAACGTTTCTTGCTACTAAAAGGGACTCTTACCTTTGTTGCATTTTTACACTTTTTGTGGATAAGGTTAAATTGGTATTAATAAGGTAATGACACTCTAAAATGCAAGACAGACCCACCAGGAGTTAAAGCAAACAATTATTTCACTCTCGTAATATTTAGTGAAAACTTCAACCAATAAAATTCTTCGGACCGAAGGACCTTATTGGCCGACAGACCTGTCTGTTTGCTGCATGGAAACAGACAGGAAGCCCGTCTGCTTCTTCTGGCGCATTCGGGCCCGCGTCATCAAGGCGCGTCCTCAACTATAGGGTTTGTTTTGATTCCACGGCAGACAGTAGCGAGTAGCGACCGAATCGACCGTAGCGACTGACGATGGCAGACCAAAGTGGTCCACGGCGTACTGAAACAGCCGCTCCCAGGGGGAAAAACAAAAGAAAAAACACAGCGGATGGGAACGAGGGGGTGGGGCATTGGAGGAAGGCGGGATGATTCGAATGTGCTGTAATTCTCAAATGCAACAAAGGTAAGAGTCCCTTTAAACTGACTCAAATAATGTTTCAGCCCTGGACTTTAACGCTTCAAAATGTAACTACTTTTCCGATAGAAACCTGCAGAACAAAGATGCTCTGTTGCTGAGTCTTTCTAAGATTCTTACCGGTAGAGTAACACAGCCACAGGGAGGGTGAAGGGATTCTGACATTTCCCTTCTTCAGCCTCCTCACACAGAGTAGTAAGATCATAAAGCTTCACGATGTCACTCCCACTGGCTGTGGGTTCAAAAAGTTCAAATTAGAAAACATCGAGAAACACATAGTGAACAGACTGAAGACGTCCTGTTTGTTTGTATCCCACCTTTAAAAAGCCAGTAGGTGTGACCTTCTTTGGTGCAGTTGGACTTTAGGAAGGAGAGGATATTTTGGGCGATGTCTTTCACAACCCTCGTAGAGAAATTCGAGTTCTCCAGATGAGGGATGTCCTCTGTCTTTATCATCTCGTATTTCTGTAGGGAACACCACAAAACAATGAAAAAGGTTTTATCAAAGTTTTATCTTTTTAAATAAACAGACCTACACAGTCTTTGGTACTTAAACCCATAATTTCTTATGGAATTTATTATCTATGGCAATAATTACTTGGATAATAATAAAACTGGACAAAAGGCAGCAGCCACTCACCTGAACGATGCCATTAAGGTGAAAACACATGACCAGTTCGGGGACATTGCACATCAGATTGTCGAGCCAGTAGTCGATACCTGTCAGAATGTTGATTGGTTTATTGTTGTCCCTGAAAAACAGAGAAAGAGGAGAAGAAGGAATTATTATTATTAGTAAATGGATGTATTATCTTTACAGTTCAGCTCAACCAAATTAAAACCTGACCTACTAACAACAATTCCCAGCATCTATCATCACTGTCCAGAGAAGTACGGTACTGTGTCACCACATACATTATACAGCCATATTTTATGAAAATATTCAGTATCTTGTTGTGGCAGACATGTTTTTTTAATTTCCTCTCTAAATAAACATTTATTTCAGAACCCGGATCAGAACAAACAAATGCCAACCTGAGTCTCAGACTGACGGCAGGATAACGACCACCTCCGAAAATAGGCATGTTGGATCCCACCAGCATGTGGATATCCTCGAACGTCCACATGATGTTTCTCACAAAGTCGTTTCTTAAACCCTGTCGAACAAATAACATCAAATGATATATTAACCATGAGCCACCACCTGTGGTCATTAATACCAAGAAGGCTGTAAACGTTTGTGTTACCTGACTGTTTTCCCCCTCGTTGAACAGAGTTGGGAGGTTTTGCTCTTCGAGTACAGCCGTCACTTGGCCCAGAGCAAAGTTGCTGTCCAAAGAAAAGCTTTCCTACATGTTTTATAGAAGCAACACTGTCAGTGTTAGTAGTGCAAACCAACATCTCACACAGTTATCAGCTTAGCACTCACCGAAGAGCCACTAGGTCAAAAAACGCTTGTTATTTGCTTAAACTAGGATTAAATCCTTATAAATTCACTTAAATCTTTTCAGCGATTACATTTTTATTTTTATTATTTATTATCAAGCATTTTTTAATTAATTCTTTTTTAGATTTTTCCCAACATGATTTCACATTTCTCAGAGATTTCATCGGACCTGCTTGGCAGCGTCTGACTCTTCTGCTTCAGACGGCGTGCTGGTGAAGGAGGTGGGCCATGTAGAATTGAACACCTCTGTCTCGTTCTCCACCTCCCCTTCATTCAGGTTGTCTGGTACAGGCTCCGCAGCTCCATCACCATTTATACTGCAAGAAACACAGTTAGATCCATAGTGTTGACAGAGGAAGGCTATGAGAGATGCACAAGAAGAAGTGTATCCTAACAGATAACTCACCTGTAGTAGAGGAACTTTGACAGGATGGCTCTCTGATACCAGTGCTCTTTACTCTTCTTTTTCCTCTGCCACTTCTCATCTATTAGCCGCTGGTAAAACTCTTTTAGCCATGTCCAGTCTCCGGTCTACAAAAACACAGGTAGCAGGTAAATACAATCACTTTAAGACATTTTTTAAAACATAGAACAACAATCCCAGTAAGGATGTTTCGTTGACTTGTAAAAGAAAAACCCTGCTCTACCTGAGAAGACCTCATGAAGAGCTCTTGAATGTCCAGGTCGTCCAAAAGCAGGGTCCTCCCCACGCGGTGAACGGCCATGCTGACGTGAGACTTGCTGTAGGGAATCTTCAGAAGCTTCTTGATGTTCTGAATTTGAGAGAAAACAAAGTTAATGACAGCTGTATGAACATGTTTCAGAAACAAATGTCAGCGCCAGAGCGGCTCCACAAACCTCAGAGTCTGACACCACGTCAACATCGTCCCCGATGCAGTCAATGAATTCGTAGGCCATCCCAAAACTACAAAAGGAGAAAAGGAACTTAATCACAACAGTGTTTGCAAATGGTATTATGGATAAAGGCTCAGACTGAATAAAGATTTATCAGAATCCATGTTTTATCCACTGATAATCACAATAATTGAGAATTGTCAGATATGCAGCGAGAAGTTTTCCAGTCCTAGTTTTGTAAAATTATTGAAAAAAATGTAGAACGCATGGAGTCAATAGAGCAGTGAGTAACAATCAGTCTTCATGAGTGTGTTCTGACCATCAACAGAGGCCATCTGCCCAGCAGGTTTCCACAATTAAGCAGAGCACAAAGCATGACGCGTTGAGCCTCTAATTTAAACCGTGACTTTGACTGACTAACCAGAGGTGTTTATAATACTTAGTGTTGCCTAATTGAAACAAATAGAGTAGTCAAAACATTATATTTAGAACAAAACAGAAACAGTTCCGCAGCACACACGGCACTCTGTAACTTTTCAGATCACAGCAGCCTCACATTAGTGTGCTACATATCAGTTGTAGTAATATTATTATTCAGGATGTTATACCTAGAGAAAGGTTTGCTCTTGCTGCTGGAGCCTAGTACTGTGGTGCCCGCGCTGCCCAGCCGAGGGTTTTCCCTCAGCCAGTTGGCGGGAGGCAGCTTCAGGTCGGTCTTCTCCTGCAGCAAGGCATAGCTGGTCAGTGGAGGGGCGGCTGAGTACTTCACCACAGCACAGCTCTTGATTTCAGTGCTGCCTGAGCATATGGCCGAATCCTACAAAATAAAACACCATGATTTAGATAGATCAGAGAACTCAGACAGTATTTCAGGTTTTTCCCCATTGTACAAAACATTTTCCATGGTTTCCACACACAAAACGTATATGCAAAGCTGGGGAAAACTATTTATGTTAAAAAGATTTTAATAATTGCAAAGTTGTTGGAAATTTGCCACCCTTGACATACAATATCATCCCTGAAGGAGGCCATGATCTTCGGAAAAAAACGGTCAAAATCTAGTTTGAAAACCTGAAAGGAAATTCTATTTCCCCAATATATTTGTTTGTTTTTAGCAAGTCTGACTGTACAGTTGTGTCAGGTATCGATGTTGTGAAGTCTGTATATGTGTCGTTGTGAGAGGAAGTGATAGAAAGAGGAAAAGATTAAAGCCAGGACCGTGGCTTTATAATTAAATAGAACTTTGATGATCTTTATATTGATTCAAAGGCAGTTATAGCACTGTGTGTGTATCAGTTCAGCGTAAAGCGCTAACAGGCAGGAAGACGATGTGCAGAGGGTTGTTAGTCATGATTTTCATTCACACAGCTAAGAGAATATATTTATACCAGGTCTGAACAGGGTCCAAAGGGGCCCAGTGAGAGATATTAGCCCCGGGCCCCTCAGGAGGTTAATCCGGCTTTGACCGTTGTGCAAACTGTTTTAACACTAAAAAGGTGACAGTGACACACAACACCACACACAACAATGACTAACCAACAGGAAGCTAGTTAGATAACCATGTCAGATCATCGAAGCATGTTTCTGTTACTTACATGTTTGCTGTTTTCCCCTGAGCAGGTGGGCTCTTCCGTCACATTGTCCCAGGGGGTCCCAGGCTCCCTGTCCCCAGAGCTCATCCCGGACACAGCACCGTGGATCCGGCTGATCCCTCAACAACCCGCCAGCCTGCACATGTTGACACGGAGGACACATGAGACAGAGGACGATCAAGTGCTAGTGATGGCTTTAGTTTGCTATGCTAGCTCTGGCAGGCTAGCTAATCCCAAATAGCACCGCTGAGCCGCAGCGCTGTGAAAATAAATAAAACATGATGTAGTTAAACAACACTGGATTTAAAGTTACACTCACATGAGAAGCTGCTGCTGCTCAGTTAACCTCAGTCACATGTATTTAAGGGTTTGAATGAGGCTGTAGCTTCTCTCTCTCCATCTGTTGTTGTCAGAGCACACGTTGGTCCACCTGTTTCAGCTTCAAAACTCTTCGTCTGGTTCCTATCAACCGCCGGAATTCATCCCGATGCTACAGTAAAATACAAACAATATATTTTAACAGTGAGTGATATAAATTAAAGCTCAAGTCGCTGAGTGTGTCTCGGTCAGAGCGATGTACTGTTAAATGGCATGAACCGGAAGTACTAAGAGTTGGCAGCTCCAGCTTTTTCTAGAAAAGTTGAGTACATTCTGTTCTGGTGGCTTTTATTTTGAAAAGCACTGACAGGGCTTGTGCTTATTGCCTTCTTTAAATTATAAAATAAAACAATAAAAGTGTGTTTGAAGGCAGTTAAAGTCGAGTTTAAAACATTTAATTTGCACTGGTGGAAAGAAATTAATTAAGATATTTTTGATACTTTCTACTTCTATATTTTATTCTAATATTACTACATTGTGCTCAAACTGTTTATCTACTTATACTGCATTGTATTTGTTTGGCAGCTTTAGTTACAAACTAAAGTGCAGATTCAGATTATACTATTTGTTTTATAAGATTATAGTGTGTACTTTACAGGGGCCATTGGGTTTTTTGATCAATTATCAATTATTAATCATCAACATTATATTTATGGCAAAGTGTTGTTTATAAAATGTTACTTTTGTTATATTTGTGTGGAAATCAAATTAATCGTCAACGACTAATTATAATTCGATTATCAAAGTTTGTCTTCGGCCTATTTGACATTTACCGTAACATCACAAATAGACTTGGGTTATTTAAGTGCGGCTGGGTTGACGGGGTTTACACAGACGACGGATCACATGACCGCAGAGATGGCAAACTGGAAGAATCACGTGAGTGCTCGGTTGCGTCAGAGAGACCAAACTGAGAAACTGCCTCATGTCGGGGATTTTACGACACGTAAGATCAACATTAGTCCTTCCTCACTTTTTAACATTGATGCTCTCACTGTCTCAGACCGTAAGAACACACGTTTGTTTTCATTCTAGTGTCTCAGCTGGAGGAACGTTTTGAAATCCGCAAACAAATCCTGGATGATGTTCTGTGTAACAGGTTAGAAATGCAGAATTCCAACTTTATCCAACATTTGTTCATTTTGATTTATAAAACTTGACTTTTTCTTTTCAGCTCTCAACGAGATGGAGTAGAAGTTGGAAAAAACACTAAAATCCTTCATCTGCAGCTGAGAGAGACTGTGCAAAAGGTGGATAAAATAATATGAATCAAAAATATTGAGCTATGCAACAACAGCAGTTTCCTGTAATTAAATAAATGCAAAAACTTTTTGTGGTTTTTAAACTTGTAAAATAATCTAAAAGCCACAAAGTTACAGCAGAGAAAGAAATTGAACCACATTATCATCTGTGTGTTCAGGCGTTGACCTTTGAACTGATCGCTCCTTCCATTATCCACAGTTTAATCAACTTGTTCTTTTGTCGCCCCAGTTTTCTGACCTTACCACCGTCCTGTGTCTGAACGAGGCTGAGCTGCAGTACTTGCAGTCACGGTATGTTATGGACGACCATAGTCATCATAAAATATGATCTTCAGAAACTGATGCTCTGTTGTTTGTTTGGTCATATTTAGACATACCTTTCAAACAGGCTTAATTTTATTGTTTCAAATCCTAAAAAGTCTAAAAAGTAAGTGTTGTCTTATCAGGCCGATACATTTGTAATGCAAGGAAGGAATTTAATAAAATATAAAATATAAATATGAAATTCAGCCTCCATCTTCAACCTACAAACGTTCATACAATCATTTACTCTATTGGACATCATGTTGAAGAATTCATAAATGGTCATCTTGAAAAAAAAAAAAGTCAATAAATGTGTGTCTTTTGACATAAAAATTTTGTATAATGACAGAACTACATGAGTCAAATTAATTGTCAAGCCAGTCTAACTAAACGGTTAGAGTTAAAATAAATCCTTATTTCATTACTTTTTTTATTTCAGTGTGTCCCAATCCCGCCAAGAGGCACGTACCCTGGCTAAAGAGGTAGAGTGTCAGTCCAAAGAGTTGGCCACCAACCGAGTGGAGCTGGAAGGACTAAAGGAAACTTTGATGCAGGCTCGGAGAGAGAAAGACGAACAGTTGCAGAAGAAGAACGATGCACAGGAACGGTAAGAGAGGTGGATGTGTGATCTCAAAATAAGAGTTAGCTCACTTGCAAATGACAACATGAGCACAGTTTGAGATATTATTAAGTTGTCCATGATTCCTGCTTTTCATCAGGTGGCAACGTTTGGCCAAACAGCTGAAGAAGCACCACCAACAACAGGAAAAAGAAAAATCATTACATGTCGACTCGTCTCACTGAAGAATTTAAAAAACCCCACCATCTGAGGTGATTCATGAATTACACAATTTTTCAGTCAGGGTACCATTTCCAAAAATACTACCCAATGTTTATTTGCAAAATTTTTACCTGGGATCTTTAATAGTTACATTTTAATACATTTTAGAATAGCTAATTGTATTAAAAATAAATAAGACATGCTTGTTGAGTTCAATATAAGTTGTAAAATTGTATTATATAGTTCATAAGTTGTTGATAAGTTGGTTGTCATTGTAATGTATTGTTGTGAAAAATAAAGTAACTAAACTTTTTGTTTAAGTGGATTATCCCTCCTTCAAAGAAACATTTTCTTGTAACCCTCAAACATTTGATTTTATTTAATCAACTAAATACATTTTTAATGGAATTAATTTAATCTCATCCATTGCTGAAGTGCAGAACTCATCTGTCAATACTCGCATACACAATCATACACGGGGGTGTCCATTATCCCAACTAAGCTTTTATTCAACAAAACTACCTTTTATTGCCTAATACTAAGATTTTTGCTAAGCAACTCCTTTTCTCTTAGGTTCAGGGTGACATTCATCATAATGGAAAACAAAATTGGATCAATGACTCTGCCCTGAGAAATACCATATTCCACCATATACCTTCCTGATGAAGCAGTCCCAATTCTTGAGTAAAATTATCAAATCAAAACTCTTTGATCCAATTTATATGTTCTACCTGTGATCCCTATCGTGTTCACTTTAATCTTTAATCCATCCAAGCCGTATTATAAGCCTTTTCTATACATCATAAAACCTGGTTATTCATACGGCCTAGTTTCCTACTTTGTTATTGTGTCTTTTATCTTTGTTTGTTTATCTGACTGATTTGAGAATCAAAGTAAACTATTTATCCTTTTATTTGATAAGTGGAAGCTGGTTTTGGTCAGAATTCCGGTTCCACATCTCCCTGACAAATTGAGCTCAGTTTCCAGGTTATTTGTTTGGAGCCTGTTTCCATAGTGACGAGTGTTGTGCATTGTTCAGTTAAGTTTATAGGCGTGCATGTGTTCGGTGCGTTGGTAAAATCACCCAGTTGATAAAAATGGTAAAAGGTGGAAAAAAACCTTCAACGAGCAAGGAGGGAAAATGGGTAAGGAATTCTTTATTTTAATCACAACATCAAGTTTAAACTTGAACAAATAATCAGCTTTTCTCTTTCATTGTTCTCAGTTTGCTCACACAGTTTTACTAGAGAGTAAAGGAGAGGTCAGGCAAGACCGTAGGACTTGTACAAGCACTGGGATCATGCTTTGTCAGGTTGAAACCTCGTTGTCTCAGGCTTTGAGCATTGAACGCTATCCTAAATTGACAAGTCAAAAGGTGTGTATGTGCAGTAGATGATACTGTATCACTGGTTATTTTATACACACTTCTGTCATGGTCCTTGCACTTCATATCAAACTAATTTTGAAAAACTGCCTTCTCAAGTTGTCTGGGTTCAGTTGTCTGAGTTTTTTCTTCATGTGTTTCTTCACAGAAATCCAGGGAGTATCCACTCTCAGACCATGACAACAAGCACTCCTTAATAGATAACATTGCTCTCTTCACTCTTGTGAGTACTAGGAGAAATACAGAGCATAACAAAATGTTACCATATCACAGCTTGAAAGGAAAACATTTGTTCTCTGTGTCATGTTGGTGCACTTCAGGGTGGGGGACTGAGAAAGTGTCCCGACGAACGCAAGGAGCAAAACTCTCACTTCACCCTCTGCCCCGATGGAGCTGCCAGCGGGACGTCAGACACTGGAGGGAACGTCTCCGGCTACGACACAGACTTCAGGGTGAGGCCGACTGCTGCTTTTTCACCGGGCTACAGCCGGTTCACCCGCGACCACCAGCAGAAGGCTGCAGAGGCAGCTTCAGCACGGGCAGGCCAGCGCTTCCTGTGGTTTGGACGACATGACCTGGAAGAGACCCCACAGAAGCAGTGCGCCCTCAGTTCCTCAGCCATTCCTTTGTTCAGTCTGGTGCAGCCTGATGCACTAGATGGCGTCGACGAGGAAGTCAGGTGAACACTGATGGTTCAGCAAACTCAATTATTTGCATAATAACAAACAGCAAATCAGGTGTGACAGGCCTGTGAATAATTTAATGTGTGCATTTTAATCATAAAAACGTCTGTAGTGACTTAAAAGTTGTTATGTGCTTGTGTGAGATGGACAGACTACTATGTAGAGCTTACTGTAAAAGTGTAACAGGTTCCTATGACCTCAGCAACTCTGTGACTTGTGTACCAACATTTCAGGCAACTATCTGAGTTATTTTCCTGACTGGAGATGCATTTTTCCAGTCACAAACACATTCTTCTGATTATTAACACCGCACGAATGCACCATCAGTCTCTTAATCAATCATGGATGGGTTTTCCGGTGTCACGTGCAATGAACCTATCAGAGTGCCATTTCCCCCTCCCCTTTAAAAGTCAGTTGTGCTTGCACCTTGATGGATTGCTCTTGTAAAGGCTAGATTGTAATAAAGAGAGGAAACAGATTTACCTGAAGTTAAACCTTGTTGTTTTTTTGCCTATGTAGATGCACATGATCATTTTTGATTAATACTGTGTAGTGGGGTATATCGCATGGTCCACTGTAGGATCTGGACTGATGGGATACCACAGTTTAGCCAGCAGGGGGCAGCAGGCCTGCATGAGTTATTGTTAATGCTGATCACAATCCACTGTGTTGCTCTGCAGCCAAGTTGTGTGAGAAATGTAACAACCAAAACCCCTGAGTAATGGGCATGATCAGGGAGGGGAAACGTGGGGGTAAATAATTATTTAAAAAAAGAATCCGGTTATTTTTAATCATTGCATATGAACACGAAGACATTAAATTAGACCATGTTAAATAAATTAAGATTGAATTGAGTCATGATGCAAGGGTTTATTTCACCCCTGGGGATGAAAGGGAGGGATATGTGTGTGTGAGTGTATGTGTGCCACCCTGAGAGAAGGAGGAGGAGGAAGCGTGGGAGCGAATGACAGCGAACACTGCTCAGAGAAAAGCACTTAAGTGAAAAGTATCCTCAACCACTCCAATAGCTGATGTTTTCTCTAGAGTATGTTCTGACCAGCTGCTTTCCTTCTTTAAGTACTCATCGGGGAGATGGTTCTTTTTTCTTTTCTTTTTTTTTATCTCAAAAGCTTTCTTTCAGCTGGAGTAATTAGCTGATCCACATACAGGGCCGACCTTGTAGGCGTTGTTTTGTTTCTGAAAAGGTGAAGTACAGGTTTTATACAGCGAGACAAGAGAGCTGCGAGACATCCCTGTGGAGGAGCCGTCCTTTGTGATGAGAGGATCTCGCTCATCGCTTCTGCCAAAAATAACTGATTCCTGGATGCAGGTGCACGTCTGACTCCAAGCTGAAAGGGCAAGGAGCGACCATATCTTTGATGAAACAAGTGAACAAGAGAAATAAGAAGGTTGCCTGCTCTATTAAAACTCTTTCATTGCCACATGACACCAAAACACAGGCCTGTACAGCTGTTAACAAATTAATTTGGTGTTTCGATAATACTTAAATTCATCTAAAACACTTTTTTAAATAGGTGCGGAGGTGTTGACAAGAAGGAAAGGAGTGTTTATTGCTGCGCCACACCAGTGCTTGTGTTTGATTTGGTTCCGTCTATATAGCGTCGACTGGTTGTCTGCCACCTCTGTCCCTGTGGGTGCAGTTTTCAGACGGCACTTCTCCACTCTGGACTTGCCACAACTTGAACAACTCCTCCGCACATGAAGCCACCGACACTTCATAATCACAAGCTCTCATTAGCTCGGCTGGAAGAGCAGTATGAGGCTTTTAATACTTTACAAGGAGAGTGAGAACCTCTTAGGAGAGAACCGCCGTGTCAATCTAAGCCAGTACATGTGGGGGTGTGTAGTGTACCTACTGTATACACACCGTGTTCGGCGAGGATGTATGTGTTTTATCACGTCGAGGCAAAACCACAAGCACGCGGCGTGTAAATAACATTTTCTTGGTGGAATATCAAACCTTCTCCCAAGGACAAAAGACACATCTCTCCGTAAACAAGCATTCAGCCGCCAAAGCCCTGCACTTCATGAATATTAAATCAGACACTTTGAATCCTAGCTCTTTGGTGTTGGGAGGCCCGAGTCTGGATTCTTACCATTTGCTGTGATTTATTCGCAGGTGCATGTGTCTCTTTGATGTGTGGAGTTGAGAGGTTTTGCACCTGTTAGACAGGAGAAACAAATGCTTTGAAAACAAGAGCTGGATTTGCCAGACAGTCAAAATAACAGCGACAGAGGGAAGATATGTGTTGCTATGGTACATTGTGTGTGTGTGTGTGTGTGTTCCAGGTATTACTCATGTTGTTGGGACCTAAATCTGTTTACACATTCACATTGTTGGGACTTGTCTTCCTTATGGGGACAGTAAAATTTGTTAAATTTGGTTAATTGAAAAGAGGAAGAGTAAGGGTGTGTTTGTGAGTGTGTGTACTTGTTCTTACAACTGCACGACCATTTTGAGCGTAGTGAGGATATTTTGGTCGGCCCTCAAATGGCTGTTTGAATGTTAAGACTTGCTGTTAGGGTTAAACTCAGGTTCATTTTAGGTTGGGTTTAAAACGCAGCACAAACAGGCACATGGAACCCCCGGTTTAAGTTAGGGTGATTTGAGATATCTAAGGTTAAGTTAAGGGGCTTGGGAATGCATCGTGTCAATGGGGGTCCTCACTAAGGTA
Organism: Limanda limanda; assembly: GCF_963576545.1. Classification (NCBI taxonomy): domain Eukaryota; kingdom Metazoa; phylum Chordata; class Actinopteri; order Pleuronectiformes; family Pleuronectidae; genus Limanda; species Limanda limanda. The sequence goes on along the minus strand of NC_083650.1, from coordinate 8,061,269 downwards.
GAAGTATGTGTGTTTGTGTGTGTGTTGAGGCTGCAGTTTTGAACCTCTGTCGTCTGCACAGCAAAATCACTTTTGTCAAACAAACATCTACCTTTATTTTCCTCATGCCAGATTTGGCATCTATTCTGACATTACCAAGTTGTGCGTGGCGTTTTTTGTCCATTACCTATTCATTTTGGACTTGAAAGGAGAGTTGCCATGGAGATGCTGCCGTTAAATCACATATCACAATGATCCTTCTTGCCAATTATAACCAACATGCGGCTTCCCTGATTTCTTTAGATTTTATTTTCCTCTTTTCTTTTATCCTTTTTAATAATGTGTCATGGTTCATGTATGACTTTATGAGTTACATGTCCATTTTTTAGCTCTCAGCATCCTGTCTAAATAGCTTCTCTAAACTCCCTTGGCCGGGTTTAACTAGCCAACAGCAAGTCTCCTTCCAATCTCCTGTCACTCATTCAACTTCCAATCCGTCCAATTCCCAGGCAGTGTGTTTTTCCTTTTTTTCTTTCAGCCAGCCAGTTGGTTAGAGTCCCCTGGCAGCCTATTGGTCCTTGTTCCTGTAATGGTCATGGGCCCTTCAGAGTCTGAGGGTGGCGATAAAGGTGGCTGACTATCTCATATCCACAGAGGACATGATAACATCCTGAGAACATTCCCATCCCTCCAGTTTGTTCAGTGGAGATAAGCGCTCCATCCAGGCTGAAACGTCTCTCTGCACTGTACATGCGTGTTTGACTCTGGAGCTTGTTAGCCGCGGTCCTGCTCTGGCCTCCCATGATGCACCGGGGCCGTCTAGCCGCCTGGCATCGCGGCGTCATGGCCTCAGATGACCAGACCTATCCTTGCACTGAAATCACATTCCTCCATGTTTTTTTTTAAACCTCCGACACAGTTTGCATGCTAATTTGTGTGTAGGTGGTGAGTATAATTACATTAGGTTGGTTGTAAACAAAGACCTTCAAGCAGCAGTCTGTTCCGCTAACCCTCTCTCGAGAGAACAAGAAAATAGTTGATACAGGGATGAATTCATTTTTCACGCTTAGTTTGTGAGCCTTGCTGTGATTAATTAGCAAAAATGTATTAAAACGAGTTAGAAACAAATGGACTGGTTTCAGTTATTCCATATGTATTTAGTATGTTTCCTAAATGCCAAGCAGAATCAGTTGGACTCCTGATCTTGGGTTTGGAGATTAAAGGGCGACAGTGCACAGGCAACAGACGTCTTAGCTCCAGCAGTGTTTCACTTTGACTTTCCATATTTGTGGAAATATTACCATGTATTTCATCACTACTTTACAAGCTCATTTGCTCTGCTCCTTCACAACCTCCACATCACAGCAATTTGATCTCATTAGGTAAAATGATAGATCTGTCCCAATTCACAGATCAGAAGCTGGGCCCACCCCACACACACACGCAGCACAGAATCTGATTCTTCAAGCGGTCTCTCCTACTTGAATGAAATGGAGGCTGTTATTTCAGGAACCTGATAGAAAATTACGTCAACGAGTCACATTTGAGACAGTCCTCTAATTGTGAGAGACAAGGGCAAATGAAACAAAGTGACGCCTCAGACAATTTAGCTTGAATTTTGCTCCGTTGCACATAATCTCTACAGTTTATTGTAGTCAGCTTTGGAAACTGCTTCATCTCACATAAACATTCACGGTGCTCTGTTTCTGTAGGATGAAGCAAAAAAAAAAAAAAAAGCATCCAGAGACCTCACAACAAGTCTAATTAACTGTTTTCACACTTATTCTCCAGTCAAAGGGGTAAATCTGTCTCATTTGCATTCTATCGGAGGCAGTGAAAGTGCGGCAGTGTCTTTTACAGGATGCTGTGACTGTGTCAGAGGCTTTATAATGTACTGGAGTATAATTAGATGCGAGCGCGGTCAGAGCGGTATTGTTTGATTATATTGTTCCATCTGAAAAGCTGTGTTAAAATACATGCTGATGAACTGTGGGCACACTTGGTGGATGAGGTACTTACAGTGCGATGGCACACTCTTCACAATCTGACATTATTACCGAATGTAAATTACACTCCCATGAGCCGCTCATTACAATATCCCGTATGTAGAGTGTGTTGTAAGATGTTAAAGTCTCCGTTAACATGATCCTCTTCTTCCTTTCTGCTGCTGATAATGATAAGTGTTGTGCTGGTGATGTTGATGATAAATTAACAGCACTTCTCCTCAAAGAAAAAGGATGAAAGATGTGAAGTGAGGTTAAATATTGATATAAAATCCTAGGTGCTGTGGCTACAGGGGTATCTACCATGGTGATTTACACCAGTTATTCTGAGTAGTAGCATTATTTGACTGAATAAAAGATGGATGAATGAACGGACTGTCTGAATGAAGATCTTCACAGTTTTATTTTTGCTTTAAGAGACTGTAAGGCAAGTGACATATGTGTTGTGGTGAGCACACAGACCGAGTAAAAGGAAATGATATGCAATAAAGTGATTTAAGGGAGAGAGTGTGATTCAAGGTTGCAGTGAAATATTCATTCCAATGAAGCAAAGAGTGGGGCAGCATAAGAATAACCCGTCTTTAAAGATTAACATAACCCTTGGAGGTGTTATTGTATCCCCGTAACCAAGTCAAGACTTGGGCAGGTGCAGAGCAGCTCTCCTCTCCCTGTGAGTTACTGCATTAAGTCCCTCAAATTTAGTAGCACAATCATGAGCCTCCCGTTCGCTCTCTGGAGTAGGAGAATCGCTTTGCATTTTAAAAAGGTCAAACACTCAGATCTCTGCCAGAAGGAATTGAGGGAAGAAATAATGTCTCTCTGCAGAAATATGCAGTCGCACACTACTGATCCTCTCAAATACCCACTGTACAGTGAAGAGATTAGAGGGTGTGTGTGTGTTGACTGTCATCCTCTAACAACTACTGTATAAACAAAAAGCAAATCACACTATCAGACCCTGATATAAAGAACATTTAATAATCCACAGCACTGTATTGGTTTAGTAGAACCAGATTCGTATGCCAGTGGGAGACAGTGTAAATCCTACTGCATGTTTTTCATTCTGGATTATAATATACAATAAATAATATAGTATTTCGCTTTTAAATGTGCAGGGAGAAAAAAACGACGGCAGCAGCGTTTTTTGAAAAGGGGCTCCAGATTCATCCATTAAAATGATCATGATGTATGGTGATTTAGTGTTGAAATGGTGAAAATGTTTTTAATACCTTTCCAATATCTTTTCAAGACACTTCTCAGGTGTTGTTCTATCACATAATTAAGTAGAAGTGTAAAGATCGGAATAAGGAACAAATGGAAAACCTTGGACTTACAAGAAATTCAGCAAAATGTAAGAAAAACAGCTTTTTATTGGATTAAATCTAAAGCGACAAAGCAGATTTTAAACAGTTCTTATTCTAAAAGTGACATGAAGAAGGAAATAAAAAAAAAGTCATCTGGTGAATTAGGACACCAACACATGTTTGTCATTTTGAATATTAAATAATGTTCCAACCCTTTAAACTGTCCTGTTACTGTTTGACTGTTGTTTTTGGTTTGTATTTAAAAGGGCCTATGTGCTTATTTTTATTCAGTGGCCTGTCATCCATCCCCTGTTTCGCCATAGTAAACATATGCTTCTGTCGGTGTTCCCTGGTGGCCCACGTTGGACTGGAGTGCTTGGGTTCATGCCCAGTAGCTGCATTGTGCGGGAGACAAAATGGCCACAGGGAAAAAATGCTCTCCGGACAGGGCCAAGAGCCCCCAGGCCCGGGACCACACACTAGATGGTACAGAGTTCACAGCAACAGAAGCTATGTAAATGATTAATCTATTGCTTTATTTGTCTTTTGAGGAACGCTCCATGTATACACTGGACAACTGGAGGTGTTGGGAAACTATGCAGAGAGGGAAATGACGGGAAAATCCAACGACTATCCCTGCCATCTGCTCCGTGTTACGTGTTCTATGAATGAATGGAGGGTTCACAACCAGTTTACTTACTGAGACTGGAACTAAACATAAGGGAGGGCTGTAGATTGCATGTTTTAAGCATGACATCAAGGCACAGCTGCAGTCGCTGCTATCTGCACCTGTAGCATGTGGAGGGAAAAAATGCACTGAGTCAACAAGCGGTTGAGTGTTGCAACTAAAGTCCATTAAACACAGCCATACTCCCTTTAAACCAAACACAAAATCTGTACAACAAATCTTTTTATTAGTATTTTTCTTGTAAGTAGTTTTTGTCAATTGTGTTTCCCCAATGGTCCAAATAACTGTAATAATTTGTGTGAGAAATAGACTAAATCCATTATTAGTTTAACAATACATTAAAGGAGGTCCTTGAGCTGCATTTACCAGCTGTTAGTAAGTTCAAGTAGAGAGCCAAAGTGAAAACCTAACCTCCAGTGTTTAAGAACATTTACATATGTAGTTTACATAATACGTCATATGTAAACATTTATGTAAACATATAAGTTTACATAAAAGTCTCATTTATTATTATCTATGGACTTTTATGGTGGAGACAATAAGATATGTTGATATAACAATCAGGTTTCATGCTGTTCGACCTGACACTAGATCAAGTGACACGTACAGAATGCTAATAACATTACCAAGCAAATAACAGGTTTGGTAGCTAACGAAAATATAACGTAAGGTCGTAAAAAATCCTCCTAACTCTGAACTGTTGAGGCACTACTAACTCATAACATGCCTGAAATGAGAAAACCTGAAAGGTAGCTTATTGTGTACAGCTAATCTTTTTCATCTTCATTTATACTAACAAATAATATGGAGAATCACTAAATTTGAAAAGAAAATTTAAAGAAGTCTCGAATACAACTCTTCTTCTGATCACAGCAGTCTAACTAATAAGTGTCAGTGTGATGTGTGTTAAACTAAAGTTTTGCTATAGTCTCCAAGTTACAGGGGGGGGGGGGGGCAGAGGAAAAGAAAAAGGCTAAAGGGAAATATGTCACAACACCACGTCTATCTGTTTTCTAGAATATTCCCACTGTCCCGTCTGCATCAACAACTGCGAGAGGTGTCTCACCCCAGTGTGTGTGTGTGTACATGTGTGTGTGTGCATGTGTGTGTGTGTGTGAGAGAGGGAGAAGTGGGCAAAGGCTCCGCCTCACTCCAAAAACGAGAGGGAGGAAAAAAGGGAAAAGCAAACTGATACACACCTTTCTCTCTCTTTCTCACTCTCTCTCTCGCTCTCTCTCTCCCCCTCACACACTCTCACTCAGTGCCTCTCTCTCTCTCTCTCTCAGTTGTGGCAGGAGGAAAAGAAGAGGAGTGTTTCTGAAGTAAACAGCAGGATAACCACCACCAGCACGACCACCAGTACCAGCGACCACCGGGGCTACTTCCCCTTGCGCGCTAAACAACACACGACACCGGGCTTCGCGCCCCCCTGCGTCCGGATATTGTCCCGCTCGCGGTTCAGGATTAAGTTTCTTCTTCTCTTCACATCATCATCTGAAGGTTGGATCATCATTCGGGAAAATGCGTAGCCTGCGACGCTATGTGCGGAGCCTCCGAAGCCTGAAGTCCCAGTGAACACACAGCCGAGGTAAGATTAGCGAGAAGGTGGCGGAAATATGTGGAGTGTGTATGAGTGTGTGTAGGGTTGTGTGTGTGTGTGTAGGGTTGTGTGTGTGTGTGTAGTTCAGTCCATGTGTCCCTGCGCCATCAGCGAGCAGGGACCAGGGAGGGGGGGGAGCAGACATTAGCTGATACTCTTCATGGGGATGTGGGAATAAGGTTTATGAAGTTCCCTAATGAGCCTCCTGGATAATGGGGAAGATATTAAACATGCAATAATGAGTGATTTATTTTTTAATTAGCGATGGTCTCTTATTAAAAATCTATATTCACACGATTAATACTTTAAAAACATTTGATATACACTTGAAGAGGGGAAACTAAAGTTCCCTAATGAGCTGGGCACTTGTAAGATGATGGTGAACATATTCAAATCAACCATAAGTGTTTTTTTTAATCAATATTGCCTTTTTATAAATCAATAGTTATGTTATTTAAAGAATGTCTTAAATACACATGAAGAGTTTAAGCAAAAGTTTTTTTGATGTGCTGGGCACGTCTAAGCTAATGTTGAACACATTCAAAAACCAATAGGGATCAATAGTAAGTGGTTTACTTTCTCATTAGCGATAGCCTTTTAATCAAATGTGTATTTATATGATTAATTCCTTTTTAAAGAATATTTGATTAACACTTAGAGTTTAAGCTTCCCTAACGAGCCGGGCACTTACAAGGTAATGGTCGACAGATTAAAAATCCAATACTGAGAGTTTTATTTTGTAATTACTTCTAATTAAAGGTGTATTTATGTGTTTGATACCTTTTTTTTTTAAAGAAGATTAACACTTGGAGAGTTGAGGCAAAAGTTTGGTGCAAAAGCGGCCGCAGCATTTCTGGGTAGCATGTGTATAACCGAGCACATCCAGTGTGAACATCCACCCACTTATTAATGAGCGCTTAATTAGTGACCCAATCAGGCGTCCACATGGGCAACCTGCACATTTTCCAACAGCAGCAGATTTCTTCCTTTTCCCAGGTTTGACAGGCACAGAGTGTCATTGCATTCTGAAAAAGCCAAATCTCCCTCTTCAGTTTTTTTTTTTACTGCATTTGGAGGCTCCTGTGGAAGAAAGCTTCAAGTGGAGGAGGAGGAGGAGGAGGAGGGTGGCTCCATTGTCTGGCCACTGAAGGGGTGGGGCCTGAGGCTGTATGCAGATGTGCTGCTGGCAACGGACATCTGCTCCCCCCCCCCCCCCTCCTCCTGGGCATTGTCACAACAGACCAGGGGGAACTTAAAGAGAGGAGCCTGCCCGCGGAGAAATAGCCTTTTGTCAGTGACGTGCAGGCGGCGGCCCGCACCCTTTAAGATGTCTGCGTCTTATTGGAACATCTGATTATCTCATTCCTTTTTGCTTTAACCCAGAGATTAGGGAGAGGGTCTTAACCTCCCCCCCCCCAAAATATCAGTTACTGTTTATGTACTTTTCTGGGATTTCCCACTCCCACTGACAAATCCCTCCCTGTTCGCCTCCTCACATCCCTCCCCTCATCTGCCGCCTTCCACTCTGCTGGGGGTTGAACTTCCTCTCACGTCTTTGTGGGCTGCATGTGTTCAGATATGAAAGCCTGGGCCTCCCAGGGCAAATGCATCACAGGCAGCGTCAACAATGCACATGGCGGCGCCTATCAGTTCTTTTGATTTATCACTTAAGGAGGAAAACGCAGAGGAAATGCAAAAAAAAAAACAACCGGCGCTGTTAATATTTATGATGTTACGCATTCTGCCTGTGCTTGATGATGGCTATCAGTGCTGTTGTGTGTGTGTGTGTGTGTTTGTATTGGGAATCAGGAGTCTCATTTGCCTCAACAGATATTCCCTGGTGGCCGGTGGAGTCGGCGTTCTGTGATTACGAACATGATTTGTGCTTGTAGAGAGCTCCGATGTACATGGCTGATCTTGCTGTACAACATGCTTGTGTAGGGACTCATTTGTGTGCTCCTGCTGTATTATGACACGCTGGATGTAGCGGCAAGGCAAAGCCGGGGAGCAAGTGCACCGGAGCAGGAGGAGAAGATGGTTTTTTGAAAGCACGGGGTGCCGGCCGTAACTCACGTCGCTCGCCACCCGCTCGTTTGGCATGTGGTTATCTCTGGACATTCACGCTGTTTGTTCCTCTTTCTTGCATCGCTGCCACGTCCCTCCCCCTTTTTCTCTTTTAGTTGACATGATTACTTAGTAACGAGGACGAGCTGGAAGCACAGCAACAGGACCAAAAAAAGAAAAAAAATCATGGATTGTCTGTTTTGAAGTCACAGAAGCAAAGCAATTACAATTGGTTAATCATATTCTCAGAGCCTAATACTCCATTTAACACAGTAATTTGGACGCTGCTGAAATAGCTCTTGTGAATTCTTCTGAGAATTTCCATAATGGCCCGGCCACTAACGGCTTCTAAAAGTTCCCATAGGACTTGGTGTGAGAGGATTTTACTGTCATGTGATTGGGCTGTGCATTGTGGAGAGGAGGTAATGAGTGTGAAATTACCGAGTATCTTCTACAGGGGGCCAGAAACCCGCAGCCTGATGTCAGTCACCCATGATGCAATGGAGGATACTGCAGGTGTTTCGTCTCAGTGACAGTTGTCTTACACGTTGAGAATTTCTTTAATTGAGAGATTTAAAGACCTTCCTTCAACACTAGGCAATCATCCACTTTCTCCAACAGTCTCATGAAAGCATTTTCTAAACGTGAGCCATTGTTCTTTGTTTAAAAAAAATCCTGTAGAATTTCTGTCACTCAGATCTTCAGACATCTTAAAAATTAATTCTCAGATTGCATTAAAGCTTTGATGCTGATATCAAAGACTTTTTGTGAAGTGGCTTCACTTTGCAAAACGAGAACCGTGGACTAGTTTTATTTCAATCGTTTCCTTGAGCAACTGTTGTATCTCACGCTGGCTGCCGGTGGATTTGTCTCAGAGCGGAGAACGTTTTTTTTTTATAAATCGAGTGTGTGTGTGTGTAGTGTAATTGGTGCGCTCTCCAATTTTCCAGCACCTGTTTCTCATTTGTTAGAACACGCTCTGCTGTGTCTCAGTTTTTTTTTTGTTTGGGATAGTTTCAGGAGTCTTTCAGTGTTTGTATTTTCACCCATGTCTGCCACTGGTATGATTGTATACAGGACAGAGACATGTATACATCCACTGGTTTGCACCTAAGTGCAGCCAAAGTCATTCTTCATACTCTCCCAGCTGTTTTCTGCTTTAATTCGTCACATTGGCATTCTGAAGGCTTGTTAGTGAGCTTTGCCAATTAAAAATAATGAATTTAATAGTCTCTCCCAGTTCAGCTGGCTTCACAGTAGCCAGAAAACAATGCAGATTATTATTGCACTGCTGTATTCAAAAGCATTACGGGTTTTAATTGAGACAATCACACATTCGAGTGGAGAATCACATTCATTCACTGAGCTGAATCTTTAATCTTAAATCCAAAGTGATTAACTGAAGAAGTAGCACTTTCGCTTGTGTTTATGGATGGAAGTCTCACATATCTACTTCGGAAACTATAATAGTCAAACCAATGCCAAGCTCTGATTTTTTTTTTATCGTTTTCCTCCTCCAAGTTATGTTTTCGCCTGCGTGTGTTTGTGGGTTTGTTAGCAGGTTCATGCAAAAACGACAGATTACTACAAAACTCAGGGGGGCATATCTTTAACATTGTGAGATAGGGTCCTTTTCAGCATTTTGTCGATTTCTCATAATTCATGCATGTTGAGCGGACTGATTTTTGAGCGTGTGCACTTTGGGGTAGATTCAATCCAGTTCTAGTGAATTTAAATGGGGTTTCATACGGGGACTAAGGGCCTTGGTAGAAGTCCCCTGTCTATTTGTGACTTGTATTAAAAAATGCAAATATTATTATGAATGAAGTATTATTCAATGGTGGTTTATTTATTCATCATTTGATATTTTGGCAGAATACAGCAATGTTCCAATGGCCTGTAATGACATCTTCAACTCACTTGTTTTATGCCAAACAAGTAGACATTCGACAGATTGTTCCAGTTAAATAACGTAAAAAAAGAACATTGAGTACAGTGGAAGTTGTGTCATTTCACTGAAGACATTGCAACACGTCACAGAAGGATGATGTGGTGTAGACAATACAATGAATGCTGGCTGAATTCCATTTAGCTGCTTCAGTTTCAGGGTCCTGACAATGCAGGCTGTCTTTCACACTGACGTGTACTGGGACAATAAAGCGGCGCCATTATCAATGCTATTAGTAACATGTGCTTATATGCCAATCATCGCAATGACTGTAGCGAGGATGCATGCAGTGTGTTAGGGAACTATAATAGTGCACAGTTCTCTAAACTATTCACTCATTATATGATTGGATGAGAGCGCTTTGTTGCAGTGGGGGGCAGTGCAGGATGTTTACTGTTCCCTGTATTTATGACCACGGGAGTTTGCTCACGCCACTTGGCTGTCTAACAGCTTCCCACCTGGTGTAAGCCATCACACTGTGAATTCCCTGCTCCTCCTTAATGGCTGGCCATTTTCCTCCAAAGAACTCCTAATTGCTCTCGACTGTGTGCGTTGGACATTATGCCAGGGATAGATGGGAGTGAGGGGGGATGGATGAAGGGGGTGTAGTTTTGGAGATCTAATTGGGATGTAATACACTTTCTTTCCAACATGGAAAAGTGTGTGTGTGTGTGTATTTGCCAGCAGGAAATGGGGGGAGAGAGTTGATCTTCTCCCACTCACCTCCCTTCCTTTTGCCTGTCATAGCCAGAACTTAAACACTGGCCATTAACTTTCATGCAAAACCAGAGAGGGTTAGGAATGAATAGTGGCAGCGTCTTCCAGCCATGTGTGGGTGCACATGTGTGTGCGTGCACATGTGTGTGCTCGCGTTTGTGTCCGTGTATCACTTTTGCAGGAACTAGCAGAAACAAAGCACCATCTGCACGCAGCAGGCTGTCCTGACTACTGCCTGTTCTTCTGCTGGGGCAGAGACCAGGCTTTCTGTGAGCATTGTTACGAAACAGGCTGCTGCCGCCACCGCTGCTGCTGCTGTTGCTGCCGCTGCTGCTGCTGCTACAGTGGTTGTTAATGCTGACAGCTAATAATGTCCTCCTGGATGACTGTGCCTGGCTGGAGCCAGAGAGAGGAGACGGAGACTAATGAAGAGAGGCAGGAAGTGAAGCAGCGAGAAAGACAGAAACCGATAGAGAGGAGGATAGCAGTGAGGCTTGCAGTTCTCTCAGTCCGAGCTGGGGAAGTTTCCTGCAAAGGATTTTACACACACACTCACAGAAAGTACAGGCACCATGTATTGTGTTTTATTTCCTCTTTTTTTTTCAAATTCCTTCCTTCCTACTCTCTCTCAGGTCTCAGTGGGGGTGGCATGAGGTGGAAGAGTTTCATTGTTTCTTGGCAGAGGGGCTGTTTCAGTCCAGCTGACATAGACTTGTGTCAGGAGGATCCGTCTTGCTGATGTTAGGCAAGTTGTAAACTGAAAGAGATGTCTGAAGTGCTGAAGTGAGCCCTTGCCAGCGGAGAGACTGCTCTGTGTGTGTGTTTGCCATTCTGCTGAGCACCACTTCGCAGAGAAAACTTTTTCTGCCTAAATCTGCTGACAGGGAGAAGGAGGAGGAAGAGGGGAGCACAAAACTGTTGGAGCTGGGGTTTTGGGAATCATTGTGGGCACACAGAGCTTTGGCCGGTGTGGGTCTGTGACACTGACATTTGGACATGGTGAGGGAGAGAAAGCAGTTAAAAGCGCACTTTTTGTTTTCAGCTGTCTCCTACCACCCAATTTTTTTTCTTGCCGCTGCTCACAATTCTCGGAGAGCAGTCATTGAACCTTCCAACCACATGAATATGCAAGATAAGTCCGCTTTTCTTCTCTGCCCCCTGAGCTGTATTTTTTCTTCCACCCAGAGACCTGTCGTGTTGTGTTTGATTGGCCCTGACATTTGAAAAGGTCCTTGAATAAAAAAAGTTGTTTATGACAACTGAAGAACCTTCCTTGCAGCAGAGTAAAAATGGCATTTTGAAAGGAGCACAGCTCCTGCATATTTAAATGCTAATGGCTCTGTGAATGTGCGGACTAATAGAATGAAGTGCAGAATGTACTCTGAGGATGCAGGCACACTATCTGAGTGCTACTGCTAATAGTTGTTGAAGGTGCATCGGCTCATTCTATCAACTGATAATGTGGAGTCAGAATTTTATTTTATATAAATCATCACATTCCTTCTTTACGGCAGCAGACGGATTATCTCAACACATTAACTTGAGGAATAGGCTTATATCCAGAAAAAAACCCTCTGGGAAATCTTTTTTTTTTAAATTCCAGCATCTGTGGTGTATTATCACAACAGTTATGATGCAGATAAAGTTTATCAGCTTGTTTTACAAGCTTGCTGATGCTGTGTGGCAGCGTAGGACTGCTGGTCTAAGACAGGGCCCCTGTGGTTCTGGCTGGGCAGCCCTGTAGTGAGGCGTCAGGTCCTTGCTCTGTTACGAGCTGTTTTGTTAGCGGCAGGCAGCCTTGGATCTGCCTGGACTTTGACCTGCTGGGGGAGTATTTGGTCTCATAGTTCTGCTTGCTCTCTAGGTTTTACACTGTGGACACTGGACAAGTGATGATGTGATTGGATATGAATTTGTATTGAATTTTAGCCTGTTTTCTCACATAGATATTATTGTTATTATTACTGTTTGCCATGTTAGCCCTTAACTTATAGTTAAATAAATTAGAGGTTTGTGTGAAAGGTTCTCACTGATTTCTAATTCTTATAATGCCACAATTACATGTTGTGAAAACTTGAGGCCTGGTCACAGACAGGGAATATCCAGTTAATCCAGGTGTTGGCACGTTCTGCGACACAGCAACATAACAGGGTTCAGTTTTTGGCAGGAACCAGGGTTGGTGCAACAGGGTAGGGAAAGCAGGTAATTGGCTGGCGCCCACGAGAACAACTGATTTAATTCGTCCACAGCAATAACAATTTTATGAGAACCCCTTGAAATTCAATGATCAGCTATGTGCTACGACACCATAGTAAGAAAAAAAACTAACCATACCACTATCTTTCTGCCAACAACTTCATAAATGTGTTTGTATGATGTCGGTGGAGGTTTGCACTTAAACTTTACAGCCTTACGTTTTACATTACATTATTGTGAATGCACATTATGCACTTTCTTTATCATTTTGATAATAAAAGAATAATTTAAAGATTGGAAAGACGCTCCTGCTGGGAGTCATCCATTTACACTGACTTGTTTTTTTTCTATTAGAAATGTACATAATCTATTAAGAGAAAAATGTCTCACTGAGCTGGTTAGACCAGTTGATAACGGGACAATAAGTTTGTGCCGTTAATTCAGAAAACTATTGTTGACTCTCGTCTCACCAGTGCATGTTCACGTAATGTGGAGCAATGACTACTCCAGTTTGGATAATAGTAGACGCTGCAGTGTTTTGCTAATAACCTTTAATATGAGTTTACAGTTCCCTCGTCAAGATGTCTTTGCTAGTGTGAATTTTTCATGACGTTTACCAAAGTTAAACTTTATATAAAATCAAAAAAATGCAGTGATTATTGTATTAGCAAGAACAGATTACTTTGTTTAATGTTGCTTTTTTTTTTTTTTTAGCTGGGATGTCACCAGGCTTCCAGACCAATAGAATCACCCAAGCTTTATGTGGGAATCTTTCTCAAGTGCCAATTTCTTGTTTGCAACCATAACATCACCATTTAATGCTGTAAGTTTATCCTCGCAGTTCAGGTTATGGCAGTCTGCATACCACGCTGTCATGCATCTAACCGCCTCTTTGCTCGCATAAATACTGGCACGGGTCCAAACAGGGAAACCTGGCAGATTTCCATGAAACCATTTGACTCCTCAACCGCTCTGTTAAGTGAGAGGCTGCACTGCTCTTTGGTTTAAATGAGCAGTGGACATCAGCTGTTACCGAGCATCAGCGCATACACACACACACACACACACACACACACAAACACCCATACAATTCCACACAAAAGCTGTTATCTACTTGTTGCCGTGTAGAGACCTGAACAGAGGTGAGCTGTCACATCATGTCATCTGTGGTGAAAAGTGGCGTATTATCTACGTGTTGCCAGCAGTGACGGAAGTGTTGAAAAAGTGAGTGGGGGAGCTGAGCGCCGGAGTCTTATCACCTTAGCGATCTCCATTATGAATATGTATATTACCGATGTTTGGCGAGCCCGGGGCTAATTCTTTGATTCTGTGCTGCTGAGAAGCTCAGTGGGATGGTTGGCTTTTTAAGTCGTCTGCTTGTTCACACAAAGACGTGTTTGATTTTCAGCCGCGTGGAGATGTTTGATTCCTGATCCTGAACAAAAAGGATTTACTGTGGGTTAATGTTTCACTGAGCTCGAGAGGAGCCACAGACTCTGTCCCTCCTACTCAGTCGTCTGTGAACACTCCCCTCGGGACTCTGTGTGAGGTTAGGAGAAATGTAGGTGTCCCTGGGTTTTCAGACGTGCTGTTTTAAGGCACAATACATGTGAATGCTACATGTTTTTACTCTTTGTACCACACATATGACACATCAAGCAGAAGCAAAGCAAATCTCTTTCACGTATAATAACATTTGCTGAGGAGGAATTTGTTCCCAGAATGAAAATGCATGCCAATTTTTAGTTCAGGGACATTTTTTGTTATCAGGAGTTAGAGATAGCAATACGATACGGAAAAAAATTCCCTCCCAAATTCAGATATTTTGATTTTACGTATAGGCTGTTACGAGTCCGAGTGTCAATCCAATATCAATACATAAAAAATCAACACTTATATATCATTTGTAACAGTTGCTTCTACCATCTTTGTATAGCCTCATGGTGGTTTTGGCCACACGAGTGCCACTCAGTCTTTCATACGGTAGAAGTCGCCACTTTACTTGTGGGACTTTCCAGAATAAAATTTTGCCAAATTGCCAATGGCCCTGCTGTTTTAGAGCAGCAAAGAATAACTGATTTCTGGGAAATGGAAATAGCTGTTCTATTTGGGTTAAATGACTCAAATACGTAGTAACGACTAACGAGTCGGTACATAGATTCATGAACTCACCGATGCCCGATGCAGCGTTTTCGGCAGAACATCTCCATCAGGAGATAGGATAGTAAAATAGTTTGATAACTGTGGTACAGTTCATTGGTATTGCCATGTCAGATTTGTTTTTAATGCACAAGGCCAGTTTATTTACCTACAGCTATATTGAATTTTAAAATATTAAAAAGCAGCATTGCTTAATTGAATATTTTTTTCCCGTTCAGACGCTTAATCATTGCTGCTTTGTTGCTTTTTTTTCACAAATTTAATACAGTGAGGAAAATATAATTTTCACTTCCATATACCAGTCACATGATGCTGGATATTATTAATAATGCACATTTCATTACTTTTCCCATGGCTTTTGTTTTGAGCTTTAGTCTTCGTCCACTGTGTACAATGAGAAAAGGATTTTCCTTTCACGACACTTCGTGAGCAGAAATTATAAAGAGAAGTCTTATCGCCCTAATGGGAAGGTTGAATTAATTAAATATCTCCAATAACCCGCAGAACATAGCTTTGTGTTCCACTCTTCACCCACTTGCACATTCATTGTCTCACTCGGATAAACCTCATCCCTGACCTTTCCCTTGTATACTGGGAAGCAATCCACTGTAAGACACCAGCCTAACACACACAAACACACACACACACACACACACACCCAAACGTATGGCTATATAAAAGCACAGACACACAGATATCTACAAAAATGCACACACACATGCTCACAGTGACAAATTAGCTTTATTATAAGCAAGCTATTAATTCAACAGGGAGGCTGAGAGATCCCCATAAGCACAGCTCTCCTCGGAGGTGAACTAGAGAGACAAAAACATGCTGTCATTGAAAATAGGTCTTTTCAGGTTGCACAGAAACACCAAATGCTTTTTGCAGTTAGCTGAAATTATAAAGCCTTGTAAACAGAAACGATTGTGTGCTCTGCAGTTTCTCAGCACACTACGATGCAGCCAACATATAGATACACAACAAACATGCTCTGTGTGTGTGTGAGTGTGTGAGTGTGCCCTCTCCAAACCCAGCTGAGACTGACAGATGGAATCATTTCACACTCAGACAGAAAGGCAGGGTACAGGAAACCGTGGTGTTTTTAATGGTGTTTGCGCTGCTGTGGTTGTTATTAATCTAGGTCAGTGGCGTTCAGCTCACAGTGAGACGGCCTCAGGGGCAAGCTTGGCCTTTACTTAACCCTATTTACTCGGTTACCTTACGTTCTACTCACCTACATGAGTAGGTTTGCTGTTTAAGAATCTAACGAGATGTTTACGCTCTGTGGTTTTTTGAATTAATAACTTCGGTACCTGCTTCAGCTGACCTTTCGGTAATCAGAGCACATGTGGCTGCTCGTCTCAGCCGCGATGGCCCATAGCATTGAAACCCCCCCTGGACCTTTTGACTCTTAAGATGTGCAGCTCTCTAACCCGATTAGCAAACTTAAGCTAGCAAACTGCCAGTAGGGCTGGGAATTGAACCTCAAAAGCCTTAAGTCAAAGTTGCATGAAATTATTTTGCAACAAGATTCTTTGTGTTGTCTTTGATCAAACATTTCCTGCAACTTGGCTGAGTCTCGCCTTCAGTCAGACCTCTTGTTCAGCTGCTCATCTGTGGGCTTCAAAGGTCAATACGATTTTATTCTTGTAGATAATCTTGTGATGTTCACAACAAATTCCATCAATATTTCTTTCTCCACATGCACATACTTCTTTTTACAGATATACAAGAAAAAATGTGAACGTTTGTAGGTGTTTAGAAATCAACGCTGAGTTGAGTTTGCTCCACTCATGCCAAGACAAGACTTTTATTTCCTGTAAAAAGTTGATTTAGGTCTGAAACAATACATATACTTCTACATATACATTGCTGAAAATGATCGGCTGCAAAATTAGTTAACCCTTGGTGTAAACTAGGATAGAACCTCTTCTAATATCTTAAAGGTTCAAGAAGAAAGGGCTTTTGTCTGGATCTGATCTTTTTTAATATATGAAGTTGTCTTCACATGTCAAATGCAGATCCCAATATGCATGTGAAAGGCTCATATGGGTCAAATTTGTGTTTGTAGTTTACATGGTTTGTAGATAATTTGTATTAATCCTGCTTTAATATATCCAAATGATGAGATAAGTTCCAGTATCCTGATGGATCACGTGGACAAGGATTCAGGAAGCTCTCTCACAGCGATCAGATTTCTCTTTCACGATCCTCCTCCTCTACAAGTGTGAAACTCTGAACCAAAGCTTGTTCAAAAATAGGAGCATTTGCACTCACATCATGAACTCATCTCTCCAGTTAATTTGCAGTCTAATTGCTTTTATAGTTGTTGCATATGCATCAGGTGCTCAGAAGTTAAGAGGTAGGAAAAGACAGATCATCAAGTTCAACAATTAAAACGGGCACTCAACACACAAAAATGCATCTAATTACAATAAATCTATTCTGAGGGAATTTATTTACTTTATTATGTGGAGTGTACATTTTCCAGACATGGAAAATAAACTATTTGTGGTGTTTGTGTTTCCACAAATCCTCAGTTTGCCCCTTAAGTTGTTAAGTTGTTTTTATACAGTCACTCCTCATTAGTATTGCTCCGCTTTCTCAGACAAATCTTAAATGTCCTCCTGAAGTGAGACTCGGGCATCTTCCCTCTTCTATCAGCCAGTTTCTGTCAGGTTTTTAAGAGAGTGCCACTTTTCCATTTACCATTTTTCTGGTAAGAATTTGAACGGCCATCTCACTGTTGCAAAATTATCCCATGGCCCCTGGATTATAATTGCTTTTTTGTCGCTGACTTTTTCTCAGGGGGCATGAGGTTAGTTACTTTTTGAGTAAATAGCGCTAAATTGTTTAGACTTGTGCTAAATCATAACAGACGACACCTTGTCTCTTTTGTCTCGTTTGGCTTGTTTTAATGAGCTGTTAGCCGCGGAATGGAAACGTACTAAAAAGCTGAGAAAGACGAGGTGAGATGTCGGCAGCACCAACTGATTACAGTTTCACACAGTCTGTCATCAACAGTGTATCACTGGCAGCTTTTTTATTTAGTTTATCAACTGAGGTCAGGACACAAATGGTCTTTGGTTTGTGGCTGAGATGTTGTTTGCTCTTCAGATGAAGTCATGGCACCGACCTCAGAGGCTTTTCTACCTGTTTCCAGGTATTTCCCCTCGGTTGTCCTTGCATTGACAGAGAGTCAAACACAAGCTCTGTTCATTTCAAAGACATCAAGAAAGAGAAAAATATATATTGTTGCTATGTTGTGACACAAACGGGACACAATTGATTATAAGTGTTATGGCTCAATAAATCGGGCCATAATAGTGGTTTTGCTTTTGAATTCTCAATTAAACTGCATATCTTCTACTATGAATGTAAACATCAGAGCATTATTTACAGCTTTAACATCAGTGTAAACAAACCATAGCTACCATTTGAAATAACATGAAATGTCTAGAACTCTAGTCTATGAGCCTGTTTCATTGATTTGCATTCATTATCATGTCTAACACTCATCACCAGGGAGACTGGTCTAATCCTCCGCTTCCTGAGGGACCTTGTAAAGAAGTTGGTCCAGTTCTCATATGTGTATTCTTCATAGTGTGTCTGTATAGTTCAGCTGCTAGTACAGGTCTTCGTCCCTCAGAGGAAAAGAAAGCCTGAGGTCAATGTTTTTCATGTTGAATGACAACAGGAAAGTGGAAAAGACAGATTTATTACCACAATAAAAGCATCTTCTACGCAGCCTGTAAGCTTAAGTGCCACTGGTTTTTGGTGTTATTGCTCGTGTGTCGACTCTATGTGTGTTAGGCTTGTAATCTGTCAGTGGAAATGAAAAATACCAGTAGAATATTTAGAGACATGTTAACAGTGCTTTTTTAATTCAATTGAAACACGGACTGCGTATTGTTCCAAGTCCTCAGTGGCCCGTGTTGTGTAGTGATGTTGCAAAAAAATAAATAAATTGCCAATTATCCCAGTGGAGATTTTTATGCCAGACTTTGTTTTAGTTCATTAGATGTACGGAGCTGGGGAGAGGAGGAATGTAGGCCACGGCGAGAGCCTCAGTGGGTTAGGCTAACAGGCTGCCGTGCACAATAATGTCACCATTTTGCGTTTCCTGGGTAACTTAAACGAATAGGCATTATTACAAAAGAGAGGGAGGTAAAAGGAGACAGATGCTCCAACAGACTTTGAGATCACGATGATGATGAAGATGATGAAGATGATGGCGAGGAAGAAAGAGGAGAGCTGTAATTGTCAGTAACTGTGTATTTAGACGAGGGAGGCTGGAGGAAGAGAGAGGCTGGCAGGGAGGAGGAGGGAGGTGTAAATCAGCCGCCTGAGCGACAGCTTTACGTGCCCCTCGGAGCCCCAACTATCAGATTAATGAGAGAAGAGAAACCTTAACCACCTTCTCTTCTCCGCTGCTTCTCTTTCTGCTATCTGGCACTTTCGGCGACATAAATCACACACTCTTAAGCCGTCACTTTAGGGAGCGGCTACACAATTCTTCCTCAAAATGTTGACTGTAAAATACCGTTGTGTCAATGACGTCCTGCACTAATGAGATTTTCATGCAGCGAATGTCCCGTCTAAATGGCATCTCTCATGTGTCGTCCTTGTTTCTAACCCCGCATTCATCAGTTGTTAAAGGAATAAGTCAACATTATGAGTAATACGCCCTTTCATTTTCCTGTCAAGCATTAGATGAGGAGATCAATACAACTGTCATGTCTGTAGGGTGGATACAATGCTAGAGAGCCAGCAGCTGGTTGGCTTAGCTCGGAGTCAAAACCTGTAAGTGTGAAATACATGAATGGTATGGCTCGGTTATCAGCAATTCTAAACGCCAACCAATTAGCATCAGATTTGTTTATTCTGTATAAATAAATGAATAAATTAGTTTAACACACAAGGCTGTTATTAGCTTTGTGCCAATTCAGGGGCCTCATCCTGAGAAGACCAATTGCGTCACTGCGCCTCCATCAAGCTCCCAAAGAGTCCTTCCTCTCCCAGGATTCATTGCACACCAGCGACAAAGCTAACGGTAAGTGTCGCGGCTCAAAGTAGCTAATATTACAATCATGGCTATGTCTCCAAAGGACGTGGCCCCTAAATTAGGACACAGCGATTAGTAGTTTCAAATAGGAGCAAGTTAGCTGTTTGCAGTATTTATGCTAAGCTAAGCTACTTAGTCTTCCAACTGTATATACAGTCTATGGTTAATACTGATTGCAAAGACACAAGAATTGTATTGATCTTCTCATCCCCCCCAAAATTTCAATTTCTGGCTTTCACATGTTGACAAGTGAACAGTAAAAAAAGGGAAAGAAACTAAATCGACAGAAAAAACTAAACAAAACTCTGTTAGTCTAAAGTGCAGCAGCTAAATTCTTTGACTGTAAACTCCTACACGTGTAGCTCAGCCTTCTTTGGGTGTGTGGTTTGGTGCTCACACTCGACCGGTTCCCTGTGGTCAAAGACAGGAAGCTCGGTTGATGAAAGCACTCTGAAAATGTTCGATATTAACGATGAAAACTTGACCTCTTAGTAAACTCCTCCACAGGTGCTTCACTCAAATGTGTTATGATGAAATCAAAGCTGTAGCTTTACTTCACTGTTGGCTCTTTCACCTTTTAGCCAAACCCACCGTTCCTCAGTCTGCTACGTGGACTCCTCTTACACACGGCCTCAGTCAGAATAAGACCTCTCCCTTTCTCTCGGCGGTCTCCCTCTCCCTGTGTCCTCTTCGTCTATTACCAGCCCCAAACAAGATCTCCTGGGTCGCTCGGCTTCCCGTGCGCTTATCTCAACAAAAGGAATAGAAAATAATGTGTGCGAGTGAAAGAGATGTAGCATAAAGAGCTGAAATGAAGTATGTGTCTGAAGTGTGAAATGTCTTGATGTACAGGGTGTCGGATGGAGAGGCACAGTGTGAATACATAACTCATGGAGTGATGCAATAGCTGCAACAATGCAGTGTAATGCCTGGTGCGGAATTCAGTTTTTTTTTTATCCTGACACATTTGCTGAAATTTGTACTTCCGTATGTGTTCTTATAAGAAACAGTAGAGAAGCTGTGGTGGCATGTGTGTGGTGCACATCTGCCCCAATTCACAAGCGATGCAGAGCTCTTATCTCTGAAGACCACACCAATCTGTGGCCCTCAGAGCTATCATGTAAGTGGCATTTAAAGATATGATATGATATGTTACTCTATTAATTTTAATTGGGTAAAGAGACAATATGTTTCTTATTTTCTTCACTTGTGTACTGACACTTTCTATAATGTTGATATTGTCAATGTAAAGTATATTTTACGTTTTTTTACCCCAATAAAGAACATGCAGAAATTTAAGTGACAGTTAGTGATGCACAAGAAAGCTCCTGTTAACTACAGGGGCGCTTGGCGAGTGCATACCTCCGCCAAGGCTCATGTCCCATCTTGCCATGTTAAAGAAAGTTTAAAAAATTTCCTGGATCCATCTGTTTATTTGAATGTGCACCAAAAATGTATATTCAGTTCTACCGCTGGTCATGACCCCACCTCTCTGCAGAATGTTCATGGAAATTGATTTATTCGTTTTTGAGTAATCCTGCTGACAGGCACGTACACCAACTCTCGCTGACTGGTTTGTATGTAGTGCAGGAGCAACAGGTTGTTGCTTTAATTGGATTAGATGCTGCAGCAGAAACCGATCAACACGCTGTCGTACTTTAATATAGATGCACAGGATAAACATTATGGAAATGGTTTCATTCAGGCCTTATGGCACAATGCAGCTCACTCACAGTGGAGTTTCCAACAGTGTATGAAATGCATCCCAGTAAAAGGTGAGATGTGATAAAAATAACATTTGCAGATTGTCTATATTGTAGAAATGGAACATAGAGATACCTTTTTTTTTAATACCATTTTTTTTCTCAGCCTACAAAGGCCAACTCCTGCTTCAGCAAAGACAAAACAATCTCGTATTATCAAGAGTAAAGTGAGGTTTGCATCTCACTGGTCACGATTTGACTCGATAACATTCACAGACTTGTCAGAGAACCGATGAACAGGAGCACACAGCCGCAAGTATCGCACTGCTCTGTGTGTGTGTGTGTATGTGTGTGTTGAGCAGAGGGCAATCCCTGAAGTTGTGTATTTCTGCTGTAAGCATGTGTGTGTGTCTATGTGTGTATGTGTGACTTCCTCCTCTGCTTCTCTTCCTCTCCTCCAGCGCTGAGCACACACTGTATTTTCTCTCAGGTCAGTCCCCTTATTGTTAACTTACATAACAGCACTTATTCAAGTAACAATCCAGCAGCGATGGCGCTAAGGGCTGCGGGATAAGTGTACTTCCTCTCTGCCACTCCTCTGGCGGAGAGAGCTCAAAGTCGTAGTTGACTTTTCAACTCGCTAAGCGGAGTCGACTTTCTGTTTTTTCTCTGCCCCACTGGAAATGGAGTGGATCTCCTTCTTACATATGAGTCAAATCTCTGGAATTAATTTATGGAAATGAAGTCGTCTATACAACCGCAGTTTGGGTTTCTGATCAAATGTAGCTCCCGAACTGCTGAGGAGGCCGATCCTCTGCTGCGATGCCGTCCCATCAGATGAGACCAGTGAGAAGAGATGTTGTGTTTGAAATGATTCCAGGTGAAGATTGGTGGTTATTCTTATTCTGAGGGAATTTAGGATAATTTGTTAATGCTAAATCCCACAACTGAGCTGCTAACTGGTAATAAAGGTCCTGTTTTCATCAAAATGCATGATGGAAATGTTTGTTTGAATTATTAATTGAGGGATTTTTTGCTTATTACATTCAGTGAATTGATAAACACGTAGGCCTAAATATTTTGCAGTGGACTAAATTATGTCAACACCTCATTAAAGTGATAAAGTCAAATTCAAAATCATCATTCTGAAATGTAAACATTACATCATAAAAATTGAACCAAATATAAAACTGCAATTGAAAGGATTGAATTCATATTTACGTTTATCCATATAATGAACATTTGAAAATAGATTAGATTAATATTCTAATTACATATTTTAAGATTCTTGTTAATTTGGACATCCAATAACATTTCACTTAGTCAATTCTTGTTGACTAAGTTTAGTTAAAAAGGTAAAATTAATTCATAGAATTATTACCTGGTTTTATAATCTATTTCTGCTGATTGTTTTCTATCGAAAAACACATTTAAAGCAGAGCAACTTATCCTAGATGTAGTTCATATTTTATGAGCTAAGACACGACTGATATAATGAATATAGTTTTAATCTCATCCTCAGCATGTTATTGTTCATCATACGATTAGAGAAATTATTTATCAGGCGCCTGTGAGCGTGTGCAGTCCGTATTGTCGTCTGTCCGCTGACTCAAATGTCAGTGAAGTGAAGTCTTTATCAGAGGAGTTTATAATGACTCAATGGCCAGATGCACTCATGACCTGTAGTGTTGCCGCTCTGCAGCACAGAGTCACAGCACGTCTCCTCCGGTCTATTCATAGCCAGGGCGGCGTGACTCCCCCCTCCACCCCGCCACCCGCCTGCCCGACTGTTTCCTGGTCTCCCTCTTGCTCAATTACTTCTCCTCTGACTCCCACATGTGGGTCTCCAGCTCTTTGGCAGGAAGGCGTACCTTGTGGAGGAGGGAAGCACAGTGGTGAAGCAATCTGCAATGTTTTCTTTTTTAAGAAAAAACCCTGAGTGTGTGTGTGTGTGTCATATCATGTCAGAGAAAGAGAGGAGTTGATTGCAGGAGGAATGTAGCACAATGTACTAACCCCCCCCTTCTCTTGTGCACCTGGGAAAATGCCCCAGCAGCTGTCCAAGTAAATACGCAACGCATCAATTCATCATTCAGCCGTTATTCAACCCTATCGCTCAGCCTGTCCTCCCCCCACAAACTGAGCATAATGGCCACTATTGCTGTTACACTGCAAATATCAATACATCATCATTTAAATAGTCAAGTGAGAGCCATTCTCCAAGTGCAGCGAGGAGCCCAGAGGCCGATATGGACGGAGGGTTATAAGTGTGAAAGAGATGCAGAGGACAGTGTCACGCTGTACTCATCCTGTTAGATGATGTCTTTCGAGTACTTTCCCCCCCTCTTTATTCTGCTGATACATCCTCTGCACGTCTGTTGACTAACTGACCCACATTCCCCTGTGTGACACGCTGCCCTAAGACGGCGTGCATGCTCGAACCTTCCTTTCTGCTTGTCAACCTTTTGTGCACGTGTGTATGTGTGTGGACGCACTCCTGCACCTCTCTCTATCTATCTGTCAATCTGCCCCTCCTCTCTTAAGAGATCTGTGCCACTTCCCTCAGGCTCCAGCGGGAACCAGTTAGACGATCACTCTTATGAGGACCATCACTCAAAGAACATAAATGACTGTTAAGACGCTTCATTGACTGAGTTTGTTTGCTTTGGGCTGTGAGTGACATTTCTTCATTACTGTAAATTAACGGTGCTCTGACACGAGGCTTCCTCTGGTGGAGGGTGGACTGATTTTGGATAGATTCTGCCAAAGTTATTGAGACATCGGTGCGTGTTCGCTGTAAGTTTAATAATTCTTGGACTTTCCGGGATCATATCTATATCTTTATCTGATTATCATGTTTGAAAGCTATTAAAACCACAACTCAGTGCCAGACTCCACCACATGACAAAAAGCAGTTGCAGCACCATCAGCTTTCGACATAAATGTATCAGAAGGTCACTCAGTTCTCACCAATCAATCAATGTAATCAACGGAAGAAAATGGTTATAATTAGACAACATAAATTCTAAAGAGTGGAAAAATATGTTATAGAATTTTCACCTGTCTTAAATCCCAGCTAACTTTTTAAGAGCTGAACATTCTTTTACAACCAGCCTGATGTTTCCTCCTGTTTTCTTGAATTTCAGGTAGAAGCTCTCTGCTAGATAACGTTCCAGAGGATTGGAAACTTTGAGGAGGAGGAGAGGTGGATAGAAAATCAAGAGAGGAGAGAGCATTATTCACACTGTGACGGGATGGCTCTGGTCGACAAACAAAAAGTGAAACGCCAGCGGCTGGACAGGATCTGTGAGGGTGAGACACACTCGTTTACTTTCTCCTTTCCTTCTCCTCTCTCTGCTCTTTATGTCCTTGTGGATGTAAGACGCTGGCTACAACACTGGAGGTTGATTATTTAGTTTGACGGATGTTTGAGTCTTTGTGTGTGTGTGTGTGTGTGTGTGTGTGTGTGTGTGTGTGTGTGTGTGTGTGTGTGTGTGTGTGTGTGTGTGTGTGTGTGTGTGTGTGTGTGTGTGTGTGTGTGTGTGTGTGTGTGTGTGTGTGTGTGTGTGTGTGTGTGTGTGGGTCTGTGGGTCTGTGGGTCTGTGGGTCTGTGTGTCAGTTCTAAAGGTTTATGAGCTGCAAAAAACAGATTGGGAGTGAGAGAGAGAGGTAGAGAGAGAGGGACTGTGTATGTTTGCAGGAGGTTGAATGAGACTTGAGTCCCATGTTTCCAGATTGCTAGAAAGATTAAGTTGGAAGTAATAAATTGAAGCACTCCTCAGAGCCCTGGGTGGGGGGTAGTGGGACTGATTTGCATGCAGATGTGAATTGTGTGTGTGTGTGCGCGCTGAAGAAAGAGAGTGAGACACAGTGTGAGTTTTACCTACTTGTTCTTTATTTAACCATGAACTGGGACCACTGGATCTCTGCATGTTTATTTTGTGTTGTCTGTACTCACTGTACTGCTTCAATAGTCTTATATGTCACCTTTTTTTTATAACAGCTGTTCCAAAGAAGGAGAAATAAAATCAAGCATCACTACAGGTTTTCTCTATCAAGGCTCATTCATTAAAATCTCTCATTGATCGGTCCTTTCATCTGTCTGTTGTTCATATTTCAAAACAAGCTGAAACTCTCCCAAAGTATTTGTTATTGCAATTCAAGCCCTTTGTAATTTGACCTGTCAAACGGTGATTAATTTGTGAGCTTTCAATCTTACAGCTCGCACAATATTTCATCTGTAATAAACCAGCACGTCGTTGTAAAGGAGTCGTTACGCTTCAAACAAAGTACTTGTCAAGATGGTTGAACAGCGTCCAAAGACTTCTCCCTGCACAACTCTCAGGCGTCGTAATTTGTGAAACCACTCAGTGCTTGCTCACTTCCTGCATGAGGCCCTTTTAGCTTTCTACGTCCGAGCTTCTTGAAAAATGATTCAAACAACTTCCTATGACACTGTTCCAACATGTGCAAAACCACGGCAGGACTTTCTTTTATCTGCATTGAAACAGCTCAGCCCCTCCCACCTTTGCCTTCCTTTTCTTTTGAGGCGGCCCGTTCAGAACAACCATAAACACTTCAGATGTGTAAACTGGTTGAGTTCGAGCATATACCCTGAAGCTTCCCCCTCGTCTATAGCATGACAACAGGCTCTTTCTCTAATGGGAACTTTCCAACCGCTGGTTTCTATGTTTACACAGTTTGGCCGCCGCGTTCTTAAAGCCTGTCACTTAGACGGCCTCAGTCCGGTGACGACTTGGCGTGCGGCACTCTCGGGCTCATGGGAAATGGTGTTTCTCATTTAAATAAACATTGATATCCTCCCTCTCCCCCCCAAAAAGTCACCTTTTTGGAGTGATTAGCACGAGAGGGGTTACGTTACGGGGCTGTTCAGCTCGAAAGCAAATGTGATTTTGAGTGATATTTTCTTAATCATGTCAAAGAACATAGACGGTTTTGCTTCAGCTCAAGCAGGAGTGAAACCGTTGGATTTTCTCTGCAATATCGAATGACTTCATGCACATTCCTGTTGGCTCCTTTCTACATAAAATCCCGTTGAGACCGAGAAAAAAAACATGTAATAGATTTTTAAATGAAGCAGTGACGCTGTCTAATTCTACCCTCAGAATGAAAGCCACATGTGGCATCTTAAATCTCTCCAAACCACCAACCCTACATGGTTGGAAACACCCCCCCCCCCCCCCTCTTTTGAAGAATGTGTACTTTGTGAAGAGGCAACATCATAAAACAATATTTTCTGATCAGCACCATTTTGTCCCGCAGACGTCTTCCTTGTCTCCTCCTGCGAATATTAACAAATGAATTCATCGCACCAAAGAGGAGCGGGGATTTTTTTTCTTAGTGTTCAGTTAGTCACCACAGCTGCTCTTAAAAAAATGTGTCGAGGAGGGTGATTCACATCGATGTAAAAAGATCAGAGGTTGGTGACCGACGTCGTTTTCACGGTAGTGTTAAATCTGCTCAAACGTATAAAAGGGGTATTTCTAATCCAGAGGCATTGGGCGTTCTGCACCATTATGTCAAAGCCACCCACTATTATCTATAAACAGAGCGTTGGGACGGAGGCGTGAAATAGAAATCAAAGTTCATATTATGTGTATTGACAAAAACAACGTTTTGGAGTAATTGTGATTGCGTTGCCGTCGTAGGCTGCACTTGGCGAGACGGCGAGCGAAGCCTCCCTAATCTCCATTTATCTTCTGAGGGTAACTGTATCAATCCAATACTTGTTCCACAGAGGAGTGCATTGATTACATCTTTACTCATTGTGATGAGTGGCTAACTGAGCCGTGCCTGTGGCCTAAATCGACTTTGAAATGGCTGATAAAGTGCGGCTGTTTACTGCCATCAGAAGTAGTCACAGCGCCGGCGTGTAGAATTCAGCGAAACGGACGATGTTTCACCACTGAGGAAATCTGATGTGACTCAGTGTCCTCTGCTTTCATCTTTGATTTTGTGCGGTTTTCAAATTAGACACACAAGTCGAAACAAGGTCTGCGAATCTCGTCCATCAGGTTTCTTCTTTTGTTTGTCTACTAATTGTTTAATTTGGCTGAAACATGCTGAAACCAAAGTGACATCAATTCGTTTGACAAACAAAACCCAGATATTTTAAAGGACAGGATTTTACGTTGGAAACGCTAAATCATCAAAATGGAGAAGCTGGAAACTGAGATTGATCACGGTTAATCATTAATGGAATCAGGGTTTTCCTCAGGAAACAGTTTTAGCCGAGCTAAATCTTATGTGATTTAGTAACTAACTGAAAACCTTTAATTTGGACAATTGGGTGTGTATATATATTAATCATGGGATCTGTAAAAAAAATTTTATTTGATTATTTTCCAACAAATTACCTAAAGAGATCTAGAAAGTTGCTGGCAGATAAATCTGTATTTAAAATGTGAAGGTACACATTTCAAACCACATGAATCAATAATTTCTTCTGTATCAATAAGTTAATTGATGAATTAACTAAATACTTCCACCAAGGTACTTATGATTTCACCTCTGTCCGTTTATTTGTAAGGTGGTTCAAACAAAAACAACATATTTTTACGTAATTTAGTGAAAGGATGCTTTCATTTCGCTGAAGTGGTTTCACTTTCTTAAACATTACTCTCTTTTCCTAGAGAATAAATCAGGCATATTCAGGCAGCTGATATTTATGAGTGTGTGAGACTTGGTGCAGCTTAATTAAATTTAAGGGGACTGTTGGGGCTCGCTTGGCGCAGGTCTGTTGTTTTACAACTTATATAAATACAGAAGGATTTATTGGATTTTCTTACAATCAATCAGTAAAATCCTACTTAATTAATTATACAAGTTACTTACATTTATTTCCCTATTAATCCCACAGCATTGTTTAGATATCAACTTACACAATATATTTGGTGCAACTGTTCCTTCTGTTGTGTGGTTGATAAAGTGCCAAGTGGAGTGTAACTGCAACAAGGGAGCTGTGGAAAACATCTGTTGTGAGCATCAGTTCCCATACTCCTCCCCGCATTCCCCCTTTTCCTCTCTCTCACTCTCCGATTCTCTCTATCTCTCCCAGTCACCTTCTGTCCGCTCCATCTGTGTACCCAGCATGCATTGGCTCGTGCATCAGCACAAGTCGTTGCCGTTTAGTCGGAGCTAGCTGACTGATCCGGGCAGAGAGGGGACGTGGTGAGCCGCGCTGCTGCGACGTGAACTAGGTCGCAGTGACAGCATCATGTCGATTTTACAAGTTGTGAGTGTGCGCTTGGACGCAAACACCACAAGGTGGGGTAGTGGAATTTGTCATGGCGACTGGAAGGGTTGTAGTTGGCTCTGGATTAAACACATTAATGCCTGATAATGCGTCTTGTTTTGTCCTGTGAATAACAGGAGGAAACGTTTAAGCAGTGCAGAGTAAATAATGTGGCCAGTCAGGCTAAAACACCATGAAATTCAGCCTGTAAATTATTCATGCGAGCTTTTTTAAAATAAGAAAACACTTCATATTAAACAGAGAGGACAGGCTGCAGGGGGAAAGGAAGGGGGGTTGTCCTGATGTCATCATACCCCTGAAGGGTGGGGGGTTGTGGCACCCACATCTCTGCTTTCAAACCACACCACCACCACCACCACCACCACCACCACCACCACTGGCATCCAGCTTAAGTATGAGGTCATCAGAGCAGTGTCTGGATCCGACTCCCCCGCTGCCCACCCCCAGGCTGGTTCCAGGCTCCTCACCAAAAACCCACGACCCCTTTTTATGGGTTTTGTGGACAGGCAGGGAGGGGCACAGAGGACTGGAGGGAGGAGAGGGAAAAGAAAACATAGAAAAATGGTAGAAAGTCTCATAACCACTCGCATTGAATGGGAGTGTGTTCGCGTTATTAATTACGGACAGAGTCATTCCCTGCTGTTGGATAACAATTTCGTTACTGTTTCCTTTTCTTGTGTCTGGTGTCTGCCTGCGCTCGATTGTTTGAGCTGGCATGTTCCTCTGCGGTCGCCGAGAGTTGGAAATGAGCTCCTGGAAAATAACTCATTTCAAAATGAACTCTCCAGCTACAACACTAAGTATTTTAATGACCTGTGGCTTTGCTGGATTGGCCTGGAGATTGGATAAAAGATTGGTCTGGGAGGTGGGGTGGAGGAATGCACCCTAAGGAGATGGATTATGGGTAAAGGGAGTGCTCCATAACACAGCAAACGTATAGGGGGAATTTTGCTGAATTTCTCAGCTTTTCCTGTGTGTGTGTGCAGTATATGTATATTAGGATAATGAAAAAAAAAAAAATTCAGTGTTGCACCAGTATGTACAAGTAAGTGTATGCACGATTGTCATTAAGATAAGTACCAGATGCCTCGGGGTCGACCTCCCTTTTACAGTATATTCAGTTGCTATGGAGAAGCTTTTAGACAGAAATAATTCCACTGGAATCACATACAAGGCAGTCATGTAAATAATGTCTGTCAATTGTGCATTACAATTCATCCAGCAGCATTATTCTTTGCAGTGGTCCTGGCAGTGTAATCCCATTTCCAGTTAGTGCCGCCTGCCCCACGCTCATGCATAAGTCAATGTGTGTTTAACATTCAAATCATGCCATGAGTACGTGACATGTCACACTATACCAGACAGTTGTTTTTATTTCTGTTGCCGTGTAGCATTCACTTTGAGTTAGCGTGTGAGTTTTTATTCATGTATGCACGGCAGACCAAGGCCACGGCTTTGGCAGCGGTTCTCGTGTGTGAATGAAAAGGGACATTAACAAAGCAGCGTGGCCGCCACTGCCGCCTCTGCTGTGTGTCAGAAGTCTGATGAAGCAAACAAGCAGAACTGGGTTTCAGAAGGGTGTGAGCGGGGAATGTGCAAGACGAACGTGTGTGTGTGTGTGTGTGTGCAGGTGTGTATGGATAGAGGTGTGAGCGTGAGTGACAGCAGATTTCCAAAAGGGTTTGTGTAGTCTCTGTTTCTAAAAGGCAAACAAGGCAGGAACATGTAACAAGAATCACAAACAAACGCACACTAACACACACCCATGGTTAACTGCAATATTAATGAAGGAGACATCGACTGAATGTGGGAGATGTTGAGGGTTTGTCAAACATCTTCTCAACGTCTTGTGTGACTCTGTTACACATCACGTCTGTCTGTTGGTTTTAAATTCTCTCTACTACTAGAAGTATGGTGTTGTGTTGGAGTATAAATACATTATACCAGGCTCCAGTAAAGCATCTTCTGAAATCTATTAGCTAGTAGAAGAACTCTGAACTACATAATTGCATCGTTCCACGAGGTTCATTTACTCGAGGTTTCTGTATGTTTCTAGTTCCATAAAAATGCTTTCCTCAGTCAAGTCTTATTCAATGTAAGGTCTAAGCTTCTGCTGGGGTGGTATTATATTTGCTCTGAAATCCCCCCAAGCTTAATTCCTAAATCCCTCTGTAACAGTGAATCTGGCGGTGTGTGCACAGTCTGGCAAGTATGACAAATGGAGAAACATTAGAATTTGAAAGTCAAACACTGTTTAGTTTGAGACAAACAGAACTCTGCGACGTACTCTCCTGTCGGGATTAGATCTGCAAACTCTAAGTGTACACACCTCTGCCCCCCCGTCTTTCTGTCTGAGGTTTGACTTTATGAGGTTGTGTGATCTGCTCTGCTCTGCCGAGAGCCAGAGTCTCCGGAGAGACAGGCTAGAAGAAGTAATGAGACGAGTGGATAAGGTTGGTGAAAGAAGCCAAGGGATCACGTACACTGTACAAACTGCTGCCCTTGACATGGATGTGTGTGTGTGTGTGTGTGTGTGTGTGTGTGTGTGTGTGTGTGTGTGTGTGTGTGTGTGTGGTGTTTGAATATCTTTGCAGGGAGCCAGAAACATTTTCTCCTAAATCTAATCAGCTATTTTAGGAAGAAAAGAGGAATTATACACATGAGGTCTGACGTCTACAATTGGGTCATGTTTTAGAACTTTTGACGTCTTGAAGGTAGTGTATTAGAGATGGTTGATCACATTTCTTTCTTTTCCAATTACAATTCCTGTAATGTGGACTTTGTTTATCGGCAGATACGAAGTGCGTTTGACAAAATAACAACATATATCATGTATTTTAACGTCTGTATGTTACTAACCCTGTATGGCAGACAGCAATGATTGCTCTCATTGGTGTGTGTCCTGACCTGTAGTAGGCAACACTAGTGCCACCCCTCGAAACTGAAGTCTTGCCTACAGTACACATTACCATTGTATTCCTGGGTCCTTGGCTAAGGTTACACTGCAGGAAATGACTTCTTCTTTCCCTTTTAAAGAACTTGCCAGTGTCAGTTAAGCGCAACTGCTGTTACGGAGCCGACTAGAAGAGGAGATTTCCTGCAAGAGAAAAATTGCAATTTTATCTGGTTGAAACTAAAATACTTTAAAGAGGTAGTATCGGATCTGTACATAGATTTGCGCGCTCCTGCAATAAATCTGTACAAAATATTCCAGATAGTACCTGTGGAGAAACGACTTGTATTTATAAAAAAGACAAGAAGGACTATGCAAATATAATCTGTTAACAGTGACAGAGGTTTTATTTACACAGGATTTAATTATACTTGATGACGCTGTAGAAAATATTGGAAAAAATATTGAATGTGCTGTGTATTTATGCGAACATGCCTGGGTCCACATTGTCGTCTTTCTTGACATACTACCACACCTTTGTTAACTGGGATAGGATATGAACATAGCTTAACCACCGGACATCTCATTGGACACTGCATTGGGTTTGGACTGTTATTGTTCAATCAGGTTCAGGGTCAAAACAAATTGTACGAGTATCTTCAGAGTTAGTGTGGGAACTTGTATGTGTACACACATGTTCACAAAAGTACTTCTCTGTGGAACTTCACCACACACATCATTCGTTGACAGACGTTTTTCACACGAATACAAGTCCTGTCAACACATGAGCTCACACTTAAACACACACGCTCAAGAATAAAAACACAAAGGACTTTGTGCCTCCAGGTGGTGACACTTGAAAAATTGATTGACTTTATGTAAAAAACAAAATAAAAACTAAGTCAGTTTATTAAAACCACAATGGGCTTTAAAAGGTTTGTTTTTCCAGCTTTGAATAATTCATCTTTCCTGTCTGTTTTGGAGCTCTGTGATGGCTCGCTCCTGCCTCTTCTCCTTCCCATTTAAATTTCCTTTTTTTCCATCAGGCTGCCTGATGTTCCTCTGACCTTAGCAACAAAAGTTTTCAGTCATCCGCACAATTGGTTTTGGAGCCACTGTCATCAGCTTTTCCAGACATCTCGAGCAAACAGCAGACTTCTATGCTCCCTCTCTGATATCTTCCTTCTGTAATTACGCAACCGTGATTACACAAGATATTAGTTTTCACGACAGAAGTGCCGGCACGCTTTCCACATGTTCAGGAACAAGATATTGACGTTACCAGACACTTTTCTCACAGTCTAAAATATGTATTACTGCCCCTGGATAGGTCTGAGAAAAGATTTGGATGAAGATGGACACTTCCTCACCTTACATCTGTTTTCATGCATTAATAAACAGGGATCCTCCGAAGAAGGGATCGATATTCAGCCACAATGTCATGTGAGTGCAGGAAGTTATATATGCTCCTTCATAGCCTTACACTTCACTGAACATTTCCATGGTTAAACAAAATGATAAATGTACTATATATATCTAAATCTTCATATATATATAGCTCACAACCATTATTCACGCTGTATTCTTTCCACTATGGCATATTTGAATGAAGTGGAATGAGCTCCTGTTGTGTTGCAGCTCAAGCAAAGTGTTTTTGCAAGGCAAAGGTTGTAGGTACTTTGGATTAACTGCTGTTGCAAAAAGAACCCTCCCCCTCTCACCCACATGCACGTACACACGTACACACACACAACCACACACACAGATGCACAAATCACACTCCCCCTAGTGTTTTACTTTTCTCTGCAAACTGGCAAATCCAGATTATAGAGTCTCTCTTAGTGGAGGAGATCAGAGGAGCTTTGGGGACGAGGGGGAAGGTGCTGGATTTTGCTCACAGGAAGATGCATATGGTTTGAATTTGTGTGTTAATACAAATGGCCAAATTTAACAATGTTGACATTTATTTTTCATACTCAACAAGAGAGGCAGAAATATTGATAATTGAGTGGATTTTTGCATGAAATCACAATCAGCTGGAGGCAAATTGGACTCACATTGCAGACTGATTTGGTTATGCACTCTCTAATCTCCATGCAATCCAGCTTTTGTCAATCGTCTGTGCCCTTCAGTTAACATACGGACTTCAGGTGTCAAATCGAGGAGAGTGAGAGGCAGTGACAGTGAGCACCACAGAGGCATCAAGGACATTTCAGAGTGAGTTGGGCAGCAGTTGCGTTGGTGGCTCTGCTGCAAGCATGGGGCCTGGAGGATTAGTGTCCAATCAGAGTGGATTTGATGTTTACTGACAGGACATGGGACTGTATTTCATTTGTATTCAATGAAGCCCTGCGCTTTGCCCGGCCTCCCCCTGCCTTTGCTGTGAATGTGGCAAACTAAAGGCTGAGACCTGTGGTGGACAGCCCATCATCAACATCCTCAGGTAGGTGACTCTGCAGGAGAGGGTTTGGGGTTTTGGGGGGATGGAACCTGATTCATTGTTATCATCTTTTATCATAATCATCACTATCACCGGATATGCTTGTATTTGGTCCACATGACGTCACAGTGGGAAGTGGAATTAAAACGGGCTTTATTTAGATGTAATCCCTCAGAGCAATCGGCGGAGCGAGTAAAATGTCCAAGAGAAGAGAGAGAGAGATAAATCCCATTGGATTAGTAGAAGCCCCTGCCCATCCAAACCTATAACCCAACCTATCCCCTCATTTTCTGTTTTTTCCTTCTTTTTTTTTACATTTGGTGGCCATCTCACACATGCATCCTGTTACCGTGCCGTTCATGGAGTAGCTGTCCTGCCTCTGCAGTGTTTGGTGTGATGTGTTTGTGTGTGGTGTCCTCTTTCCTCGTGCATAACAAGACAGCATGACCGGAGATTAATTATTCAAGGACTGCCCGCCAAAGGGAGAGTCACCTGACACGGACTTACAATATTACAACACGATATCAGGTGAAGCGGTAGACCCTGCTTCATCTTCTTTTCAGCTTGTTCTTCTTCTACATCTCTTTGCTCTATTTTGTGATGCTACATTACCTGAAGACTTGAAGGAGAACTTTTGCTACAGGTGGAACAAATTTTTCTATTTTCTTGTTTTGTGTTTCCTCCGTTAAAACTTCCTCAGCTGTCGACTGTTTTTTTTTGCCAATGCTTGTCCCTAACAAACAGTTGAGTCTTGGTCGCTCCCACAGCTGGGACACTTTAGGTGGGAATGAGGTTCAGTGGGAGAGGGCTGAGGGCGTCCACGAGCAGCAGGCAAGAGTAGCGGGCCGGCGGAACTCTCTGTCCTACGGGGACGGAGGAGGGTGGTACGAGCCTCCACCAGGGGTGCGTCCCCCTGACCTGGATTTGAAACGCGATTTGTATTCCTATCCAGACTCTCATTACGGGCAACTTTACGCAGAGCGACAGGACCCACGAGGGATGAGGAAGGGCTCTGTGCCGGATCTAAACCACTACGAACGGGCAACCATGGCTCACAGAGGATCCATTCCACATCAGGATTACTATTCCCATGACCCAGCAATGACTCCTCGAACAGCGGAGGGCTTTTACCGACCAGAACACCAGCCTCAGCAGCCTCAGCCTCATACACTCAGTAGGTCAAGCTCTCATTTTGGGATGGCTCCTGGGGCTCGTGCTGCATGGGATCAGAGTCAGGGAGGGAGAGCGGGAGCTCAAGCCCCTTCATCCCCTCTACCGCCACCTCCCCCGACTGCTCAAGAGTTGAGTCGAGCTTACAGAGAAGGTGCTGTAACTGCTGCCAAGATGATGCCAGATGGCCAACAGCGTGTACCCTCCCGAGCCCCATCTCCTGCTCACTATGGTATGGAACACATGTCTCCCCGGTATGCTAGTGAGCCTCCACCTCTGACTGGTCAGTCAGTTTATACTGATGTTAATGGGCGCCCGTTGGATGCACAGCAGCAGGCTGCTACCTGTCTTGTAGTAGATCCTGCCAGTCAAGGTATGATTATGAGGCAAGAGACGGCCTCACCCTACACCGTTCAGCAACAGCAGCAATTACAACAGCAACAACAAATACAGCAGCAACAATTACAGCAGCAGCAACAGCAACAACTTCAACAGCAACAAATCCAACAACAGCAATTACAGCAACAGCAACTTCAGCAGCAACAGATACAGCAGCAACAGTTACAGCAGCAGCAGCTTCAGCAGCAGCAGTTACAGCAAGAACAGCTGCAGCAGCAATTGCAACAACAGGCCCTGCCACCTCAACCTACCATGCCTGTCACGGACCCTACCCTTTCTATGGTGGGCCCCCTTCCTGCTGCCACTGTCCCATTGCATACTGCTGTAGTTGCCACAGCTGCACCTGTTCCTATCGAGACTGTCCCGGCTTTAGCTCCTCATCATCCTGCCTCTCCACTACCTGCTCTTCCTCCCACTGCCCCACAGACGCTTTTGTCTGTGGTTTCCAAGAAATCTGTTGATCCTGAGTTCCTCGCCCTGCTGCGAAATGAGGGTCTCTCTGAGAGCACCATCTCCTCTCTTATTCATCAGGGATTTGACTCTACTAGCATGCTTGCTGTCATGGAGGAGAATGATGTCCGCACTGTCGCCCCCAACTTAGGTCAGGCTCGGGTACTGTCTCGCGTGGTCCAAAACTGCAAGCGGCCCACTGAGGCTCCACCACCGCCCTCTCAACCTCAGACACCCATGCGAGGCCGCTCTAACAGCTTTAGCCATCGCTCAGACATCTACCACCATCAGCAGCAGCAGCAGCAGCAGCAGCACCACCATCCAACGCACCCTTCACAGGCTTTGAATGTGGACACACACCTGATGGGCCCACAAACTCCGGGGGCCATGCACACTATCTCCCCAAGAATGGGAGAAGTAATTGGTAGGAGGCCCAGTAGTGCCCCATCCCAGCAGCTCCTGGAAGCCTCTGGAGGCTACCCGGGTCAACCACCTCGCTCGCCAGGGTCATATACTGGAGCCTTGATGCCTGTTCAGTCAAGACCCATGTCAGCCTACTCCTCTGGGGGGTCAATGCATGGGATGCATGGGATGCCTGTGCAGAGTATGCAGATGATGCCACAGCATATGACCGGGTCTATGCCTACCATGCCCGGGTCTATTCACTCCATGCATGGTATGCCACAACAGATGCCTGTGTCCATGCCAGCTTTACCACAGCCACCACAACAGGCACCTAAAGCTTACTCCACCAACTACACAGTGCCCATGGAGCTGATGAAGAGGGACAGGAACGCACTGCCACTGTCACCCATGCATAGTCCTCATCCTAGTCCTCAAATGATGCGTAAGGGTGGGGGATCTGCATCAGACAATATCCTTATGTCTATGGGAGCACCCACTCAAAGCCAAGGTGCCATGGTTGCAAACCAGAAGCTAAGTCGACGCACAGGTCCACCTGTCATCGTGTCCACTATGCAGTCTCCAGATACAAGTAAATCCTTTAAATCCTTCGCTCTTCCATCCGTGTCATCTGCTGTTTGGCTGATCTCTTCATACATTTGATCTAGCTTTTTCTTGGCTGTATCATTTTAATGATAAGAAAATGCATGTTAGAATTTCCCATCCCCCCCTTCCCCTTTGTTTTAAATAGCTCCACAAATCAGTGTTGTTTATCGATAATATCATGTTTTAATATATCTTAGAGCTTTCAGGTAAAGTGAAAACAGCAACCTGAGTATTCAGTTGCATTTCGCTTAAAAGTATCAGGGATGATTCATCACAATCTGTTTGTCCTTCGTCGTGATGAATCATTGATATGTGCTTACCATCAAATAAGTGGACTTTATTTTGTGTACTCCTGTTTGTGCGCAGCCATCTTTGAGCTGTGGGGGTATGAGAGATCTGTTGGGCTGAGTGCGCTTAGCGGTGTGTGATTCATGGTGCTTGACCTTAAAAAAGTCCAAACACAAGGAGGATGCTCAAAGAACGTTTTTATCTTCCTGGTCAGTGCTGTCATTTGTTTTCTGTCCTGTGTTTGTTCACATTACATCAACAATAGATAGATTCTGGGTCTTTTCATCTTATCTAGGCCAGCAGAGCGAAATCTAAATGTTGCTGCCTATCTGTTTTTCAAAACTGTCAGGATTATGAATTAATACCGTAAAAGGATAAATTTTGCCATTTTGGCAAAACATCCCCTGTCCCATTTTCCATGTCAGCATTTGCTATGATCCTAAAGTGATACTTACATTTCGTTTTCCTGTCTGCTTATCTCTGTAGGTGCCAGATTTGTCAGAATTCCTTAGACCTTGTGTGAAGTCCTTTTTATTATTTCAGTAATCTCATGCTGTTCTTTTGCCAGAATCACATATCGCCCCATTAAATACAACAGAAAATGGCATTGACTTGGCACAGTACAGAGGATTTGAGTAAAACAGCTGTCAGCAGCACCCTTTATTATGCTTTTAAAATTTTAACAAATGTGCATAGTCTTCATGTTACAGCGTGTCAGTTACTGTAATCAAACGGTTCCCATTAAGACTTCCCTGATCAGTCATATCACATTGTGTGGAACATGAGTGGCACAGGGTTGTATATTTTGCAGTGCTGTACATTTTTGTACAATATGGATTATTGCATTTGCCACTGTCTTTTTGCAACGTTTTTCTCATTTTCTCACCCTCATTTCGCTCTTATCAGCTCTATTTAATGCCCTTGGTTAGAAATGGGAAGCTTTGGCTCAGGACGTCGTTCACTAACTAGAAGGGCGGTGGTTTGATCACCGGCTTCTCCAGTTCGAATGCAGAAGTGAGATACTGAACCCCAAATTACCCCTGACAGCTTAATGGTGTGCGATATAGAAAGTGCTGTGTGTAGAATAGTGTTTGTGAATGGGTGAATGGGACTCGTGCTGTACTTTGAGTCCATTTAATAAAGTAAAAATGCTAGCCCCAGAAAGTTGCATAATGTTTAATGCAGCTGCTCACCTTCTATCACTGCAGCTGTAGCTGCTTTTTGATGAAGTATTTTCTGCTATGCTGCGCACCATCTCCCCACAGCCCCCCGAGCCCCTAGTGTTGTCAATACGGATGTCTTAGTGCATTATGGTAATGAGGGTGCATCAGTGGAGCCGGGGAAGGCTTTACAACCACTTGGACAACACAGCCTTCCTTCAGTTCTGCTGGTGTCAACGTGGACCACCGACCTGCGTGGAATAGCAATAAGCTTTGTTTGGTGCTTCTGGGACAGATTTGCTCAGGAATGTGAAGAGTTAAAGGTAGAGTTTAAGTTCTAAGATTTTCATTTATTGTGTATTGTTTCGGCTGAATTTATTGAATGCAGATTTGTGGCCCAAACTTATGTCTCGTTTCCATTTGAAATTAAATGTATTCAGTCGGTGCGTCATTATTATGTAATCAACTGAATCTTTCATTTGGATGCACACATCACTCTTAAAGCTTTAATTCAGCTGCCAAATAAAACTATCTACACTATCTTCCACACCCCTGATCTGATAGAAGAACATTTTGGACAGACACTGGCTGATTTGGCCATGAGCACATGCTCAGGCTGAGGCTGACTAGCAGCATCATTGAACAGATAAAATCGAATTACAGCGCTGATGGCCGATGTGTGATTGTGTCATTTTCTCTCTGCAGGTTGTAATGAGAAGAGAGAGAGGGGGCAGTTTAATCCTTCAGATCCTCCATTTCCACTGCTGCACTAATCCACAGATACTCTCATTGTGTTCAGACCAGCCTTCTGGCTTCCTGTGAGACCCTGTGCACTACTGTACGTAGCCAGTAGGTTGAAATGGACTTTAATGGGGGTGAAATGCACACTGGGAACAAATGATTTAACTGATTTTGAGGCCCACAGGAACGGATATTAATCAAATCCCAGTTCTTGGCTGTTAAAGCAGGCTGCCGTTCCTTGCACAGGACACAAGGGTTTCTTTAACTCTGCCACAAACTGTACAAATACCCTGTGAAATGTGAAACGGGTGTCAGACTGTAGGTTGGGTTGTAAGCACACACACAGTCGGCGTGAGTAGACCTCATTTGCATGTGGCTGACATTTGCTGCTTCGGTAATTTCATCTGTTAATGGACACGGCCGCAAAGCTGCTCTCAAAGCGTGCTTCTAATTTGTATGTTGGTAGGCAACATTGGTTTTTTTAGTTGTAATCTCCGGCCCATTGTAAGAAAACACTGCAAATTTACTCGTTACGTTTTTTTTTTTCTTTCTTTCACAAAATGGTCGGCTGAGCTAATACATCAAGAGGAAGGTATTAATAAATCATGTTGATTCACTTCTTTTCATGTGGGGTAAATTAGGAGGCTTTGCTTGGTGGATATTAAACCAACAAAATGTGATTTAGCAGCACAATTAAAATTTCATATTCACGTTTTGTCCGGTCAGCACATTGTGGTGTTGCACCAGCAGCACATTTTGCAATCCTTAAAATTCCCTTGTCAGTTTATGATACCTTCAAACTTACAATCTCAGATAATTCATCAGATGAGTTTAGCAGGCAGGAGGCAGGACATGATGAATAACTGCAAGAATTTCGATGAAGCCACACATTGTGTGAGGCAACTCTTTCATCCTGAGATGTTTGTATTCTGATAGGGTTTGTCCACTGCATGTTGGAGATGTCATCAACAGGCGGAATTTACCAGCTTCCAGGAATATTTTCAGAAGATTCCCAGACAACTCACTATCACATTTGCATTCTCACATACAGCCCCCACAGAACATTTCAGGAAAGTGTCTGAAGACAGGAAATGATTCTTCGTGGAAAACCCTTAAGCAATACCCCACCGTTATATGACTGGCTGGTTCCAGCTCTACACCCCCACACACACACTTGCATCGTTGGTGACTCTGTGGGACTTCCACTCTGCGGAGTGCGTTGACAGGTCAGTTCTGTTCTGCGTGACACTGTGATGGGGGTGGGGGGGTCGGATGGTTGTGGCATGTTAGTTCTGGAGATGGCAGATTATGTATTAGCGTGGGTGTGGGTCAGAGATACAGGCAGTTGTTACGCTGAGTGGGGGATTAAGGAAGAGATGGAGGGAGGGAGAGGGACACAGTCCTACTGTTGATGATGATGATTGCTGGATGCAGGGTGGGGGGGAGGGGGATCAGGTCGTTGACAGCTGTCCGTCAACTTTGATCTGACTTTGTGAGGGTTGAGTTTTGGCCTTAATCTGTGGGGACGTAGAAAGGTTTTTTTTATGCTGCTGGTCACTGTGTTGAAAAAACTGGATTGAATTGAGATATTTCAGGATTTACATATGAAGATGTTTTCTGAAATTAGACATCAACACCTCTTGTTCACTTTCCTGGATGTAGGCTGGGTGTACTAGTAATGTTTGAATGCATAAAGCAAACTCATCAACTTTCTAAGAACATTGCTGTTTTTCTATGGAATAAAATGTCTTAGGTGCAAGCTTGCACAAAAAATGAAAGAAAGCATTACCCACAATGCCCAGGGAGTATTTTGTGATCATCCCATCGCTGAGCTAAAGACTTGTGGTTTGCAATCCATCCATTTCCAAATTCTGGGTAGTTTCTGGATGAATTCAGCAGGAGTTTGTTTGCAGATCAAGACTATGAAGCATTTTTTTATTTCTATTGTTTGGACTGAGCCTGAGGGGGTTGTGCCTGTAAACGTGGCCAGCTGAGTTTCATGGGCTTCACAGTATTTGGAGCCATTAACCATTCTGGCGGATTCCTCAAAATTGAAATAATTGATGCTGATGGCCATAACGTGGTGTCGTTAAATTATCCAGACTCCTGTGACACCTCCTGCTCTCTGTGCAGCTTGTATGTAGGATGATGCATGTGTCTATGTATGTGAGCCTGTGGAAACCAGCAGGTGACAGCAGCGACATCCGTTACAGCCCAGTGCAGAGCTGCTCTCCCCCACAAGAGCTTCCTCTTAATATCAGTCAGTGTTTCCTTTTCCCTCACGTGGGAGTCGCTGGTCTCCGGCTTTCTCTCACGCCGCCGGGATTACATACACATCTCTCTGCTCCCTTTCTTTCTCTGTTTAAATTGATCCTTGTTTCTCTTTGTCAGCCGTTGTTTTTTTTTTGTTCTCTTGCTCCATCTCTGTCCTCCTTCTCTTTGTAGAAAATTGCCTTTTGGAAATGAGAGGGAGGTGGGGGAATATTTGGGGGAATGGGAGAAGTATGTTTCTGAAACAAAACGTCATACCCAGCTCAGCAGATTCATTCATGACTGTGGTTGTGGGTAACTGAGCCCGTCTGCAGGAAAATGAGGGAGAGGAGGAAAGCGAAGATGGGAGGACTGATCCCAGCCAGCGACAGTAGAACAGAGGAGATTAAGTAGGAAAGTTAAGTAAGAGGACTGCTTCAGATTAGATAGCGAGGGACGGACTGCTTTAAAGCAGCGAGTCTAAGAAATGGGTAGAGGAGTGCAAATGGGGAGATTATCTAAATTGAAAGTAATGCCATCTTGGAGCTAGTGAAGGAGGAGAGGAAAGCAGGGGGAGGACATCTTCAGTCCAGAGTTTATTACTCGCAAACATCAGATTAAATAACTGAGATTATCTTGTAGTCAGACTCAAAGGGGAAGAAAATCACAATATTTAGAGAATTCATTTGTAATATTATGTAAATAAAGTCAAAAAATATTAGGTTATGTGAAAATCTTTTTGTGGAATCTTTTGGGACATCAGCACCACATTATGAAGTTGCTGCTTTTGTGGAGGAGAAAATGTTTGGTGGTCGACTGAATATCAGCCAGATGTACCAAACGCAGGGGGGTTAGTTTCTCAAGAAACAATACGATTTTGGATCCAGAAGCAATTAACCTTGGCGAGCATGGGTTCTGCTTGCAGTTTTATTACTTTACTCTTGTTATATTATGTTTTTGCCCTAATGAAATATTGACTTTATTCTTGTGATATTACAGGTTTCTTTCTCCCTTTTAATATTGCAACATAATTCTCTAAATCTCAGATGTATTTTTTTATTCAAAATGGCCATAACATTAAAAATTGTCATTTTTCAAAATGGCTGTTTTTGGTCCAACCAGCAGTCAAAAATCTATTTTACTAAACTAATAAAAGCAGCAAATTCTCACATTTTAGAATCTGGAACCAGTAGATTTCTGCAACCGTTACTTGATACATTAATTGTGCAGTCAAAAAAATCTATTATTTTGCATGTTTACAAGTCAAACTTCCAATAAACATCTGCACAGTATTACATCTGCACAACGGTCGGGCATGGACTTTTCTTTTTATGCATGTGTTTCTTTGCAGATGTAGTCATGTTCAGAGCCTGTACAGATAATATAGTGCACACAAGCCATGAAAAGAAACTGAAGCTTGAAAGGCAAAGTTCGAGCAGTGAGGCAAAAAGCTCTTTGTGGCAAGTTTGCTGCATCTTGTCGGAGACTTGAAGTGATTAACTGCTGGTTGTTGGAGCAGAGGCTGAAGGAAGGACAGAGGAGGTCACACGCTCAGACATTTTGCAGCTCAAAAGAAGAAAAGACGAGGAAAAAGAGAGCAATGAAGTGAGAAGCTGAAAGACTCCTTCCCTCATCAAAAGTCCTGGTCTCTCCTCTCCTCTCCTCTCCTCTCCTCTCCTCTCCTCTCCTCTCCTCTCCTCTCCTCTCCTCTCCTCTCCTCTCCTCTCCTCTCCTCTCCTCTCCTCTCCTCTCGGTGCCAACCAGTAGAGTAGCCCTGAATTATTCATTTTGAGAAAATGAAATCTTCACGGGTGTTAAAGAAGAGGCAGAGGCTGGCTATGTTCTCTGTATACAATACTCGGATGTGTGTGTGTGTGTGTGTGTGTTCGGTGCTTAAAATGTTACTGATGTTGTGGGGACCTAAATGTGATTAGACCAGTAACACTTTGGGACAATTAACAAGTCCCAATAGGGTAAATCGTTAAATTTATAGGTGAAGATGTGGTTAGGTGTAGGTTAAAGTTGGGGTGTGGATTTGGCACGTACTAGTTGTGGTTATGCTTACCGTAATTGGAAGTGTGTGTGTGTTTGCAGGGCCAGGCGCTGGCATGGATATGTTTAGAGGTGCGGCTGAATTTCATTTGCACCCCGGGAAAATCATATATACATTTCTCAGCAGGCATGTCAGTCATGTTCACGGATGCCTGTTCCCACTCTGTTCGTCTAAAACTGCAGCACACATGAGGGATGTAATGAGCAATGCCTCCCTCCGTTTATACCTCATCCCGTTGTGCAAACACACACACACACACACACACACACACACACTCGCATCCTCTTTACATCCTCCTCTCTCTCTAACCAGGGCAGTTGGCCACAAGTCACAGTGAAAGAAAAAGGTGGAGGAGGAGAGTGATGGCAGGGGAGCGTTGCACAGACGGGGATGAATGGGATGAATAGAATTTATGTTCGCCTACCTAAAAGAATAAAGAAAAAAATCCCTCAACATCTGCTGTCCACCTGCAGCTGTGCCATCTCTCTTTTTCACTGCCCGTCTTTTCCTCTCACCCAGCTCCCTTCACAAGAATCTGGTTTTCTGGTGCTTCAATCGTTTGGCACCGGCACGCCGTGCAGATCACAGGAGGCAGATGGGATGGCGAATTTTAGAGGTCAA
Organism: Limanda limanda; assembly: GCF_963576545.1. Classification (NCBI taxonomy): domain Eukaryota; kingdom Metazoa; phylum Chordata; class Actinopteri; order Pleuronectiformes; family Pleuronectidae; genus Limanda; species Limanda limanda. The sequence goes on along the minus strand of NC_083650.1, from coordinate 8,017,090 downwards.
ATTATACAGTAGGCCCTTCTCCCTGCCGCGCCTTCTTTTCATGAATGAGGCTTTTTCACTCCGGGCCTGGTTTGTGGGCTCTGGTTACAAGTCGTAACCGAACCTGCTCAATGGGAGTGAGTTAAACTCACCGCTCGCCTGTTGAGTTTACACCAAGTACACCCAATCTGCTACACACAATTACAGAATACCACAAAATGCATGCACTGTTTATGTGAAAGCTTGAGTCCTTTCTCAGATTCTGTGGAAATGTTTTTACTCATCAGCCGACCTTTCCACTGATACATGTGCAAGAGCTTAAAAACAGCTGTTTTATGAAAATAACTCTAATGTCCACAGACAGAATTAGGTTTGAATGAATAACAAATTCAATATTATATGCTGTTATCATATATTTTATTTCTGTGAAGAGTAAATACATAAGAAGAAAACATAAAAAATATACAAATGATATGACAAGCATATTTCCACCAATATGATTTTTTACATATTTAAACTTTATGAAAAAATCCTTCTAATTGTTCAAAAGTTTCATATTCTGGATTTTTTGTGGATGAGATGTTGAAGATCTAAATCCCCACTTTCCACACTAACACCCATTAACATCTGGCTTTTGTCTGCAATGGGAATGGATACAATCTGCAATCAGCCCTGCGTCAAATGACTCTGCAGTAGACTAAGGTTTTTATCGGCTCCGGCGATCGGCAGTACAGGAAACATGACGCCTGGGTGAAGGCACTAATTTCTTCTTCTTCTAAGCTGACGCTGCACTTTTTTCAGCACGACATGAACTGCATCGAACTTTGGGGAATTGGTGCATATATAGCGATGAATGTTTGTGTACAATATATTGCTTTTTTCATCTTGGGAACAATGTGCAATTGCGATTTTTCTTTTTTTTGTTCATATCCTGCAAGATGCAGCTCTGGATTGGTTTCAGATACGATGCTTATGATGCATCTCTTTCTGTGACATTGCTTTCTGGGGCGTTGCTTTCTGGTGCGCTGGTGATGTCAAACACGACTTAGCAAAGTCCTCACCAAGCAATAGGAAACCATCTAATCACCATTCATTACCAGGCTTATACCTAATAAAAATAACTGCTTATTTTGATGGTATAACTATAATTAATAATTTAATTATATTATTTAAATTGATCTTGCCTTTTTTTTATCGATTATTGTTACAAATATTCTTGTGGGGACCTTTAACATGATTTGGAAAGAAATCTGAACTTGTAACATCTAAAACATTTATGCACAGTTATGTCTCTAATACTCAGTGTCTGTCAGCACATGTCTGTTAAAAGTCATTATTAGCTTGTGTGTGTGTGTGTGTGTGTGTGTGTGTGTGTGTGTGTGTGTGTGTGTGTGTGTGTGTGTGTGTGTGTGTGTGTGTGTGTGTGTGTGTGTGTGTGTGTGTGTGTGTGTGTGTGTGTGTGTGTGTGTGTGTGTGTGTGTGTGTGTGTGTGTGGCTAAATCACACATAATAAAACAGAGAGACAGGGAGGGAGGGGAGAAAAGAAAAAAAAGGGGGGAGCGAAGGGAAAAATGTTGAGCGGAGGGGAAGGTCGAAGAGAATGGAAAAGGGAGTCGAATGTGTGCCAGCAGCGCTGCACCTCTCGCTGTGACTGGTGCTCTTCAAGGATTTTTTTCCCTCACTCTCTCTCTCTCGTCTCTTTTATTTACCTCCCCCTTTTATTTTCTCGTGCATAGCTGTGGCACCAGCTTGTTTTCTCTGGGTTTTTTTTTCCCGTCTTTTCCATTTTGTCCCCCCACCACCCCTTTCACACTCTCTCTCTCTCTCTCTGGCTCTCTCTCTCTCTCTCTTTCTCGCTCGCTCTCGCTCTCTCTCTTTCTGTGACTTGCAACAAAAGGCTAACGGAGTGAGCCTGACGTCTGGATGAATAGCCCAAACCTGCCGTGAAGGGAGAGAGGAGGGAGACGGAGCAGGAAGGAGGAGGCTGAGGAGTGATTCGGCTGAAGAGGAGAGCGCAGAGGAGTGCAGATTGCCGGCTGAAGACAAATAGAGATCCCCAATTTTTTTTTTTCCCTCCTCCTTCTTTGGAGATTAAAGGAGTTTAACCGCACGGGCGGGTGGCGATCGTATAGTTCTCTCTCCCCCGCACCCCCCCCCCCCCCCCCCCCTCAGCCTCTGCCCCCCTCTGCCACCTTCCAGTTTTTTTCTCCTTCTCCCCCTCCTCTCGAGAGTCGACCGGTCGTTGGAGAAGGAGGAATGGAGCTGCTGGAGGTGAGGTGACGAAGGCGGACAGATTTGGAAACGAGCAGTGGAGAGAGCGAGTGAAGACAGCGGAGGACGGAAGACAGACAGACAGAGAGAGAGTGAGAGAAAGAGAGGGAGGGTGGGAGGCTGGAGGAGGAGGTAGAGAGGAAACAAGAGGATAACCCCAGGGCAGTGTGTGAGAATCCCCCAACGCCCACTTCTTCTCTTTTTTGTGTCCCTCTCCTCCACATTTCCTCCTCTGCCATGTGCAGTCCTTGATTTTGAAGAATGTGGAGACAGCATTTCCCAGGCAAGGAGCATGTATATCACATTATCTTGTGCATACAGTGTGTGTGTATGTGCGTGTCTGTATATGTGTGTGTGTGTGCATGTACTCATTAAGGGTAATAATAAAAATCTGTGGTGTGTGTGTGTGTGTGAAATGGCGAGATGTGAAGGGGTGGGAGGAGTTAGATTTGGCTTTAGGGGTAATGAGCCTCTTATGTTTTTGCAATGAAGTGTGTCATGAGAAGTGTGTGTGTGTGTGTGTGTGTGTGTGTGTGTGTGTGTGTGTGTGTGTGTGTGTGTGTGTGTGTGTGTGTGTGTGTGTGTGTGTGTGTGTGTGTGTGTGTGTGTGTGTGTGTGTGTGTGTGTGTGTGTGTGTGTTCTCTTGGTTTTAAACCGCAGCAAGAGGATGGTGTGATTGGATGGGCTGTCATTTGGAGGGTCAAAGGTCGCAGGAGAAGTGTCTTTATGTGTTAACGGCTGTTCGGGTGTGTGAATGCTCTCGGCCTCATTGTGTGTATTCAGGCAGCGTGGATTTGAGGACTGTGGATTTAGAGCCGTGTTTAGGCCTCATTAGTTTTGTTTTTTAAAAATACATTTCTGCTCTTATTTAGATGCTTGTTAAAAAAAATAAAACAGTTGGTGTTATTGAAGAAATTGAGTAAAAATATAATTTGGAGCACAAAATAAATCAGTGTATCTGTAATGCCTCGTGATCATAATCAGCAGACATTAGGAGACCTACTTCCCGCTTTTCTCTCGCTGTCAATGACCAGAGTCCGAGCAGTGACATCAGCCTTCCGTCCTCCAAACACAACTTTCCCTGCTCAACCTGCACACACTCATTCGTGGGTGTGCATGCCAAGAAAAGGCTGGCGTGCACTGTCTGCTGTTCATTTGCACTGACAGCTGCTTTTGTCTCTGGACCCTGCAGTTGTTTTTTAGGCCTTGCTACAGCAAAGCACAAAAGACAACTTTAAAGGAAGAGACAGATGGATTCCAGGCTCCTCCCACACCACGTTGTCAAAATCACACTGATCTCACCTGTGATGTCGTCATGTAAGCTTGTGTTTACGCTTTCCATCCTCACCTCTGTCTCACGTTTTTTTTTACATGTAGCTTCACCCTGCCTTCCTCTCTCTCTCATCCCCTCTATTTCCTCCCCCCACCACCCTCACCCACTCTTGGCTGGGCGTTTTGGGTGGTGATAAGTTTGGATGTGGGCAGGCAGAGGGGAGGACAAACAGGGTCTTTGTGTGTCCACATCGGGGGAACAAGAGACAGGCTGGGGTGGCGGCGGTGCAGCCGGGCGCTGATAGGGTCCGGTGCCGGGGGCCTGGAGGAGGCAAGTCTGTCGGGGGAAAAAAAGCAGAAAAAAAAAAAGAAGGATTACACCTCCCCTCTTCTCTACCGATGCCAGAGGATCATAAACACACTCAGGAGACCGGGCGCTCCACAGAATACAGCCGCTGGATTCTCGTTAACATGCATGTATGGTTGTTGCATGTGATGGTGAGGTATTATGTCACATAGCGTGCAGGTGGACACACACCACCAGCATTAAGAAAACACAGCTGTGATGCCCTCGAACATTTCATTTAACAAATACGGATTTGTGTGTGTATGTTGTTCTCTGCACCCAGCTCAGCAGGACCAGTAGATCTCATGGGGACCAGGTCCTAATGAGACAGGACATCATTTCCGAGGTCCTTGTGAAGGTGTTAGATGAGAATTGTGGTTAGATTAAGGTTGGGGTTAGGTATGAATTGGTCATGGTTAAGGTTAGGCTGCCCCCGATGAAAGGAATCCATGTAAAGTCCTAATAAGGATAGCTGTGTGTGTGTTGGCAGTACTGAACCATGTTGGCTTCTGATGGCTTCCTGGAAAATGCCGCAGAACGGCGCCGCTTGTTCCGCTCGTGTTCGGACACTGCTCTCCAGACCTCACGCTCCGGGTTTGGGTTGCCAGGTTGGGTGGCCTGTGGCACGTTGCCTTCTGGTGGCACGATTTGGTATCATGGAATCAAGCGTTTCCTCTTTTTCACTGCTGCACTTGCCACAATGAAAACCTGCTGGGTTATCAGCCCCCTCCCCTCTCTCTGTGCTTGGACTATCCCATCACTGGAGCCCCCAGCTTGGGAGTTGCTAGGTAACCAGAACCAGCTGTTGGGCCTAAGTCGGCGTTGAGCCCATTTTGGCTCGGTGTCAACCACGGAGTAGTTTTCTCTGAAAGCTCGCTGTGAACCCGGTGACCGCCGCCGTTGTGGCCCTGAAATCATCATGCCATGGAAAATCTTCCCTCACTTCCTTTTGTTTTTCCAGGTTTATTGTTCCACTGATACTGCGGCTGGTGTGGGAGCCACCATGGCATGTACCACACCGGTCTGAGTAATTTAGGAGCGCTTCGTCGGCTTTCACACACGACGAGGGGGAAAGGAGATGGGAGAGGAGTGAAAAGAATGAGCTGATGCTTGACGAGGCTCTGCTAGAAGAGGCCACATGTCATTTAGAGGGAGTTGAAGATGACATCAGGAAATAGGAGAGAATCTTCCAAAGTGTGTCCCTCCTTTTGTAGGTCAGGATACTTAACCGTCTCTGAGTGCTATTAAAAGAGATTTGAGATGGACCCAGTGTAATTATTCAGGAAATCACAATAGTGCAGGTAAGGTAATACCACTCCACACTCCCAAAGAGCACCATTTACCTTTCAAAGTCTGTGTGACTGCCTGGCAAACAGGTAAATCTGAGGGGAGCGCATTAACTTGCAAATGAAATCATCTTTGCAAACCGACCGAGGAGGGGAAAAAAAAACACTACCCTGTCAGAAAATAGAGCTGCAGAAGTAAAGATAACCGATGTTGGGCGATGTTATTAAATACCAATTTGAAGACTTTCCAAACCCAAGGGGAGAAGTACAGGTTTGAGCGAGGGGTTTATTTTCTTTCATTGATTGTTTGCGCTCTACTTAGGGAATGATCCCTCTCCCTCTGAAAACTGTGACTCACGGCATCTGGCAGCGGAGCTTTTCTGAGCTGCTTTTCCAAGATCAGCCCCTCCAAATGAGAGAATTAGACAGCAGATCGTATTCACCGAGGAGAGACATATTTATACGAGTTCTGTGTCTCTTTTCCCCCCCCCCCTTCTTCTTCTTCTGCTTCTTCTAACATTTAAAAAGATGACTTCTATTTCTGTTGTCAGAATCCAAAAAGACTTTCTAGTGTGGAACATCTGCAATCCATTTGCGGTGGAGAGAGTACGCTCTTGACGGCTCTGCCAAAAGTTTTCTTACTGCCTGGAGAATCATCCAGTTTGTGATTAACATTGGCTAAAGGATGATATCAACCTCAGTGCGTTTGAGCTTCCCCTTGTGGGCTATAACAATGCACGACCTCCACTGAATAAGCCTGCTGTCACATTGAGCACGGGTTCGATGTAGTTAGTCAAGCTGCTGGCTTTGTTTCTCTTTTACTTGCCTGGCCTTCACACAATGCTGGCTGTTGCGCTGTGATAAATACTTTGGGTACAATAACAGGAAATTGGCACAAGCATTTGCATTTTTTATCTGGCCAAGATATCGTACCGCTTAATGTAAACCATCTTTAGTCATGTGTGTGTTGCCTGAGCCGCTCACAGAAGTTTATTTTACGTTACAGCGAATGCAGGGGCCTTGAGAAACGCCTCTGCGGTGCCTTTTTTTGTCCTCGATTAAAAGCGAGTCTGGTGTTTTGTCTGCTGTGGGGTGGGGCTCTGTGTTTGGACAGGGAGGAGAGTTCTGGCTCTGCTTTAGTTTCCTGGACAGGTTCTGTGTCTAGCTGCCGGGCGGGGGAGTTGGCACGCTACTGGCAAACCCGCTGGGCTGGTGATCGACCCCGGGGAGAAAGAAGGATGGAGAGAGAGCAAGATGGATATAAACAGGAGAGGAAGAACCCTAGTGAAACATATATTGAGAAATATTTCTTAATTTAAATATTTAAAAATGACGAGACATACTTGTTCAAACCCAGAGAAATCACCAATTTTATTAAAGATAACGACTCCTCATTTTGGTTGACTTTTAATTAAAAAAAATCATAATTCATAACTGCTACATAATTACTGATCATAATAATACTATAGAGCACTTTTCAAAATCCCCATAAAGCTGCAACGCCAAGGGTAGTAAAAAACTACTCCCATGATCCTATACTGCCTCACAACACTATCAAATTAGGTATTTTGTTATTGTTTTGTTTGAGAGACCCCTAGTGGCCAGTATTACATTGTACGTTTTAAAAGAAGTAAAGGTAAAAAGAACTAGATGCAACTTTGTCCTGTTCTTTATTAAAAGGAGGCTCTCGGGCCACGAGGGACACAACAAGTATAAGTTATTGGAAAAAGACGTCACTGTTTTGACCCAGAACTTGTTATCTCTATGCTGAGAAAACATTAGGCTGTAATAGCTATTGTTATTAGGGGATAATTATTTCATAATCTTTTTTTAACAAGATCTGTTTTGAATTTTGATCACAAAACAACTAATTCATCATTGGCTTCTCATGCATTAATCATCCACAGTCTCCACACATACGGTAACCATTGCCAGTTATGTTACTGCTCACATCTAACATCAACAGATGATGTTATTACAGCCGTCTGCAGCTGCGAGCTAATTCTGAGGCTCGGTAATATCCCACAAGGCCCAATCAGGCCCCTATGGTAATGAACGTTTAGTTTACAGAAGCCTGTAGTGACATAGTGGGTCATAGAGTGAAGCAGAGTAATGTTCCTGGAATATTACTACCAGTGTTGCTGTGGTGCTTTCACAACACAGTGACCTTTATATATTTAACCTTCTCTATTACAGAGGTGTTTGAGCCTGAGACTGGTTACCTCAGATTTTACACGAACAAAAAATACATTTATTAGGTCTTATTTACTTTTATGAATGTTTTTGTTTTACACATTTGTGGACAAGTTTTATTGAATGTAAAAAGAAATGTTTAAATTATTAATATTAACTGTCAATGTGTGTGTGTGTTAACACTATGCTCACACTGATCAACTAAATTTTAAAAAACATTAATTACAACATTGAAATACATACAAATAAAACACATGACAAAGATAGAAAAGCAATTAAAACTCTACGCAGGGGGAAGGTCAGAACCACATTTAAGTTCAGAAAGTACGACAGAAAATCCACAGAGAGAATAAACCTGTTCTTATCAGATCCACGCCCAGTTTATTGAATTTACTTGCGCTCTCCCAGTGAAGACGTTATCGTCTCAAGCCTGAAAGTGTGATGTTGGTGTTTGCTTCCTTCCAGCACTTGAGTTAGTAAAGTGGCAAACAAAATATAATTATGCTTAGTTGTGGTGAAATGTGAATCTCGAAAGCAATTGTGTGTTTTTATCTGAACCTGCTTACATTTACAATAACAGTTTTTTAATTTCTGGATACATTTTATCATTTTGTTTACTTTAGCAACACAAGCTCTTGAGGCCATTTTAATGAGTCAGGGAGCGAGTGTCATAAGTTGTCAGTGTCTTTCCGAGTGATGTTTCCCTGTCGACACTTTCATCCCTGTTAAAGCTCATCGCTGGTCATTTGGACGAGTTTACAAAATGTTGATGGATTCCGCTCGACCTGCGCTGGCGGCAGGGAAGTGTAGTGTAGTGTAACTGTCTGACTGTGAGACACGAGAGACTAAAGCTCCAAACTCATTAAGGATGTGACTCTGACGTGACAGACGATCCCTAGAGCGACGGTCGACAACAGGCTGATCCAGAGTCAACAACAGCAACACGCTTGCTTTCTGAGTGAAATACACAGTGATTGATCGGTAGAGGATTCTTTTATTCTCTAAATGAATTCTTTTCAAACTAAGAATCCAAAACACACACTGCTCACCTGAAATTCTGTCCTTTTCAGTTTTTTTTGGCAAGGCCGCAGAACTCCTTCACATGACTGGCCAGGTATCTGAGTCATTAAGACCCTCATTAACGGCCTTGCTGGGCGTTAATTACCCGCAGATTCATCATGTGTTGGATGCAGGGCCACGTTCTGCCTTATTAGGCGGGAGAGAGGCTATTAGCCACCGGGAAATAATTAATCAACAGCATTTTTTGACCCACTTTCTACAAGTGACGCTGCTGTTTCCAGCTGCTTCTCACTGACATGTCTATACAGTGAGAAGAGCGGAGGCCGGGAGGATCGGTGCGTTTCCTTGTGTGTTTGTCGGTTGGATGATGAAGACGCTTTCTTCCTCAGTCGGTCTGAGCTGTGATAATGATGAACTCTGCAGGCGTGTGATGAAGAGGTGCAGGGAGAGATGGGGAGCCACAGGTGTGTTGGCAAACGGTTTTCCTCTCCCCAGAGCTGCCTCGCTAACACACACACACACACTCACACACACACACACACACATGCACACGCACACACACACATTCACACAAAATGGGTTCCTCCAGTTAGAATAATACATGCTTTCTTATCCGCTATAAAAAGAAAAAAAGGGTACAGAAAGCTTGAGTTCACCTCCTCCGCATAACTCCTTTTTTAACCTTTTCTGTCCTCTTTTCTCATAATTCTTCTCTATTGATATGACACTTGGGCTTTTATGAATCACTCGCTTTTATAACGCGCACTGCACAATCATAAGAATGGCACTCAGTAGAGTGCATACCTTTCGCCAAGGCCCAATAGTCCCTTTAAATTCAATCAGGCTGCATCAAATTGGACACACTTATAGTTATCAGTCCTCGAAATACCCCTGATCTTTTTTTTATTTTTTTATCAAGATCCATTAATTATTCCCAGGGAGAAAAAAAAATTAAGTGGGAAAAAAATCCAAGACCCGGAAGAGGGATGAGTATTGGATCCCTGTTCCAATACTCATCAGAATTTAACGGGTTCTTTTTTCCAATTTTTGCGGAAATCCGTTCAGTATTTTTTGCATAATCTCGCTAACAAACAAACGAACAGGGGTGAAAACATAACCTCGTTTGGCGGAGGTAATAATAATGATAATGGTTGTAATATAATGAGTATAATAAAAAATAATGTCTTCATCTGCTATAAGTGGCTCACGTAGCAGTTATAAAAAAATCTTCAGCTCGTAAAAAGCAACACAAAACATTCAAGAGTAGAGTAAGCAAGATACAAAACATGGAGACAAGGCAATTATATAGAATAAACCACAGGACAAGGTTAATCCTAATCAACAGCTCATCGTTTTAGTCAAATAAAAGTCGATAAAAGTGAGGAAATCTTTCCCTAAATCACAGTGAGTCGTTCACCGTGAATGGGTTGAAGGAAAAACTCCATTAATTCTTATTGCACATTTTCAGGAACTCATAAGGAATATATTTGGGCTCGACATAAAAGAGTGAATCTATTTCCCATGAAGTAACTCGAGCCTCTCTGCTTCCTCGAGGCTCTGTCAGACTCCTTCAGGCTTTCTGTGGAAGAAACACCATATGCAAAATTATAATAATAATCAAAATAATTATAGAGTTCATTTATATTGCACTTTTCTCATGAGTGTTACCAAGGATTTGTGATGGGGGGGGTCAGTGAGTGGTCGTGATCACACAAGTGGGTTCACCAATAGAGATGTTAAGCTTCAGAAATAACAAGGATACAGTTTTTCATCAGCAGAGACAGTGCTCCTCACCCGCTGCTCCCCCCCTCCTCACCCGCTGCTCCCCCCCTCCTCACCCGCTGCTCCCCCCTCCTCACCCGCTGCTTCTTCCCTCCTCACCCAGTTTCTCGCCACTCTCTTCCTTTCCCAGTTACCTCTGCTAAGGAGTTTGTGTTTTCACCCGTTTCTATTCGTTTGGTTATTTGTTGGTTTATTTGTCAGCAGGATTACCTGAAAACGACTTAACCAATTTCCGCCATTTCCTACCAATTTTGAGTTCTCAATCTTTATGAACTCGGCTTGTCAGGATTTTGTGGCACACGCCTCACTTTCTCCGATTTTGAATCTGGTTCAATGCTTTCCCCTGTGGTTTGATAGGAACGTGGAGGGAAAGAGACAGAAATAACAGTTTATCAAAACCAGTGAGGGCACTGAACTAAAAAAACTATCAAGCTAAATTAAAGAAAATTCAGGGTATTTAAATTGCAGACCAATACAAGGAAAACACCCTGTGGAAAGGAACAGAATAAGAGCAAACGCAGCTTACTGAAACACTGCTGCCTTCACAAGGACCTCTTGTTGTCCCATTAAGTGCATCTACTGTGTTTAAAGCTCATATGTTGTCATGCTGCAGTCGTGTAGGTCACAAACACCATCTTTTCCTCCCAAAGCTGGAGGAGTTCTAGCGAGAGACACAGAGCGAGCAGGCTAGGATTTCCTCTCCAGCAGCGCAGATGCCACTAAATAAAATATTTCATAATCCTGCCCAAATCCTCTAATCACCATGACAACAGGCAGCAGGGAGCCGGAGAGTGGTGGTGCATGGACCCCACCCCTCTTTTTTCTTGTCCCTCTTTTTTAGTAGAATCTGGGTCCGCAATGTCAGATTCCCTCCTCCTCTGCGTGTTGCTGTGATTTCTTATCACATAAGAAAGCGTTGTATTGATTTTTTGTCTATTTCTGAGGGAAAGTTAGTAAATTGGTTGAGTCCGTCAGAGTCGGCTGAGTGCGTTTGTTTATTAGTCAGACAGGATAATGACGTTTTTTACAGAATCGTGTAGTTTTTGCGACTTTTCTCTCCCACAACTCAACCACTAACTCACTGTAAACCTGCATGTTGTTGTCGACTTGATGAACCTGAAGAGGGTCACAAGTTTAAATGTGATTATTGGGAACCTGCTGGGTTTTTTTTTAGGGTTGGAAGGAGGCTATTCTGTTAAGTGGGTGAAGGTTGTAAACTGTACAGTTACAAGAAGGTGCAGAAACACATGCACAAACATACACACACACACACAAGAGCACACATTTAAGGCCTGCCAGCTTCTGTATGGTGATAGGATAATGGAGGTGATGACCTCATGGGGTGAAAGGACCTGTTGCCTGGTAACAGTGTGGATAGCAGCGCAGCAGATGGGTAGTCACATCACTCTGTGTCATATCCAGGAGGTGGTTCGTTCCCTCTCACCAGGGAGGTGGTTGTGCCCCCCAACCTGGTTTTTAACTGGTTTGTTCTTTCTAAACAGTTATAGTGTGTGTGTGTGTGTGTGTGTGTGTGTGTGTGTGTGTGTGTGTGTGTGTGTGGGTGTGGGTGTGGGTGTGGGTGTGTGTGTGTGTGTGTGTGTGTGTGTGTGTGTGTGTGTGTGTGTGTGTGTGTGTGTGTGTGTGTGTGTGTGTGTGTGTGTGTGTGTGTGTGTGTGTGTGTAACTCACAAAGCACAGACAGATTTTCCCAAACTTAGAGTTAATATTCCTTGAGATACAGATTCCAATACCTGGACTTTGCACATTGGCTGATACTAGTGAATTTAACAAATAACCTATATAAAATTTGAATAGCAGGGGAGGGCATCCCCATCCCCCTATAAATCGTTCATATCATACTTGTGTGTGTGAGCGTGTGCGAGTAACAGACATCGACCAGTGTTGCCAGGGCTGGGAGATGATGATTGTGGTTTAAAGTAGACAGTGGCTCAGTCCAGGTTAAAAGCATCGATCCCACTCAGGGGTATGTATGTGTGTGTTTGTGTGTGTGTGTGTGTGTGTGTGGGTCTGTGTCTGTCATCACACAGGCATAACACACAGTCCTTTCCTGTGTAAACACTCCCTGCTCTGGGATGCAATTTCATTTTTTAAACTGATCCCTCTGCAGCTCACTCCACTGTGTGTGTGTGTGTGCGCGTGCATGCAACATAAATAATTAACTCTCTCTCTCCGCTTTCCTTCTCTCTGCAGGTATTCGGCCCCAGATTATGAATGGACCTATGCACCCACGCCCCCTGGTGGCGCTGCTGGATGGGCGCGACTGCACCGTGGAGATGCCCATTCTCAAAGACCTGGCCACTGTGGCTTTCTGTGACGCCCAGTCCACACAGGAGATTCACGAAAAGGTACAAAAAAAATCCTCTGTTATCCAAGGAAAATGTAGCAGCCACTGGTCCGACTGGCAGAAAATGACAAGGTTAAATTTTCTCCATTTTATTTTATATTTTTATATATGTTGAATTGTGAGCTGCGCTATTACAAACCTGCAGCACTGAAATGAAAGATGGTTACATTGACAGAAATTTGACATAAAATAATCCAGTGTGTTTCATCTAAATTTTATAAATTGTTGTTTTCTTTACCCTGGAATTGGCCCTTTATATTTAATACTTAATATTTGCATCAGGAGCAGGTCCTCTCTACGGAGGCAGCCATGTTTTTTACAGTATCCCAAACTGGACAAAATAGACACCTTTTTGAGTTTTTATGGCAACTGAAGTTTTCCACAGGTTCTCCTTCATGCTTGGAAGGGGAGGGTGAATCAAGGGGTGTTCAGCTGCAACATGCAACTTCACCACTAGATGTCACTAAATTATACACACTGAAGCTTTAAGGACACTAATGTGATATCAAAAGTATAATTGTAACTTATTTAGAACTAAAAAGTTATTATACTCGGTGGCGTTACTGTGCTGTTTGCTTTAACACTAACTGTAGAGGGAGTATCTGCAGGAGCTCATGATCCGAAGCAGACGCACGCTTTGTGCTCCCACTTTGACTGCGTCTCTTGAATAATTTGCCCTCAGTCGAGTCCAGAACAATGGTCCCTCTCCTCTGTGTCCCCTCCTCTGTAATGTTTTAATAATATTCCAGCCCACTTTCCTGGTCCACTCTCCCAGTTCAACCATTATGGTTTCATCACTGCCTCTAATCCCTCCGGGTGCTGAAGTGCTGCCTTGTTAAATAAGGAGGAGGCTGGTAATAGAAATACAGTGTAATTGTTCCGAGCCACAGCGACTGTAAGGTTTGTCATCATATTACTGTCTATACACTGGAGAACGTTTACAACCCAAGCTGGAGGGTTTGTGTTTAAAAAGGAGAATATTATTATTATCAATCTACGTAATTCTCTAAATAACCAGTATTACAATTGAAACGCTGTCAGTTTTACTTTCATGCCAAACTTACATTAAGTTTAGAGGTTAAATGGAAGAAAGGTTTTCCTGCATAGAACTCCAGTATTTTTCTTGCGACACACACACACACACACACACACACACACACACACACACAATCAATCTCTGTCCAGTAAGATGATCTCGTAGTGAATCCATTATAGACACACAGAGGACCCTTCTGGGAGTGTAGTTGTTGGCAGCATTCCCATAACTGCACAGCAAAGGGTACAGATGGGGCACGCTACACACACACACACACACAAAATGACTAATAACTTCAGTCTGAAGTACTGTTCCTCCACTAGTATATAAACATCCTCACAGACCAAGCATGCAAACAACAGCACGCGGCCGTCTTCTCCCGCGCGCTGCCTGAAAGTAAGCAGATGCATCGATTAAGAAATCTATCACTTAAGGAATCAGTGGAAAGTGTAGCTGCTGGTGACCTGCCAAAATGCTGCCGCCTCCGTTGAGCACACATTACAGAAAAGAATAAGATTGGAAAGCACTCAGTGTGTGCTCACTACTGTAGTTCGGTACTGTCCTTGGAAAGACAAAAAAGACCTCTTGAATTGCTGGATGTGTTTTTCAAGTGTCTCTTCTGTAACCACAGCTGAAAGTGATGAAGTGCTGGTGATTTTGTGCAAAGTACAACTGGTTAAAACCGCAGTCGAGTGTGTATCTGAGAAAATTACATGTATCTCGCTCAAAGAACGTGTGAAGGGAGATGGGGCTTGTCAGCACTCTGTCAGTGTTTTTAAATTCATTCACTTGGGTGTTTGCGCAGCTTTATTTGATAGCTGACAGTGCAGTTATTGTGATTATTTGCGATGTGGCTGAACTGTATTGAGATGCGATCTGATAGTGGAATGTTTAGGGGACATACCACATGGACAAAACATGGCCTGAGCCACAGGAACTGGTTCCATTACCAACTGGCCGGATCATTTTCAGCCTGTCATTCCCCGTCTCAATTTCCTCCAGCATTTCCTGTCTCTATGTAATAAAGGCATGAAGGCCAAAATATATAGGAAGATATCGATGTTTAAAATGGACAAACCACAAATCCAAACCTCAGGCATTTCCTCTGAAGCTCAGCGGCTTATGATCATAGAAGAGATGCAGAATACACAGATGAAGTCAAATTACTAACAAATGTTGCAAAAAAAAATCTAATAATCCAGTGAACTTTGTTTTAAAATTGAGTAAGTAAATTAAATAAGAAGATTGACATTAAAGAACACAAGGAAGAGAGAAAGGCCTGGCTCGTGTTAAAGCTAAATAAATCTAAATAAATACCCTGCAAGCACCTCGAAAAACTCACATATCAACATGTTTTATAGCTAGAGCCAGGAGGAGATTAGCCTAGCTTAGCATAAAGGAATATAGCGGGAAAGCAAAGCTAGCTCGGCTCACTTAAAAGCTAAGTAAATAGCCTACCAGCACCTCTACAACTCATTAAATAACACATATCTGTTAGCTGAAGTCGTTAGGTTATTAGCTTAGCTTCGCTTAAAGGAGAAATGGGGCTAGATCGAGCCAGAAGGTGCTTTGTTTCAATTTTAACTCATTAGCTCTTTACAAAATCCATTTGCTCCCTTTTTTCCACCTGATATAAAACATTTTTTTGTCTCCAGCCACGAGCTGCCACGGACCCGCTCCACTCAAGTAATGAGATTAATGCACGAGAAGAGCTTTAACCTTGAATTTAGCACCCGGCTCCCACTGCAGCTAGCTCCAATAAAAAAAAATGTTGCATGTAAATTCATGGCTATGCTAATCTGGCTCGGTTGGGTTAATTCAGTTAGCAGGGCTGAGAATTTAAACCTTTTATTTTTGAACGGCCGTGTCTCACAGAAGCTTCTTGCGTCTGCTTTCTGGGTTGCTCAGCAGCTGTCAGTTTACTTTATGGCGCTGCCTGCATCCACTCTAAGCTTGTTTGCATACACTCTGAATGAATGCTTTGTGACAAAAACAAGCTTTGGCGGGCACTCATAATAAACACACGGACAAGCACTCATATTTTAGAGCGCACATAAACAAGCCATTTGCATTTAGATGAAGAATCGCAGACCAACTTTGGTCGAGGAAAATGAGAGGGTGGTGAAAGCACTCGGGTCGCAACCAGTGGCTCATACGTGCAGTTAGAGAAAAATAATCTGAATATGAGTGTCGGGAATGTCGGGATGATAATGGTTAAGAACAAGAATGACACTGTGAGAGTAATAGAAAATGCACGTAAAAGTGTATTATGATTGAAAAGGGAATAGTGACTAGGGTTGCAAAATTCCGGGAATATTCAAAGTGGGAAACTTTCCACGGGAATTAACGGGAATATACGGGAATTAATGGGAATAAACTGGAAATGTTGTGGGTAATTTATACTAACTGTTTTTACCTTGTCATATACAGGCATAAATATAAACATTTTGTTTTGTCATAGGCTGATTTGAGCCCTGAGGAAACTTTGGGCACTTGACTATATGCTTCTGCATCTTTGTGTCATTCTTAACATAGGTCTTTGCACAGTATTTGTAAATGTACACAGCCTTTCCTTCTACATTGGATGGGGTGAAATGTCTCCACACATGAGATAGTGCACGTGGCATTGCTCTGTAGAATAAGATGAGAAAAAAGTTTGTAAAAAAAACATTAATGCAATACCAGAGATATAAATAGTTAGCCAAACAATTGGAATCGTCTGTAAAAATATGTTACAATTGATGGATAAACGTATGGAAATAGGCTAGATGAACAATCCTCAATAAGCATGCTAATATATTTTCCCCAGTAATATCATCAATACTCACCTGACTAGTCCTGCACTCTACAGCAGGCCTCAGTAGCCCTGCTGTAGTGTGCAGGATGCTGGGAATTATCTGTGCATGCGATGGAAGAATGCACAGTGGAGGGTTGAAACTCAACATGCAGTGTGTGCTGCATTCCATACATCTTTAAAAAAGAGTTTTGAATGAAGTTTTTATTGCTCATTATTTATTTTTTTTCAAAATTTCCGAGCTTAACTTCCCATGGAAGTAATTTACTGGAAACTTTTCGCCCCTTTGCAACCCTAATAGTGACACAATAAGGGATGATGATCTCCTAATGTCCCTCCAGGTGCTGAACGAGGCAGTAGGAGCCATGATGTACCACACCATCACCCTGACCAGAGAGGACCTGGAGAAGTTCAAGTCGCTGCGCATCATCATCCGCATCGGCAGCGGCTACGACAACATCGACATCAAGGCGGCCGGGGAGCTCGGTGAGGCTGAGGGACAGATGGGGACAAACGAGGGGGGGGGACAGATGCAGAAAACACAGGCGCCGTTCAGAAGAAGACATGTCGTCATGCGCTGAGATTAATGAACAAGGAGGGTCGCGTGTGCACATATGGCTCATGCATCCCCAATCACATGAGAGGAAATAAAGAATTAGATAATGCATTATGGATATGGACAGTGCACCTTTTGGACGGGGGCCAAACCAAACTCCTAACACAAACAACACATGTAACAAGAGGGGTGACATACTGTAAACAGAATATGTAATGTGACGGATCTCGTATGCAGAGCAGATGCTCCAACTGATATGAAAACTCCCCCCCCCCACACACACTTTCCCATTTAGCCCCTTCGGCATATGTTTGGTTTGAGAGCAGGATTTATTGCGATATCCTAATTCATTTGAGTAGATACAATTCATTACGCTTTATGTGGAGTGCTTTTCTTTTTTTTTTTTTTTTTAATGAAATAATCATAATTAGAAGTTTTAATTAGCCTCTTACCCTTCACAGTTTAGTTTCATAGACGGTGCATTGTTTTATTTTGTAAAGGCCTTAAAGAAAATAAATATCCTGCTAATTAAACGTAAATAAAACCTCTAAATTGATCTCCTCAAAAGAGCTATATTACGCATAAGCAGCTATTATATCTATTAAATCCGAAAGCATTTTTATGATGCTAATCAATTCAAGTACTTATGGTTGTCATTGTCCTGCTTCTCCAGGCATCGCAGTGTGTAACATCCCCTCAGCGGCTGTAGAAGAAACCGCCGACTCGACACTTTGTCACATCCTCAACCTGTATCGACGGAATACCTGGCTGTACCAGGCTCTCCGGGAGGGCACGCGGGTCCAGAGTGTGGAGCAGATCCGGGAGGTGGCGTCGGGGGCGGCGAGGATCCGAGGAGAGACGCTTGGCCTCATCGGCTTCGGTGAGTCTCCTTATTTAAGGGTTAATGGGTCAAATTAAACATTTGATCATTTCTGTTAAGCCTTGTGATGGAGAGGCGGTGGACTAGTGGCAGAAACTTGGACTAGTGGCAGAAACTTGGACTATGGGCAGAAAAGGTCTCTGGTTCGTCTCTGGTTCGACTCCGCGGAGAAACAACAAAAAGACGAACCTGGATTGATCCAAATTAATTAATTAATTCTGTCCAAAAAAATCCAAGAGGATTCTCCCTACCCTGTCTAGTGCCCCTGAGCAAGGCACCTTACTCCCCGGGCGCCGTACATGGCTGCTCACTGCTCTGTGTGTCCTGAACCAGATGGGTTAAAAGCAGAGGTTAAATTTCCCTACAATTGCATGCGTGTGCTTGTGCATGTCTGTGCATGTGTTTGGGACAAATAAATGTATCTTAATCGTCTCTCTGGCGCCCCCCTCAGGTCGCTCGGGCCAGGCGGTGGCGATACGGGCCAAGGCGTTCGGCTTCAACATCCTCTTCTACGACCCGTACCTGCAGGACGGCTTGGAGCGCTCCCTGGGCGTCCAGCGGGTCTACACGCTGCAGGACCTGCTCTACCAGAGCGACTGCGTGTCCCTGCACTGCAACCTGAACGAACACAACCACCACCTCATCAACGACTTCACCATCAAACAGGTCGGGCACCTGGAGTGCTGAGGAAGCTCCAGAAATTAATTGCATGTCTTTCGAAATATGAGCCTCAGGTGACGGAGGATAAAGGAAACTGATTTCACCGCCTCACATTAAACACGCGGCGCGGCCGGAGAAGCTGACGGAGCTGGCAATTTATCAGAAACTGATAAGCCTCGATTTGGCAGAAGCTCTTTCTCATTACCCTCAAAAGCAGGCTGCACATTCTCTTTACTAAGCTAATGTTTCTCCGAGGTCGCTAGAACAGCTTCATGCCAGCGAACCGGCAGCTGACTTGGCCGGCCGCTGCTTCTCCCCGGCTGCCAGAACTCCTTCAGTTGGCAACTTCCAGTTATTGTCTGTTTAATGCGAGTGGTGAGATACTCGGAACAGACACAGAGGTTTGGAAAATCTCTGGATTCAGAATAAGAGGGACAAACGTATCGGGGATAATTATTGGTGGTGGGACATGTTTTATATTATTTATAAACACACTATAATTTGTAGTCGCTCATGATTTGGACGGCAGCTCTTTGTGTCTCTCAGTGTGAGGCCACAGAATGAGTCTGACTGAAAATACTTCTGCAGCTCTAACATGTCAAAGTGTTGAGTTACTGCAGCTCTGCTACTCCTTGTCTCTGCTGCCACCTGGAGGATATAAACTGAGAGGGCGATCTGTGTTTCAATTCAATGGTTACAAACTATTTGAATCATTCCCAGATGCTGACAATGATACAACTTCCCATCACAAGTGTTATTAGCTTCAATCTACGTATGTTTGTCTGCTTTTCTTATAAACCCTGAATAAGTGCTTGTTGGAAGAGAAAAGCATTTGAAGGAATAGCATGTAGGATTTTGCAGGTTGCAACCAAATGAAAACCTCTCACCTTGCTCCTACATTTCTAAGCTTATAGGAGGAACTGCGATGCTAAAAAAAAAAAGAAGATCTTTAGAGCCAACGTTTATTGTTTTTTTCCATTATGGAGTATTGTGTTAAACTTGGTGGGCTCCACTGAAGACCACACGCTGATGGCCTCATTCTACAATAATGAAACCTCAATTCTTAGTTTCAGGTGATTGTAAAACAATGAAAACATGATTACTAATATTCATATTTAATGTGTGTGTCTGTGTGTGTAGATGCGTCAAGGGGCTTTCCTGGTCAACTCGGCGCGGGGGGGTCTGGTGGATGAGAAAGCTCTGGCTCAGGCCCTGAAGGAGGGACGGATACGGGGAGCCGCCTTGGACGTCCACGAGTCGGAGCCGTTCAGGTGCTTGTTCACAACCTCAGCTTTTCAGTGAATTCACCTTGAACCTTTTAATTAACATGAATTAACATTATCTGAGATGAAACCCCCCTAATAAGTTATGACAGTGGAATAATCATGGAAAAGGAAGTTGTGTCCGTTTCCATCCTCATTCATCTCATCACTTTCCTTCTCGCCTCTTTCCTTGGTTTGCCGTTGCAGTTTTTCCCAGGGTGCCCTGAAGGACGCCCCCAACCTGATCTGCACCCCCCACACTGCCTGGTACAGCGAGCAGGCGTCACTGGAGATGAGGGAGTCCGCTGCCACAGAGATCCGCAGAGCCATCACCGGTAACGCCTCCGAACGCGCTCATCACACCACTCTGCCAGGTTCTCTTCTCTTTCATCTCAACTTTGTTCCATCTTGCCTCCGACACACAGGCCGCATCCCCGACAGCCTCCGGAACTGCGTCAACAAAGAGTTCTTCATCACCTCGGCGCCCTGGGGCATGATGGAGCAGCAGCTGACTCAAGTGCACCCTGAGATCAATGGCGCCGCCTACAGGTAGGAGGTGGATTTGAAGCAAACCCTGCAGGCAGCTCGCATCGCACAGAGATCCCCTGAACACTGCGGTGGATGAGGCAGAACACGTGGGGGGGGCGGGTAGACTAGATGTTCATGTGTATGTTTGTCACACTTTTGACTTTCTGTTCCTGAATTTTAAGCTGGGTCCCAGTTTTTGTGGCGTATTTTTTACGCAGGACTTGGCCCACATGAACTTGTCCATTGGTTTCTCAGTCTCTACATTGTCTCAACCAGACTGAACTGCTTCTCTCACACAGCCGAGTGAACCAAACCATGGTACAGGCCATAGCAACGGGGGGAATGCAGGACAAATTATATACGTAATTCTCAACCAGGTAAATGAAAGCTCCCACTGCTGGCCCACAGGCCAGCGGAAATGAAAAGTATCATGAATTAAACCCAAATCCCATTGAAACCTGTAGAGTTTTTTTTGTTGCTTCACACTCCTCACATACCCTGTAGCTGTACCCACAATGCACTGCATCTCATCAATGCTCCGACACTACCAACCCCCCCAACCTCCCCACCCTTTAACAGAATCCATAACTCTGGTGGTGGACATGTTTAAAGAAGCACTCACACATTTAATATTGTGACACATTGGAAATCAAGAAGTGTAATAGTTGTTCAATCAGCAGCACATGATTAGACTGAACTCTCTTCAGAGTGAGTGATGGGTAAAGACGGGATGAGGCCTCACATCATTGTTTACAGATGAAACTCTCACAACAAACCTGGGATTTTATCACTTGTTTTATTTCCCACCACACTTTCCCCTTTCAGCTCCCTGTAGTGAAGGATCCGTTCACCCACTTTACAAAGGTTTGTCTCACTCACTCAGACCCTTTGAGTATTAGGGCCAATCAAAATATGAGATCTGAGAATCAAGTCGTAATATAATGAGAGAAAGAGTTGCACGATTACAACAATAAATTGATAATATAACTGGAACACAGTCTGAAAGATTTAGATGAATAAAGTTGTAATATTACTAGAATATAGGTCAGAAATATATGAGAATAAAATCATTGTTTTAAGCGACATTTTATTTTATAGGAGGAACATCAAAGGATCAACTTGTCGCCTTTTCCTGCAAAATGACCCCAATACTTAAATTAATGTATTTTCTCAATATCACGAGACAAATAACTTCCCTCTGTCCTCAGTTGTAAAGCAGTAGAACTTTCAGAGGTGTAAATCTGTCCGTGTGGTTAAACACTCTGAACAGCAGGGGGGGGGGGGTGTTCCAGAGAGAGTTTGTTCTTTGTCATCTGGGTGAATGAACCTTTAACGTCGTCCTCTACAGACACAACCACTAACATCCTCATCCACTGACTTCATGCTGCTCTGCTCCCTGTCACGTTTAACCCTGAACCATCTTTTCACAGAGCTGGTGCTCAGCACGTCCTACAAACACGGACATTTTCAGACCTGCAGTGTTTTATCTGTGTCCTCACAAGTTAAAGTCGTAGTAACTCTAAAGATTGTGTTGTGACGATCGTCCACTGAGCAGCAGCCAGAGAGAAAACCCTGAGTTTTGAGTCCATGACTTTTCCTTTGCTCTTTGTGGCGTCTGCTGATCGTCTCCTGTCCGTCTCCAGATTCCCTCCTGGCGTGGTGGGCGTCGCCCCCGGTGGGATTCCTGGACCTATGGAGGGGTTGATGCCCGGGGGTGTCCCCATCACCCACACCCTGCCCCCTGGTACCCACCCGTCACAAACCACCTCCCCCAACCAACCCTCCAAACATGGCGACCCCATGAGAGAGCACATGACTGAGCCGTAGGACTGCTGCTGCTGCTGCTGCAGGCGAGCGAGAGGGGGGGGCAAATCAAAATATAAGAAAAAAATAAACCACGTACATTTAAAAAGCAACTCCACCATCCGACCGTTTTGCTCGAGTCCATCTGAAGCAGAGCCACCGCCTGCAGGTCTCACTCTCTCTCTTCTTTTTGTATGAAGCCACTAAGCCCGTGTGAGGAGGACAGCTGGACGTTCAGACACAAACGAGCTGCAGCACTGACACGGGACTGACCCCCCCCCACCCCCCCCCCCCCCCACCCCCCCTCCCTCTCCACTCTCTGTCCCTCATTGATTTAAGTGATGCTTTTTGTTTTTTATCCTATATTTTTGAGTATATCTTTAGGGAGGCAACAACTGAACTTCACGGACACGTTGACATGAACCACGTGAAGGAAGGAACCCCCCCCCCCCCCCTTCACTGGGAAGAACTCAAAGGGCAGACTTTAGTTCCTCTTTCCTTCCTTCCCCAGTTTTCCCCCTTTTCCAGTCTTGTTATTCATATTTCTTTTTTTTTTTTACTTTCACCTGTTTATCCTATATTCTGTGTTTCTGTTGCAAGTGGAAATCGTTTTGCTTTCCGTTCTCCAGTGTGTGAAGATGAATGGATTTACAGTGACGTGTCTGTTTTGAGGAAGACGAGCTGCAGCCTCGGCCGTCTCCGTCCCGATCCTGGACTCTGTCTCCGCTGCTGCTGCTTCCTCATGGGAGCGGCCGGCGGCCCCTGAATGTAGAGAGTTGAGCTGGGGGGGGCAGCAGATGTGGGTTTTTCAGCTCTAGTTAGAATATTTCATCTTTTAGGGTCAAAATGATCCGTTTAAACCAAGTAAAGAAGAATAAATTTGTGGTTTTGAATTCTACATTGATTCAATCGATTAAATGATTATTTAAATCATTTAATACAATATCTGCTACAATATCTGGAACAGTTTCCTGAAGAGTTTTCATCCAAAGCCCGACTGTAAGTTACAGTGCTGGTCGGCGAGGTGAGAAACAACATGAAACTCTTTCTGACTCAGAAAAAAAAATTAAATTATAACCTTCCCATTCGTCCAAATCTGAACAATAAACGTAAAAGAAAAGTTTATTCTGGCTTTTCACGTCTCCACCTCTTTCTCCATTGTGTTTTTCTTTTGTTTTTTTTTATATATCAAATATATGTTTTTTGATGTTCGAGGTTTTCAGTCCTGTTAGATTTGTATTGCCTTGTTAAATGTTCTTATAATCATAGTCTTATGTGAGCGACCCCCCCCCCTTCCCCTCCGTATAGTTTCTCCTTCCACTTTCTTTTCTCTGTTTGTTTTCCTGCTCTGATGAAAGCCAGCTGTGGCTCTCGGAGGCTCCGTGCGGAACAACAGCAGCCACGTCCGTCCCTTTAGCTCCGCCGCCATAGCAACAGACGGCTGCTAGCAGATTGTTTGGTTTTTAGTGTGAGTATTTGTATTTGTTTCTTGTACAAGGTGAACATATAGTAAACGGTGCAGCTGGAAACAATAAATAAAACTCGCTGTTCTGATTGATGATCGGCTCCGTGGAACGTTTGTGGGCTTTTTCTTTCCTCTGGACGCTTCGCTGTCTTTCTTTCAGAAGAGAATAACGTTGTGACTTTGAGAAATGCAATGACCATGATGCTCGAGTGTTACAGATTTCTCTTTCAGCCAATATGTGTTATTAAAAGTCTGAAGTAGTGGCTCCTGTTTGCAGTGTCCCCCAGGTTCTAGAGGAAAACTAGAAAAATGTTTGGAGGTTACAAGCAGCATCTTTTTTTCTAAAAGTAAATGAATTCTCATTAATTAGCGGTGGACATTAGAGATAATTGTTGGAGAAGTGACGGGGAATCTGAAACTGTGTCAGGTTCAGATTCAGCACCAAGTGAGCGAAGAGTAAACTTTTGGATGGAAACGGCTGAAATCTTCACTCACCACCACGACTTCCCATTTATAAGCACAAAAAGATGCTGCTGTGATCTACAGTTTCAATGAGTAATAGTAATATCACACATCTATTTATAGTGGACCACTTTATTACTTGTTTGTAAAAGGACTCTGCAGCTCTTCCCACCAGCCTCAGTTTCTTTAATCTCACTGTTGTGACTTTCCCACATGAAACTGTTCTCGTGTTGCAGAAGAAAAAAGAGCCAAACTATTTCCCTCAGGAGTCGCTGGAGACGGAAGCTGGAAGGAGAGAGAGGATATTGGAAGACGGACTCTGAACGAATCTTAATGTCGCTGCACACAAAGAAAAGATCAAATCTCAAATGTTTTGTTTACAGCTCGGTTCTGCTGCTTTGTGTTCACTAAAGAAAACCACTGACTAGGCCTGGTCTAATAAATATGATCAGTGATATCTTAGAAATAAAATCCTCATGGATAAGAAAATAACATATATAGATGGAAAAAGTATTTTGGTTGTTACATTAGTAAATGAAAATCTAGATTTTGTTTCACAGATGTAAACTTTATAAGTTATAGGACATTTCCACCCGTTACCTGTGATCCAGAGATTTTCACTGTAGACAACTCCAGACTACTTATTTTACATTTTGGACCCTTTCAAAATAAAGTTATATAAATTGTCCTTCAAAATCCTTTCTTATTGACCCTTTTGTACAGAGAATCCTGAACTCATGAACTTAGAAACCTTCTAAGAGGAGAGCGTGTTGTATTGAGTGTTTCTTATTTGAACACATGTTAAAAAAAACAGCATGAACCTGAAGAACCTCAGACAGGAAACAGTTTAGTTGGACATTCAAAAAGGTTTTCCTTTATTTTTTTCCGTATTTTACCTGTTCTTTGCGTTACACTCCGTATAGTGAAGTCAGGCCTAAATCCACAAACCGTCATAGTCACAACTGCAACTATTGCATAAATATAAAGCAACATACAGGTGATGCTCAAAACGTGTATGAGTCGGATGAAACACAGAAGAGGTTACAGTACGCAATGAAAGAAACAAACAAATGCAAACATTCACAGCAAAAAAAAGAAAGAAAGGAACAAAAACTCGTTTTTTTGTTGGTTTTTCTTCTGTCAGCTTTGGTTTTGTACGTTGCGGCCTCACGAGAACCCGGATGATAAACATTAAGATGTTTTCACACGATGACGACGAGCAGGCGTGAGAACTGATGCGTACCGTGAGGGTGACGACAAACGCTAATAAGGAAACAACGGACAAAAGAGGAAGTGGGAGACGACAGGGACACAAAGTGTGACTCCCTCGCCCGCCTGTAACCCCGAACCCCCCCAAAAAAATAAAACAACCAAGAGCACCAGATTTGAGGCATAACAAATGAGGTACTAAATCGCACGCAACAACAGAAGTAAACGATCCACTGATGATCACGGTCGGTTCTTTCCTCACAGCTACAGTGTTTGTGTGCAACATGTCTTCATCAAGATCCAGAGAATATAATTAGTAAAAACCACAAAGGAGAAGAAAAAAAAACAATATACAGAAAAGCTCAAATAAGTTTCCAAACAATAAATATGTAGAGTAAGTTCAGAGAAGAAACACACACTCTCTCTCTCGCGCTCACACACACACACACACACACACACACACACACACACACACACACACACACACACACACACACACACACACACACACACACACACACACACACACACACACACACACACACACACACACACACACACACACACACTTCTCAGTTCAGTCAGTCTGAAAAACGGTAAACCAAAGATCCAACATGAATGTTCTGGGCTAAACCTTAGTGAGATCTGACTTGTCAAGGGGGGAAAAACTAAAATCTCCCTTTTCAAGAGCTTCATACGACGACCTTAGTTCAAGCAACGATACTGTATTTATATAGAAATGATTTAATAAATGTGCAGTGCTTAGTAATAAGGATTAAAGTCATGTATTATTACACAACCTCAGCTTCTCTAAGGATCATGAAAAAACGCTAAACCGGTCGACTCGTTTTCGACTGGAAAACAAATTAAAAACCTCATAAAATAAATTTGGAAGTGTGCTTTTTGTCAGTGCCCATACTAAACGGATATAAAGTGTTTGATTTGAATCAATGCTGGTATATTTCCTTATACTCTTTTTATTTTAAACAACCACATGCATTTACATCTATGGATAAAGTTTTTCCTTTTTTCCTTTGAAACTCAAAAACAAATCAAAAGGTCATTTGCATGTGTAAACCTTCCTCCTCTTCTTCCCCCCCCCCCCCCCCCCCCCCCCCCCGACTCGTGTGTTCCTCGGCGGTGGAGTTTGTCGGAGTTGATTGTTCTGGTCTGAATGCCTGCGAGTGCCAGGGAGCAGCAGAGTCTCCGGTGAAAAGGTGGATCGCTCCTGAAGGCGTTCACAGTTTGTCCGTGTCAGAAAAGAAAAAAAAACAAAAGAGAGAGAGAGGAGGGAGATGAGTCCTGCACCCCCTCCTCCCCCTGCTTCAGCTTAATCACTCGTCCTCGTCCTCCTCCTCCTCTTCGCCGTCGGACAGAGACGCGCAGGGCCGGATCTGCCGGTAGCCGTCCAGCCACTTCTCCACCATCTGGGTGACCAGCGGGTGGTTGCGGCGGCGCGAGCTCTTCTGAAGAGCGACCAGGACGCCGCCGTCCGTCACGCAGCAGTCGCACCACTCCCTCAGCAGCTTCTCCTGCTGCTCCTCGTTCCCCATCTAACAGGACGGGAGACAGACGGGACCATGAGGGGGCGCCACACATCACTCGTCTACAGCCAGGATATTATTTACTTCTGCTGAATCTCTTTATGAGAAATGATCTGCCAGAGTCTTTCTAATTCAATTACTTACAGTTTGTACAACCTGAGCTAAACGTTGTGTGAGTCAAACTTGAATAAATGATAAAGGAATGGAAATCATGTTATGAATAAAAAAGAAAACAAAATGTAGGCATGTTTCTAAATCAGATTTTGATAAATTAACAAATTTTTGATCCAGAAACTCACTTTTCAGAAGGTTAAACTGGTGTCGATGCAGTGAAGCTTTCAATTAAACAGGTTTCATGCTCACAACATCAATTATCATCATCAAGCCAAATGTATTTTGAAGTGGACCAGGTGCTTACTTCCTGCGCCGAGAGGAAGTGGATGTGAAGCAGCTTCCTCTCGCTGTCGACCAGCGGCAGGAAGGTGACGGTCACGTCATCGTCCGTGTTGAGGTTGGCGCCCGCGCCGCGATGGTCAAAGCCGTCGTTCTCCATGGCAACCAGCGCCGAGAAGTGGCCCCGAGTATAGCCCAGAGCGATGGGGCTCTTCCAGCAGAAACTCTGCTCCCACAGGAGAGGCAGGTACACGCCTGCAGGGAGAGGAGGACAGGGCAGGTTGAGATTCAGGTGAAGGGAAGTGATGTCCACTGTTGGTTGTATGTGTTTGTATCAATGTGTCTCTAGTTTTCCAGTTGTGTTGAACAAAGAGCTTTACACACTGAGTAGGTTTAGTTTTAAAACGCTAAAACAATCCCAGCAAAATGAGCAGTGACTTCTCAATCTGTTCTCCTCAACCTCTGAGCATGTTTAAACTGACCCACAGCACCACCTGCTGCTGTGGAGGACGAGCTGCTGGGGTATTTGTTAGAAGATAATCAGCACAATCAGCAGAAACAAGTTTGAAAGATCGTTTCTTTTTACATTCTGCAGGTTTCTTATGCATTTTTTTAGAAATGTATTTCTTTGATTGGAAAGTTTTTATTTGTTCATGTTGTTTTGTCATTACAAATCACACTGTGCTGATAAATGATAAATAAACAGCCATTAGTCATATGTATTGGACAGATAAGAAACTCACACTACTCATAATGGTTTGATTTTAGGAGCAGAAATCACCATGAATGTTTCAGAATGACTAAGAGTTAATTTAACTTGGTTATTTTTCTCCTAGTGTCATGATTAATTTCAGTCTCTTTGAGTGTTTGAGGTTCTGGAGCTTTTAAATGTATGAATTTCAAAGGCACTGCTCTTTATTTTCTGCATTTTTATTAGCAACACTGCATCATATTTTATTTTACCAATTAGAATAAATGTAAAAGTGCCCTGGATTTAAGTATAGTACTTAAATTATGTTTTTTATATTACGTTCTACCACTCAGCACTAACTACACAATGAGATACTGGTTATACACTAAACATGAGACAGTGTTTGTCTCATGTTTATTCTCCTCTGTAATAAACAGAGCAGCTCTCACCTCATGAAAACTCTGTAACTGACACCATGACAGTGACGCCCCTGAGAAGTTACTCTCCTCTCCCAGTAACCATTGTGTTTTTACTGGGTTCACTTGGTCACCACTTAACTCCCCTCCCTCTCTATAGGCGCCCATATGCACTGGGTGTTTTACATTGGCTCCTGGCAACAGTAAATCCCGGATCCATCAGACTCTACCACAGGCAGTTGGCCCTTGTTCAGCGCTTTCATCATCCACTGTACGACTTCACTCGGAAGGCAAATTGAATCCAGACTGTTTTTACTGCTGGCAGTAAAGGTGGACCATAGGATTGTTTGACTCTGGGTTCTGATGGTTTACATATGTCCAAGTGGGTCTGGATGTGTGCGTGGAACATTTTCCTGCATCAACACACGTATAAATGTTCTGCCGTCTAAACGGAGGAGGATTTGTTTCGCTTTTAACTGGTATTTTCAGTCCCACGGTCCTAAAATACCCCTTACAGACACTGGACAATGCATATTGTAAACAGCAATTACTGACAGATCACAGGGCAGTTATGTCAGCTATGTCAGCTATGCAGACACATGTAGGCTGCAGCTATTTCACAGAGGAAGTCTCATCCTTCTACGCCCACTGGAACAGAACTGCACTGGATATATCGACATCTAATCAAAACACTGTCAGTCAGTGAACTTCTCACCTTGAAAACGGGTGTACCCCAGCGTTTCGCCACGGAAACTTTTGTAATACTTCACTCCGTAAACGATAATGGGCCGACGGAGAATGTGTGCAAGAACAAAAATGTGGGTCTGCTCCAAGCTGGATCCTGGCTGTAAAGAAATAATAACAAGACACAAAAGGTAAAAACTGTTAGAAAGCCGCTGCCGCACATTCCCACAAGTTACCTCAGTTTACTCCCAAGTGCTAAAGCTCGAAACACACAATTACTGCGCTTTCACACCCTTATGTAATAACAACCCACCCAAATACTCAGTCTCTGAGGTCACACAGAGCAGTGAGAGGCAGAGAAGTGCAGACGACAACCAGGATGCACTTTCAGACGGCATTACAGATTAAGTATAGTGTGGTAAGCTCAGTAAAGCTTCTTGCATAATTCATACATCATTAGTGTGTCACATTTGAAAGCACATCAGGCTCCTCTCCTCCATTTCAATCTGTGTTTTCTTTCATGTGCACATACCTGACTGGCCAGGGAGAGGATGAAAGCCCAGTCTTCCTGCCACTGTTCCTCCCGCAGTGAGAAGTGCAGGCCGAAGCTCTGAGAATACCACGACTCCCACTCCTTCCAGCGAGTGTAAAACCTGCAGACACACACACACACACCATTTTGTTTAGGACATTTTCTACCTCTCTGTGCAGAAATGTGGGTGTGACTGCTATGCACTGAGCTCCTTCATCTCGTTTAAAGATAAGTGTGACTGGTAATTACTCATTTAAGCAAAATAGTAATATCCTCACTGAAGAATCCACAGCTTCTCAGAAACAGACACGATAGAGACACTGGGTTGTTTTGTTCATGCAGAACAAAGCTTGTGCTTTAAAGTCTTTTAACTTTAAAAACCAAGAGTTTCCTGATCAAAGGGTGAAGTCTCTGCATTAGCCGACAATCCACACTGGATTCTGGAGCTATATTCAAACGTCTAAACCAAAATTTTACTGCAAATGTAACTTGAGACAGTGCTGCATTGATCAAGGACTTATTTTATAAAACGCAGTTTGCATTAAATGTAGGGAAAAAGCAGTATATTCATATTTTTACCCAAGTTACGGTCTCCCATTATCAAAATCCTACTCCTCATATCATATTCCTGGAAAGCATCAAGCACCAACTCAGCAGCACCGGTTGCAAACCCTTATTTTGTATTTCATTCTACTAAACACAGATGTATAGAGAAGATTAAAATCAGCACGCCATACAGTTCGCAGATTGTTTACTATAAACTATCAGCTCCACTCCTGGCTCTGAAGGCCTCACCAGTGGGAGCAGTCGTGCAGGCTGTCATGGAGCGTCTTGCGAAGCACCGAGTCCTTGTCGTAGATTCCCCATGTGGCCTGCAGCACCGAGTCCAGCAGACAGTCCCCGGCCGTGCGGTTCCACAGGGCATAAAGCCGACTGTCTAACCTCGTCCCGAGCTCCAGGGACCAGTTGATGATGGGAGACTCCTCTTCAAGTTCTAGACAAGAGGGAGCGGAAATGTTGAGTGTTTTATCTCTCTTTAAAAACATAAAACCTCTCCAAGTGAACACCTTGTGCCAATGAGCTCAAGTGAGGGGGGTCTGGGGTTGCATAGAGGCCAGAGTGGGATATTTTTCAGGTTGCAAGACAGGTGATATCATGTGAAAGGACTGTTTGGTAGAGTGTGAATTACCCCTCACACCTGTAAAAATAGATTTGACATAACAGCAGCTGAATAGATCAGCATGTACAGCACAACACCAGAGGACTGAGAACATATAGATACGTCTTAATGTGTTGCAACGTGCACAGAAAAACTAAACCTGTATTCAATCCAGCCTTCTACATTATTTTTAGACAAGCAGACGTCCATTTCAATGTATTTACAGTCATTTGTAAATAGAAACTTGTTTGAAATATGATGTAAGCCCTTTATCAGATTGTTTGGGACTTGGAGCTTTGGGAGTGGCCGAGCACTGAGACAAATGAGCTCTGTCGGGGAAGAACACACAGGATTTTCCTTCTGGGACCATGAGTTTGAAATGTACAAATGACCCTTTGTTCAGCTTTGGAGCGATTTATTGAGCAGCTTTTTAAGTTCGTAAAAACAACAAAGCAAGATCAACAAAGTTTCGTGTTTTTTTGCACTGAGTATTTAACACAAACATGCAACGCAGCTAGCATTGTCGCTACACGTGTGACACTGTGCATGATTTATGTGATTTTATTCTGCATTCACACCATGCACGCTAAAGAAAGCTGAAGGGTTTCAAGCAGCGTTATTTGGTCTCGTCTTAATCCCTTAACAAGGAGACAAGGTTTTCTATTTGCTTGTGCATTTCATGTTTCCGCCAATACTCCTCACTTAAGTCCAAGCAAACACACACATGGAGGACCTTCAGCTGAGCTGCTGCAGTGTTTAAAACCTGGGGATGTCTAAACAAGAATAAGGAGCACTTAAGAATCAATGTGTTGCAGAAAAGTGATGCCTTTTAAAAGTGTGTTTTTGTATTATTTGTGCATGCCTGCGAGTGTGTGTGTGTGCTGAGAGGAAGTACAATCATTCAGGGGGGGATCAGAGAAATCCCTAAAACTCAGTCAAGCTTATTAGGGGAGATGCAACTGGTACGAACGATAAAGAAGAGACCTTCTGGCAAAGTGACGAGCTAGCAGTCAAAACACGGCGTTGCCAAGAGGGGAAATACAAGTAATATAACACTGCCAATACTTGGCTGCCTTCCTGTTATAGTACACAGTTTGTGAGGGGGCTCCCTGTGTTTGCCAAGCCGCCAGACCACCTTGGATCTGGTTTCTCTCTCTCTCACAAAGTAGTCGCATAAATATGTAAACACAGCATTTGTGAGTTGCTACTGCGACATTAAGTCCTGAAGTTCACAGAGAAGAGATTTCACCTTTTTGTACGTCTCGGTCCAGCACCTCATCAAACAGTTTTTCCTGAACTGCTGGGGGCAAGTCTTCAATGTCTGAAAGAAAAACAAGTCAAAAGAAAGGGGGGGTTATCAGAGGAGACACAGGTGAAGAGAAGGTCGTATTTTATTAGATGAATTCATTCATGCAATGTTTTTTTTCCGGATCTGGCTCATTTCAACTCAAGCCACCCTGTTTTTGTTCCTTCCACAATAGTCACTGGCTTTCACTGCATGTTCGGAGCTCTTGTCAACACAGTGGCTCATTCTTTGGCTTAACCAAATGAATGCATTGACTTTGT
Organism: Limanda limanda; assembly: GCF_963576545.1. NCBI lineage: Eukaryota > Metazoa > Chordata > Actinopteri > Pleuronectiformes > Pleuronectidae > Limanda > Limanda limanda. Next base: position 7,984,937 of record NC_083650.1, on the reverse strand, counting down.
GGAACTGAACAGAATGGCTTTCTATAGTGGACAGGAGCCAAGGTCGGCATTGTTCTGAACACTCGGCATGACTAAAAAATCCTTAGCTTAGCTACTGGCAAAAGACTGAACCATAATAGCCATTCCACAAAATGAAATTCAACAGAAACAGCCCTGAATGGATGTAATTTTAAAGAATGAAATTGGCAAAAAAAAGCTTAATATAGCATTGTGATGAACAAGAGTCATGCACCGTCGGTGGGCTTGTACACTCTGTATGCAAAGACAATACTCAAACAGTGAGCCAGAAGTGGTCACTGTCTTCTGGCAGTTGGAGACACACATAGCATTATGTCCCCTCCGCAACCAACAACAAGTAAATTCATAAAACCACAAGTAAACAAAACAAGAGCTCTATCACACACTTGGCAAGACCGGCCGGGTTCCTTCAGCTACAGAGTTTAACTTTCCCCTTATACAGAATTCTGGGTTTCGAGCTATGACATCCAGATTCAGCCTGTTGTTGTTCTGGCAATATTTGTTCATATGCTGGGGGGGTTGCTGACCTGCAGGCAGGGTGAAGGTCACCAAGTCCGTGAGGAAATAGCAGGTGAAGTCTCCCTTGCGCTGGTGAAGAGAGGCAGCGACCTCACGACGGATCTGCTCCGTTAGCTCCGGGCACACCATGGCTGGAATACACTTGGCTGCCTGCTGGGAAACCTGTAGAATAGAGAGGAGAAGCAATATAATCTCTGTCTCAATATGAGGAGTATATGAGACAGTGGCTGAGGATTTAAAAAAAAAAGCAGTAACTACAATCAAAGCCCTGTGGTTGTATGCCTCTGCCAACCAGTGTAGATTCAGTCTACACACTTTTTCCCACTCATGAGGCCACCGTGACCTTGACCTTTGACCACCCACATGTACTAAGTTAATCCATTAGTTTAAAGGAACCTTCACCCCAAATTTGGAAGGATTCTCTTAAAGTGTTTTTAAGATTCATCCTAGAGTCCACACTCAATGTTTGTGCCAAATTTGAAGAAATCCCCTAAAGGCATTTTATTAGATATTGTGTCAGTAAGAACGGAACAGATGAAAACATAAAGCCTTTGGCCGCTGAACATCACTGGTGCAGATGCATTCAAAAGAATAATGCACATTGGGCAGTTATAAACTATCCAAAGCCAAAGAGATGTTTTCTTCAAGAAAAGGTGTCATTGAAATATATTAGAAAACACATTATTTTTGTGTTTGCTTCGGTAGGCCACTCTGTGATCTGAAGTAATTATACTTATCCTCTAAATGATCTAATCTAAGTTGCCTCGAGGACAAGAGGATGAAAATAAGTGTTTTAGTGTTTGGCATTGAAACAAAAGTTGTTGGCTGTGCATTTCTTCAGGGGAGTGATGCAGCGGCCGCTCACTGACCCCCGCAGAAAAGAAACTGGGAGAGTGACTGAGTGTGGGAGGCGAGGTGAATATGCAGATAATCTGGGATCACAGTGCTGACGGCAAGCTAGCTGCCATCAAACTCAGCACCCAGACATCAGCTTAGTGAGCCTCCTTGATGCAGACATAACAAAAATGAAATCATTACTAGTCTCTGGAAGTTATCATATATAACTTTGTCTTTCTGTGTGTTTGACAGAAAATGAGGCAAAGAGCTGAGTGTGTGGGCAACTTCCAGCCTCTTCCCTCTCTATAAACTCTCTGCCCTTGTGCCTCCTCTCGGCTGATCTCATTGGATGTTGAGATCAGACTTCTCAAGAAAAAGCTGCATCAACGCCGACGTAGACTCTGACTCACAAACAAGCATCGCTGTAATCGTACCATAACATGATTCTTTTTAATATTTTGTATATCTAACAAACTCTTTATGACTAAATTCTGTTGTACAGAATGTCACACAAGTGATTCTTCCAATCTAATGCCAGGTTGTCTCTACTGACCTCTGTGAGTAGCACAGCCAGCATGTCCTGCCTCTGGAAGCGGATGGCCAGATGAACCAGCGTGAAGCCGTCATCAAACGCCGAGGACCGATTTAATAAGCGCACCTCGTCTGATGTTAGCTGTCGTGCAATGTCACCTCCTGACGACTTGTAGGCCTCCACAGCCGCCAGGTCCCCTTCCACCACACCTACAAAGAGAGAGGAGGAAAAAAGATAAGTTACATTAGAGTGAAGGTTTTTTCTTTTGATGCTTTTAAATAGAAGACATTTAACTTAGAACCAATTAAACAGTTCACAGACTGAACGAAAAAGTAATACTTTGGTTTTAATCAGGAGTAGAGCCTGACAAGGATGGAGTTTTGGTGTCTGGTGGTGATGTCAATATTAGGGAGTAAAGAATTACAGAAAAATTTATATATTTTAAGACATTGGCAAGGATTCCTAATATGTCATTTGACCCTTGTGTCAAAGAAATGTAACTGAAGTTTTGATATTTTACCTTTTGACTATAAACCATAATAAACTATACATATATTTTTTTATGTAAAAACATGTAATCAAAGATTATTTTTCATTGTTTATTCTATAAAACAAAAGGTTTCATTTTAGCAAACATAAATGTCGATAACAATAAGTCTGTTAAAGGCTCATTTTGTATCTTCCATCAGATAAATCGGTCAGGGTTTAATTAGAAGTCAACACAATCTCACAGTTTTAAGTGGTGCTTTTACAGAGAGCTTCAAACACATTCAACTGCACAAGGATTTAAATAGTTTCCTTTTGATTGCATCATGTACCTTAACCGACTGTGCTTGGTGAACAAATCAAAAAAGAAATTACGTTGATGAGTGAGGTTTACTCAAATCGTGGCTCAACAGATTTTCCTCAGAGCTTGTGCAGGGAACACTCTGTGCTCAACCATCCAACAAGTACAAAATGGGAGAGATCAAAATGTGCTTCATCTCATGTCACGGAGGGAACAGCTTTAAGACTTATAAGTGGAGGGGGAAAAGACAATAGTGGGCCGCTTTGTAATCTGTCAGTTATTTTCTGCCTTCTTTATCTTCAGGCTCAGATCTTAGCGTGAGGGTTGAAGGTTGCGTTGGATCAGATACATGCAGGTGTTTCCTTTTCTTTGCCTTTTTTGGCCCAATGTGCAAATATAGACCACTGCTGCTGCTTACTCACAGATGCAAAATAAATAATCTGTTTAGACAAGACCGTCAAATAGTAGAAATATATTTGACTGAGTGCAGAAGAAAACATACAATAGTCTACAGTCTTACAGTCTTATAAATTACTATGCTAAATAACTATTGCAGAGATCCAGCACTTATATGATACCTTTAAAATTTGATGCTCAGAAAAGTCCATTTAATTTCCCATCAACTCTGTGTTAATGTCGTATAGAGTGAGAAGTCCACAAGGTGAAGTGAATGTGGTGTGTGAGTGCAGCAGTAAACCTTCGTGAGAGGCTCCAGGATGGATGTATTTTTAGTTTAACTCCTAATCCAAAGCAATAGCATACACAGATAAAATGTCAGCTAACTATGAAATGTGTATGGTTTCAAAACAAGAAATGTGGTGATAGGGTGAAACCACCAAGATAGCGCGATATAACCAGAGTTATTTAGGACAATAAACCATTTGGACGAGTATGTTATTTCAAAAGAGTTAAATAAATTCTCAAAGTGATCATGAATTTCAACGTGACACAGTTGCACTCAATTCCTCTTTCCATTTCTAGCGTATACAGTGTAACGGCCATGTAGCATTCTCTCGTACATTTGGCAGCATTAAACACTGTTGAGCTTTTGTTCTCGTGTCAAAGGACCACACACAATGCTCAGCTGCATAATCTGTGGGAGAGTGAAAGCGAGAGCGAGGGAGACATGGCGTGGGTGGAAGGACTCGCTGTGCCATGTGGAGCTGGCTAGCAGAGTTAAGAGACGGAGGGAGAAACTGCACAATGGCAGTGCAGTGCTATAGAGAGGGATCACAACCACTTTCCACAAAGCACTCCATTAGCGTGGGTGTGTCTGTGGCCGTGCACTCAGTACTGTACTGACGGATCCTTTAGGAAACACAAAGCGGGCAAATATGCAGACAGCCATACACTTTAAGACCGACTGATGGAAGACAATCGGGATAAGTGGTGCTGGTCTTTTCTTGCCTCCACACAGAACATTTTTCTTTTTTTTTTAATCAGGTACAGTGGTCACCTCTATCAATGTGGAAAAAAACTGTCTGCATTGCTCAACTAGCAACTGCAATGGGTAATACACCATAAACCAATACGCAATAAACCATATGAGGGTTTCTCCCTCTTAGTCCTTATCTAATTCCAAGGAATATTTTTATGTATATTATGGGTCTTTATTGCGTCTGGCAAGGAGTTTATGTTTTCATCCCTTGTCTTTTGTACATTGATTTGTTTGTTTGTCAGCAGGATTACTCAAGAACTACCGAACACATTTACGGCATTATGCGATACATCGTTATGACCTTTTCATCATTTTTCCTTCACCGCCATCTCAGAGGAAAATCTAATCGAAAATCAGAAAGTAGGACACGTAGGATTGTTTAGTGTTTATACATTCCCCCTGTGTTTCTGTTCACGTGGGCTTCCTTTGACCGGGCTCCTGTTTCCTTTCACATTCTTGAGTCAGAAGCACTGGACGCTTTGAATTGCATTGGATGAAGATTTTCATGAGTATGAGGGATTGTGAGTCTATCGATGTATGTTATCACTGTAATGGATTGATAACCTATCCAGGACATTTCCCAATCTATAGCCCTCATGTGATAGGTAAGGCCCCTGCTCCATCTGAACCAAAGAGTATATACAGTATCAAAATGGGGAATTGTGCTATCCAAGAAAATGGTAAAAGTTCCTTATAACATATTCTTTGTGGCAGGAGAGTGTAGACTGGTGAAGATCAATTAGCCCCTGTTATTTGCCTGTTATATACTGTATTACAAATGATAGGGTTTCTTTAAAACTGGCTGCTTCCCTTTGAAAAGGCCATTTTCAACACACATTGCCCTCTGTGAAGTCCGGCCCTAAGTGAGGTGTGAAGTCTCTCTAATCATTACAAGATTGGACAATGAGCCAATAAACCTGCACAAATACAGACAAGTGGGCACTCTCATCCTGACCTGCATGACAAGTCAAAAACTAAACGTGTGGCTGACCACATTCCTCAAAAAGTCCCTAGTGTCAGGCTTCAGGAATCTCGAGGGCAAAGCATTAAGCTACCCTCTCTTAAAGCAGTTTACGGTTCCTGAGAGAAACCTCTGCAGAGCATGAAACACCATGAAAGCCCGTCCTCTGTACACAATCACAGATCTGTTTATAACCTCTTAAACAGGATGAGATTGTGATGACTGGTCAATGGGCAGAAGACAGAAAGGCCGACACGAACGCACCACACGCAGCAACAAGAGTCCAGCTTAGGGAGTCGATCTGGGGTCGTCCACGATGCAGGGGCGAAGGTTGTTGCTGTTGCCAAAGAGCTGATTATATTTGACTTGTGCTGCATGGGTCGAGCTATTTTTAGTGCAGAAGGTCCCTTAGGAAACTGGAGCGTCAAGCGGAACGAAGGAGCCACTGTTTACAAACACTGACGTCTATGTGTCAATGAGAGGGAAACCCACCGAGCAACTGAGCCCTGCTCTCTGCCTTTATCCTCTGAAACTGCAGTATGGTCACACCACGTTCACTCACTCAATGTTCCAGGCATAATTAAACTTAATTAAATCGAAGCTACATCCTCACCACTTACCTCAATTTGTGTAAGTGTCTCAAAACTAAACCCACGCAAGGGCTGAATAGTTCTGAATCAGTAATACTCTTCATATAATTCACCTGGAAAAGTGAATCACGTCACTATTAACATATTTATCAGTTTTTGACCGTTCATACTAGAACACAGCTTCAAACTAAAATAGAGTTAGAATTGAGAAGTGCAGACGGCAGACGTAAACATTCAAAGATAAATTATACTTTAAACCAACAGGTAGTGTAGCCTGAAATAACAAATTTCCTTCTTGACTTGCTGCTGACAGATGAGTTATTAGTGTAAATTGAGTGTCTGTCATCTATGGCATTGCGGGGTGGGTTTATTGGCAAAAAGCAGACGTTTTTTTCCCAAAGCATCCAGACTGGTGCTGAGACAACTTCTCAATCAATCTGTGATTGATTAATCATTCAAGGAATTTATCAAGTGGAAATTGTCTGGTTTCATCTCCTGAAATGTGAATATTTTATGCTTGTCATGTTTTAAGACAGTAAATGTAATATTTATTGATATTTGAACTGTTAGTAAGACAAAAAAGACATATCACACATGTCAACTTTCGTTCTCAAAACTGTAATGATCATTTTTTCCCTAAGTGATTGATCAAGTGAAGAAAATGCAGACAATGATTGTGAAAATAACTAGTACTGAGCATAGTGGAAAGAAGCAACATGTCTGCTGTGGCTTGGATATTAATTCCATAAAGGAACCATGGAATGGAAACACAACGAGTGAACACTTGCTTAAAGAAATTACACCCGCCCACCATCAGACATTGAAACCAGATGAGACTTGGCCTCAAGGGGACAAGCAACACAGACAGGACGGAATTCACCCCGTCACATGTAGGAAGAGATGCTGCGTCAGACCAGAAGCAAATCTAAGCACAGTGATATTTCTTTAAAATTCAGACCAAATAAAAAAAAAACATTGAACTATTTATCACTGTGATATCACATGCATGTGTAATTGTCAAAATTTCTTCTGTCTGTGTAACACTGAAATATTATTTTCCACAGAGACAGAAAGGCCGAGTGGGTGTGCAGAACAAACTCAGTAGTCATGGTAAAGATGAGAGAAGGAGTGAGACAGCGGTGTGGGAGAGGAGCCTGGATAAAAAGCAATCACTAGTTTTTCTTAAAATGTTCATCCTCCCTCCTACTCCACATTCAGCAGTCGATAGTGTGGGAGGCCGGACACTTGCAGCTTGTAGGGGAGTTTTACACAAGCTGAATGCAAAGGATTTCTTACAATATAGTATATCAGTAGTATGATGCGATTCTGAATCATCTGGACTTGGCAATAAAAACCCATAGCAAAAACTACCTTGTAGAGAGTAAAACTATATTGGTCATTCTTGCAGACTCTGTAAAAGCCCTTTTCATGGTGTTGGCCTGCCTTACATCACTGACTTCACTCATCACCAAAATCAGAACACAACAAAATGCGATGGAAACTAGTAAAATATGCTTCAACAAAATCATACATTCTTGAGACTCACCAACACAGGCATTGAGGAAGAGCCAGTCAGTCCTTCTCATCCTGTTCTTTATCTGCTTCAGTTTTTTGAAATCCACCTCCAGCTCCTCTTGTCTCCCAATCCCAGCCCCTGACTCCAATTCAATCCTCTGAAAGTCCATGTTCATCTCCGACTCCCGTTCCGGGGTCGGGGGAGATCTTCTTTGGCTGCTGCTACACCCGCCCACCCCACCTACCACGCTGCCTACACCTTGGCCCACCATGTGCCCAGCAACACCCCTCCTGTTGTCCCTGCCATGTTCATTCAGTTTTGTGGGAGGTTGTTGGCTCTCAGGCTTTGATGCCAGTTCGATGGGTTCAGTTAGCAGACTATTTGCTCTGGGGTGGTCGCACATCACACACTTTTGTGCCTTGGCCCAGTTCTCGCAACTGCATGCGGTGCAGGTCCAGTGCTGTACGCGAGTGTTAAGCCTGTTTCGGTCATTATATTCCTCACAGGGGTCTGTAGTTGTGGCCGAGGGAGCAGGACGGCATCCAGAGCCTGAGGTCTGGGGTGACTCTGTGGGGCTGCGTGGCTGCTGGGTATGATGTCCTTGGTGGATGGCATGTTGCCTATGTTGTTGTTGTTGAGCGTGAAGCCTCTGGCAGAGGCACTGGGTGCAACGGATGGCCCGAGGCCAGTTCAGGTAAGTGCACATGTGGCATGACCACTTGCTACTTGTCTCAGGCCCATCAGCAATGCGAACACGGGGTCGAGCACTGGAGTCTGGACAAATGAGTAAGCTGGAGCCCCCCTGGGGTGGGCTGTTGCTGAGGCCTGCAGGGTCCCACTGGTGCAGACTAGCATCCAGAGCTGGGCTGCTCTTGAAGGGTTCCTCAGTAATGATAGCACCCCCGCTGGGCCTCTGAGCGCGGCACATGGTGCACTTGATGGCTGACTGCCAGTTCTCGTATGTGCAGTATTCACAAGCCCACTTGGCAAGCAGCTCGGTCATCGTCGCACCGCCGCCGAAGGGGACTTCCTGCCGATCAGAGGGGGCTTCCTGCCGTTCGGAGGGGCTCTCAGCTCGGCAGATCCACTCTCCAGGAGATCACACAGCAAGCACTGGTTTACAAAAACAAAAAAATACAGGGCAGTTCAGCAAAATTTATGCTTGTTATATCAAATAAATATTCCACTTGACAGTTGAGGGGGGGGGTTGATATATCATGTAGCTCAAAGGCACAACTGAAAAGAGCGGAACTTTCCAAGTTTTTTGTGATAAATCTCTCCGACAGTGCATCATTACACAAACCTCAGACAAAGCACTCTCTATTGGAGCCATCTGTGCCACACAGCCATTGGGACGCTCACTGACAGACACTTGGGATAATCTACAGTGCTGTGTACTGTCGGTCTGGCACTTCTCTGCAGCTACAGCTCGCAGGCAGCAGTGTGCAGAGAGCCAGAGAGAACCGAGAGGAAGAGTGCAACAATGGCAAACACCTGACACTGGCTTTAAAAAACACACGCAGTGGGTAAACGTGTCCTACAGCCCGAGCAGGGTAACAAGAGACAAGGGCAGATGAAACCAGACACCAGGCAGGGAGCCGCGTGACTGGTTCGGACACTTTCTGATGCACTGGGATTGAATTCCCCCCCCAGAAGCCTCTTACCTGCCTTGATATGAAAAGTTGAATGATAAGCAAACACATGTGCTGAGTTCCGATCAGTGTTTTTGTACCTAACACAGATGGAGAGATCCAAAACGACTGCGGCTCTCACGGAGGAGCGCTGTGTTGACACCACGCCTCCAAGTTTACCAACACACCGTGAGAAATTCAACACATCACCGAGAGACAGGAGCAGGGCTCGAGGGCAAGAGCTAACACAACAACACAACAACATGAAGAGCAGTACCCGCGTTAAACTCGTGTTTTAAAAGCCAACACATTCAGCGGAAATAAAATAGAGAAATTAATAAATCAGCTTCTGGAGTTTACGAGCAGCAATGTTTTGACTTTTTCCCCGACAAGCTAGCAGCAGCACATGCTAATTCGTGTGTAAACAGAGCTAACAGGGGGCGAGCTAGCAGTTACATGATAACCGTTAGCCCGGTGACCGGATCATGTTTGGGCTGTCTCTCCTTCCCCCCCTTCCTCCCGCCGCCCGACCGCAACCGCCCGCCGGGCCCCGGTTCCCCTCCACCCGGGGGACGGGTGGTGGAGAGCAGCCTCACCTTCTCTCGCCTCGCCGTGTTTACTTCCAAAAGACAAACAGTGCTCTTCCACCGGAGCTGTCTCGCCCCCTCGGCCCGCCGCCACCAGCACCGCAGACACCCCGGGTTCCAGGCTCTTCTGCTCACTACACCCGCCGCATATTGACTTCTTCTTCTCCGGGGGGGGACCGCTCAGCTGCCACTTGAAGGTCCATACATACCGCGGAGGAGGAAGAAGAAGAAGAACCCCCCCTAACCCCTGGTCCCGGCCGCTTCTCACGCTTTAAATCATCTTTGTCTCTCTTGTTATCCTTCTTAAATTCCCTCCAGCCTCTCGCTTCTCTTATTATCCAAACACCGAGCTGACGGAGCTTCAATGGCGGCGAGAGAAGCAGCGGAGGGAGGCAGGAAAACACTACGAGAGAGAGGGAAGAGCGAGGGGAGAGAGAGAGGAGATCCGATCCTGGATCAGGATTTACCACCTGGATCAGCCGGGCGCGCCCATTGGCTGGCAGGCGTGTATCCCCCCGACGCGGACCAATCACAGGCCACGTCTCTCCTCGCCTGCTGTTAAAAGGCTCAGTGAAATCAAAACAGCCTCAAGTCACAATAATAAACCCGCAGGGGATTTTTTTTCCTCTTTTTTTCCTCTAAAGGTCTCGACAGGATCAATTATTTAGACAAAAATAATAAAAATTGTTTTACTCGAGCATCGTTATTAGTTGCATCTCCCACCAGTAACCACGTGGTGTCCCCTCACTCAAAGGGTGCTGAGGGGATGATGTCATCGTAAAAAAAATACTGCAGCAAGCAGTCTGCAGTGATGCATGACAGCTGGAGCGACTCTTTCCAACGATGGATAATCGTTATTGTTATTGATGAGCATCTACAGGCCCCGTAACCGACTGTTTATTTATTGTTTATTGGGAAGGACGTCCCACTCTTATGTGATGTCACCGACACAAGCACCAGTAGGTTTGGCGCATAGAGCGATGCTTACAAAGTAACTATGAGTTCTGCACAAGTAAGAAAGAAGGTAGAATCTTACACAAATTATCTTGCAAAATACATTTTAGCAGTATGAATGTATCCATATACATTTATATATATATTAGTGAATGCAATAAATCTCTTTTCGTTTTCCAATGTATGGCAATAAGAAAACCAAGGCACATATTGTTACATATGCAACACATGTCTCATTTATTATTCCCCAGTTCCAGAAACCATATTCTCTGTGCTCGTCCAACCAAGTCCTGTGTCTACGATCGTCAAGTACACAAATCCAGAGAAAAGCTGAGAAGATCTAAGCTGTGCACTGGACTTTGTGCTTCAGGGAGGTGTTGATGTTGCAATAGTCCAGACGAGGGTACGTAAAGGAAGAGGAAGGGTCACCCAACCTCCCCCATACAGTAAGAGTACATGAGTGTATATTTGTATGACCGTTTGAACTTGATAGGTATAGGATTCTAACAATGACAGTCTTCTCATACCAGTGGTCCTCAAGCACCAGAGCCCTGCAGGGTTTTCAATTCCGGCCCTCGAGTCAGGGTTACACCTGAGGATGCCAGAGAGTAAGACATAAAACGCAATCTAGAGCCCGAGAAGCAGGATTAAGAGTGAGGACCGACACGAAGAACTGCTGCTCTATACCACAACAATCGAATGAGACTAGTTTGTATATCAAGTGCTGTTTAAATGCTACCCCCTCCCTTGTCTACTATACATTCATCATTAATTTCCTTATTTTATTCCAGTATTCGAAGGAAACTAAAAGTCCTAGAAATGGATTTTGTCATTTCTTTTAACATTGTGTGATTGTGTTACCCTGGGTGATTATTAAGTAACATTTGGAGTGCCAGTTCCCAATCGGTGATGCATCGGCAATTACACATCAGGGCAAACGAAACGACCCTAAGGTGAAAAAAAAGACATGACTTACAAACAGGCAAATGTAAATAAAGCGGTGCATGTTCACAAGGCAAAGCTTCTCCCACGACAGAATGTCTAAATTCCTAAAGCGAGTGCAACCTGCTGATCACAATGTCAGACACCCTCCATGTGCAGTACAAACATCTTTCCATGCTGAAAATAACAAGTGTTTAGAACTGAGCAGGCCGTGCAAGGAAGGTGTCAACCCACACCTCAGCTGTCTTCAAATGGCCCAAAAGGTAATACAAAATTAAATAAAAAGTCTGTTATGCTCATTATAAAAACTTTGCCTTGCCGGGTGTTTGCTCACTAAACACATTCCCACATGACTTTAGTTTACAGTTCTAATTCAAGTTACAAATACTAAAGCGAGCAAAGTAACAGCTGCCCTCTTTCAATGTAGGGGCAATTTGAAGCTGTCAACAACATTACAAAGGGAGAACGGGTTCTGAAAGCAGAACACAACACAACATGGTCGACAGGAACAGGAGGATGCGTGGATGTCAATTATTGCAAACACAACAGTTTGTTATTATTTTACCCCTCAAGAGAGATCTGTACGTGTGATCTGTGAGCAGATAGAAATTGCCCTGAGTGGAAGGCACTGTACACTGAAGCAAGGTCATAATAGTTTCGTCACATTATCCAGGTCCACACACAGAACATTGACCCAACCGGGTCCGAATACGTGAGGTCTGATGACAACTATGCCGAGACAGGAAGGTGATCGCCTCCTCTCTGTTCCTAAGGTTACAGTGCACACACTACAGGGGGGTATCAGCCTTCCGTTTGGACTTTAATAGAGAACAAGACAGTGAGAAGTGTGCTTGAAGTGGTTATATGATCACGCTCAGTAGTATTAGAGACAACCAGCACTGTGAAGTGAAAGTAGCAGCCAGGTTTTTATAAGAACAACAGACAGATGCAGTTTTATAAGTGGTAGTTCTCAGTGTTGCAGCAGCAGCAGAAGAAGGGAACCTTAAGCGTCTGGTTAATAAAGCTATAGTACATCTTGTTTGCCCTGTGAACCCTGTACAACGCACAAAAGCTGAGCTGAGTTTGGCTCAGGGTGGTCAAGGAGGAGGACTAACTCAAGTGGCACAACATGACAGCATTGGTATAGCACATTAATAAAGAAATCTTAAATTTTGTTAAGTGCAGCAAAGCGCATACAATTTCAGTGTTATCCATGAAGAACTAAACTTTGACATTCGTGTCAATCAAATTAGATTAACTGCTAATGTGACAAAATATATTTATATATATGTTTATGTAAAGCACCCATAATAGAAGTGGCAAGTAAATTTTGTTTGAAATCTATTTAAATAAGCTAAATGTATGATTAGAGACGGAAACAAAATAAAACGAGTTACACATATATTTCTTTCTTCAAATTTAAAAATAAAAAGTTAACAACCATTTGCCTACTTCATGAAAAAAAAAAGTCACTCGAAGGCCGCAGAATATTCTTCCATTGCTTTTCTTGGATGGTTTGTTTAAAAGATGGCAAAAAAGTGCAATAGGTAATGCAAGAGAGGGTGCTCAAGAGTTTGTGATGCAAATGTGAAACAAAAAGAAGAAACAAAGAGAAGGATCTGTCTTTTAGGGAGCTGGATTGCCAACCAGTTGGCGTACATTGTGTTGTAATATCCACTTCTAACCATGAAACCAGACACACTGAAACAAGGACCCAGACCAAACCCCATTCAAAAAAGAACAAATGAAAACAGATGAATCCCCCCCCACACACACACCTGGTGAGCCTGCAAATCTTGGCAAGGTTTCCACATAAAATGGAGATCAGACTAAGACAAGAAGAAATACACACAGTGACACCACCTGCGCATGCCTTTCACTTTCAGGACTGGCACTTCTTTTGTCTATATCTGTCTATCTTTGATTGCTTGAGATGCCCACCTCTCAAGGTGCGTCACTTAAGTGTGTCCCTCACACGCCCTGTGGCATGTTTCTATGTGGTCTGTGAGCCACGAGCGTCCCCATCAGGACTGAGGGCAGCTGGTCGGCCTTGAGCTAAAACGCTGGCAGCGACCATTGGCAGGTGAGCTGCTTCACTCACTAAGTTCTCATATTCGCTACTGTCTTCATCTTCTTCATCGTCGTCATCTTCCTGCCCTGCAGCTTGTCTGTCCAATGAGTCAGAGCTTGATCCGTCACCATTGCCAAGGTATGGGGTGCTGGGAATGGTGACAGGGTTGGAGCTGGCACCGAGACCCAGGCCCAGCCCGAGGCCCATCCCCAGTGGACCAGGGGTGGGGTGTCCTGGGGAGCCCACAGCTTGGGGCCGGGGCAGTAGAGCAGCATTGGTAGGCGGGGAGGAGGAGGAGGGCAGAGAGTCATCCTGGATCAAGAGGTCAGCATACGATGGTGGGTTAGGTGAGGTACTGGGCCGCTCCGGGGCGGAGGGTGTGTGGAAGGTCATTCTAGACAGAAGGGAAACTTCAGAAGGTTCTGTGTTCTCCTCCGGAGTGGAATGGGAATCTGCATTTTGGGCTTCCTGGAGCTCTGTGGAAATAACAGATGTAACTGGTAAAAAAAAACGGTTGTGCTAGGTTAAAGCTTGTGAAGGCTTTTGTTGACTGTTAATAAATTCACAGTAAATCAAGTTTGACTGGGTGTTCATCAAATATTTTAAAAGGCCTTGTAGGAAATGGAGTAACTCAAAAGAACTAATGCACATGCTGCTTGATATTTCTTGTTTGCTATTGAGCTTAAGTCAATTTGTATTTCAAATTATTAAATCAGCATACACACAAATTTCAAGTTCAAAGCCATACTTCCAGTTCATAGAATTCAAAACAGGTACGTACTTCTCTCCTCCTCTGCCGTCTTACGTTTCCTGAGAGCAATTTGTTCTTTGAGTTTATTTACATCCTCTTGAATTTTCTCCTTCACACGTTCACTTTGTTCTACTTCCCCACACACAGCCTAAAAAGAAGACACAATGGTGAAAAAGTCACATACTAGAGAAAAGTCAAAAGAGTATTTTCATGTCAGTCATCTTGCGATAAAACTTTTTCATGTCATTTCACTCACCTGCAGTTTATCTTGTAGTGCACTGTAGACTTGAAATATTGTTCTTATATCCTTCATCACACCATCTTTGTCAAAGAATTCAGCCCTGGGGAAATATTTCACAACACATACACTCAGTGAATCATTAATACATGATATCACACAGTACAAGCTCACCAAATATGCTCTTTAAAAACACAATATCCACTGGATGTCACTGGATTTAAAATATCTGCTGAATTAGCTGAGGTAAAAGTTGAGTTTCAAAGGTTAGAGACCTTCAGTCTTAATGAAAAATATTATTCAAATTATCTATGACAGAACCAGTGGGTCTATGTCTAGACACAAGGCACAGCAACACAGACGTGCACATACTTGTACTTGAAACACTTTGACATTCCCTAACCCTAACCCAACCCTTACCCTTATTTTAACCATCATGAGCAAACCCTTACCCCTGATCTAAACCTTGTAAAAACCTGGACCTTAAAACCAAGTTTTTAAACTGCACTGAAGGTCAGAAAGTGAGTAACAGGAAAGTGCTCGAACTACACACCACCGAGAGACCCAGGTTAAATCCCTGCCAACAGTGCGCCCCATCAAACAGAAAAGTGTTTGTGGCAGGGAATCAACCGATTAGCGGAGGAACCAGCATGGGCAGTGAGAGGGAATTGAATGTGTCATGTCCTCAAGGTGAAGCTGTAGTATGGCGTCAGATGAAAACAGGTGGCTGCTGCAAATCCAAACAAATGAGGGGACATGTGACTGTCTAAACCCTCCCTGAGCCAAAAACAGCAGCAAACTCTCACCCGACCCCACACCCACACAAAGGTGGGAGTCCAGACCTTACCCATGCTCTTTGATGACCTTGGCATAGTTTATTGAGGTGTTGGGAACAGAGGAGACTTTGTATTCCTGCTGGCTTGTGTTGCCAAGGTTTGGGATTGTGAGGGTGATCCTCTGGTTGTACCTGCTAAGGGGAAATAACCAGTTAACACAACTACTATATTACTACATACTATTACTATTTAAAAAACTAAAATGTATTTCTTTGCTTTCACTGATTCAATTTATGAAGCACTTCTTTTCTTGACGATTTATGAAGCTGAAATGATTGCATGTAATTCATGCAAGTAAACATGAGACCACAGACTTAATGAATTTAACTGATTTCAGAAACAAAGAGTATTTAAAAGACATTGATAAAGACACTGCTTCACATAATGAATTTCCACTGATTTAATTTTGGCCAGGATACCTATCATTCTTTAGTATTTCTGCACAGAAGGAACTTAGATATAGAAAATAATCTTTAGTGTTTCTGTGTAAATCAATATCTGGAGAGTGTGTGGCTGTGTGAATGTTCTATCATCCTCACCTGCGGCTAGGTCTAAAGAGCACATACTCCAGTGCATGCGTGGAGCTGTTGGCAGTGGAGATGAAGCTGAAAAGAAGGAAGACGAGGTCGGGCACACCAAGCAGCTGAGTCAGCTGTTTGTGGATGATCTGTTCCCTGAAAGACATCTGTTGTTGTGTGTTCCTCCGGAACCGGTACCAGCCAATGACGTTCTACATGAGCAGCAAAACAAATCTTTTAAAATGTGGTTTATCCTATAAAGTTTGGCTAGTTCAACTGAGTTTAGGAGAAACTAGAAACAATAATGTACTAATAATGACACTAAGAAACTGTCCACAACATTATGAAACCTGTAGAGCTACCAATCGATGTTTCAGTATGGAAATGTAACACATACATTTCAATGAAATGGCACATTTAGTAGAATGATGCTGTATTTGAAGCCAAATGTATAAATCAGGAAATTTCCACAATTCAATTGATATTTTCAAAAGCAACAAACACAATTTCAGTTTACAATAAGGCAGAAATTAAAACAAATTTTGTTTTCTAATAAACGTCTGATTTATTAGGGTTTATTTTAGGGCAGCATTGGCTTAAAAGCATCAAGAAGACATAACTAAAATTTCACAGGCCATCAATCACAATGTATGTTGAAATGACAAGCAAAAACATGAACTCACTTTCCGCCTATCTTTAAGGATTTTGTTGAGATTTTCTTCACTGATTTTGCCTGCGTAGTCATAAAAGCTGATGAGGAGAAAAAACATACACCAGTCATTTCAAGCTGAATCATCATGAGTATCAACTCGTACTCATCATGTGAGACTCTACTCAGTCTTGTCAGGTGGAGCCATCTACTGTCCAATGTTTACTTAATTCAGTCTGTGCTCAGTTTGATAAATGTAACTGATGTATCCATGTAAACTACTTCTCTGCAAACAGGCACTGTTTTTTTACTGCGTAATAATAAATGCACAAAGAGCCCAATAACTCTTAAAAAATGCCACTTTAACTTACTAACCTTTTTTATGTCAGGGAGTTTCTCAAATTAAACTATAATTGCAAATTTTGTTGGACATGCATTTCTGTTTCCCTAAAACAATATTTGTTTAAGAATGGTATAAACAATATGCATTGATGATGGCCGACAGTAATAGAAGTAAGAGAAAAATCTCATATCTTACCTAAACAATTGTGCACAAGCAACATGGTTTTGGATTTCTGTTGGGAACAAATATTGACAAAGGTTTCAATAATATAGAATTATAACTGACCATATTTAAAGGCAGAATCAAAATGTACTTCAAAGTGTATCCCAGCAACCCAAATTCACTACACAGGCCTGCAACTTGTTGTCATTTACACTATGATCTTCTTTATAAAACCTGCAAATTACAGTATATGGCTAAAAACATAGTGTTAGCCTTCTGTTCCTGATCATGTTGCACAAGCTTTTAGTTTTAGTTAATGTAAAAGATGTCCCAATTGGTCAATGGCTTTACTGACACTAAAGAGAAAGCTTTGGCACTGCTATGAGGGGAAATACCAGACATCAGCAAAAGGTATGTACTTCTGAAAATGATAAAAGCCTTCTCTAATAGATGTGACTAAATTACAGAGCAGGGTATTTCAGTCTGTACTGCACACGCCTACACAGTCTCAGGAAGAGCTGTTAAGCAACATAAGTGAGAACACGTTGTGGGTGGACCATGAGTGTACAGGAGCTTTAACAGACCTTGTATTACATGTTGCTGTAAAATGAAAAAAATGTGAAATGGTGCAAAAGGTTTCAGAGGCAACCGTTTTTTTTCCCTGCACATACTCTTAACTTGTTGTTAAAAACACTAACCAGCTGCTACTTCATGTTTTGGATGCCACAGAGTTTATGTTTTAAATGTTTTAGGGCTTACCTACTACCTGGATCAGCTCTGCAGTGCTGATCTGTGTGTCACTAATGCTGACAGTCTCTTCTTGCCTTACATCTCCTAATAGGAAGCCCTCCTATGCAAATACATTTAAAAAAGTGGTTAGGACATTATTGTAGACCTGAAACAATGAGTGCATTAAACAATTAGTTGCTTAACAGAAGAGTAAGTAACACCAATTTCGCTAATCAATGACTTGGTTCAAGCAAAAATGACAAAATTATTCCGGTTACGGATTTAAAATGTGGAATTTGTACCTTTCTCAGTCTTAGAATAACTAATGTTTAGATTTTATGACGTTTGGTCAAACACTTTCAAAACATGGTTCTGTAGGTTTCAACAACATATTTTAAGACTATTGAAGACCACAATTAATACAATTTAACATGTATGGCAAAAACAACGGATAAGAAGGATTATCGGTGGGGCCAGAATAAGTAACATTTCGTATAAATTAGAGGTTTTAGTAAATATTGAATATTAAATGTACATTAACATGATTAAGACCTACCTAAATGTATTGGTATACATAGTATAAATAGTATTTAGTGTGATTATATTTTGACAGAGATTTGTAAATATTTTTTACAGAGAAAACTGATTTTATAGAACAAAATCAATAAATGATCAACCAATTAAAAACAGGTATTAGCTGCACCCCTTCACTGAAGTAATATGTGATCATGATTCAGAATAAAGGCAGATGAAAGCTTCATATAAGTATCAAAAACTGAATCAACACATTCCTTCATTGATATAACTTTAAAAAACAACAGATCAGCTTTGCTTCTGGGTATTATGTAAGTTGTTTACAACACTGACAGCTGACAGCGGCTGGTTGACACGGTGCTGCCTTGCTCAACAGTCACCGGCTTATGTCAGGAATGCCGGTGAACTCGAAAGCAACAACTCCCCCCACAGATGTAAACAGTGCTAACGTTAGCATAGTTATTTCACTTTATCGCAAGGTGATTCTCCCGCACGATCCCTCCGCAACTAGCGAACCAGAGCAACACAACAATTCAATCACAGTGATAACACACACGTACACTACGTCACTTTGCTGAACTGTGTTGACTTTCATGCTACTGACATTAGCCGTCTTAGCTCAGCTGAAACAAGAAAAACTAAAGTGCTTTCTGACTCCTTGTATGAAAATGTGCTGTGTTGACGTCTTGCACTTGTTGAGACACCGACCTGATATCAGATGTCATGTGGGGTGGGGGGGCATAGATGTTGGAAGCCCCGACACACGGAAGTCACTTGACTTGGTGACTTAGCTAGCATGCTAAGTAGCTAACTGACTAGTTCCTGGAACACAAACTTTCCAGGCAGCGTTCCTGTGATAATACAGCAGCTGTTCGCGTTCACAGCTATTTGTTGCTAATGCTATGAGTTGGTAATGAACCCCTGTCTGACGTGAACATGTTAAAATGACCAGCCCTGCCTTCATGTTACCGAAGCGACACACTGTGATTAAACCCCAGCCCGCCGGTGAATAGACGGGACCGATGCTAGCTAGCCAGCAACAGGATGATGACACTGGAAAACAACACAAACTAATGGCGCCGGTGGATGGACTCACACGTCCCCGAGCCCCCCTCCCCTGTAGCAGCCGCTGCCCGGTTAGCTCGTCAACATGGATGCGGATACTCACATGGTCGGAGTTGCTGTTGGCGCTGTGATAACACACAGAACTAAAAGTATAACCTGAAATGGATGCCGCCATGTTGGAAACATCCCTGTCCAGCCCGATGCCCCCCCGCCCCGCGGTTGCAGGCACGCTCCTGAACCGCAAGGTCTCACGGGAAGTGTAGGCGGAGGGTTTCCACCACCAGCATGGAGGACACGCGTGGATGTGGAGACGCCACAGACCCGGGAAACAAATGCTCGGATAACGACTTTGGATCATCCAAGCTGGGGACGAAGGAGCAGTAAGTGTCGGGACTGAGATCCGCTGCTAATGTTAGCTTCCGGTGTTTTGGTTGTTGCTGTCAGAGCTCCACTGCTACGAGGGACAACAACAACAAAGCTAACGCATGTAGCTTCAACTGTTTTCCTCAACCTTCGCTTGAAGTTTATCTGAAATAAATGCACAGATTTATATTCGTTGCAGCACGACATGTCATGTTTCCGGTGTAAAGCAATGTGTCACATGTGCCTGAGCTGTCAGTGACCTGTCTTCTTCTCACAGACTGTATATGCTTCTTCTGCAGTTGGGACGATGCCTACGAGAAAGAACTGGAGACGTTCAAAGACATTGGGGATGTTGGTGAAATATGGTAAGCATGCAGAGAACTACGGTGGCCCTGAAGTGAAGATCACAACCTGCTGTCGACTCCTCGCCTACTGGACAGTTGCTCCCAGACATGCAATGAACTCTGCACAATCCCCTGAAGTTATCCAGATAGGATTGTACGTGAGATCATAAAGGGCCAAGCCAGTTGCTGCGGACATTCTCCAGAGTTTATCCTGTTGTAAAAATTCCCATGTGAGAATACAGCAGGAGATTAGCCGGAGGATTCGCAGAGAGCAAGTGGGCTCGCTCAGGACATTTCTAACAAGCAAGGGAGGCAAAGCTGTAAAATTCTAAAAGAATACAAACATCTAAGGATGAAAGTGATGTGCCATACACATAAGAGACATTGACGAAGAGGGCAACTTGGAAAGACACTGAGATCCGAGAGCTTTTGGCTATAAGGACTAACACGGGTGCTGATCTGCTGGAGACAGTGTTTAATGTCTGAAAACGGCTCAAGTTTTTTTAACAGGAAGACAAGCTGAAAGAAAACACGTTTTCTTATTTGCTTGTTTGTTTTTTATTTCTTATTTGTTTTTATTTGTATGTCCCATCTTGTCACTGACGTCTGTGTGTTTCCGTCTTGTTGTCAGGTTCGGTGAGGAAAGCATGAGCCGTGTGCTGCGGTGGATGGAGAGAGCTGAGATCCCCGAAAACGCTGCCATTCTGGACATTGGCACCGGAAATGGAGCCTTTTTAGTTGAACTGGTGTGAAACTACCTGAAAACTACTGATTTACATGTTGTGTTTATAAATGATAAATTCCCAAAAGATTACAGCAAATCACAGAATCATAGCAACATCTCCACAACAGGGAAATGAATAATGGAGGTACACATTGTTGCCACCACTGTGTTCAAGAAAAAGCAGAAATCTTACAACCAAATGCCATCTGCATGAAGAAACACCACAAGGGGTTAAGTGGAAATATGCTTGCACTGCTGAAGGTCTGCTGTGATGACCTACTTCAAAAAGCACTTTGAGTCTTCTCACACATTTCTGCAACTGTTGATTAACTGCTTTTTTCATTTGCTGTGTTTTTTTTTGTTTTTTTTTTACTGCCAGGCCAAACACGGCTACAGGAACCTGTCGGGTATAGATTATTCTCCAGCTTCAGTGGAATTGGCCAGAAATGTTCTGCGGGCGGAGGACTTGACAGATGTCACCTTAAAGGTGGGTTCAGACGTGTTTGTCATTAAAACTGTATGATCTTCTGTCACACCAGTAGGATAATCCATTTAGTGGCCACAGGGGTTCACATGCTTATTAGGTAAGAAGTGACTGACGGCTGGAAATAAAAATCGACCACATCTACTTTCAAACCGGGATTTGAAGGTTTGTGGGTTTTGTAGCAAACACGACAACACTGACATGGTGTGCATTGAAATGTGTGTCTTCATGTGAAAGTGCCCAGCAGAATGCTGATGATTGAGAAGATGGCAGATTCACTTTGAACCGAAAAAAGCCAATCGTCTATTTGTAAGTGCTTCAACATAATATTTGAGTGCATCTGGATGTACTAATATCCCATAGAGTAAAATTAATCCCTTTCATTCTGGAGGGCCTGTGATACAATCCAGCTTTCGGCATGCTCTGACCGACTATTGGTTCCTGGAAGGTGAGAGGAACCTCTTCTGTGTTTACCACGCAGGAGAGTAAGACGGACCTGAAGGTGTTGGAAGTCTGCCCACCATTCAGATTAACCTGCTTCAAACCCCCAGATGAAGTGGCAACATATCTACTAACATATATATGCAAGAAAAACACTTTATAAATGCTGGCCGGTCAATCAGGGCTGTGATAAGTGAGTTCTCCTTCCCGGATCGCATGTTGCGGTTGCATATATGTTATATGCGTAACACGTTGATGACAGTGTGGGTTTTGCTTGTGCCTAAAGCCTGCCATTGAAGTCAATATTGACCTTACTTGGACAAGGGAAGCACAGTGTGTGTGTGAGGGAGAAAGAAACTACGTTGGCATCTTTTTCCACAACTGCAGAGTTTCAAAATGACTGTGTGCACACGCAGCCACATTATAAAAGTGTTCTCATCAGGTCTTTACCTCAAAGGTCACTCTCACTCTCAAACCTACGTCAAGCCCCCTCTCTATTTCCATTCGTCACGCCCTACTCTGTGTGACACTTTCCCTTTTATACGTTCCTTCCACGTCTTCCCAGTTTTTCTGTTTTTAGGGTCACACTCAGATTGAACTCAGGTCAGCTGCATCAATATATCAACATATCTGTCTCCCGTGAATCACTGTTAATCCTCCCCCGTAAATTTTGTGACCCATGATTTGTGACTATGTGGCTCTCGAGCTCACCCCAGAGATCTGGTGCTCTGCCCTCTGTCCAGATAAAGGGCTCCTTTCACTGGCGATAGAGCAGCAAACTTTCGCAGAATTAACTGCTGTCATGTCGACAGCTGGAATTTCGTTTTTAAAGGAAAGCAGCGAGGTATAACAAATTCATCTTGGTTGATGTTGAAAGATTTTTTTATTGTCCAGGTAACAACATAGTTCCCCCTAAGGATAACGAGTCAAACTAAACATTAGTCACTGTATTTCTACTGATTAACTTTTCCTCAACTTCTGTCTTTTATTTTAGGTGATGGATTTCTTAAACCATCAAGGCCAGCTGAAGGACTTTGACGTCTGCATCGACAAAGGGACATTTGATGCGATAAGTCTAAACCCACACAACACAGAGGAGGGCAAGGAACTCTACGTCCAGGCTTTAAAAGATGCTCTGAAGGACAGAGGATTCTTTGCCATCACTTCCTGTAACTGGACCAAAGAGCAGCTGCTACACAGATTCACTGAAGGTGAAATGAAACTGACAATAACCATTATTAATCTGATCATTTATCTTGATTGGTGTTATTGAGTATTGCTGAGTGAGAGAAATTCCAAGTACTTTGTGTTAAGTATGTGGTTGTCCAAGCTGTACTAGACCTAAACAACCGCAAAGTACTTAGTTTTAAACGTATTGATTTGTTCCTGTAAGTTGTTTTATTTTTAATGCACATTGGGTTCCGATTTAATCATAAACCTAACCTGAATTACATACTCTTTAAAACCAGGTGCATGTTTTCAGTGTTCTAATTAGGTTAAAACACTTGTCAATTCTTTAGGTGTGCGTCAATGTGATTTACAGTTTGTGTTTGACATGTGAAGCCTTTGCACATCTGGGTGTTCTTGTTGTCTGACCCTCAAATCGAAGCATGGACACGGCTCCACAACCATGACGGTTACCTGGCAGGTTGTTTAGCTGCAGGCAACAACACCCTCGTAAAGTCAGAATCTCGGAGAGCTTCCATTTCAGTCGCCCACCTCGGTGTAGTCGCTCCACAGAGCCTGCAGGGGGCCAAATGGCTGCGAGATCTCATCTGTCACACAGACAGCCTGTCTTTACTAGGCCCCAGGAAGCAGCACAGATGGTGGAGTGATAGTTCCTCACTCACAGTTTTGCTCCCTAACACTTTGTAGCTAGTGTCTGCAAGAGGAGATTTTAGTTAATCTGTGTGTAAGAAAATTTGCATGTTGATGTACTGGTAGTTTGCATAATGCACATGTCTTAACCTGTACTTCTTTTTCTTCTGTGTTGCCTCTCAGGATTTGAGTTTGTACAGGAGTTGCCAACACCCAGTTTCCAGTTTGGAGGCCAAAGGGGAAACACTGTGTCAGCACTCATCTTCAAGCGAGTGCAATGATTTACACGTCCCCAAAGAATTTGAATCCTGTTTATTTTTTTCTATTTATCAGAGGAATTGATAATGTAATATCTGTGCAAGATATTTGTAATACAAGATCTTATAACGCAGGATTCTAAAAACATGGAGACAGTTTGGGTTCTGATGTATTAAGTTAATACTGATCCACAGTCTTTAACCATCTGGGATGTTTATGCAATTCTCAAGATGAGTTGTAAAATCCAATTTCAGTTCCAAGAATGTTTGTATACTGTTGTTGATGTCCTGAGCAGCTTCTCATATAATCTTCCAGAAATCATCCTGAAGTCATTTTATATCTGCTGCTTTCAAAACTGTTACAAAACCAAGATGTCATTTTGTCACTGAAGATTATTAAACTCACATTGGAGGTGTTCTTAAATAACATGATGTAAACTCAAACAGCTGACACTGAGATAAACTGATTTTGTGTAACAAGAAATGCTTCCACATGAAACCTTTTACGTCTGATTAACAGAAGTTCTCGGAGGCCCTTGATGTTTTCCAGGTCCGTGGCATTAGGAGACTTTCACAATATGTGTGCCCTTCGTCTCTGTGCACCCACTGACACTTGTTTGACTGTAACGTAGCTTTCCTGAGGATATTTGTGGTAACAAGTCAGCCAGACTCTTATCCTGCCTTTGTTTGTTTGATTTGAGTAATTATCACAGACCTTGAGGCCACAAATGGGGGAGGGGGCTAAACAAAAGTACCTTGCATGTTTCCCTATTTCATAAATCATTGTGAAAGCCCTTAAATGACTTAACAATGTTCCTGTTGGGTGTCCTGGCCCACATATTTGACAACCACTGTTCTGTCTTACCAGGCACTTAATTGCATTCATCTTTCATCTCATGTGAAAAATAGCCTCCTACCTAATTGGCTAAACTAGAATCCAGCAGAGCTTGGGGTCTCAGGGACCATGATTAAGAACTTCTGACATAATGAATAAACAAGAGGCCGTGGCATCTGCGAGCAGAGGAGCTTGTCTGCCATTTCCTCTCTCAATGGCATCATTAATAACTGCCAAGCTCTGGATCCTAATTGCAGGCCGGGCTAGTGGCCCAATGGGAGCCATCGATGCTGAGGCACGCTGTTGAGTAAACACATGCGAGCTTTACAAGAATTACTGCCTGGAATTTTACAAGGCGCTGGATATCCTGCCTGGATGTGCATAATATGCCCCAGTTTACAGCTCTCACACACATTTTCCCATGAAGTGAAATCTCCTCTGTTGAGCTCCAGCTCAGTAAAACATCATTTTCTTTGCTTGTGTCAACTTTCACTCCCGCTGTCTTTTAAACGTCTCATCAGGCAGCTCTGTGAGTGGCATGAGATATTAATATGTATTAAAGTTGAATATGCTGTGGCCCATTCATTTGCCTTACCTTGCTGTTGCTAAGATAAGGACTACACCACACTTTTTTGGTCAGTTTTTCTATGACTCATTCCTAATAATGGATCCTGCAATATTCAAAACAAATTACTCAAAAAAATAATCTATTTCAAAGTAGTTGCGGAATACAGGATATTTATGCTTACAAAGTCATCATGGAGTCCTGCGGATGTTGATGTGCAGCGTCTGAGTAATGTTCTGGTGACACTGTGTTGGATCAGGACATCGTCTGTTAATGTGAAAATGTGGATTTACAGGATGTGTAGACTCATTCAGGAAGTCAAACTGGCTTCCCTTCAACGAAGAGGGGGGTCGGATCCACTTCTTAATGTCATCTTTAAAAGAGTTTTATTACCGTCCACCGCAAAGAAAAAATACAACTTTTACTCTGCATCTTCCCAAGGTGAACTGAGCTTGTACAGAACATTTACTACTGTCAGCACTTTGGCTTTCAGGGGTTGGCACATGTTTTTGAAGCTGCACTCTTATTCCACTCATAATGTTAACCTATGGGTTTAGACTCAATGCCACAGCCCACTGGCTGCCCTACCAGCATGACTACCGCACTTTCATTTCAACCTCTCGAGTGTGATACTGCAAATATTTATGTGTTTTCTTTCACTCCATCTCCCTGGAAACTCCTTTGAAGGTCTCCTAATAGGATTTCGGTGGATTGGTTGGATTACTCCACCGTGTAGCAGTGGAGTTTTCCATGGCAGCAGAGCCAATGTGGGTTTGGGAAAGACTTTTACTCTTTCCAAGCATTTCCTACCTTTTCAGTAATATTTCTACATATATATAACACAATAAATATGCCCATTCATTTTCTAAACCGGGTCACTGATTAAAGTAAACAGAGAAGGGAATGAGGAAGTGACATTCAATATTGGCAACTTGTTTGTGGCTAGTGTAAATCAGGCTTTTCCACTGACACAGAAGCAATAGTTTTTAAAATTTGTTTTACTTTTGAATATACTTTCAAAATAGATGGATTGATAGAATACATAAAAAAAAAATGTTGTGTTTTATTTACCTTGGGCATTGATGAAATCTTGTTTATGTTGGAGTCAGTGGGTGAGTCCCCTGAGAAGTTTTGGGTAAAGTGTGAATATTCATATAAATATTAAAAACACTGAAATCTAGTAAAGAGAGGTGTGTCCTGTTTATCCAGTGTAATAATAAAATCTGATTTGATTCAGTCAGTAAGTCACATGACATCAAAGCTATTGAGGAAGATATGACTTCTAAGATGAATATTCATGAACAATAGAGAACAAACTAAAATACAATACAAGGGTGTTTGTCCTATTTGTCTAGGGTGACAATAACATCTGATATGATTTGGAGTCAGTGGGTCACATGATGTGGAAACTAATAAAAACAAAGTTATATCAAACTGGAATTTAATGAGGATGAATATGGAATACTCAACTTTATAAAAATAACTTCACCACAGTCTTTCCCTCACACGAAGCTGCAGATATTTGCACCATTAACATCCATGAAAAGCATAAAAATAATAATAAAATAAAAAAGGAGCACGAGCATCGTAAATGCCTGGAGGGAGGACCACGGCGGACCGTACCAACTCAGAAGGGGTGTGAGAGTCGGAACACAAAACTTAACGCTGGGTGTAAATAACATTTTCGGCGTTTGTTTGTAGTTTTAAAACAATAGTTTGATCAGTGGAATTCAACTAGATTTAAAATTGGTGTTGTAGTTGGTGAGTTAACCTGCTTCTGTGTCTGTTTCCTCCCCGAGCGGAACCCCTGGCCCCGGCTCACGTGGTTCGCCCGGACGCGGATATGGTTACAATCGATGCATGAGCAGAAAGTCAGTGAGCTCTCAGCTGCTCTCAGCTGCTCACGGTCCGGAGCTGGACTCTCTGACTGAAGCCTCCGACATCTTTCACTTTGACTCCTTTTTATTCCTTTTTACAAATGGCCTCACCTGCTTTGTCCGTGGTGAAGATGACTTAACTTCGAGGGAGCCTCTGCTGGCCAGGTAGTAGCTCAGATCCCACTTCAGAGCTGTGTTCAGACATCATTCTCCTTCCTCCTTCCTCCTCCTCCTCCTCCTCCTCCTGCTCCTCATGTGGAGTTTACTTTGTCTGCTCGTGCTGCCTCCCCCCCCCTCTGTCCTTCCATCACTCCATTGAATGCATTGTACATGTCAACCTGCCTTTACACCAGATTAGACTCAGCTTCATGTTGAACTCTTCGCAGAGGATTCTGTTAAATATAAACTTCACAGCTTTGTGATTTTGCAAACCTGTCTTGGACCTGACCAGCTGTTTTGTGTGGAGTTAACATGTTCCTGAATAGGAGAGGATTAAAGTGCTGCTCAGCCGTCAGACCAACCTGTTGCTGCACAGTTTCACTATTGGTGCACCATAACCTGCTTTAAGAGGGATGGGGGGTTGCACACAAGCCTCAGTGTGGGCCAGCAAACTCCCCTCCATCTATCAGCCGTGCTAATAAAAGCTCACCACACGCTACCTGTAGGTGGAGGAAGCAGAGTGGACACACACAGCTCCACACCACATGTCTCTGAGAGGGGGATCACTCTTGAAAATGAAGCAATACCAATAATAATCAATGAGAAAAGTTCAATATAAGTTGATGTGATGCTTATGAGTTGTGCAAAGAGGTCAAACACATGATTGTGTAAGTGTGGCAATTCTCAAACCACAACCTTCACTCAGGAGCAAAAATCTGTCTTTTAACTTGAAATAATGAAACAGTGATATTTTCATATCCAGGGCTTTTGAGGCCGGGTTGTGTGGATCTCTCACCAATCTCCACCTCTCATTTATGGCTTTATTTCCTCTTTAAACGGTGATCAGCAATAAAAGTATGTTTATGAGCATTCTTTTTCTATCCCTGAAAAAGTTAAAGCCATGGGCCACGTTCGTTCTTCCTCAATTTAGTTTCTGTTGCGCAAGCAATACAGCTAAATAAGTCCACACGCTTAAGAGTCCACTAAAAGTAACCTGCATTGTTATTGGTCCCTGTCATGACAACGCCAGAGAGGATAACATACACTGAATTCATGTTACGACACAATAATGAAACTGAGCTTGCCCCCATTGATAAGA
This sequence comes from Limanda limanda, assembly GCF_963576545.1. Classification (NCBI taxonomy): domain Eukaryota; kingdom Metazoa; phylum Chordata; class Actinopteri; order Pleuronectiformes; family Pleuronectidae; genus Limanda; species Limanda limanda. Next base: position 7,956,763 of record NC_083650.1, on the reverse strand, counting down.
GCTGATGAGAGCGTCAGTAATGTAAACTCATCACATCCAGGCATATAGAGAAGATGCAATGGTAGAAAGGGCAAATCCTAAAATAGTTTTATTGTCAAATGAAGAAGGTCTATTCTGCTTTTATTTATATCTAGTTATGTGTGGGTGTATCAGTGGCTATGTGTCCACATCAAAGGGGCAGGGTTCATTCTCATTCTGCAACTGCTTTATGGCCCACTTGGTTCAAAATGAAAGCCAATTATGCTGAAATTGGAGCACAGAGGCCTATTTATCAGTGAAGTTTCATGTCTTTTGGTGGATATGGTTAAGAGGTAACTGTTGGTGCTTATGTTTTGCCCTTTCTACCATTGCACCGTAGTCGGTTGATCTTTGTGGACACCATAAACACAGTGCCACGGAGAACTGGTTTGGCACCAGGGCACCCTAATTGAAAATACCTGGAAATGTTTCCTGCTGCCAGCGTAGCAGTGGCCGCCCTTGACTCGCAGGGGGAGGCTGGTTTGGTAAACTAAACAGGAAATGTCAGTAGTCGTCTGAAGAATCCTGCTGAGAAATCACTCTCTCAAATGCAAAGTGTAGCTGTAGTCGGGAGGGGAAGCCGAGAGTTTTCTCTACATGTCAGCTCTAGTGTCTAATTACAAAGGGGATGTTGATGAGGGTGCCTCACAAATACTGGTTAGGCTCAGAGGAAACCTGCTGTGAGCATTTTCAATCTGCCTCCCCAGTTTTGGGGAAGATTATGATGATGACTATATACCTTGCTTTGATTTCCAAAATAAACCAGTGCTGGAATGTCACAGCTCGGTGTGAACAGGCATGTTTAACTATCAGATTCTATCATGTGAGCCTGCTAAATGTGCTGTTGACTGCTTGTGTTGGTTTTATCACAAGGACTGGGTTGAAATGTAAACCAGTAAGTTTCTGTAGCTCTATCAAAACAAACTGTTGGTTTTGAAACTTTACTTGAGCTCAGCTTTCATTATGCAAATGTTCTATTGCATCATGAAGAGCTTTGAATAAAGGTGATTTAAATCTGTAAATTACTGATTACGATTAGGATTAATCAATCATTGAATGGAAGTGTTTTAATACTGTGTTATGGAAATGTTTGGCCTTTAAAAGAAGTTTGACAATCGGCCCATGATCTGACTCCTCAGGAAGAAGCGAGCAACAGTTGCTGAAAATCCCTTTTTCTTTTGTTTGGTAGTTTTCAGTGAAACACAACTTGATGCACTTGCACTGCAGGCGTACTCGACAACAGCCTTGGCATTGTTAGCCTGCTCCCACTTGTTTGGGACGTGCTATAGACATAATTTACGGACGCTATCAAGGCGGGTGGGTTTTTAAAGGGGGATCACTCTGCGCTCCAGTGTGTGCTTAAGACGCGCACATTTGCAGCGTCTTTGTGTTGCAGGCGAAAGGCCCTATTAGAGCTCTATTCTGTCCGTGGGCAGCTGTGTGCCCCTGTGCGCTGAGCTGCTGGGCCATTCTCCGTCTGTGTGTACAACTCGCACCCAGACTGTGCACTGACGCACACACTGCCACTTTTCCTCCCTCTGTCAGCATCTGTGTTTTTCCCCACTGTGTGTTTCAGTCTAATTTTTTTTTTCCTGTTGTTTGTCTTTCTCTTCCTCTAATACCGTGGCTCTCGTTCTCTTTCTCTCTCTCTGCTCCTCTGGCCCGAGGCGTTATGCAAAGCTATCAGAAAAGGGATTGTTAGCCATGCTACTCTCTATTCACTTCAGAAGCTTCCCTTTCTGCTGTGTGACCTGCAGTCACAACTGCTGCTGCTGCCTGGAACACACTCGCTCCACTCTGCTTCAGGGAGGTAAAAAACACTACCATGGTTATTTCACAGCATTTTGGCTTCAGTGCTCATATTCCTCATTTTGTATATTCCTTCCCCATTAACATGATGGATTTGTAAGTCTGGCGTCTTGACTCCCACGGAGCCAAAGACCTGAAGCTGAAAAGAAAAGAGGCTTTCTCACATACACCAGAGAAGCACTCCCCCAACCCCCCAAAACACAGGCACCAGACTCTACTTAGAGATGAAAGGCATTCTGGGATGCAATGGGAATGCTCCCATCAACACGTCCCACTGTGTTTCTGTTGGCTGAGAGTTAGGAATCATCGGGAGTTTCTTGTTTGTTGGTTTTCGTAGCTTCTCGATTCTCAAATCAGTGATTGTGTAGCCTCGGGGTCTTTTATATCACTGTTTGAAATAAGAGACGCTGCCTTCGCAAAGATTTGTTATGCAGAGTGTGTTTGTCTGTTGGCAGAAAATGTTGCTTTGAAAAGGTGTGCCTGCGTTTGTGTGTCCAGATAATGTTTTGTGTTTTGCTGCCTTGTGTCATCTCAACACCTCAGTTATGAATGACAGTAGTTGGCACTCTTCCATTTATTTTTATTTAGCAGTTGCTGTGTAGCTTCTACTTAAGCTGTCAGCCATTGCACAGCTCCTGTCTGAACAATGTGTTTGGGTCCACTTGTCTGGGGAACCAGCTACACCCCCCAGCCCCAGTTGCGTTCCGTACAAAAAAAGAGACATGAAAGCTTTTGGCACAGACGGCCTAATTTCATGTATTTTTAGAACGGTTTTTCCAGAGCTTTCCCTCCAAGATATAGGACTTTTACAGTTAACCGCAAAATATGCACCTCACACGAACCTGACGCTTAATGTACTAGATCCTACAAAACTGGTTCTTTGTGCAAACCCAGGCTTAGAAAACGAACCAGTGTGTCCTGACCATCCTGCCTGCACAAAGTAGGCCAGTTATTGTTATGAAATATGTTACAACTCCTGGCTGTTCTATGCTATATGCTAAATGTTCTGTAATCATGTTTTACATACACCTGCAGGTTATTTCAAACATCAGACCAGACTGAACACCAGCAGGCGACACTATTAGCAACCAATTAGCTTCCTGGCTCAATGCTTCAGGTGGAGATCTAATGATCTACGTGTTGGAAAAGAAAAGTTTTTGGCAATTTTTAGTCTGTATGTTAGTGAGTAAATTTCAACTTCCAGTCCAACTTAGACTGTGGTAAAAGTAAAAAGATGGATCCTGTGTCCGCTCTCCTATTGCCCAGCATATGGTACAAATCATAACACAGCGGTGGTGTATCAGTTGAATACCACAGCAGTTTGGTTTTTATGACTTACTGTATATTGCGAAAATCACACATTCTGCCCACACGTTGATTATCTGATAAAAAAAAATAATTCCCACAAGCAAAACAGCTTTAGATGTGACATGTGGGGGGAAAAAAACGAATAGTCACTCTTCCTGTTCAGCTCTGCAAAAAGAGAACTCAAGAACTTGTCATTCCGCACTATTTTTAACTGTTTTTCAGTGCTAGCTCGTCAATGACACCTTCAGCTCGCAAATCTTGATTCGATGTGTGGCGCTACACCCTGCTACACACCACCAGCAGTCAGAGAGTCCATATGGTGAGCGGAGCATGAATGAATGAATGGACCAAAGGAATGCCGCTCATTCTTCCAGCCGTACACCCAATCTCCCTCAACTCACCCATAGGCACCTCCACAACTTGAGCTTGGTATTATGTAATGGCGTTAATGTCACTTCATTGGTTGATTGGTAGTGATAACTGTATAGCATCACCTGCTTACACAGCGTAGGAGCGGCGTGGTCTCCCTCATTTAGCTGAGCAATCACAAGGGATTGCTAGCAGCGCTGGGGGCTCCCATGTAATGTATCCCTGATGGATTAGGCCTCTGGTTAGTGTGCACAGAACAGAACAGGCACTCATGGATAATGGAAGAAACCACTGGCGGAAAGGCAAGGATTGATGGAGGGAGGGGGTTTAGTGTAATTAGAGGGGTACCTGATGTGTATGGAGAGCCTTGGCATGCGAGGGTCACTCCTGGGGGCAAGAGGCCCCATAGGTTCTTTGACTCAAACTGAAACACCTGATGCTACGCCTGTCAAGCTTCTCATGACTCTTGCTAACAACTGCAGGTCTGGGATGCCGGGGTGGTCACCTCGCTGCAGCTGGGTTATCTGGCCACGTTCAGCAGCCCGGTTTCCTGTAAATATAATTTCATCAACAGTTGGCACTGTTATCCCATGTTTTCTGCTTGGTTGCTATGGCTTCCTTTTATTATTAGATTCTTGAAACAGTGTACTGTTTTATGTCAGAGAGAAACCGGACTCCAGAGATATCTGAAAAATCCTGCAACACTGATGCTTTAATGCATTCATGGTGAAGTACCTAAATGATGTTAACTTGTATGTTCCACCTTAAATTACTCACTACTCTCAGGTAGTAAATGTATGAATGCAGATATGTTAATTGAACCGTATCGTAAAGCTATCACATAAGTAAACCCAGTGGGGAGGAGCCAATGACCCATTTACTTTACGATGCAGCTTTCTTACTGTAAACGTCAATGTAAAATGATGGTGTGATGTTTGTTCCACCAGTGTATAGGGTGTTCCCCTCTTCTTTATTTAAGCTGGGAGGGTCAATGAGGAGGCATATGTGAAGTTGACACTGTGCCACAATGCTCGTGTTTTTCTCCCTGCATGTATTTGGTAATAAAATCTGTACGTTCCACACCCAGTTCAGCAGCAGCATGTGACCACAAGGGAAACGGCACTCGTACCCTGCAAAGGGAAGTGCGCTCTCATATGGGTGTTATGCTCGTGTGTCTTCATACCAGCTGAGCAATGAGAGGAACTTCAGCCTAGACTGGACTGTCAGGCTGCCTCTTGAGAAAAGGCTCAAGAAGTTCTCTGAGTTATGATTCCTGCCTCTATATTCATGGCAGAGGTGTTGTTAAGGGTGACAGTTTGAAATAAAGTAAATTGTCTTTTTAAGTTGCTCGCTTTAAGTGCGGCCTGTGTTTATGTAAAGGTTGATGGTCCCTGTTGTTAGAGAAACGTTGGGGGGAATCCGCAGGAGGAGGCCAGAACCTGACCACTGACAAAGACAATGACTGAATGAGCGCTTCATTGTTCATGCACTTCTGAAGATCTAGTGGTGGGATGGTGTGTTGTTTTTGGCCAGTGTTCCCCTGCCAGTGGGTACTAGGGTGATGGCCAGAGGATTCAGTGGTATGTCTTGACCTCTCTAGGACCATTTTTACGACCCCGGTCGCATTATATGAAAGAAAGGTGGCTGTCTGTTCACCCTGAATTAACAATCCACACTGCAGACGTTCACAAAAGAGTGGCTCTTACTTCTATTCACCAGCTCCTACGAAAGTCCTGCATGCGCAAAACATTTCCTTTTGATGTTTTAACTTTTGTTTCTCATGGCTGTGTTAACTACTGATCTCAACGTCCAGCTTCAAGTACCGTAAATTGTTCGGGCAATGCTAGACTGACAAGAAAAAAACTGACACTTAACAATTTCCACATCAGTATCTGGAGTTTCCACCTGTGTCACCCATGCAGTATTTTGTTTGTTTGCTCCTCCATCATTAGTATGAAATGAGTTGCTTTCTTTCAGCTGCAGCCACCGATCAAAGTCTTGACACCAGACGCGCTCTGCACAAGTATGCGGCAACCAGAGCCAATTGGTGATGGACACCAAACACCCCGTCACAGAGCTTTAGGGGGCCCCAAATAGGCTCCTATTCATCTGCCTGTACAAATCAAAGTCTGGGCAAAGAGCCATATTATCTTAGCTGCCCTTTCTAGTGCCCTCCTGAGTCATTTGCTATTGTGAACCAAGAGCTGCTGTCTGCGCCCCAGCGTACACAAATCTGACCAGAATTACCATTCGATTTTTAGTCCACTATGGAGGTCAGGTCTAGTTGCACAAACCTACAATGATGTGTTAGCCCAAACAATAGCTTGCTTTCCTCTTGAATACGAAGCTTTCCTTCCATTTAGTGCTAATCAAGAGTTTTATGACTTATCGCACAATTACAGAGAACAGATTTGACATAACATTGCAAAAGCTATCGCTCCATCTTGTTTGGAAAGGCACACTAGACATTTGCTTGGGATGGGCATTGTTAATTCCACCAAGGAGGTTGTTTTCATCGATGTTTGTCTGTTAGTTGGCAGCATTACAAAAAAAACTACTGGACAGGTTTCCATGACAGTTGGCGGAGTTATGTGGTATGGACTAGGAACAAACCCATGAAAATTGGTGTGGCTCCAGATCAGAAGGGTAAGATGCAGGAATTATTTATCCCCCTCTTTAATATTGAGAGAGAGGGCATTTTTTGGTGGATTTCACCAATGAATGTAGATGAAAGAAATCAGGCATATTTTAGGGAGTGATCTATATCAGGGTGTTATTTGGTGGGCCTTGGCCAGGGGTATGCACTCTACTGAGTCCTCTCCTAGTTGCAAGAAGAATGACAACTATGTTACTACTGCTCTGTACTTTCTATGCTTTCATTGATGTGTACTGCTGATCTTCAAACTGGGAAACCACAGCAGCTCTCTTGAAAAGGTCAAAGTTCATGCAACTGAATTAAGCTGAAGGCAGAAGCAGAGCATTCAGTCGCACTCAAGACAATAAAGGTTTTTCATACAGCGAGATGTAGGTTAGGCAAGATTCACTTTAAGCAGTGCAAATCTTATCTGATCCGACGAGGCCCTGCACAAGTGCACCACAGTTCTGTCTCCATTAAGCTCTGGTTTCCCCATCGTGAGGAGTCAGTTCATTAAGTAAGCACGGACCCAGGGCTGAATTCACACTCGCTCTGCCCTCTCCCATGACCCCACTTGCCACTCACTACGCACGCACAAGAGCAGGCTCGCATAAACAGACATGCATGTACATAGACGTACCACATACACAGTCTTGTTATCACTGTCGAGGTGCAGCTTAAGCCATGGCGGAACACGTCACACTTCCTAACTGAATCAGTCAAACGGCAAAAACTGTAACAACCTTTACACATGCAGTAACCGTCATGCTCCTCAACTCACACACACACAGACACAGACACGCACACACACAAACCCTGTTACATCGCCCCACCCATTACTCAGTGTCAACCCTAATCAGGGAAGTAATCTGCAAAACTGATCAAGAAGAACATTCCCTTCTCCTCTGACTCCCACCACCAACACCAGCCCCTCTTGCCTGCGGAGGCCCAGTTGTGCTCCAATGACTCTCCGGGATAAATGGAGATAATGGGAGTCATATGCTAGCAGTTGGTTTGAGGCAGGCCTACATGAAACATTTATAGTCCTCATGTAGTCATGGGGCTGGAGAAGAAGAGGAGAAGGCATACAGATGACATAGTAAAGTAACAAGACATGACTGGTTATAAAACTGCTTTATCAAATCTGTGAAACGACTACCCTCCCATTCCATCTTTGTTTTTATCTGCCCCCCCCCTTTCACTTTTCAAGATAACCCAGCACACACTTGCATCCCTCTCTCTGTAATGTGTTATATAAGTGCAACAACCCTTACTTAACAGGAAACCACATGTTAAATGAGCAGAGTAGCATAGTAGGCCTGGAAGATCCATTAGCCTAATGTGTTGCCCCACAGTGGAAAGCTGTCATTAGCCACCAGGCGACTGGGGGACGTGAACCATGCTTATACTCTCTAATTCAATGTGTCAGTGTGTTTGGTGGTTGGTTAATGAAGGAGAGAGGCTCAGTTCCAAGGTCACTGCAGTTATTCCTACTTTACCCCTCGCCCTAAGGGTAAAGACAGCATAACTGAACCTGCCCGTCATCTACTGAGATCTTCCCCTTGCATTAAGTAGAGGATCAGGACGGCTAAGCAGAGCAGGCATGACAGGGCAAGTTCCTCCCAAAAAAGAAAGAAGGGATATGGACCATCTGCCTTGCATATAACTCCCTTCAAGCATTCAGGAGTTAGTGTTTACTGCAGCAGCAACTGTCTGCGCTTTACCATCTGTGGGTGCAGGCGGTGGATGAGGCGACCGCAGCGCCATACAGTATCCATCATGTTCCCTTTTCTATTCATGTTTCCTCGCCACATCTGGAGTCATGTGATGCGAGTGGTGTCTTTTCCCGGATTAGCTGAACTTGGCTTTCTGTTACAGCATGTCTAGGTTCCCATTTACGCTGCGGATCATGTTCACATGCAGAATGTTCCATTACTTACAGGGGATACGGAAACAATTTTCCCGTGTGGCAGCGTGTTTTGTTTACACAGACAGTAGCTTTATAGGCGTGTATTTGAGATGTTGAGTTACTGTAAGTGTCAGGGTGATAAACGTTGAATGGAAAAACATCAATCAGCACTTCTCAACTGTATCTAATATGTTGTTTTGGCCAGAAGTCCCCGATTAGATTCAGACCAGAGACCTTTCAGAAGGTACAGGCCTGTATATTTTCAATATGTGCATTTTGTATATTTTTTCAATTCTTACTAGAATAAAATAAATATATATTTGTTAAGCATTGTATCAGAGGGTAGACATAATGAGAAAGTTTGGGCTAAAATAGATAGTATATTATGCTACTACTCTGATACAGGGTGTCACCACAACATATGATGCTTTATTGTCATTGCACAAGTTATGTACAACGAAACAAACATAGTAGGATAATAATAACATGCCTTGTTTATTTTTGAAGGGCTGAGCTGCGTTCAGTCTGGACAACATATTGCAAAACGTCACCTTAAATGTAACCGGTTTGAGTTTGATACACTGAGCAACTATGGCAGACATGGGTTTATATGTGCTTATTATATTAATTGACTTCATTATAAAGTACTTATGACGAATATATCTTCCAACATATTTAACTAATGGGACCATTAAGCATAACCTGCTGCATTTATAGCAAACTTTTGGAACCATTGTGTGCACTCCCTTTTTAATATGGCAAAGTTGAGATACACATATGTGCTGATTGGGCAACACCTCTGACACCTCTGAGCAATCTTTTCGTTCAACCAGGAAACCATAGCAAAACGATTCAAGATTGAAACTTCCCCTAAAAAAAATAATTACGTGTGTCTGTTTTTTACCCATGAAGTAGTTCAGTTACCTTGTTATAAATAATTATTGATTAAGGACTCATGAAACTGTGAGTATGCAAATCAGGTTCATTTAAACAGTATTACTCGTAGACTCAGTGGACCTGTACTTCATACTTGAGTAAGTTACACACAGAATCATGATTGGCTTCCAAACAAGTTGCAATGTAACAAATATCCTGCTTGTATGTGCACGCCTTTCACTCTGATTTAAAGTGGCCACAGAGCGAATGAATGTCAAACTCAGTGAAACTCAAAACATTCAACTAAAGGTTGAATAAAAACACATTTTTGAGTAGAGGGGGCCCTTTAATTAAGTGGATTATATTATGTATATGCGTCATTCGTCTGGTCTGGTTACAGTGTGGCACAGTAACTATGGTTTGCATGCATCTCTTCTCATTGGACTAGAACTGGATGATGGAAAGTCAAAGGGTTTGGATGAGCTTTGCACCACTTTTTTTGTCGTCAGCAGATTAATGAAATATCACGTTAAAGTATATGAAATCTGTATCTTGGTGGAAAATGTCCTGCAAACGTACCATACAAGTTTTTGATTGTCTGTATTTAAATTAGTTGTCTTAAACCCAATCTCTTTTATAACACAGGGATCAGCTGAAGTGTGAGTGACGCCCTGTTACTTCTGCCACTACGTCTTCAGCACTTGAGGTTTGCTCTGCAGATGGGAGGTCACCAACCGGTCGCCTGTTTCGCCCAAATGCACGAAATGCCCTCCACCCTCGTCTAAGATGGCCGCCCACTGACTTCTTCTTCACCCACACGGATTGGAGCAGAGCTGCGCGCTACCATGGTGATCATTTTATCCAAAACACTGGAAAAGAAGAAGGGTGTCAATGATGTAAGATCCAAGAGCATCGAGAGACGGCTGGTGAGAGAAACGTAACCTTTAGAGTGTCACACCAAACAATCCGGTTTGTTGACTATTGTAACACTGATCAAGGATCTGTACGATGTCTCATATGATAGGCAGCAGTCAGTGAAATGAAAAGGCCGGTGATTATATTACATCAGTGCATAACCACAGGCTACAGATGCCACTGATCGTCATGTACATTCACTTGCACAATGCGAATAGTGGTGTCACACCACAATCTGATAAGGCGTTATTGTGGCAGTGACATAACGATGTAGATGTTAAGATTGACAAATTCAAGAAATTAAATTGTTTAGATGAGTGGAAAAGCATGCATCAAATGTAGATGAAGGGTAAAAGGGGTGTGATTCATAAAGTGTGGTATGGCCCCCACAGTTTCCATTACTCAACCTGATTTCCCAGCCCAGCAGAACACATTTGCAGAGAGAATATCTTATAGAAGAATGTTGTTCATCCCTCCTGTGAACTTCAGAGACTTGTATCTCTGCACCGGACCAACATGAAACAGATACACCTTATATTTCCAAAAATGTCAAGGCTCCTCTAACACTTAATTTCACCCCTTTGCCCTAAGTGTTACAACACGTAACTTTAAATGATCTGACAAGTCCCAGATTAAGAATCTAGGCGTAAATTAAGGAGGATTATTTACATTTTATTATTCACCACTCTACTCGGATAGCACAACAGAAGAGCTAGGTACATTATTATCGCGTTTGATTTAGTCTTTTCACTCATGCTAAAGGCCTGAATCTGTTTTAGAAAATCTCATTTTCCTGTTGTGGTAATAACCCTCGAGGTGAGTCAGAGCAATGTGTTGTGGCATTTTCCTTTTGTACTTTGTGCAGACACCACCCTGTTGTAAGAATGAAACAGAGAACCGATAGGTGTCTGATTTGAAGAAAGGCGTGTGAGGACAGAACGCTTTCATACTCTGAATTACCTTTGTTCTTCATAAAACCGGTGTGGTGTGACATTTATCAATAAGGCTCTCCACTGTGTACAATTATCATCCAGCAATCATCTGAAATCATTCCCTACGTTTTGAGCCAAAGAGTTTTGTGAGTCTGCCACAAGATTAAAAAAACATGTGGCAATAGTGAAGAAATGTTCTTAAAGGGATAGTTCCCCCAAAAACAAAAATGCACTCATTATCTACTCGCCACTATGCTGATGGAGGGGGGGTCGAAGTGCTTGAGTCCACAAAACACTTTTGGAGTTTCAGGGGTAAACAACATTTTAACCAAATCCAAGTGAATGGTGACCACATCTTCAAACATTAAATGCTTCTGTACGGCTCCTGTGTTGTCATCCAAGTGTCTGTAAGCCCCGACATTCAAATATGACTCAAAAAAGCATAATTTACTGCATATTTTTAGCCTAAATGTCCGCTCTTATTCACACTTAGTGAAACACCTTTGACCTTTAATGAGATGGAACAAAATCTGAATCAAAAGTCCAACATCCACTCTCTTTTTTGCTCAGCTTTCTTCTCCACCACTCCTTAGGAAAATACCCATTGCTCTTTAGCTGCTTAATGCTCCACTATAGTTACCAGCTAGCCTACAGCTAGCACACACACTCATAAACATAGTGAAAGAAACTACTTATCTGTGGGTTAACTGCTTGAAGTTACACCCATGTTGTAAATAGTAATTTTACCAATTGGCAATGCAAAGATTAGTGCAGCTTCAGTTAGCATTTCAAAGTTGTAGTCAATGAGGTGGATAATTGGGTTGTGTTGGATGATTTGTAGCGTAAGGAAAAATATACCCATCATTATTGATTTATTCAAATCTTAGTAATTATACACGAGCTGTACTATATATGTCAATAATTCAAAGTGTAATGTTTCCCACTGAGATGTAGTGAAGAGTATTTTTTCCTAGTAGGATAAATAGTGACTCACCTTTTATACTACAAGACTTAAACTCCACTTCTGGTTAATTATTTTTCAGCTCTACCAGGGTAATAATAAACTTGCAGAATTTGGAATTTAACTTCTCATTTATTGTCGGTTTACTTTTGTATCTCCCTGACTGTCGACCCCTCTGTCCTCCACAGAGCGAGCTCCGCACTATGAGCAGAGGCACCACCCTCTTCTCCTGTGGATCTGTGGGTGAGTTATCTCCATCCGTCTGTTTGCCCTTCCTGTTCTCCTATAAATAAAGTTTCCACCTGTCTGTCTCTTGCACTCACTTAAGGTCTGGACAGTGAACTGTCTGGGGTTTTGTTAGATTCGTACAAATGTAACAGGATAACAAATTGCCTCCGCCTCATCCTTTCTGAAAGATTGGACCACCAAGGTCAGCGGTCCTCACTCTAGCAGACATCATTGTTTATCCCCTCTGTCACACTTGGCTTCAGTCACTTCTCCTTTTCTCCGTCTGTCACTCATCCCCCTCTCATGATCAGGCTGCACCTGCCTCCACACAACATTGCACACCGTTCTCATGGGAGTGAACAGTAATTGAATATGCTGTTGCCAATGTCAACAATTTCCCTTTGGCTCTGTTAGCGTTGCAGTAATTACCCCCTCTGTTAAAAGACACCTACTGTACATACAAGACACTATCGTCCGTCTTTCTTATCGGGGGAGACGTGGTGACGTCAGAGGGACGTGCATGGATTTCTTTTTTTCCACTCTCGCTGTTGACATTAACATCGTCTTGCATGTCTTGTTGGTTCAACCAGCACTTTGTCTCTTGCTTTCAAAGGGTGGCCTTTTGAAGTTCATCCCCTTTCTCCCTTTTGTGAAGTTGTTTTCCTAACATTCCAGTCGGGTCGTCACTGTAGCCCCCGTGCATTGTTTGTCTGCTCAAAACAATGGTTTCCGTCCACCAGTCTGGGCGAGAGCGTGCCAGATTTAGAGACAAGCATCCCGAAAGGATGGGTTTTGGATCGGCAAGGTTCCCTGTTTGCCAAAAAGCCTCAATAGATTCACAACTTCACCACTTGGCTTGGTAGCTCAGGCCACTATGGCACTGTACTGTAGGTGTATTATGTCCCGCGAGTGCGTGATAGACTCTCTAGTCTGGACGGTGAGACAGCTGGCACTAACCACGGTGCTTTCCAAAGCTCATCCGCATGCTCTGTGATTCTTTTTTTTCATCTTGTAGTCCATTTTGTACAAGTTTTTCAACTTCCTGCAGAGTAACAAATGAGGTAAACTGGTTTGAACCATGCAGCTTAAACCTGTCATTCCTCTTACAACAAATGACTGATGATAATCTTTTAAAAATGCTCCAAAGCTCATTTGTTGATTTTTGTGCATAGCAGAGTGTAACCACCCCAAATGACCTTAAGTGTATGTTTAGTTCCTCTGTAGTTAAATACCTCCCCACTGCAGTTAGCAGAAAATAATCTCCCTCTTTTTCCAAACAGCGTGTCCTTACAGCAGCCATTCCCTCTTTAAGCTTGTTTCCTGTTTGTTTGTTCCTTTGTGTCAGTTAAGAACTTTATATTCCTCCCAGATATCACTGCCTTCCTTTAAGCTGCACCACATTATGCTGTAATTACCGTAATGCAAGTGATTACAAAGAGAGAAAGGACTGCTATTGAGGTCAATGAGAGTGAGAATGTATGTTTCTGGTATTTCAGAGGCAGACAGGTGGCTGGACCTGGGGCGAAGCTGTGCCATCCAGCAGAGAGCTCCCTGCCAGGCTGGTGCCGGTCTGGAAAGCCTGTGGGATGTGATGCCTGAGCCGGGCAGCTGCCACTGGGCCAGGGAGCCCGGCAGCGCCACGGCAATCACCAGTCTGATAAGGGATCTCAGCATAGTCAACGGCAGCCTGGCCAGCCCCCCCGCCCACACTACGTCCACCACCGCACACTACACCACTACAGCCACCAGCCAAGCTCCCGTGGCACCCCCGAGCAAACGGCAGTGTCGCTCCCTGTCCTTCTCTGATGAGTACAGTGGCTGCCGCTCATCCTGGAGGCCCCAGGGCTCCCGGGTGTGGACAGCGGTGGAGAAACGAAGGTGCCACAGTGGCGGGAGTGTTCGAGGAGGAGGGGGTTTCACCGGTGGTCATTTCCCCACCATTCAGCGTAGCTCCAGCTTCAGTTTGCCCTCGTGCTCCAGCCTCCCTTCAGATGGAGGCCTGGACTTGCCGTTCTTTAACCAGCGACTGCCTCTGCACCCTCAGTTCACTGCCTCTCCAGTCTCCCCCACCTCCCCCTACTCGCATCATCACCACTCCAGCCATCACCACTTCCTCAGGCCCCTCTCCCTGTCCCACGAACAAATCAGCCTGCCAGAGCTTCAGGGGGAAGAGGCGTCGGAGGCCAGCTCTACAGACTCCACCCCAGAGCTGGGGAGGCGAGCCGGCCAGAGGGCTGGGGGCACGGGGTTTCTATCTCGGAGCCGGTCCCAGCCGTGTGTGCTCAACGACAAAAAGATCGGTATGAAGCGCAGGAGACCAGAAGATGCCCAGGAGCAGCGGCCCTCTCTGGACCTGGCAAAGATGACTCAGGTTAGCTGGACATGTTGAACACTGACAAGCGCACGTACCCAAATTCATATGAATGTGTCTTATTATAATTTGATTCATTTTACAGAGTTTAGGATCACTTGTGTTCACTGATTTAAACATAAAGCAGCACAAGCTTATTTCTAATTTGGCTGTCCTGCTGCCAAATGGGCTCTATTACGTTTGGTTCAATCCTGGACCAAATGCATTTACCACGCAGACAAATACCTTTTTGTTCTAGGAACAAGTTCAAGAGCTCCTCAAAAGCAACTGAGCCGTTCTCTCTCTGAGTCTGATCAGGGGCTGGATTGAATCAAGCTGATTTAGGTTTCTGGGTTGTTGGTCCGAGGCTTCAGGGCTGAGTGATCTCAGGCCTCCCTCCTTCCAGCTCAGGGAGTGGCGCTTACTAAACAAGCATTCCTCATGTTCGGTCACGCTGCCTAGCGCCACACTCTAGCAAGCCGGGCTGCACTTGGTCATCTAATTTACTCCGCTGGGTATACAGTCTATCGAAAGGTTCGACCCCCTCACCTTTCATTTGCAACTCCTACGCTGCGTTTCCATCTTCCACTCGCTCTGCCACTTCATCTCTCTCTCGCGCCTCCTGTCTTCTGCAGCTAGAGCAACCAAAGGTGATTCATCCTGGGGATATTTGGATGCACAGATTGCTTTCCCCACAACAAGAGTTTGTTTGTTCTAACGTGAGGTCAGAGGAAGCAGAGGAACAGCCAGAGAGTATAAATGAACACCGGACAAACCCAGCCCAAGAATAGAACCGTAAAAGTATTTTAATGACACGTAGCGTTTTCTTGTGTTTGGCAGTGCTCTGATGATTATACAGAGCCCAGAAAAATCTTTATTTGATTCTTGTATCACATCCTGTTTCATTATTTATTTGAATGCTGTTGAGCAGCTTCTAATACCCATGCCTCCCCGCTCCCCTGCCCTTCTTATGATTTAGCATTTCATTCATATGATATGCTAAATCATTGCTTCAACAAGCCCCCTGCTCAGGAAATATTGTCCTTTTCATTTGACTCTTATTAGAAAGAACCACCGACGCATCCCTCGTCCCTCCCTTCCTTTTCACCAAGATTTGTGAGCCTTTCACCCTCAGGACCCGGCCAGGGTTGGATCAACAAGGCTTTGGTAATGGAGCCTAGCGAGCATGTTTCCTCTAGTCATGCCAGCTGCTAAGAGGGGAAAATCAGGCACGATGATCACACACATATACACACACATGGAGTCAGTTTTGTGTTACCTCTGTTTGCACCACAGCTTCAAGGCAGGAGCACACGTCAGCAGATGATTGTGAAATTAGTGTCAGTTGTCAGGGATTGATCAGCAGAACCATCGTTTCACTTGTCAGTTTTTTTCAGTTTTTCTTTCCTGTACATGATTGCATGAACTCTCTTGCAAGACATACGCAGCACTTGCACTTTCATTTTGAACACATTAACGCCCATGCTTCTCTTTCCTCATAACTCTGGATAACTTGATTTTGGTCTATGAGTCTGTAACCAGTGCAGGTAAAATGCTGCATCTTGTGCACGCAGGATCCTACACAAGCACGGTCGTACTATGTCTCAATAAATGAAATGACCCCAAACTCCCATTGCAGGGTCACACAGTTGACTTAGGTTAATGAGGTGGTTTGTCTCAGTGACAGCTGAGGGAAAGGGAAAAGCTTGTAGCTGGCAAACAATCTGGAAAAGGAAGTGATGATGTGCAAGCAAGGGGCTGGTTATAACTTGTGTCGGTTCTAGTGAGGACTGAAGATGAGCGTTACCGTGATGGATGGGAATCCATACGATGATACCTTCTCTTTACGGAAGTTGATTTTGTTTTTGTGGAAGGATTGTCGTGTTTCTGGCATTTGATGCTGAAGCTGTCTTAGGGCAGCGTGGATCTTCCTTTAAGCAGTCGGTCCTTCCCAAGAAGTGGACGAGTCTCATCACAATTCTCTAGAAAGGCATCAAACTCGTCCGTGCCATGGGGTGTCAATTAGGAGTTATTACACCCTCTCACACTTTTTAATGCTTCCTCCATTTTATGTGTGCATGGATGAGTAACACAGTCTAAAGTCCAAGTAAAGAGAAACCAGAGTAGTTGGTGAATATGCATCAGGGCAAACTTTATAATTATCCTGAGTCAAATGTTTATTTTCTTAATTTGCGGGACAATAAATGCAGTTGTGCTGGAGGCTCTGGTGTTGAAGGACTATGAGGGTTCACTCGTAACAAGACCCCAGTGTGTGTGTGTGTCAGAAGAACATGGTGTTATTTGGCCCCTGGATTCTTTTGACCACACCAATGAAGGAGGGTGTGAATTCTGTGCATGCATGTCATGCTAATCAGGCTATAACTCGACCACCGCAGGGATTTACGTGCAATACCCCACAAAATTCCTTGAATATGCTCCCTGTCAGCCATGTATTTCAATTCACTGCACACTACACTGCTTTCCCCCCCTTTCATTTTCTTTTCCCTCTACCAAACAACGAAGGGAGTCTGTGGCGAGCTGTCACACTGGGAACTTTATCTCTTGATTCTCTCAAGTCAATTGACACAGCTCGCAGGAAATGGCCTGTGTGCGGCCCACCTGGTCAGTTTCATTCAAAAGCGAGTTGTCTTTGTGACAAGTTCACTTGGATCAATTTATATTTCGAAGAAAGAATTACAGGCTTAGCTGTGTTAGCAGAAGAGGTGGTAAAAAGCAGCGTGTTGAGTGAGTGCTTAAAATCGTGAGTGTGTGCGCCTGTGAATTCAGGAGGCAAAAGAAACACTGGCAAACAAGCTTCTCACTCTATTAATTTCTCTCTATTAATATCGTCTCGCTGCCCCAACTTCTCAATGCACGTCTCATCCCCTCCTTTCCCTCCATCTCCCTCCATTCCTGGCATGGCAGACATGGTGATCATAGCTGAGCGTCGGGCCCCCGGGCTTGTGGGATCACCTAGGTTGGCGTCTCGAGGTGCGGCGCTTGCCATGTACATAAAGACATGTTGTGACTTGTCCCAAATGTCGGTCACACTTATAACCTGTGATCTGTTCTACTTTAAAATGCTGCATTTATCTCTTTCTTTTCATTTTGCGTTAAGGCATTTTTGCTCGTATCGGCCCTGCATTGTTTCTACGGAACAGTGAATTCCATAGAAATGGCACAGACAAACCGTCAGGCGTCTACACACAGACACCAACACAGATAACTGAGGTGTGCAACTATGTCGTCTGGCTGTCAAGAATGAGTTGGGTTGTCAAGTCTCCGCCTGCACCTCACGCCTCTCTTTTGTTTTGTTACAGCTGTTTGCTGTCGAGGCTACTCAGGGCAATTTGTCTTTGGATGTGGTTTATCAGTCCTCGTTTCACCAGTCTAGACTATTTTGAATCTACATAAATCTATAGAAAAGAACCTGCATGACTCTTATAGTGTTTTTTGTTAATACTTCTCTCTTTATACTGAATGTTTTTCTGGTGCCGTGCACAGTGGGACTTTTGCCCTAACAGTTAGCAGGGTGTTGTTTATCGGTTGCCCTAATTATCAGGAGGACATTTGGAGAACCTCTTGGCTTGTGCCTCTCTCAGTCCAGCTGCCTTTTCGATCCCGTCTTGTAGATAACATAATTACAGGATGAGTTCTGGTTGTGTTGCTTGTGGTTGGTAATAATGGATGATGTCTGCCACAATATCAGTCATATGCAAAAGTGTTTTTCTATGATTTTGATGAATAATTCCTATTACAATAGAAATCATGGTCTTGCCGTTAAAGACTAATCCATTTTTGATATATTTTCAATATTTCTTCTCTTTGTTACATTGACAATAGCTGACCCTTCCCTCTCAAGTTTCAAACTCATGTACACAATATCCCAGAAGTGCTGCATGCATACACTGGCTGTGATGTGACGCTTGTTTTTAAGATAAAAAAATATAAAACTCACGATGCCTGGGATGTTTTAAAGCTAGGGTTGGTCATTCTGGAAAAGCTTGTAAGAGGTGATACTTTAAAAATATGCAACCGTTTCATTCCAGCTCCTCCCATAAGCCCTCTTGTCAAAGCTACGCCCCCAAAACACATGAACGCCCACTTCCTGCTAGAATACAACTTTTCGCTTGCCAACTATCGTCTCTGCTTCAGTTTCAGCTTTTGCAACATGAAGAGGATTTCAATTGATATATATACAAAGTGTTTAAGAAACTACTTATCAGCCCTTCTTCACTCAGTAAAGAGATAGGCCCTGAAAGAAGCTGACAGGGACTGTAAAAACTGTTGATGGCGGAAAAAACCCACTGGATTTGTCCCTCTTTGCCTGGTGGCCATTACAAACCTGACTAAAAGTCTAAAGGCCAATTTATGCTTGAGCGTATTTTGTAAAACGGATAGATAAGACCGCCCTATCCGTCGTGAAACGCCCTCTCCGAGTGCTTCGGACAGCTTTTCGTACACCTCTGATTTTTCTAACTTCTCCGTGTTGTGTCGGAGAGCCCGCAGACAGCTCTTGGCTGTGATTGGTCCGCGAACGACATCATTTCCGTATGTCGTCATTTCCGTACGACGTAATTTCTGTTCGACGTCATTTCCGGACCTGTAACTTCCTGATTCACAATAAACACATACACAACTACGATTCTACGATTAATGTGACGTGTGTGTTAAGCCAGGGGAGTTGTCCGGCTGACGGTGGCTCGTTAGAGCACTGACGACATGTGTGCACGGTCACAGACGGTTAGAACAAGCTTTCAAAACGGCGCTAGCAGGCTAGGCTAGCGGGCTAGCAACCATGCTAACTGCGGTGGTAACAGTGCATAACCCCGCCGTCACGACTTTAATTCCACTTCTATCATGACACTGTTTCTATAATACCGCCAGGTTTGAAGCAAACACTGGGTAGTAGTAGTTAGTGCCGGGAGTCCCTGCTGACTGTGTGTGGAAGCTGAGGTTGAAGCTAGCTGGGAGTGGAGCTAGCTAGCTCCGTGTAGCCTCAAGCAGATTCAAGCTGTGGAATCAGCAACACAGTTCGGAAACAAGACCGGGGAACCGCTGCGCTAAGAAACGATAACATCAGCATCTTGACCCGCTGGGTGTCACTTTATTTAGTTCTGTTAGTTGCCATGGTTCAGTGTGTGGGAGGCAGGCTGACAGAGAAATATAAACACAAGTGGACTTCTTCTTCCGATAATTGGGGTAGGCTTCTCTGAGCTCGTCTTCCGTTGCGCCACCTATGGGTTTGGCGGTGAATTTTATTTGACGTACAGTGGTCGGAGAAGTAAAAATCAAAAAGACTCTTCGTCTCCCGCTGAGCCCTCTCCGAGAAACGGATACGTAGAAGTATATAAGAGCCTTAAGTTTATTGTGAGTCCCTCAACTTTTTGGGGAAATGCAGTATTACATCACTGAAGTGCTTCTTAAAGTGTGTCCTGATTTTAAAGTGTTTTAAATGATCGGCTCAAGAAACCCCAACTCTTGGTTATTTGAGACATGACAGCACAAGGAGTCTGTGTGTGTGTGTGTGGTATAAGTGGATGTGTTCCATCTGGTTGGGGGTGAATGCTCAAGTGAAAGAAAGGAAAAAGCACACAGGCAGAGCTGGGTACACAGCCGAAATCGTACCCTGCTCCCCCCCAACCTACCACCACACCCATCCAAATCCCAGTCAGCCTGAGTAGACTTTATAGAAAGCATATTGTGGAGTTACCGCCTCTGCCCCCTCCCCTCCTCTTTTCCTCTCGTCTCCTCTGCTCTGATAATTAGTAGTGGGGTAATACAGGGGTAGAACAGAGAAAGAGAGGCCTCAGAAATCCCCCCTTTTTCCACCCGTGTGGGATAACTGCAGCTGAGGCCTCCCCCTCCTCACACGGTCACCTCGAGCGTTGTGCGGATGAAGTACCTGTGTTCGAGCCGCTAACATGAAAAGTAAATCCGGCGACGAGTGAGCGAACCCCTTCACTCAGACAAAAAAGAAAATTCGGAGACTGGAGAACCGGGAGACTCCCACCTCATTGTAACAGGAAAAGCAATGTCCTCACACATGCTAGGGAACATTAGAGTTGTCCGTCATGTAAGCCCAGGCTCTATAGTGGAAACCTCATCTCTATTCACCTCCATGCCTCCAACATCTGCTGCTGGGGCACTCCAGAGATCATTAACCCCTTCGCTGCGCTGCATGGCTGCTCGTCTTTGTTGCAGAGAGGAATTCAGGGCATGAATGCGAAACAGGAGACAACTTATTAGTGAATTAAATCTCCTTTAAGGTCAAACTGTGAGTGTGAAAACCCAACCACGTGTGCAGAATTACAATTTGTCTAAAGAAAAACTGTGAATAACAAGGACTTTAACAAGAAATGTCCTGCTTGGCTACACAGGGCTGTGTGTTCAGGCCTGGTGTGTTTGTGTCACAGCGGCTTCCACCGTGATGAATCGGCCTCAGGCTCAGTTGGAAACAAGATACCGTTGTGGTTTGCAACGCATCCCAGCGTTTTGTGTGTTTTTCTCAAACAACCCCGAAGGTTTTATTTTCTGGGTTTGTTCTTGGATGGCTTGTGTGTGTTTACATGTTCACGTGCCATTTATAGTAAGCCAGCCTTTGGCAGCCCGAACTGAAACCCTATCTCAAACTGACATTCTGGGAAAACCTGAGCCCCCCCACCACCTCCCAGCAAACCCTCCTGCTTTTATAGCCAGAAAGTGAACACGAGCTAAATCCAGCATTTGACTCTGTTTTTCTTTCTCCGTGTCTCCTCTGTGCAGAAACTCCAGACCTTTCAGAGCTTGAGTTGCCCCGGGTTCTCAGCCGCCGACGGCCGCCAGTCCAGCCTCCGACTTCCCTCCACTGAGACCTCCAGCCAGCCAGATTCAGACTTCATCACCTTGTGCGAACCAGGGCTGGAGTCCCCCCAAGAAGTGGCTGGAGATGACGAGGAGGAGGACTCATCCTACGAGGAGCTGGACAGTGATTCGGCCTGCAGCGTGGACTCGCGGCCCGGCTCTCCTGACGCTGTCATGGCCGACAAACGCACCCTCTGGAAGGGTGATCGCATGACGCAGAGGGACATTTTCCAGCTGGGAGGAGAGCTGGATCTGGACCAGATTGAAAGAAACTGAACACTTTACAGGAAGTTTTGAAAGACTGTGTGTGTGGACTGATGCAGGAAATGCACAATGTACCAAAAGATGGCTCTTAAGACGGCTTTGTGAGAAATGAAGAGGAGGAGGGTATTTTTGAAAGGGAAAGATGACAGAAAGTCTAGAAAAGTGATAAAGATGATAAAGGAATAAGTACGTGGCTTCTCGATGACACATTTGCCTTGAACATTCTTACTGTTTGAATCAAAAAACAGTGACTGTTAGATTTATTTGTTGACGAGGGGAAATCAGCTTAACTCAGGAGTGGGAAAGTGAGGGTTAGTCTTAAGAGAACTTCCTAGCCCCTGCTGTCATTTCGACCTGATGACCTTTCCACAGTCAGCTAACCGTAGCTTTGTAGTACTGTAGCAGTAGCTCGGCTCCTCTGTATTTAGCTCGAGTTTGTTTTTTGGAGAAAGTGGGAGTGTCAAGGTTTAAAAAAACAGCGTCTAAGAAGCGTCTTCTCACAGGCCTGCCCTTGACCTTCCTCTTTGTCTTTTGTGCACACATGAAAATCTGTTTTTCTTTCGCTGAATGTAGCCTCGGTAAGCTTTATGAGGAGTTGACAGACAGAAATTAACAGTGCCTTCTTTCAGATGCTCGCTCTCCCGGTTGTGTCTTCAAGAAACTGGCCTCAATCCAAGCCACCATTTCTGATTTTTGTAGTTTCTTAATATGCAAATTGTATATTTGAATTAAACACTGAATCTCAAGTTTTCAGTCCTAATATCAGTGTATATTTTTCTAAGTAAGTGTTTTTTATGAGCTGTGTTGTGAAGGAGCAAGAATACAAGGACTTTCTTCTGACAGAATGGACATGAAATAAATGTACAAGCTGCACCCGTACGTCTGGTTTGATTTGTGATCATTAATGAAGGCGACCTGCTTTGGGCTCAGAGTTGAATCAGTTCACTTTCTGCAGATCAAAAGTCTGAATGAGCTTTGAAGGTTTCCAGAGAGACTTCCTGCCTCACCTTTCAGAACCAAGCTCACTCACTTGGATGTCATTGTTTTGAGCTTGCAGGGAGTTTTTTGGAGCAAATGAGTGTGTCACAGTGTCTACCAACAGCTTGAGGAATACGATAAGTCGACTAGACATCTGTGTAATGCCCTGATGTTGCTCACCAGCTCCAAACACAACAGCAGGAAGTCTAGTCGTGGAATATCCCTGGCCTCTAACCCAGCAGTGACCAGAGGAGACCTGCCAGGCAGACGGACACATCAGCCGGGCAAGTTGGTTACTCCCTGGGATTTCCTATCGCGTCTCTCTTATGTCTGCGTTTGTTTCAGAAATTTGGACAAGCACCTGCCACCTTTGTTTTTAGAATGTAAGACTAAGTCTACAGGGGTCTCTCTCTTTAAACTGCATCAAACGCTTGTGTCGTCATTATCATCGGTCTCCGGGGGGGGGCATGGAAGAGGAAAGCAACGACTGCATAATAGTGTTTACGTTCAAAACAGGATGTTCCAGCCTGCTGCAGCTTTTCCTTCGATCATAGCCTTGAGGTAGGTGAACTCCGACATCTCAACCCTGAAGTGTTGTTTGTTCACACAAACACACAACCAAAAAAACGTACAACACACCTTCAAAGGTCCTGAACTGCAGACACCCTGCCCCCTGGCCTGGAAAGCTGGACTACCAATTACTTTTCCTTCTGGCTCAGAGTTAGTCTCTAGATTTTTAAAGAATAGGGGTGAGGGGACAAAATAGATTGGGCTCAAATTCCAAAGGATGGAAAACACAAATCTTGTGAAAGGTTCGGACATCTGTTCACATCTCCCTTCTTTAAACCGACACAAAAGGCTGGAAACACAAAATCCCGTTGCTATCAACAGCGGTCTGGCTCCCAAAGTTCAGTAAACCACACAAACACACACACGTTTCCTCTTTGCCAGGAAGTAGCAGGCTAAGCGGGGGAGAGAGTTAATATCTGAGGTAAAAACGCTATAAATAGGGAGCATTGTAGTTGTGGCTGGTAAATGTAGACATTTGGAGAGAGGGAGGGAGGAAAAGGCCACGTAACACAAATTTACAGGCTCCTGGACGGCTCGGCCTCGATTACATGTGAGAAAACATTTGCTGCGTTTTCAAAGAAAGCTGACGGTGTTTCACACTATCGGCAAAATCACTTCAAGTGTCCGCTGAGAGAACTTCACAGGTCAGAATAACGATGAAGGGTTTTTGGCAGCCGTTAAAGCAGAGTAATCCAGTGTTTACGTCCAAGTAGGTGGGAATCGTCGCTTGCATTATAGATTTAAAGAATATCAGGTTCGGTACATATGCGATAACTTGAGTCTACTGACGATTTGTTTTGTTTTAAGTGACGAGCATGAAAATGGATTTGTCCCACATTACATCACATCATCTTTGTGTCCTCTGACTAATCATGTTGAACGTACTCAGCCGACCATGATATATTCTCCTCATATATTATGACACATGACTTTCTCCTATATGATAATATGGGTTTCAGGTGCTTTTATTCATTTAATGGGTCTGTGTTGTTAATTAATAATAGGTGTTACGTCCCCTGTCTCATTTATCATTGGATCCAAACCATATTCTGTCGTGCAAATTACAACAAGAAATCACAAAACACAACATTGCTGATTTGTACAGCTGTTTTGTCATTTCAAATGATTTGATAATAGTATACAGTACAATATGCACAGTACGATACAAACAGAATCAAATGGCAAATGAGCAGAGAAAATTGAATGACTAGTAAAGGAAAAATGCTGTGAAGCGCTGCTGCCGTCACTGAAAGGACATGCTGTGCTTTAGGTCGGACACGTTAATCTTCCTGTCCAGGACAGCTGCGTTTATCTGGGTGTGCATGTACGCTTGGAAGTGCATACGTGTGTTAGCAGACACCTATCGGGAGTCCGACAGGTGGCCGGCAGTGTCACATGTCACTGATTGACTAGTTCTCCACTCAAAGGTGACAGAGTGCAACCCAACACTTTGTCACCATGGTTCCCATGAATGCTGTGCCCTCCCCTCCACCTCTGCATCTCTGTGTGATTTACATCTTCATAAAGACAGGGTCATGTGCCACCCAGGAGAACCCAGAATCCTGGAGTACAGGCCTGACAGGAAGACAAGATGACTGACTTTACATAAGAAAATCACATACAGTGTGTTTAAGCTTCAATACTCTATACATGCTCACATCACTAAGAGAGACATTCCTGCAGGAATTAGGAATTATAACTTTATTGCTTAAAAAAAAATGAAGATCCATGAAACTCTAGGAAATCTGTCAAAATGTTGAAAATTGTCCTGAAATCTGCACCAAATTCTAATGTGTTTTTCCCTGACTCATAACCCCTTCTCCAAGTTTTGTGGAAATTCTTTTAACAGTTGTTTTTGTGTAACCATGCTTACAAACCAACTAACCAACAACAAACACATAGGAGAGATAACCATCCTGGTGTAGTTTATTATGATCCACACCAAATTGCACACACTCATAAATATAAGTTTTACATCTCAGTCCATGAATCTGGCAAAGTGGTGAAAATGTCAAAAAAAAAAGGCCGGATCTCGCAATGTTAATGAAAGATTCCTGGATCGGTTCTTTTGAATCCATGGAAAAATTTAATAGATTCTTCCGTGACCCATGTAGCATCCTCCTGCTGACAAATAAACGAATAGGGGTGAAAACATAACCTCCTTGGTAACCAAGTCAATAATGGAGTGGAAGCTATTATTCAGTAACCCTTTAACTCATCTGCCACAAACACTTGAACACATTTGCCTTAGGATTTGATTCTTTAAATATCAAGATCAACATTTTATTACTGTACTAAAATCAGCCTTTAACTCGCAGCTGTCAGTTTGAGGGGGAGAGCGACGGGCAGCTGATAGGCCTCACCTGAGCGGCCCACGCTGTTGACTTGGCCGAGATAAACCCTGGAAAACGCCAGACTCCGTGTTGTAACACAGCTCGTAAATCTCGCCCGGTTTATGGGGAGCAGATGGTGACATTGTTTGGCGTTGATGTGCTTCGCCGCAGCAGCTCATTCAAATCAAGTCCTTCTCAAAGGGCCGGCGCTGCCAGCTCTCGTGTTACGAGAGAGAGGAGTGCCGTGCAGTGCCACAAACTATTTGACAACACATATGCTGCCAAGCATTTATTATTCCACTTTGTACTGCCAATGCTGGCCAAACATTTCCCACTCTGTCCCTGCTGCAGGAGAGTGTACGGTAGAATATGAGGGAGAGGAAAGTAGGAGACGGGCCGTGTTACTCGTTGGAAGGACACGTGCTGAGAGAGGAAACACATGCCCCCTTTTTTCTTTTGTGAGCCAACGGGTAGTACGCACAGGAGACCGACTGTTGGCCTGCTACACACACAGCGATGACTGAGCTCCAAACAATGGCCGACAGAAATAGACGTGTTGTTGCAGCAGCGGCTGGTCCACATCCATCCATCACTCCAGCAGTCACATCTGGGTCGACTAGTGCTGCCTGGAGCCCCTCCCCCCTGGTGCGATTCCAGGA
Organism: Limanda limanda; assembly: GCF_963576545.1. Lineage (NCBI taxonomy): Eukaryota > Metazoa > Chordata > Actinopteri > Pleuronectiformes > Pleuronectidae > Limanda > Limanda limanda. The sequence continues at coordinate 7,930,806 of NC_083650.1, read as the reverse complement.
GTCAAGACAAAACATCAGTGCTGGAAAATCCCTCTGGTGAAATATCTGCAGAAAATCATCTACAGCTCCTTCGGGAGGAACATTAAACAAATGGACAAATCGTTCTGTCAGAAATTTGACTTTGGTCTGTCTGGAAACAATTGATAAATACTGAATTAGCCTTATGCAACAGCTTCATTTATATGAAGCAACTCAACAAAAAAACACTCTTTCAATAAAATTGGAGCAGACATGGTACAGAGAACCAGGGTAAACGGATCCGTATCACTGTTCTGTGTAAAAGCCTTGATTTATAATGTGTCTCTAAGTCCTCAGAGGTCACTGCCCAATTAAATCCACGATTGTTTGTTTTCCAGCCCGTGATGTGAGCGACCAAACCAGACGGGGGTTGAGTCAGGAACCTGAGCTGCAATGAAACTGAGATCAGTTATATCACCGGGGCAACGACTACTGCTTCACGAGCCAGGACACAGGCGGCACATCCGCAGCGCGCCTGTTTACCTTTGACCTTGGGTGTGAAGGTAGTCAGAGGCTGATGGGGAGGTTTCTATTTCAGGAGCCTTGCCTTTGTCATGGCTAATGGAGGCTGACTACCACCTGGAGGGGTTATGGATGTGAAATGACCCCTGGTTTGACCGCATCATTAAGTTTAGTAAGAATTGTTCACATGCATCTGTAAGATAATACTTTAATTTATTATAATGTAGTAAAGCTTCAGTTGCTGTCGTATAAATACATTTTAATGGATACGAGGAAAGTCTCAGAGTGAGTGTTCCAGGCAGAACTGACACTTGACTATTACATTCTAAAACCTTACTCACCTTTCTATTTAAACTTTGACCTTTACAACCTCCACCTGCTCTTTGATGAACTTTGACCTTTAAATTCAGTTGATTGACTAAAACTAAAGGAATTCCCACTGGATGCAAATGTCAGGATGTGATTATGAAGATCTACCAGAGCAAAAATATAATCCTACACTTGCACATGTGCAGTATAATTTTGCACATTTTACACCCTCACAGTTTGTGTTGCCACGTGCTTTTGAAACCCAGTAATGACACATGTATACGAGTCTCTGCTCTTATCCCCAGATACCGTTTCACTGTCCGTCTTCGTCAGAGAGACGTCGGAGAAAGCAGATGAGCTCACCTGCAGCCATCGATCACTTAGAAGGTATAATGTACAGTGTGAGTCTGATAAACACGTGTCACAGGGAGGAAGAGGGGTTAGGACGGATGTTGCTTAACGTCTAAGTGACCATTGGTTCCCTTTTTTGGATTCCAGTGAGCCCCTCATGAAATCCCCATGTGGTAAAAGTGTGACAGGCCCAAACTGTTCAGAGACTAATAAAGATGGATGACCTGTTTCCACCTCATGCTGCCGTCTGCACAATGGTGATCACGTTGCTTTCCAGGCCCCAGCAATGGACCAATCACGTGTCGGTCTCAGCTGCCAATCACGACGTTTCACTTAATTTTTTTGCATGAACTGACTAATTAAATCCTTGTAAATACACACTTTGACATACATTAGTGTATTAATGAACAATTACAATGTATGAACGTGAAGTTGATTTGGCTTCACTTTGGGGGAGCTGTCATATATTTTATTTACAGTCAGACCGGTTATACAAGTGCAATCATGTGAAAAACCGTTGCAGGAAAGTTTCATTGAAGAGATCCAATTGAAGTAGTTATGTAATAAAATACAGAATAGCAACAATATAAAGATAAAACGTACAAGAGAGTAGAATAAAACGTGTTTACAAATAGTAAATAGGAGAAATCCAGTCATTGTCCCACAGGAAAGGCGCCTGCCACGGTCACACATCTGTAAACATGGGCAGACGAGGAGGCAGCAGTCGCCGATGTTATCTCCGCGGACATTAGCTGCCGGGCAGACAACAAGTGGACATGGAAATGCTAATTAGGTTCAAATTAGGTCCCCAGATAAACTGCTGAGTTAATTTCTGGCTGATCAACAAACAACTGGAAGACGTTTGACTGCACTTTACGTAACTGCAAACAACGGCACAAGTCATTGCTCTAAAATCGAGTCTTTATATTGAAGATTATTCATCGGGCGTATCCTTGAAGGCACATGATCTAAATGTTCTTGGACTTTCCCTCAAATGCAAATAGTAATGCATTTAATAGATTTTAAGATGTTGTTTAAGCTTTTTAGTTTTTTTCCAGATCACAATAATCTTTCGTCTTTTTCTTCTCACAACTCTTTTTTAAAATACACTGTAATTAAACTAAGCTAAGCACATAAAAGAGGATCATAACAACAGAAGAAATACACAGTTAATTTTTAATAAAGCAGATCTGAGATTTACTGCCGGCCACACAGTAATTATGCAATATATCATGTAAATTAGCCGAAGATTAAATTATTGCTATTTTGAAAGACTTTTTGAAATTATAATCACTCTCATAAACTGGTGATCTGATGAGTAACCTATTTGTCTGTTTATTCCAGATTTATAAAGCGGTTTTCATTCTCCTGTGAGACAATTATAACATCTCCCATATTTCACAGAGCAGCTGCCCTCCACGTGTGACAAGTGGATTCACTTTGATAGATGTTTTCACTTTGTTTTTTAAAACGTGAAGGGAGGAAGAACAAACAGGATCTTGGAACGCCATCAGATCCCGTGGGAGAAGATTCTGTATTCTAGATGCGGCTGCTTTCAGTCTTTCAGGCTCCCACTGCTGCTTTGGTGTGGGTCCATGTCAAGGATGGGCACAGACAGTCCTGTTTGATCTGCCTGGGAGGAGAGACAATAAGAGTGCTTAGAAAAACAGCTTTTTTTTCCTGTAGAAGTAGTAAACTGTGTGTTACAGTCACTTTCTTGCTTTTCCCAGGCAAAGCTCTCAAGGTTAAAATGAGCAAGGTTTCCTTCAATGATTCCTCCAGAGAGAAGGAAAGGTCACAGTAGTGGGAAGTACATTTACTTTGTTACTGTACTTTAATGCATTTTTCATGTATCTGTACTTTACTATATTATTCTACTTTTCACTTTTACACCACAAAATTTATTTCAGGTGCTTTCTACTCCAGTACATTTTTTCAATGCATTACAATACACCTATAAATGGATTCAAAAAGGCCTCCATAGACATCCAGACATTCATTTATATGACAATCAAAATGTGTTTTCAGTTTCATCATCCACAATATTCTCTATTAATATGACCGACTTGGTATCAAATTTCATCCAACAAAATGTATGGGCATAGTTACTGATGTAGTAGACTGTTGTATTAGGGGATATAGGCTACACTTGGCAATTATATATAGCAAGAACTCTTTTCGTCATGAAGAGAGGTTAATGTGGTACTTTAACTTTTAGTAATAATAATAATAAACTTTATTTGTATAGCAACTTTAATAACATAGCTACAAGGTACTTAACAAGTTAAACATTTAAAATTGAATGCAAACAAAAGCAAATTGAAGATGGACTTTTACTTTCAATACTTTAAGTATATTTAAACGCAAGTATTTACTTTTATGTGTTACTTTCACTTTTTTCAAGTCATTTTTAGTTTATTTATTTTTACTTTTACCTGAGCAAAAGACATGTCCTTCACCTCTGGAAGGTTACACCTGTAACTGACAAAGAGGAAGCTATAGGCAGGCTTACTGTATTCATACATTTGTATAGACTCGAAATGCTGTGTTCGGATTTTCACTTCTCCTTCCATCCTCCCTGTCCTGCACAGTCACACGAGCTATTATTTGGTCATTACATAAAAGCTCTGCAGGGAGATCAAGTGCGAGCGGTTGGGTGTCTCTATGAGCTGCAGAGATATGAGTGAAAGAGGAACACAGAGAGGACAATGGGAGTCTATGTGCAAGGCCGGTTTCTGTTATTACTGCCTCCCTGTAGGTTTGCATGTGTGTGACAACAGAGGCCTCTTCCTATGTTTGCACAGTGTGTACTTTCCAAGTGTGCGCCCTGCTCCTGGGCTGGTTGTGTGCAGTGTGTGTCTGCCCCACAGCGATCAAACACTGTGGTCGGTGTGTAGGAGTCGCTGTGTGTTTGAGTCAGTTGATGCACTTCAGGCCCGTCTGTGATTTGGATGTTTCCTCCTGTTCTGGCTCTTTTTTCCATCACCCCTCCCTTCCTTTGACACACACTCATAATCAGTGAGATGAAGGGATTGGAGGAGTGCCGGAGGAAGGAGGAGAGAACGGGGGGGTGTCTTTTCTCTGCACTCCCATCACTGGGTCGTCTGAACCCTCGTCTCTGGAGCACATGGCGGATCTCTCCCAGGGTTAGAGAGCAAAGTCCGTTCTGAGGGGAGGAAGTCGAACTGTCACTGCTGCTCCAATTTATCGGCTTCCCTGGCAGGTTCACAGTGTTATCGTGGAAGCTGCTCCTCTGCACCAGGATCCACGGGCTGCACACACACACACACACACACACACACACACACACACACACACACACACACACACACACACACACACACAGGGACATATGTGCACACATGCATAGTCACACACTGTACCCTAGCACAGGCCCTCCATCATATTGGTGAATACGTGTCTACAGTAATCTTCTGTGTCTGAGTAAAGAGGAAGCGGAGGGAGGAGAGGATGAGTTGTGAAATGAGAGTTACATCGAGGATTGAACACTGCTGCGTGACCGAAAGGACCAGAATTTAAACAAATTCTCTTCAGCAAATGTTGCTTGTTTTACAGGCCAGACTTCAGTGTTTTTCCTCCACACTGGCCACAAAACATTCTTCAACTCTTGTCCGTCATCGCCGGCCAAACAGTTTGTCAGCTGGAGTAAATCTGGGTAAATTCAGCACAATGTAGTTTACAATGGCCTTGTAAGGAGTTTGGGTTTGGAAAGCCCCACAGCATGCTATTCATTTTCCCTCCCTGTGCGCTCGCCAGCCCACTCCACCCGGCTATTATGGCGGGGTTGCTCTCCAGGGACCCCCAACACAGACGCAAGTTTGGAAACCCCAAGCATGCCCGACTGCCTGCATTTCAGCGAGGAGGTAAAAAGGGAAAGACGTAGAGAAAGGAGAGAGCAGCCTGCCTCTCCTGAGTCTGTGATTTCCCTCCAGCGTGAACGCAAACAAACAAGGACATGAAAGAGGAAAACACCGGCAGCGTGGAGAAGAATAAAAGAGGAGGAGGAGAAAAGAAACAGTCAGCAGGCAAAACATATCTTGGCATGAAGCGTGAGACACAAGTCAATTCGTTCACTGGTTCTGCAGCCAGAGACATAAAAAAACCATGCAGGCAACAAAAGCTGACTTCCAGACATGCTGGCACTCGGAGCGCTGTCTATGAATCTCATGATACACATCAGCTCAAGCTTCCTGTACAACAGCTGCAGGACAAAGAGTTTTCATCTGGTGATTTACTACTATACTTTATATAATTATATGCAAACCACAAGAACTGATGAACAAGTGATTGAAAACCGACTTTTAACTAATTTAATTTTGCCTCAAGATATTCTCCTGCTGCAAGACATACCGACATACAAACATACCTTTAGATGATTTTTTTAAAAATACAAGCCCCCACGACGCATTTCTGCTCATAAATCATAAATTCATAAATCCAAAGTCAGATTGATTTTGTAGCTCTGTCGATCATGTCCCAACGTAGCTCAAGGCCAAACAAAGGAGAGAGTTGTAGTGAAAAAAGGCTTTATTTAAATCAAATTAGCAAATCTAATAGAGACATCAAAATACAAACTAAATCAAGCCCTGAGGAAGCCAGGGAGGGAGAGAGAGAGAGAGAGAGAGAGAGAGAAAGAGAGACTGGCTGAATGCCACCAGTTTATAGAGACTAGATAAGGTGACACCACCTGACACCCAAACGCCCCCTGGCCCCCGGCAGGGAGTGTATCATAACTCATAATCATAACAGAATCATAACTCCTCTATTCAAAGAGTGGCCTCACAGTCTGTATCAATAATTATCAGTTTTGTAAAACATGTATTAACTTAAACTGTTTGAGCTCATCAGAATGAGTTATCTTACATTAGGTTACAATATTGTTCCATGGACTTATGAGAGAAGATAAATTTGTTAAGTTGTAAGCTCTTACATCCAATTTTCAAAATGTTCATACATGCTCAAGTCCACCTTCTTAAATTGACACACATACGGTATATTGAACAAGTTATTTATCACCTTTTGGCCAATTTTCAGCCTATAGTCACGGTGGAGGGATAAATGTGATCATAAAAACTGATTTGGGAATATACCCACATTGATTGAGTTAACATGAATACAACTATTATACGACTCAGTTTGTGTATTTCAGTCTGCAGCTGTAGAACAACTCGAACTGTAACTCTGTCATGATGCAATAATGGAGGGATGTGGATTTTACCCTCCATTATGAAGAAGTTAAAGAAAGATTTGCTCAGTGGCCACTGTGGAGTAGAGGTACTAACATAGAGACTCGTAAACCCTTTTAATTTAGGGATGTAAGTATTGAGTTGAGATGCACTTACAAATCTGCTTTAACTTTAATTAGAAGGTATCTGCTTTATTATTTGTGCTTGGTTACTGTTTTTATGCTTCTTAAAATGCGTCGATCTGGACTTGTATGGCTCTTTTACTTCTCTGAAGAACATTGACAGACCTCCTGTGATAATCTGCTATACAAATAAATGTTCCTTGCCTTAAAGTTGGTCCCTGTTTGTATTTCCTTTGCCAGCTGATGAAAAGATGAGAGGAATCATTCAAAGTACAAGGTTTTTTAGCACGGTTCAACAACCTCCACGAAGGTTAAATGTCTGCCATGATTTACATCCAGTGCAGACATGAGATTATCTCTAATAAAAACATTTGCCTGGACGGAAGGAATCAACAAACTTGTGGTTTGCTGTGGAAAATTCTTGGTGGTAATGTAAGGAATGCACACGGCTGCTGTCCATGTGGTCTGAAGTTCCCAGTTTTTAATCCCATGACCATTATCTGTAACTTCAGCTTGTCGGCACCTTAACATTACATTTCTGAATCGTCATAAATCTTGAGGAACAATCCTCATAAGAGCTGCTTTACTTTACCTTACAGTAGTTCTCGTTGTTGTTATGATTTGTTTTATACGAGTTGATCACGCTGGACTAAAATCGCAGTGACGTCAGTGTATGTGTACACTGTAAACAATGAAGGTTCTTGTCAGCTCATGACAGCTCCTGACATCCAGGCCTGGTGCAATAACAAACTGTTGCATAACCTGTGCAGAACAAGATGGTACCATGTGGAAAAGGCCTGTGTTTAATGGGTGGACCTGTGCAGGGAACTGGGCGGCAGGGACAGATTGATTGGGTGTCGGGAGAGAAGGAGGAAGGAGCTTTATGAGCTTGGAGCTGCGGTTTCTGTTTTCAGCGTTAGTCACTGTTACCTCTGTCTCGCTTTGTGTTTCCCACTGACTTCTGTTCCTCCTCTCATCATAACTCCAGTGATAAAAAAAATAAGGAAGGTCTCATGTGGGAGCTGAAATGTCTTTTTCACCATCAGAGGAGGGAAAATCCATCCATAAAAAGTTCCATCTCTACCTCTGTCAGTGCGATGATCAGATCTGCTTCCCTGTTCTCTCATATTCTCCATCAGGAGAAGAAAAATATCAAAACATGTATTCACTATCTCAGCCCACATGGAGCCATTTGACGCTTTAGCCTGCAGGGAAATTCAAAAGGGTTTCATTTAAGTTTATTTCCTTGTTTTCTTCATTCCATGTTATCTTACCCTGGTGCATACCGTGGATGCTATAGTGGCGTGTTTGGCTGCCAACGCCGGCCACAAAGTGCTTTCAAATCTGTGTCATATGGCTCCTGTCTCCGCTTCGCTTCCCCTGCGGCCTCACCACTTTAGAAATGTGCGGGCGCCGTAACATAAAGGTGGAATGCACACGATGTTCAACGATATTATGTACACTTTGTTTAGAGAGATTAACCTCTGAACACGGCCTGATCTTATCAGTTCTGCAATTTAGCTGAATCTAAATATTTGCTAAAAGCTTCCTGCTATTCAGAGGATTTCATAGTCAGGACGTGCATGCATCCGATTTTGGAGGGGGGCCAATCATTGAAGCTGTTCCTGCGGCAGGTGATCCTGTTGTGAAGTGAGCCAACAGAGCTGCATGTAGGTTGATGTAAGGATAATGGCTATAAAAAAAACTTCAGCCTTGGGAGGGGATGTTGTGGGTATCAGCTCATCTAGCATTTAATCAAAGATGGAACACAAAGAACTTTATTGAGAGAGGGACACAGAATAAACATTATCATTCATTCAGAGTATTTTTTGGAATACAAGTCAAGTATTCACTCCCCCGGTAGAGTTGAGATGAGGTTATCTGTTAAATGACTGTCAAGATACTGATGAGTGCAACTGGGTTAATCCACCGATAAATGACGGGCGATGACATATTCCAGCTTCTTTCTTTCCTTTTGTTACCTTAAAAAAGAAAATCGATGATTCATCACCTGGCCGAACTCCAGACTTGTGACACTGCAGCTTGTTTTTGCAGATGACTGTTGTACTTTCCCTTGAACGTCTGCCGTGAACACTGCACTCCTCTGTGTGTGTTTTGCTTGGAATCACTTGAACCCCATCCAGTCGTACTGACATGAAGCCCTTTGGATGATCGAAGGTGTTTGTCCAGCAGAGACTGTCAGACAAGGAGGGGGGGGGGGGGGTGCTCAGTGTTGACATGGAAATTGTGGGTTTACGAGAGACGGAGTGATCCGGGATGCAAAACAAACAGCGCTCTTCCTTCCTTTGTGTCCTGAAGTCCTGAAGGCAGCTTCCCCTGCAGGCTGCTAACTTTTAATCAGTCAAAGATCATATCAGTGTAATCCTGAAGAGCTTTTCTGATAAATACACCACTGATGGAAGTAAATCGTAGTCGTCCTCCTACTTTATACATTTCAAACAGGTCCCAGGCTCCCTCATCCACAGTGCGGTGTAAGGTTTCTCTCTTCCATCTGTTCCCCCCGCCCCCTGGCTTCCTTTTTTGTCCTCTAATGGTCGTGTTTCATCGAAATTGACATGTACAGAGAAATCGATCCAACTAATGCGCCCAAGTAACCTGGTTTATCAAACTCCAATGTCATAACTGCGTTAGAATAACCCAGTTATATTTTTGCTGACATTCCCGTTTATCTGGATATATTCTTGATGGTTCACCTGTTGACTTTTTCTTCTAGTGATTGTGTGAGATTCCTGTTTGTAAGTCGTGTGACCTCCATCCACCTTTGGCCGCTTTAATGGCGAACTTGCAAAGTGAAGCAATAACTGCTCCTTCAACTCGGGGAGGTTAATTTACTGTTTACTGAAAGAACAGTGTGACGTTTATGATCTTTTTGGCTGAAAATCAATATGAGTAAAAGAGGATTATACCCCTCCTAAATGTGTCTGTTAAATATGCAGCAGTCAATGGAACACAAGGTGCAAAAATAGGACAGTGTTTATCGCAATTCCAAGGGGTTATCTGTAATGTAGGAAGTGTGTGTGTGCAATGAAGGAAGCGTAACTAGAAGATAAACACACCACACCTCATACTGTCCTGTCCTGTCAGATCCTGTCTCACTCTGCCTGAATGCTACTGCCGCCACCGCTGCGGTCGCCTCCAGGTCAACAGTATATCTGACTTCTTAAAAATCGCTAAGGCCTGTCCATTGTTGTTCTAGGCTCCGTTATGTTTATAATTGCCGTATTTTTGGGAAAAATGCTTCAGATCCACGTGCAAACTGCTCAGAGACAACATGAGACTAGGTGTGTTCAGTGAACACTATTATCTCAGACTCAATGGACAAGGATCCACTGACACTCCTTAACCGCACTCACACCTATAAACAGATTGTATCATGGGTCCTAGCAGGGCCTTTCTTTGACGACTCTAAAGCCGTTTTCAGACAGGACCTGCGGGTAAAATCCGAAGGATTGGCCACAGAGTTTACCCGCAGTCTGCCTTTCATAAATGGACAACACAGTGGGAGGGTCTCTGCACAGAGTATAGCAACAAATCCTCCGCATTACCCAGGTGAGAGGTGGAGCAGCAGGAAGTGACGTAGCTCAAGTGATTTTCTTATCAACACACATGGTGTCGGCTCTTATCGCCACAAACTCATCCCTATCTGTGTCTTTACTTTTTCAGAGGGAGATATTTTTTTTATTTTTTCATTTTAGCGTATGAAGCGTCATCAACCCCCCCCTAGCAGTGATTCCGATAGGGAATCCCCTGCTGTGTCTTCACATCAACATCATTCTGCAGACTTGGTGGAGAAAGTCTGCAGATAATCCGCAGGCTCTCACTTGGACTTTTGCATTCACACATGCACCAGGTCAGCTTCACCTTTTAGTCCCATAAGTCAATAAAAGGTCATTTAAACTAGAAAGAAAGTGTGAAAGAGTGTGTTTACTTTATCAGCACGTCGTGGCATGGACAAGGACAAAAGTTTTTTGTGCCACACAATACTTATACAGGTTATTTCTGGTGGAGAAGGATGAAAGACTGGTCACAAAGGAAAGAATGTGGTTCCTGTTGTGGTCTTAGGGGGGTCACGGGCGAGTAGATGTGGGGGTGGGGTGTCTGACTTTTCACATTGGGTGGCCCCTGGGGTGCATGAGTCAAGTCTGTCGTGTGAGATGCAGGGAGGTGGAGGGGTGGAAATGGTTGTTTAAAAGAGCAGAGCTGGAGGGGTCAGAGGAGTGAGTTAGGTTATGAGAACGAGACCAAACAAAGGACGCCACCTCGGTGTTACCCTGCCAGAGATAAATGGGTTTTAAGGAATGTAGTCCAACCTGGCACTGACGTAATGTTTCTTACAGATGGAAGCCGGTTTCGGTAAAAGTCTCTCTCTCCTCTTTTGACGATTTCCCTGCAGCGACGTCTTGGCCTCGGCTCGTACAACAAACCAAACACTCCCAGACGAGGCAGAGGACATGTAAATCCCTGTGGTACTACAAGATACATGAATTTGTGCTAAGCATATGCGTATATATGCTTACGTGCACGGGAGAGATTATGCCTTCACTTCTGGGAATGTTTTCTTTGCAGATGTCATGTTGTGACAGCAGTAACATTTTAGCAGTATACGTCCATCTAAGTGTGTTTTCCCACAGGTTTGTATGCACACGCTGTACATTCTGGCAAACTCCCATAACTGCCACTAGCTAACGTTACCACAGAATCTAGTTCTACCACTGTCTGTCTCTCAGTCTGTCTGTTCTCCCTACAGCCGCAAGCCTGTTATTATCACCGAGACAAAGAAAACCCTGTCACTGCTGACAGCTGATGACATGACTCACAGGTAGGCAACGTTTTATTTTCCTTGACAGTAAGATTTTGATGTCATGGCTGCAGAAGCTGTGACGTAATTCAAAAGAATAATCGTAAAAACAATCATGACATAAACCGACCCACTCAATGGACACAACAACCGGTTCAGCCCTACCTTTAGATTGTGTACACATTGCGGTTATGTGTGTAGTGATGCACATATTCATGTACGTCATGACAATACAGGAAGACAACACTTATAGTACGTGTAGGAGGACACAGTAGAGATGTCAAGAAATATACAAGAACTCTCATAAAAATATTTGAAATACAGACGTCTGCGTTTTGTTCTAAATCAAATGAGGTCTGCTGGTGTAAATGTACACTATATATATTTATATATATATATTTATTCATCAGTCGCCTGACATCTTTACAAATCCATGATATTTTATGTTTTGCTCACACTCACAAAGCAAATATCATGAGTTCAACACTCCTATGTGATGAGGGTGATGCTGAAAGACGATGAAACAAGAATTAACAAGTCATTACTGGATATTACTCATTGGGCAATAAAATCACTCTTACACAACCTTTAGTTGTTTGAATAACTTTAGCACGTAGCATGTACTACTGCGTTCAACCCTTCGTGACAGCTTTTATGATGCTGCTGTTTGTGTGCGTGTGTGCGTTCCTGCTGAGCCGTGGCTTTACCTGCACCACCGTGCCAGCTCCTCTTAGATAAGAAAACCTGCTGAATCTCTTTGTATCGTGCAAAAGTCTCTTTTTTTCTTTCGACGAGCCTGGGAAACATCAACACACACATGGATTCTCTTGATGTCACTCTAAACAATGAAATGTAGTTTTGTTGATGGGAAAAACAGGCTGCTGCACACGATCCACACGGCATATTGTGAGCATTACAGTCTGCTTCAGTATTTATATATATATACTGTATACATGGTATATCCATCCAAGCTTAACAATCTGCACAACACATGCCATCTTAGTAGAAACCCTTGATTTGAAGACCGAAAAATGCTTCCCCCCCGCCAAGGCCCAACTGTCCCCTGGTGAAACCACATAAAAATTCTCTAGATCCAGATTTTTACTTAGATCTGTAAAAAAAAACTGCACATAATCATCATATAAGTCCCCTTAATATTATTATTATTATTCATGTTCCAAAATGCCCTGTTTCTCGATAGAAAGAAAGAGATAAAAAAAAATCCTGGATCCGCATCCGCATCAAAATGTAATGGTTTCTTTCTTGGGTCATTCCACACCCCTTCAGTAACTTACATGGAAAATGATTGGGTAGTTTAAAAGAACAAACACATAACCTCCTTGGTGGAGATAACACCACTCAGTAGAGCACATGGTAAATGGAGAGTGTTTATATAGGTCTTTACAGTACAAGTCATATTCACCCATTTACGTACACATGGCTGTATGCAGCGCTCCTTTTTTATCACACACCATTCATACACAGACGGAACCGATGACCTCTCTATCTCCTCAGCCACAAATTGACAAAAAACATCCTTTCACCAAGTTCTAATAAAATCTGAAATTTTTTCGTAATCCTGCTACAAGAAAAACTACATAGTCAATTTGGTGGAGTCATAAAAAAGCCTTTTAAATGGAAGAAACCTCAAGAGCGTAGAGAGAAGATCACATTTACAAAATGTACTGACGATCCGGGCAACACAACCTCATTCCCACCATGGTACCCTCACACAGAAAGAAGAACAAACAAGTAAATCATGCGAGAGATGATATACACACAAGTGGTGAGGCCGAATCTCTAGGACGACAGAACTCCAGATCCAAAAGGTCTGGAAATGTGGCAGTGAGAGGACTGACTGTGTCCCTGCCTGTTTACTTCGTGTGCATGAACAATACAGGAGCAATAGGATCCCACTCAAATTTCCGACAACGGCTTAAATTCGGAGAAACAAAGACACTGAGGTCAATTCGTCCCGGCGCCCTGAGGGTCTGGTAATCTGATACAGAGATGGAACAGCAGATTTCCCGACTTTAACAATAATCCCTCAAGATCCACTTTCACTCAACAAAGTGGTTACAACATTAAATTGTTGAGTAATGTCGCTATCGCCTCTGCATGTAGTTAGCTGCTGACTCTGCAAAATAATCTCAGTTAATCAGGCGGTCCTCTTGAGTGCTGGGAAACACACAGAGAGGCATAAACAGGTTTGGGTTCGGCTGCACATAACTATTAACTACTGATCCCCAGCATTTGCATCTGGCTTGCACAAATAAAAACACATCACAAATGGTGTTCAAGTGCAATGTTAATGTAAAACAGAATAAATCTGCACTTAATGTTATGCCCCTCCCTGGAATGTCCTTATATCACACTGTGCTCCTGTTTAAAAAAATCAAACAGACGTTTCGATGCCTATCTGGCAGAAGGACATGGAATCTGAGAGGCCATAACCAAACCAATAAGCCGAGCGACGATTATTCAACAGCCTGGCTGAGAGACAGCTGTCAGGGAAACACAGTCAAACACTCCCACAGGCTTTGAACCTGAGCTGAGGCATCATGGGAGCAGAGAAATGAAACGAGGTTCAGACGGGTCTGACTTCCTATGGCAGCTGTGTGTGTGTGTGTGTGTGTACGTGTGATTCAGGTGATTCTCATTATGTGGGGACCTATAACTATTTACAGTCATTATGGGGGCTTGTCATCCTTATGGGGAAAAAAAGCAAGTTCCCTTAAATCATTGAATGTTATGGTGAATACATGTTTTAATACAATATCACTGCTATTTTGTAACACAGCGGACAAGGCGTGCATGTGTGTGTGTGTATGTGCATGTGTGTGTGTGTGTGTGTGTGTGTGTGTGTGTGTGTGTGTGTGTGTGTGTGTGTGTGTGTGTGTGTGTGTGTGTGTGTGTGTGTGTGTGTGTGTGTATGTGCATGTGTGAGTCTATGCCCTTTTGATAAGCCCCGTCCTGACCTTTCCGTCACGGGATCATCCTCAATAGTCTTTGTCATCATTCACACACAGTGGCACAGCACCTCTGGAGGAACAAGCTGTGCGGCCGGTGACACCCACACTTAATAAAGACATCCAGTTTCCTCCCTGTGTGTTTTATATACGAGTAACGCTGAGCATGTCAAGTCTGAATCCAGTGACCACAATAATAAAGGCCCCATTATAAAGATCCAGTCATTTGTGAGAGAGCACTCCAGCCATCACAGTGTGTAACAGCTGATTACAGTGCTGAGCCAGCAGATGGCACCATATTACCTTTATACTTGCAGAGGGGATGGATCCACAAACTGCACAGGCAGCTTTTTGATTTATTTAGGCAGATGTTTCTCACTTTTTTTTTTAGCCCTTTTGGATGTTGTTTTTAAATTTTTCACTCATTACAAATATTATTTATACTTTTTGAGATGTTTATTCTCCAAGTATCAAGTATAACTGATTGAACATCATATTTATCACAATGGGGTAAAAAAAAAAAAAATCGGACACCACTCTCTCATTTATTGATCTCAGACATTTGAAATTCACTTTTATTCTGTTACATTAAAATCAGAGAAAAAATATCTACAGCTGATACACATCTGACGAACTGGGGTTAGTTTTTAAATCAAAATTCAGTTATGGATAGTTGTTTCTAATCTGGTTGAAATAAGATTTTCCTTTAAGTATTCTATTTATCAAATGTATGTTCGTCACTGTTTTACAATCTTGTGATTTTTAAACTTGTCTTACCCTTTAAACAGTATATTCCATTTTGGGGTGTTTGTACAGCAGTAATCAGTAATGAAATCTTCCCCCTTTTTTCTGCTTATCAATTTTCATATTTCTTTTTAATTCATTTGATTTAAAACCAGAGCAAATAAACTAACCTCAAACTAAAGAAAAGTCAAACTCATTGGTTGAAAAGCTCAGGTTTAGATCTCTGAGGTCACAGCTCCCTCTTCTGACACAGAAAGTCACAAACAGCAGCACATCACATTCTCCGGTCACAGTGTGATGTGCTGCTGCTTGTGACTTTCTTGGACTTGGGAATGTGAATATTTTTTAAAGAAATATTACAACAATTGTAAATAAAATGAGGTGAGGAAAAAAAGTCTGAAAATCAACACCAATATTTTTTTAACATGAGTCTTCTGTTAAAATTAACAATGTTTGTCTCAAACATCTGAAAATCTGATATTGCTTATCTGACATCAAACAACACACAGGATGAAACTTTGTGCCAAATCTAAAGCAAGAATCTAATCAAAGGTTCAGTTCACAGTTTAACCAGATTATATTCAATCTTATATATAAACAGAAAAATTTCCTGAATTAAATCTATTATTTAAATGAATGAATACAAATTCAATGAAATGCAAACAAACTCAGCATTCACATCTATTGTTTTGAGGATTTTTATGCTAGATTGATTTTAATGGGGTTTTGGGTGGAATCATAGACAATTTAAAGATCAGCAACATGACAGTTCCCTCAAAGCGAAGCCATATACTCTTCATCGACCCCTGGTGGCTGGCTACAGTATAGGCCATAAGCCTGCCTCCTCCATGTTAGTGGACCAGGATTAAAGGTCAAAGTACATGTTTTCTCAACGATGGTTTCTGCCGTTACAGTAGTTTTTTATTAAACTGATAAAGTATGTTCTGATGATATTTTTATTCTGGTATTGTAATTGCAGATGGTGTCACCCATATGACAACAAAACACCATATCATACCATACATAGGAAAAGCATGATTCAGTATCCTGTCATGTTGTGTTAACGGAGTAAAATCCCTCCCCAGAAAACTACCAGTGAAAACCATCCCCAGTCAACCTCTTTAATTAAGGGCATGGTCTGTAATTGCTCAATAACTTAATGTTTGCCATAAATTGATTAATGGCGGCATGGGGATGGGAGGAAAATGGAGTTACTGCCCCCTGAGAGTTCTCGCTCAGTCCCGGAGGTCTTATCATCTGCCCTCTTACTGCCCTATTTGCTGCTGACTGTCACCCAGCCAGATAGGTGGAGGTCTAATAGAGAGGCCTGCTCTGTTAAGTGATTGAGCTGTAAATACACACTGACCTGAACTAAGACTCCCATCATCTGTAAACTCATTCAACACTCTGCGTCCTCTCCCTTGACGTCTGAACCATTTCCATCACGGGGCAGGGAGGCATCTCTGCTCGCGGGACAAGAGTGCAGCCACACAGCTCACAGTGTATATAGATATCAGTGCGCGTGTGTGTGTGATGTGTGTGTAAATGAATATGCGAGAGGGTACTGAAGCGTCAAACGACAGCCCTGAGATGATCTTTCCATCACCCCACTGAGAGCGGAGATTGTCCCAGACAGAATTTATGGAAATGGTCATAAAACGTGAAGACCTCAGTAATGGGATCTGTCGATAAAACCCACGGCGGCACAATCTACGGGAGTTTACTGAGGAGATGAGTGGCCCGACTGTTAGACAACTCAAATCTAATTTTCTCAATAAAGCCCTGTAAGTCAACAACCCTAAAGGTTCCATAAATCATAATATAGGACAGATTCATCAAGGCCGTATTTATTGTTTTGGCAGAGAACCCCCGCAGCCTCTGTCCTACAACCCTGTGTTTGCTCTAATGGAGAAATTAGCTGTTTTCCTACAACTATTAAAAACTTCAGGGTTTACACAAGCTTGAATTTCTAAAGAAAAGAACAATGTTGGACAGACTTAAAAAATTACTTCAATCTGTAACACAGTAATGAATTAAGTTGTTCAAACAAAAGTTAACAAGTTATATTAATACAATTGATAACCTTAATTTGAAAAAACTGTATTAATTTATAGTATATCTTTATTTTTTCATTGTAATTGTATTACACTTAAGAGAGTTAAAATTCTCAAAAGCATGTACTTATCCTTGTAATTACTTTATTGTGATAGTATAGAATAATGTAATACAATATCCCATTTGAAAGTAACTCATGATTGTAATAATGATGGTGTTGGCAAAAAGTGTTTTACAGTCACTTTATTCTCCGTCGTGTATTAAAGATGAGAAATCTATAAGGTTAAAGTGTTGTTGGGCTGTTTTAATTTCAGGAAATGTCCAATGATATCTTATTAAGAGTTAATGACCCACAGCGCCTCCGGCAGATGATCCGCAGCTGCACAAGAGGTAATTTTTAGCAAAATGCATTGACTTCTTGAAATCCTTAAAAGTCTTTAACCTCTTTAAATTGATCACCAGCAATTTATTATTTTATCATTTCAGGCTTAGTGAATATGTTTTGATTTGAATCACAACTCCAGAGATTCATTTTATTATTACAAATTAAAGTTACCTACGACAAAGAAAAACTAAAGACGGGTGTCTAAGCTATAAAGATGTGGAATTTGTTGTCACTGCGATGAAGTGTATTTACCTGAGAGACACACAATTGGTGTTTAATCTTTATTGTCAACCTCCCGTCCTCCTGATGCTCCACATGAGCAGTGATGCCTGCGGAGCCAGACAGCCACAGGAAAGACGTCGTATGAAAGCAGGCGACTCCTCCCCCTTGGGGAAGCAGAGGACCCTCACCGTTTTACTAGCACAGAAGAGCTATAAGCGCTAAAGGAAAACAATTATACCCCAATCATTTCCGATTCTGTGGCAGTCATGGGCCAAAGCAGTCTGAGGATGAAGGTTACAGGGCAGCAGAGGGCAACTATGAACACCCGCTGATGCTCTAAGCTGGAAAACTGAAACTACCGACAGAAATGCCAAGAAAGAGTAGAGAATGTGATGCTTAAAATTTTACGTTCCTGTGTTTGGGAGAACTCAAAGATGCTTGTAGGACTGTGTGAAGTTTGTACACCAAATTAATTAAGCCAACTGTTCCCTTTCTATGTTTTTGTTAGGTGCTAAAACTGCTTCATTCGAATTACAAAATGTCCTCCAAAAAAATATCTCAAGTTTTCAGTTGAACTGCTATAAACCAAAGAAAAGGTCCCTGAGAAGACGTAATAATATTTAGTTTGGCCACGGTATTGTTTTTGAAAAGAAATGGAAAACATCTCAATTTAGAAATGACATTTACAAAAATATATATATCTGCATGTTTGGGAATTTTAGGGAATTTACTTATTTGAAGATCAACAAAAATGCCATAATATTTATAAAGCACTTTTCAAGATTGAGCAAAAATATTCCCGAAGGTCAATATAAGTAGAAGTACAAATAAAAATCAGAAACATTTCAAATTAAATATTAAAAAAATGAATTTTGTGGCTAACAATATAAATGTAGGAGGACTTATAGCCAAAAAGAAAATGTGCTCCATTAAGGCATGTGAGACTTAAGTAAAAGAATTTGCAAAGTACAGTACAATTACAAGAAATTATCTCATGATGAATATGTTGTATTTCTATGAGATTATTCAAAATCTCATAGAAATACAGTCAATGGCTGCAGTTAATTTTTTCATGTGCAGGCCTCATTGTTGAATCTCAGTCGTCTAAAATCAAGGCTGAAGCTACACGTCCCTGTTTCCTGCACAGGATCAAAGTGGAACACAGGCGATCGGTCTCATGAACATGTTCTGGTCTTTATTTGAGTTGGTGGTGGCGCTCGGTGTCAGGAGAGAAGCTGCTTGAGCCTGGATCAACAGTAATCCTCATCTCATTGAGGTCACCGGCGAGGTAAAGGAGGCAAAGGTTCCCTCCGCTGTTCGCAGCCCAAACTTCCATTAGCAATCTGTTAGCTGCAGTCCATTGAGAGGGGAGGACTGAGGCACACAAACATAACACACACACACACACACACACACACACACACACACACACACACACACACACACACACACACACACCCGCTCACGGCACAGACCTTGTTTGATGAAAAAGAACAATTAAGGGAGAAATGAGGGAGAATCATCAGGGGAAATAGCTGATGAAGACTTTATTGATTAGAGTAGCTCCACTGATCCAGCTCTCACTGTAGCAATTACCAACCGCCGCCTGCCGCCGGTGAGGGGCCCTCACGGAGCAGGGGCCTCGAAATAAGACCATGACGGGGAAGACAGGAACTGAGGAAGCACTTTTAGACAATATCAGACAAAACTGCAAGCAAAGCATTAGTCGGCACTATCTTCTTTATATAGTACTAAAGCAGAATTACTTTTTTTAATTGAATAATTGCTCATTAAAACAAACAGCTACAAAACTGATTACAAAGAGTAGAGGTCAAATATATAAGACAAAATATGAGACGAAATACTGATAAGCAAAGGGTTCACAGATGAATGTATCTGCTTTTCATTATTATATATTATTCAATATAATATACATCATTTCTTCCTGTCACTTTTTTATCATTTTCCAAAACCCTAACCATTTTATATAATGGGATTTAACACACAGACACACACACACACACACTCACACCAAACACCAATGATTAATTCAAATCCCTGGTGAATAAAGCAATAAAGCCTAATGGGGGCACATCTGAGTCAACATGCCTACGTACCTACAGCAGAGTCCGAGCATTTCCATTTGTTTGTTTGCTCAGCTAAGACAGCTTGCTCTTCATATTTAAATCAGAGCGTCTTTGAAGACCGAAGACGCTGCTCAGGCTTTTTTTCATGAACATGTTGACTCATCGCCGAGGTTGTTTGGATTGTGCACGCTCTCGTGTGTGGGTTAGGGTTAGGGCTGTCGGAATATGAAAGGGAATAGGTTACATCTCATTAGGCCTCATGATATTGTCATGGTGCACGGCGAGGTGAGAGACTTGTGCTGGATTAGACAATTACTTCAGCCTCGTGGCTCAGACGCCAAGTTCAAAGGTCAGATGAGATGACCTTCGAACTTTCATCTAATTGGAGGTGAGGGGCCAAGATTTAATCTGAAATGTGAGCCGGAGCACAAAGCATCCTCTGCTGCTCTGCTGGACACTGTCATGGGACTGAACCCAAAACAAGATATCAAATAGAATTTAAAGTGCAGATAATTTGATGTTTTTTGCTGAAGATTTCTGAATATAGAAATTTAAGTAAAATAGAGTATTGTAAAATCAACCAAAATTATCCTTGGAATTTGTGTTTGTAAAAAATATTACCACATTTTCTAGTACTTGTACTTAAAATTGTAAATGTAATTTCATTTAATTCAATTTTAACTTTACATAAGATTGAAGAATGACTTATTTGGCCCTTGTATGAGATCCTCAAATGGGAAAGCCACACAAAGGGACATTTTCAAATATTTGTGCAGTACTATTCATCTGTTCAGTAAAAATAACCCTCAGTTAGTATTTATAAAAATATTAAATATATATAAATATATGACATCTATATAAAAAACCTTTTCTTAACATATATATCATATCTTACACATTTTTACTGAGCTGGAAATGATTTTTAATTTTTTATTATTATCAAATCTTGTTTATCATAATGAACTATATTGAAAGAACCACCTCTGTTTGGGCGTTCATGTCATTTGCGGCTGGGAGATGGATGAAAAACTTCCACTCCTCCCAGTTTGATCAGTTCTATCAGCAGAGCCTGTGTTGTCTCAATCTGCAGCTCCCTCACTAACTGCAGCCTCACCGGTCCCCAGCCTCACAGGCTATTTGGCAAGGGCACCGAAACAAAAAAGAGATAACAGTCAATGGAGAAATATAAAGGGACAAACACAATCTGTTTCTGCACTAGATGGAGATGAATGGGGCATAATCCATTGCTTCCATCACACCTCCCCGGTCTGCACCGCGGCTGCTCCCCGCTTAACCACAATGATGATTAATCCTACACCCACTATTTATATTTCCTAATTGTAATTAGCACGAATTATCAATTACGGTTAGTGCCTAATTGCCCTTCATAAAGACAGCTCCCCAGGTTTAAACGGGTCCATTTAAATAATGTAACTAATAGCTCTTGCCTTTACGTTGTGGATACATCTTCATTGTTCCACGCGTGAACCGTGATGGTTGCTCGTAATTTAACCGGGCAATCGGGAGAAGGAGTGCAGGTGGCACTGCGGGACTAATTATTGTTAATGAATTATGATGTGACCTTCTCAGAACAATGGCGAATCAATGCCTTCGTTGAGTGACAGTGTGCCGTGTGCAGATCCTGGGTACCACGCAGCCGTAGGCCTCAGCCGTGTGGAAAACCGCCAGCTGCAGCTCTTTTTTGTCCATTTTGTCCGGGTCGTTGTTGTAACGTACGCCCACAACACTCACCTCTATGTGGCTGGGATCGTGTGGACAGGAGATACCCACCAAAATAACTTTGTGCTCTAATGTACAGAATGTACTGAATAATCTGAAGGTCTCCCTTGGACATTAGGCCAAGTCAGCCGAGCATTCTGCAAAATCCTAGCCCAAAATCGAATGGGTTCTTCCCTGATCTAAACCCTGATCTTACACCAGACGTTCAGGATTTGATTGCGTAATTCTGATTACTAGCAACAACAAACGGCAGTGAAAACACAAGCTCCTCGGCAAAGGCTAACAGGCAGGTTGAGTTTGAGGAATGGGACAAGATCAAATGTTTTGATCCTTGGTCAGTTGCCCAGAGCTGCCTCAAAACGGAGGATGCTTTTCATTGATTTCTGGATCCATGGATTCCTGCAAACTGTAACGTGAATGCCTGAGGAAGTCATTGCATATTGTGTGTGTCATTAAAGAGGCAGAATTTAGGTCAAATGCATTAAGGCAAGTTTTTTAAGTAGCACATCTGTGATCCTCTGAGCAGAATGAAGAAAACATTGACTTCAAACATAAAGAAACATCTAACTATCCAGATAAAATCTTTGGATTTTCCACATATACAGCTACAAAGACGTTTTTCAGACAGAAACCGATTCAATTAAAGGATTAAAGACTTTGAACTGAACATCTCCAGTTTGTGCGTGGTAGAAAGTTTGCTGACATGACCGAGCTGTGCTGAGCGCCGGCGTTTGAACTGACCTTTACCTTGCCATGACAGGGGTGCAGCATGACTGACAGTGTCCCTCAGCATAATTTACCCCCGCCCCACATCGCCCTCCATCTCCTCTGTGATGCAGTTGACCCCCTTTACAAATCACCCCCAACTTTACACATCTGCTGCCTGTCAGCATCTGCCAGGCGCACTCACCCATCCCGCCCGTAATGAAAAACTCTCATTACTCGCCTCCACCCAACAGGTATACAGGCCGTTAGGACAATTACTGGGCAATGCCACTGACCTTGTTGTCGGAGAGAGTCAAACAAACACGGAGGTTTAGCTGAAAGCAGGGCTGGCAGAGGCGTGCAGGGGAGACACCTGGCAACATGTCGGCAGCTTCATGCCTGTTAAAAAAAGATTGTACTGTATAAATACCAACTGCCTCTGAGTGTAGATGAAGCAGAAATGTAGGAGAATTCAGTTCTCTCATCGCTAAACGGTTCAATTTAAAAGACAAACATAGGAGTAAGAGATACATGCGGGACAAACTGTGGGGTTTTTGAATGTTGTAGCCGTTGAGAATAGTAAAACCAGAAACCTGAGGTTAGACCTGTCAGCACAGAATGAAAATGAACTAGTAGAGGATTTAAAGCTGTTTAGGCTTCTTAAAACATCAGAAATCACTGAATCATATTTGATTCGACAAAGTTACATTGATCAGTTACAGATGTTGCCTGTTATCTGCAAATCACCTGCTGCTGTGAAGAGAATGATTTTCTCGTTTATTGCCCGAAAAACATTATGGTTACTGATCAACTATCTCTATTCTTTGTGTTTTGCATCAGTCACATGTTAGAAACCCGCCCACTCAAAGTGAATTTTGCTGTTTTATCACAGGCATTTTCAGGATATTTTACTAGGGCAGGAAATGCTCTGGAAATATTCCTGAGCAACCAACTTGAACTGTTGTGGTCTAGCATCCAGCCTCTCAGGAAAATATCTGAAAACTATCTGGACTTCAGCGACTTCAGTGAACGTCTGAAAACATTTAAGCGTTGGTAAGGAGTCAGTAGGATTGATCCTCAGGGCACCATGAATATCTGAACAAATATCTTCCAGCCATGCCTTATTGTAGATGTAGAGATACTTCACTGGTGAAGTGAAAACTAGAGATCACCGAGGTTATTAAGATTCATCACATAGCCACCCAGATCCGACTGGAGACCTGCACTTCAAACCGCTCCTCATCTCTGTATAAATTTAACATGAAAACCATCAACGTATCTGCATCTCAGAAACCATAACAACCACAGAGTTTAGGAATCTGACACCGAGGATCTAACAGCCTCCCTGAATGCTCGACACTTTCTGATCCTTTGTCTGACTCCCTCTTTACGGGAGACTTGTGGAGACAGTGGAGGACTTCAGAGAAAACAATGGACCCTGTGAGTCTGTGAGTAGAACCGCAGCTCATGATGCCGCTGCTGCCATTAGACAAATTATCTGACGTTTAGCAGACTGGGGTCGGCCTCCCTGTGAAGTGATGACTTTATTGACCCTGGAGGGGGGTCTTGGATGGAAGTGTGTCTCTTCGGCTCCCCGCGGTGTCCGACAGCGAGCGCTCCTCCACTTAGAGATCTCGCTCTGGCCCGTGCAGACTCAAAGCCGAGCCAGCTGCTGTTCCCGCTGTCTGAAGTCTACCTGAGGGCCTCTTTGTCCTCGGGGCTTGTCCCCTTTGTCCCGCCGACCCAAACAAACAGATGTCCGGCCACTGGGCTTTCTCGTAGGAAGTTGTAAACCTCCAGCGTGCAGTGGGCCCTATTCATATGGAGGTACTACAGTAATGGCCGCACAAGTGCCATACACATGCAAATGCAGACATGCTGACACCCCATAGGGTTTGGCTTTAACAAATGTTTGACTATGTAACTACTGCAGACCATGACAGTCCACCAGACTATGCCTGGGTAGCAATGAAACCTCCGTGGAGCAGAGCAATCACCCTGAAGTGTATAAGTAACACAGGAAGTGGCGTGGGGAGGAATTTGGGAGACCTTTAACAGTGTGTAAACATGATCAGATCCCCCATGATACTGACACTGAACAGAAAAACACAGAGCAGGCCCCTCAGCCTGTCTCATGCACACACGAGTGTAGACCTCACAGGCTTAGATTGTAAAATATGTTAATTCATAAACAAATGGAGCACCAGAGTGACACCAAACTACAGCTGGCAGAGGGAAATAAATACAAAATGAACCTTTTCTAATTCTAATTTAAATAAATGACAATAAAAGCAGAAACCAAACGTGAAAAACACTTGGGTCATTCAAGGACTGAGGAGCTAAAGGAAGCTTCGGATAAACCTCCCTGTTCTGTGACTGGTTTGGCCTTCCAGTATCCAAAATGACTGTCTGTAGCCATCAGGTATTATCTGTATTGGACACCTGCTGAGAATATTGATCCTGCGCTGGTTTCACCATTTTAGCCATCACGAGGCATCGAGCTTTAAACAACCCTGTGCCACTTTATATTGAATACTAATAGCGGCGACTAGGGGGAGCGATTGATTGTGAATATAAATCTATCACCTAGGTGAGAAGACAATCAGCTGTATTCATTGTGTGGCCACAGTTTAGCTCTGAATGCTCTTAAAGCTGCTCAGAGAATAGAATTCATCAAGGAATCTTTGAGACTGTGGAAAACACCTCCTCCTTAATTTTTCTATGAGAAGTGCCTTTCATTTGTCATAGACTTTAAATAGTAACAATAACAATTTCATTCTTGTGATTTGCTCTAAGTTAACTGTGGGAAATGTGCTGCAATGCAATGTAAATGGAACTGGAAATTTATCATCATAAAAATAACAACAAACTTAATTCATAAATGGATTACAGAATAGATCTGCAATCATGAAGAAGCAAATCAAAGTGGAGGAATGGGTGTAAGACTTAATACATTGATATTCATTCTTTAAATTAAACAAGTTCAAGCTGCCACTTCAGTGATTTAAAAATATGTCTTTACATACTTTGAATATAACACATTTTATATTACTATATTATATATCTCCTAGATACATTATATAATATACATCTGTTTGTGTATGCCCACTGCTGAAGTGTAAAGCACATTTTAATGCTTTTCCATTTTAATATAATGAAGTTATGGCTTGTACTGGTGGTAAACACGGTGCTGCAACAATCCCATCCATGGTCAGCTGTTTATAAGCAGAAACCGTTTGTTTTCGATTAACACAAAGTTTTTGTGCTGCTCAGGGGACGAGAAAATCCCCTTTTCCTGACAGCATCGCCTCTAATAAGTGTCCGTTTCTAGGTTAGACAGGGCGATCTCTGATATGGATCAAGTGCCATCTGTGCCCAATTTACTCTCAGGACGTGCATTATTGAATTTAATGATATGGGTGATTATCGACGAATGCTTTGAGCCCATTAGGTGGTCGTGTGAAACACTAATAGTGTTTGTGTCACGTGTCTGTGGCTGAGAGACGAGGGGGGACATGCAGACGCTTTAAAGACCCGCGCTCCGGTCACCTCATGCACGCTGCATCCTGACAGACAGACAGAGGCAAGGGAGCGAGGTCCACACAACTGCGAGGGATCATCTCCACTAAGCCGGTTCCATGAAGCTTGAAGACAAGAAGGAGGCGAAACTATGAGAAGTTCCTCTCCGCACGCGTAATTACGCACGTCAGTCATTTTTCCTCTCTCCATCCTCTTCGAGCGGTCTCTCGGTGGAAAAGGATGCTGGACCCCGAGGACTGTGGAGTGACGATGACGTCCACTCATAAGATTTCCTTTTCAATAATTGATATATTGGATCCTAACAAGTTCAACAGCAGAAGGGGGAGCGAACTTTCCAAGGAGAAGTTTCCCGGAGCAGATGCAGAGGAAGCAAGTTCGGAGTCGGACAGCGCTGCGGGGGGAGACTTCACGAAAGCAGGTGAGAGAAAACTGACGATTTAAGAATCATAATACATCAAACATTTACGCGTAATGTTAGATCAAACATTAACGCGTAATATTGCTTAGATTTTTAACTGCAAGTGCAATATATATTAAAAAAAAATGCGATTCCACATAAGAACGCGGGGATAAATAAATCTCTCCTGGGTCTGGATCCGTAAATAAGACGCTATTTTCTATCAGATTTGCTGTCATCTCTCTATGACCTTCCCTTAATTTCCAAGGCTGCGTTTCCTTTTCACGGAAGCCACAAAGGCTCGCTCCCAGAGCCCCAGCGTGTGATTGGCACTGGGACAGGCAGGCCAGATAATTGTTTAAATCGTCCCATTGAGGATGCCTCTGCGCGCTTTTGATCGATATCCCATTACCGCATCCTGCATATCTCCCTCCAGCACCTTGCAGGTACAAACTTCACACCCCATCCATGTCTGATCCCAAATATCGCTCGATTAAAACTTCCCTTTAAATAGATGACATTTATCGATCCCCGAGCAAATATGAAACTCCATTAGCACGTCACGGCTGAGGTGTCGGGGCTGGGTTTAGACGGGATTTCTTTCCGCAACATGACATTTGAGGCGCTGTGTGGTTTATAAATTATTTAAGGATTAGTGGCCGGGTCTCCTCTCCCCCTTCTCTTCCTTCTCTTCCTTCTCTCTGAGTCTCTGCCGCGCTCCAGCGACCTCAGGTTCCCAATCAAACACTTCACAGATGTTAAGCAGACAGTTTTGGGTTCAGACTGGACAAAGAGGAACAAGCTTTCACGATGGTGGTTCATTCCTTAATGAGACTTTTAGGCCTTTATCTTAGTTTCTTTCTCTAATTCATCAAATCAGGACAACTATATTTGGGTCCACTTCATAAAAAAGCCAAAAGTGTGCCAAATCTAAAACAGTCAATAAAGCTCTGAATATTTGAATTCCTACAGCATCCCCCTTAAATAGCTGCTAACTACTAATAATATTCTGGCATCTTGAATTTCCCCCCAGAGGTTTTGAACTAACAGTTATTTGTATTTCTCAGGGGATGAGAGCAGAGATGCGCACCCATCCTGCAGGCATCACTCAGACGTGGCAGACCCCCTCCTCTCCTCCCCGGCGGACACAGACCCCGGTGTCCCCGGGGACCAGGACCACGGTCTCCCCGGGGATCAGGACCAGGAGGACGGAGATACAGCTGTCACCCCGCAGGCCCCATCCGCGCACAAGCGCCGGCGCTCGGACCAGGCCTGCGCCAAACCGCGGCGCGCCAGGACAGCGTTCACCTACGAGCAGCTGGTGGCTCTGGAGAACAAGTTCCGTGCCACTCGGTACCTGTCCGTGTGCGAGAGACTCAACCTGGCCCTGTCCCTGAGCCTGACCGAGACCCAGGTGAAGATCTGGTTCCAGAACAGGAGGACCAAGTGGAAAAAGCAGAACCCCGGGGCGGACAGCACCTTGCAGCCCGGCTCCAGCTCCCTCGTCAGTCCGAGCCCGGCCTCCTGCGGCTCGAGCTCCGCCAGCTTCCACCAGACTTTCCCGAACTTCAGCTCCGGGAATGTGATCTTCCACACGGCCGGTGCTGTTCCGCTGGCATCCACCGGGGGGCTCCTGCATCCCTTCATGTCCAGTGGATTCCTGCAGCCCACGTACTTTAACCCGCATCTATGAGATGAGCCAAGACTGACATGATGCAGCTGGAGACAAGTGTTGACTGGGACGGAGAAAATGTAATTAGATCCACTGTCACTGCCCAGAACCATTTTAGCTGTTGCAGTAATGTCCCACCATGTTCTCCAGGGTGAAGGCAGCTGTTTGTACGAGCTCTGTTTCGTCACATTGTCCAAAAGGAGTTTAAATCTCACTAAACGACTAAAAACTACTAAAGTATGCGACTGCAGCTAAGTCAGCATCACAGCAAAAGACCAAACAAGTGTCCGGGGACCGAGCCAAAGCTTTTACAATGTTTAGTTCTGTCAAACCTGCACCTCTATGCACTGACATCATTGTGTTTGGCTCAAACACCTGCTCTGTATTTAACATCTGATCCGGGGTCATGTTCTGCATCAGCGTGTCTTACATTTCAAACTGCAGCATATTGCATCCACCCAGCTGCCTCTCAGAGGTTTACACAGCTCAATGTCTGCTGCTGTTGATACAACCACATCAGTGTGATAACTTAATAAACACAAACATTAAACATCTGTGTCTGGCTCGTGTGTTAGAATAAAAACATTTCAAATGAGGATGAGCTGTGAGATGTTTTGTGTCCCTCTTTAACTTTTGGATGAGAGTGACGTCAGTGTGAGGTTGGTAATGAAGGGAGATGAATGTTAGAAGGCCTCTTTGCTGCAGGCTTTGGGGCAATAAAGCTACACTGAGACCCTGAGGGAGTAAATCTAATATTTAACTTCATCAAGTACGAATCGAATCAACTTTAAAGCAGCGCAACATTCTATATAATGTTGATTATTAAGGTAAGAGGTAGCCGACTCAAACGTTAATATGGGATTTTCATTTTTTCTTATAATTTACAATTAAAAGGGGAACAAAGTCTCCACCACAGTTTTATTGTTACTATAACATAGAATGATATACTTTTAGTGAACAGATAAATGTTCAACAAGACATAGTATTAGATGTGAAAGGAATATGTTATCATCTTTTTTACAGTCAAGTTAAGTTTTAATTCTGCAATTATATAGATATACAATAACAGGTACCAAGACGGACCAATGTTGGATGGTTTTAATGCTGCCACTTTATCAATGATGATAATCACTGTTAAATCAATCACTGATGATTTGAAGATTTGCCCAGTTTGTTAAAAAATATTCTATATCATTTAGATCAAAGTCTGTTTAATGACTAATTCAATTGGTTTTATTCTGTCATAAACAACCTTCCTGACACACATTCCCACATACTCACCGAGAACTTGAACCTTTCCTTCTTCCACTGGTTACACCTAACACTAGATTCACCTACACACTGCTACCACACGGTGTCACCATTTCACTTCTTTCTTACAACACAGTCTCAGTTTGCATTTATAGACACTTGAATCATTATTACACACTGACAGACGCTATTGATTGAAGATGAGGAGATATTTATATATTAAAAGATATTGTTAAATTGTATCTGATTAATCTGTTCATCTATTTTATTTACTTATCTAAAATAATCTGGTATTATTATTTTTATTTTGTAGTAGTAAAAGTAAAATGGCAATTTGTTTTAGAGAAACATTTTCAGGAGGGTATCTCTAGACATTCTGAATATTATTTATAGAATAATACATTTCAGAACAACCATTTACAGAAAGAGAAATGAGAAAAATGGAAAAGTTAAAGACTCTGGAGTCAAGGCCCATTTTGTGAGGTCATGGTTGTAGGAAGGATTAACTTGTCAGGGGAATGGGAGGTTATTTAAAGTGCGGGTGTATCCAGGCAAATTTCTTGTTTGAGACCATGTGGCCATGCACCAGTTAGTCTGCTTGAGAATTTACTTTCTATCCTTTGTGTCCATCTATTAAAGACCCTAACTCACTTTATGTTTTTGATGTTCTAATAGTTCCTAACATTTGGTGGTGATGTTTATAAGAGAAATGTTCCTGATTAAGAATTCAGACTTCAGTTGTCTTAGTGGATGCATAATTTCTGTAAGTTACTTTGTATATTCGTTATTCAATTATTTTTATTTAGTAATGTGGACTCGATTATTAGTTTATTTATGTTGTTTATTATTAAAAAAAAACATCCGTCCATTCAAAATCCCTTCATCCTTTCCTCCATACTTCGACCTGACATACTAAATGCTGAAGTGGCTCTTAGATTGATGTGTTTAAATGTGAACACCAGCTGTGAGATCTGTGACTCACTCCCCTTCGAACTACCTCAGCTAGATTAGAAGTTTTTAATTTAATATTCTTTTAGAAGAACATGTGCTTCCGACCTTGGGTTTTTGGTGTCATTGGTTCTGGGGATTCACTTGTTTGCCTCCATGTGCAGCAGGTGTGCATGACCGATGAAATGTATCACACCCTGAGCTGAAAGGAGACAGGTTTATAGTCGGGGTGATCAGTCCTGCAGCAGAAGACTCGGATAGTAGAGCTTCAAACCAGTGTTTTCCATTGACATCTTTTCAAGGGTGTGTTGTGCTTTCACTGCTTTTGATCTACAGTAGACCGGGTGAAGAAGAGGCCTCTGTCTCCGTCTGCAGACGGTGAGCGAGCTGCTGGGAGGAGGAGACAGGAGGAGGGTGAGTGGTCGGTAGCTGATTTTCTCCTGACATCACTGTGATGGCTGCAGGCCTGAAAAACATCCTTCAATTACAGACTTTTCTCACCGCTGTCAAAACCTGCTCAATGTCAACCTGGCGCTGACGTGCTGGTGTCAGTGCAGCGGCTATTTCAGTGTTTTCTGTCCTCTTAGTACTTCTTATTACCCTCTTTCACATATGTGTATCATATCTTTCCACATACACACACACACACACACACACACAGCTGCCCCCTCCCTATGGTTTAGTGATATTTTTCATTCCAATGAGGCCTCGCATGCAGCTCAGAAATTTGACAGTTTTGATCAATACTCTGGGAAACCAGGCATGAGGAGCACATCCTGTATTTTGGCTTGAGGCAACTGGTACACGACAATGTGATGAATAATTTGGCCCGGTATCTGAGGGGGGGTCATGGAGGTGTGGGCGAAGAGGGCGCATGTTTAAAATTCATGTTGGAGAATGCTCCAGGACAAGGTCAGATGTTAATAGTAACAGGCCTGAGCTTCCTTGCCTCTGTGTGTGTGTGTGTGTGTGTTTGTGCGTGCGTATGTGTTTGTGTGTGTGTATGTGTGCACTGTTTGGAAAGAAAATTCCATCTACATGGCCTGTGAGCTGTACTTAACTTTTGCAGAGAAACGAGTGGGAGGTTTGAATAAATAAAATGGAGCCGAGGATATCCTGTGCGTTTGTGTGTATTTTTGTGTGTGTGTGTGTGTGTGTCTCCAGCTGTGGTGGAACTCCGCTGACATTGTTTCCACCACAGTTCACAAGTCAGCTGGGAAGGGAATGGTGATGGGTGAAAAGAGATAATATAATAAATAAACACACTTATATCTTTGTGTCTTGATATTTGAATCACTCATACATAAACCAGCACAAACCGACTATAAATCGGCCTTTAGACCTCGACTCACCTGCAAGAATTTAAAATATTCCCTCTTCTTTGAGCTCTGTTTTGGTCTCCACTGACTTCAGCACATATTTGGTGCAGTAATGACTTTGATGTGAGACTGAAACGAAATATTAAAGTTACAATCTCAGAATGAAAAAGAGATGTCATACAAGAAGAAGACGTCAAATTATAAAGACAACAAGGTTTGAGGAAATATGGTGATTACAACCAACGGCCGTGTTGTTATGCTGTCAACAAAAGTGTGATATTTATGCAGCAAAATTCTATACTATTCAAGAAACCTCTAGCAGAACAAAACTCAAGGTTGGCGGACATCTGTCTCGACCGGTTGGGGTGAGCGGAGAAAACTGGGGTTAGAGAGGAGAGAGGGGTGGAAATGAGGGGAGAGAAGAGGATGAGAGATGGGGGGGAGGGGGAGGAGAGTTCAGACGCCATGCCACCCCTCTGCTGAAGGCACCAGACAATTTCCTGTTGTTGTGAACGATCTCACGCTTCTTCATGATAAATCAAGGTTTGCTACGAGAGACTCAAGTGCTTTCTGAAGCATACGTGCATCTGTAGATCTGTTCGTTACATCACTGCCTTGGTTTGAGTGGCACACGTGCAAAATGTGCTTCTGGGGACTTTGAACTAATCCTGCTTTAGATTGAACGGTTAAAGTTTTGCTTGACGTCTCTCTTGGAGGTTTTGTATTTCAGCTGCGTCCTCCAGCGCAGAGGGGACACTCCGCCAAGGCAGGAGGAGATGAATCTGATTTCCTCAGTACCAGTCGGCGGACAGAGCCAACTTGTTATGGTCTTTAAATCCACTTCAAAGTCAAATCAGGTTGGTGATGGGTGGGAGGCGGGGTCCTTGGAGAAAGTCAATGTGGGTGGGTTTACCCTCTCCCATTGATTTGTTCCTTTAATGTTGAACAATGTAATTTTGATATAGCTGTT
This sequence comes from Limanda limanda, assembly GCF_963576545.1. Lineage (NCBI taxonomy): Eukaryota > Metazoa > Chordata > Actinopteri > Pleuronectiformes > Pleuronectidae > Limanda > Limanda limanda. The sequence continues at coordinate 7,898,514 of NC_083650.1, read as the reverse complement.
TCTGAACAGAAGTGACTCTTAGAATGAAAATCTTTCCCCGAGAGACGCAGAGAAATTAGGATTTAGTTAGACTTCAGGCCTGATCTCACTTCAGGGGAAGTGTTTGGATTCCTTCCCGACTCTGGGTTTTGCTGGAGCCCGCTCGCCAGCTTCTGAGCGAGGTCTTGGATAAATCGCTTGCAGGCGACTCTGATTAAGTTCTTCTGGTCCATCTTTCCCCCCCTTTCCTTACAAATCTCTCGACCTCATGTGCTTGTGCACAGGCCAGCGCAGACACACAGATGTGATTGCAAGGCTACTGGCACAGGAGTGGAGCTGTGGATGAAAACGGATTTTCCGAGGAAAAGGCTTTACGGTTTGGGAAATGAGGGTAATGTGATTTAATCGCGAGTAAAATAAGGGGGGATTCCACGTCCCTTGATCAACTCGGAGTTGAACTGACAGGAGTGGGTTTCCCATCTCAGGGACGTCGCTAAGCAGGCAGTTACATCAGGGCCTGAGCTGTGAGGGGGCCCCCGAAGAACGGCTTAGCATGGTAGTCCACTGACTTTTTTGAAAGAACCCTCTGAAATTATATGATCAGAAAGGAAACTGCAACGACACCGAATCGGGAACCTCCCAAACAAGACCCCATGTGACCATTTTACAGGTTTGGTTGAAGACTCAAGTGTGTACACGTGTGTGTATGATGGAGGTTTTCACTTAAACTTATCTACTTTATTATTATTAATGTTTTGCAGATTTTGCACTTTAATTTTGACAATAAAAGAAGCATCTGCAAATAGGAAATTCAAGGTATGGTGTCATGTGTTTTTTGGGTTGGGGGAGGGTTCGATTTGTTTCATTGGAGGCCCCCCCAGCTCCTTTTTTCCTTTTCTTAAGTCTTATACTAGAGCTTTGGTGCTTTGGCATAAAACTCTCCTGCTGTATTATCAGCTTGTGTAAGTGATGGAGATTAATTAAATCCTCTGGTGAATCCACTGTAAAAACACGAAATGTAGCTTTGAGGTACTTATTTGACTTATTTGTTCCATTTAAGTGATAAAAAAATAGAAAATCTGAAGTTGAACCTGGGTATGAAATCCCTCGGGTCAAAACAATGCAGCAAACGTTAAGAATCCACGAACAATCGGGTGAAACTTCCTCTGATTGAGGATCAGAGTTTAACATTGTCTTCAGCTCTGCTCTGCTAGAACACGGCTGCAGAGCCAGATGTGTTTTTTCACCCATCTGATGCATTCAAAGGTCAGATGCACTAATAACACACAAGAGAACACAGTGCTGCTAATTACAGTCTGTCTCATGGTCAAAGAACACTGTGGTGGAAGAGAGTTCGTTCTCAGCACACACACACACACACACACACACACACACACACACACACACGATCATTACAGGACATTATCTTGGAGCGGATGCCGAGTGAACTAATGGCAGTCTAATAAACTCCTATGCTGCTCTTACATTTGGAGAACAGATTCTGCAAAGCACAATTTTTTGATCAGAAGTTTAGCGACCCGAGGCTCAGTGTACACATGTGATCCGGATGTCTCTGTGATGAGAAGAGCTGACATCTATATATTCGACATCATGCGGCGAAGGCAGGATTGGAAGGAGCGTGCAGAGAAATTGTATCTTTTTTAATGAGCCTTGCTTTCCTTGAACGATTTCCAATAACAGAAATGAAACAACTTAATTTTGGTGAAGGCTTCCAAGGGCCTTTGATGAAAGTTTCATCTTGACAGTGGAAACTTCCAATCCTGTCCTGTATGATTGTACTGTAACAGAAGTGGAAAAGGATGAACAGTTAGTAAATGCTAACCATTAATTCAAGGTTTCTAATTACAAAAAAAGCAAAACAAGCATTCAATTCAGATGGAATCATGTTTGGCTTCACTTGTTGGATCTAAGTCCAAGAATCACTCTCTTATATCTCTGAGTTTGGTCTCTACCAACTCCTCAGGTTAATATCTGGCTCCCTCCATCTAAAAGCTCCACCATCACTCACTAGTTGACGGTGCACGGTGGGTTTGAGCTGCAGATTCAAGTCATTCTTTTCATTGCATACTTTAAAGGCCTTGAATGACCTTGCTCTAAATACCACTCAGATTTATTGACCCAGTACGTGTTCTCTCAACAACTGAGATCTACGGTCACAGTTCATGACAAAGGGTGACCAGACTTTTGCTATTAAAGCCCCTGCATGGAGCTCTGTGCCCATTGAACTTTTTTAAAAACCCCTTCTTAAAGCATTTCCCTTTTGTGGAAACTTTTAAAAATGGTCAACATCAACCTGACTTTTACTATATAATCTTATTTATTTTATTTTATCTTTCTTATTGTTTCTTTTTCTTATCTCTGCTTATGTTCCGTTGTCTTATTATCATTTTATATTTAGCTTTGTCTGGCTTCATCTCTGTTTTTGTAGCCTAAACGTTAGCGTTAGCCTAAACGGAAGTAAGCACCCCCCTATTCGCTCTTCTCGTTATCTCATGTTGTTCTACATTAATAGATATTTCAATTCAACATTAGTGCAACAATTAACACAAATCACATCTGATACATTCAAACTGACTCTGCTGGGAAACGTGTGCGTCAGATTCCATTCATACACACGGCATGTGCATCTCTGTGAAATGTGAATAAATCTTAATCAGTTTAAAAGAATTAACAGCAATTAGACGCGGGGTCTCATGCATATGGATGTGCTCTGAAGGGGGAGGCAGTTTATTCAAATGAGACTTTCTCTTTATAGAGCAGCGTCACTTTCCTGGGAAGGACGCTTTTCACTTGTCAGAAATGAACCATCAAACCTCTTTAAAGTTGCAACCGGTGGGAGAACTGCAGATGAACATCATGGCAGCCCCCGACACCCGGCTTTGTCCCCCTCATTTGTTTTCTTCTTCTGTTTATTCGCTGCGAGAAATCGACATCAAGACGAATGGGAAGGAAGTTGCATCTTGAAAACAGAATTAATTTCCTTCCTGCGGAGAAGGAGGAAGCGCGGCAGCCTCCATCTCGTGTGATGTACAGAGACCTGTGAGAGTTTCATTTCATCACCGGAGGTTTCGTTACTGTGGTGATGAAACTGCTGCTGGAAATACATTGCAGCATTTTCTGGATATATCTTGTATTTTGATGGCGTCTCTTTTTTGGATTCCGTGACTTGTTGACAATGTGAACTGTTGCACTGGAGTTGAATAATGTAAATACATTTCTCTGGATACTCAGGCTGTGGTTAGAGGTTATGATGTGCAGGACAGATATTGAATGGAAGGACTATTTCGACCCAAGTTGCATTATGCAGACATTTATAAGTGTTAATAATATTGTAACTCCCTGTAGCCATTTTTTCATAGCATTTTGACATCGACGAACAGCAGTTACCAGCAGCTGGATGACACTTATCCTGGGATAAAGTGAAAACCTGTTGTCCTGTTACATTGAGTCATAGATCAAATAAAATAAAGACTATGGTGAGTAACATAATCGGGAGTATGAATGGAATCTTCTATTAGCAAATCAAAATTATGCCTTATCCAGAATAAGGTTGGTGTTATATTGCTATCCAGTGTCTGAGATTGTTCAGTCTACTTGAGATCTACATGGCACATGTTCAACTTTGACCAATAATATCAAATACATTCTTCCTCTGAAGAAAACATGTTTCCAAGAAAATCAAATGAGGCAGGACATGGAACAATTACTGCACTGAAAATATCCTGCACCATTCTAAATGTTTCTGATAAGATGATTTGTTTCTGGCAGAATCCTGAGTTGCCAAACCAGATGTGGTTTTGTATTTCACAAACAAAGTTACGAACACCACTGTCAGACCTGCAGCTCAGTTTCATTTCAGCACAACTTGTGTTTTTTTCATCAGGCCTAATGTACCATTGAGAAACATCCACGCTGACTCCCACTCATACAGAGTGAGTCATGACAGCTAATGACGAAAAAAAAAAAATTCCCATTACTTCAACAGAACATTAAGACCACAAATCACCTGTGGTGCACTGGAAATGTCCCTGATGGCACAATTTTGTTTACAGAAACATCAGTGTTTCTGTCACAAGAATAAAATACCTATTGAAGTTATTAAAAGTTAGAAAACAGCCTACAAGAAAAGTAGGTCACTGTAGCCTTGAAGACGTCTTCTTCAAACTGCTCAGTGTTTGGCTTCAATGCCTTTTCATCTAACTGGACAAATGGTGAGCATCCAAAAAGATTAAATGATATTATGGTTATTATTTCGAAGCTCGAGTGAAACTTATTCAAAGAGTCGTCCCTTTCTGTGAAAATGAAACCACTGTGATGCAGCCAAATCACATAAAATGGATCATTTAGAGCCAATGGAGTGAATGTATGTTACTGATTTCTTGGCAGCTTTAAGAGCTCAGTGGGGAAATGTGCTTCAGAGTTTGGTATTAAAATGAGTTTTCTAACAATAAATCACCCAGAAAACTTGAAATTGCTAACTTGTGATAATACTTGTATATAGAGAACAAAGAATGTTGAATGGCTTTGAAAACTTGTTCCACTTGGAGGCTGAAACATGAAACTGTAAGTTCTGACCAGAGTTCAGGTCATCAAGAACAAAAACAGGGTCTTCTGAGCATTTCTTCAGGGGCTTTGTGTCCAAGTCATCTCGTCTCACGTGTTGTCCTGCAGGTGTTTGGTTGAATAAATCCTAAAAAAAAATTGAATAAAGTAACATATTAGGACTTTGAACCTACTGTAAACTCTATATGAGGGGTCAGTAGAAGAGTCCATCTATATGTGGAATACACCGTAACCCTGGTGAGCATTGACACTGAAATTCTTTGTACTTAGAACTCAAAATGTGAAGTTTTTAATAATTATGAAAGATAAATGACCAGATCAAAAACAAGTAGTTGGTTAAACTTTTACTCAAATTCAAGGTTGAAGTTGCCTTAAAATGTTCAAGTTTAAAAAAAGTATGGAAAAGTTTGGAATTTGCCTCCATGTGCCCACAACGAACAAAAGTCATAAAACATAACAAGAAAGGAAACAAAACACATAAACCCCATAAAGCCATAAAAACATATGTGGAGGTTAAATCCAAAATAAAATTAATTAAAGTAAAAATTAGTGCAAATTGAATAGGATGTCCGGTGCTTAAAACTACACTAAAACACAAACTACAATAAAATTTAGTGGTGCTTATTGCTTTGTAAAGTGCTGATGTAGGATTGAGGAGCCATTTAGTGATTTGAATGGTTGAGGAAACATCTTAGTTTTAATGGTCTATTCCCTGAGGGGAGAGTTATTCTCTTATTCCTTTACTCGCTTCTTCAATTGAATGAAGTATGTTTCCATAAAGAGGATGACATGCAGAGGTGTCAAAAGTATTCACATTCATTGATCAAGTAGAAGTATAGATACTAGGGTTTAAAAGGACTTCTGTAGAAGTTGAAGTATCAACTCAAGCTTTTTACTTAAGTAAAAGTGTAAAAGTACTGGTTTCAAAACGATAATGACTATAATGTTATATTAAAATGTTATGTTGAAAAATGTGGGATGCACTCGATCTCGGTTTCAGCTGCATTACAATGCAAATACATTAAAGTACCATATGTGTACTACTGAGCATTAACATGCGTTTCATGGAGCGGAAGATATGATAACTAGCTTTCAATAAGTAATGTAATAGTGCAAAAAGTCAAACTTCAGTGGAATGTTATCAATAACCTTTATTGGAAGAGAAATGGAGACCTTTGGACTCAATCTTGTATGTACAACATCACTACCAATAGGCTTTGTTCAGCCGCAAAAGCAGCAGGTTCTCAAAATTCGACGAAGTAACGGAGTGTCTGTACTTCGTTACTTGACACCTCTGATGACATGTAATAATCTAGGTTATAAATCAAAGTTGACGGAAGTAACCTGCATCCATTGGAATGATTTTAAAGCAACATTCATGATAAACCTGATCAATAAGCCGAGTGCATTTGGTGGCTGTGATGTAAACAGGATTTATTTATACTGTTGGTGTTTCCTGCTCCACGCGCACCCCCCTCCCCTCCATCCCTCCCCCCCCCCCCCCCCTGTGAGCAGGCAGCGGCTCAGTCAGATGGAGACTCCGGGAAGTCGCACATGTCCTCGACACAGCTCCTGCCGGTGTTCGGTCCCGATGAGCTGAGGACACTGTCCCTGTCCCCGGCGGGTTGACTGGTTCCACGCAGCGGACACCGGACAGGTCGGTGTGAGCTGCTCCGGCTCCACAGCGCAGGAGACACTCGAGGACTGAGAGGACGCAGATCCGGAGTGAGTAGATCTGTTTTCATTAAGGTACTCAAGTACAAACAAATACTTTTGCTCAGTATTATTCAGCTGGACTTGCGTTATTATACAAAAGTGCATTGTCCTCATATAGTGTTTTGTTATGAATTCACCTGTGTAGAGGGGGGGGGGGGGGTGTAGAGTTTATAGATATAGATATATTCGTGTGTCATGGCGAGTTGATGAACTTTGATGCCACGCCACTGGCGTTTGAGGAAAAGTCACAGTAATCTTATATCTTCATTATCAATGTCTTGAGACCCATTTGACACAGTTTGACATGGTTTCTCAAAGTGGATGAGGAGGAACACTTCCAAGTGTAAGACGTACCAAAAATAAAACATTTCCTGCTGCCACCAGGGGCGCTGTGATTTTAAGTCACGATTTCTGTATAGATGTCATCAGGTCGCGACTCTTGTCTTATGTGTCTAGTTTGGACTTGATTGGACCAAATATGTACGAGATACAGATGCTCGTGTTTTGATGGCGTTTAATCAAACTTTGATGCCACGCCACGGTCACACGCTCTGACAAAAAGTTGATCTTTTGATAACTTTAGTACTCCATTGTTGTTGTGATTAGACTCATCTGAATTTTAAGTTGAACAGATGAAAGCCCTACGACAATTACATCAAAGTAAAAATGTGGAATACCGCCAAAATGGCCATTAAATCCAAAATGGCGGCCTTCCTGTTGCTTTTTTCATAATGCTCCTTGAGGCTTTTTTGTATGATTAGTCACGATACACCTTTCCCCCAATTTTGGTGAAGAATACGTCAATTTTTACCACTCTCTAATTTACTGCAAAGTTTAGCAACTTTTTGAGCATGGGAAAGCCCTCAAAAAGCCCATTCATTTGGATGAATAACAATAATAAACATTTCAATTTCAATAGGGCCTCACACCGTTTTGGTGCTCTGGCCCTAATAATGAAGTTCCCCAAAGCAGACACCATTAAAGTAATACACAAGTAAACAATAAAAAAAAACCGAATATAAGAATATGTATGGATGAACTGAACTAGTGGATTAGAAAGTTAAATTCAATACAATACATTGGATTAAATTAAAAAAACAACAACACTATAAACATATTTATCAATGGTCATAATAAGCTATAAATTCCCTCTGAGCTCATATGTGATTACGTCCTTGCATTGCTGAACAGTAACATCCTCCTGGTGAATCTTCTGAACAGCTGCAGAGTATCTCAGTGTCATGTCTCTGGGGGGGGGGGACTCCACCAGAGACTGAACCGCAGACGCGAAGCAGCGAAGATAAACTCCTGTAAACACGCTCCCATCGTCTTATCTCCTAATTATTATTCTGTTTATTGTAACATTAACAAACCAGAGAGTTCCCCGTCAACATCTGCCCGGTGATGTGAGATCTTTCCGCCAGGGCTTATAATTCCCTCCTTTATCCCTTAAATGGCTTCTCTTCATGCAGAGCCCACCCGCCCCCCCCCCCCCCCCCCCCCGCCCTTGCAAACAAGCCATGAAGTGATCTGTGTGTTCTTTCTCCAGCTCGGTGCAGAGGATCGGTTTGAAGACAGGGCTGAGATCTGTGGATGTGCGAGACGTTTGTTGTTCACCCGCTGTGTCCGTTTGACATTTCAGTTCATTTTCCTTCCCCTGCTTTTCCCATTCTGGTCCATTAACTGGGCTGCAGCTCCGCTCACAGTGCAGAGCAGAGGTCCTGACAGGTAGCCAGCTGACCTTTGGACAAACCTGCCAAATGTGGAGCTGCTAAATTGTATTCTATTGCTTATGAGAGGCAGTTTGTAAGTAGTAGCACCCTGTCACACCCAGGACAATCCCTCTGTCAGGCTGACTGGTGGGCAGCAGGGATTTAGGTTTCCCTCACGAGTTTGTGGAAACAAATGTCTGGAGCTGCTGAGATGTGCTTCTTTTGGCGAGGGCCGCTGCTCAAGAAGGGGTTAGGTAATGCTAAAGGTATGAGACGGGAAAGCGAGAGAGCTGCACCATATCAGATTGTTTAGACTGGACTCTGGGGGTCCACCACAAATGGAAGAAAAGGATTCTGTAACACAGAGCTCTAGGAATGTGGGAGTATTGCACGATACTTGAGTGTTTTCAAGGGTTGGTAATCTTTAAACCTGCGATGACAACAAGCCGCAGAAATGCAAAATGAGCTCTGCGTTATTTCCCAGCCTGAAATCTGTTTTAGCGAAGACGGCTCAATTTCTTCAAACTTTTATCCGAGTCTTTTACTCTCATGTTGTTGTGCTCGATGCTGTTGAGTAATTCTCTGGATGGATGATGCTTTTCAGCGGAATTTGTCCTGGTTTGTTTTTTCTTTTCCACCCAATGATGTTTTGTTTGAACTCTGTAGTTTAAAGTAAATGTTTATCCTGAACTGTCCATGAATACTCAGGCCATTTTTACTAATTACTGGAGAAAATAAGGTTTTTCTGAAGTTATACAAGTTTATTTTTCGATTACTTTAAGTTTTCTTTTCAAAGATTTCACCTCCAAACAGTTTCTCTCTGAGGCCAAAGAAATTATCGCCTTTTCATGAAAACATTCAAACAAATTGTTGCTTACTAGGATCTTCCATTTCCTTTTAATCAAATAAATTTGCATGGAGATCATTTCAAACCAGCTGTGAGTAACATCATCATCACAACCATCTGCCGTCAGATGCCAAAGAGAGGTAGTACCATCCCTTGCTTATTGCAATATGTCTGTGATGCCTTTTCATAAGTGCATGCACATAATTCCTCTGTTAGCATTAGCCAGTGCTTTGTTGCACAGTCATTAGAGGAAGTCTATGTCGCCTCTCGTTGTGTTCCAGATGAATTGGGTATCAGTGCGAATGAGCCACATTAGCCCAGTAATGGCGCCCATCATTTGGGTTTGTGGAGGCAAAGAAACAATGATATCTCCATGTGACTGTATGAGAATTTAATTTCTATATGAGTTTTAATCTTGATTTGACCACAATCATATGGGAATGTGAGTTTCATACCGAGCAGACTGGCTGCTAAAGATGAAAAACAACACTTTAATTAGCTGCATATGTGCTGCTTTACCCTGAAGTACCTCCAAGATGAATATTTTCTCTAATGTATTAAAACGTTTTAATGTGGGATCAGGCAGAGCTCCAAGTGAAACGTAGGCACAGAAGTCGCAACTGACTCCTGAGGTATTTTTATCATGTTCCTGACACATAGTAATTAAAGTCCAATTAAAGGTTTAACATTCAGAGTAGTGTTTCTTTACAAGTAAGAACTTATTACTTTTACCGTTTAAAGCCTTTAGATGAGCTGAGAGCGTTAACACGATTTGGCTCAAAGAAAGAGAAATCCTCAAGCTGCTACTTGTCATGGAGAAACCTTTTGTGTGCGCAAACCAGCTCCACAGCCACAGGTCTCCACCCATGATTCCAAGCAGCGGCAGTTATCCGGCGCTGACAGTTTCTGTCAGTGAATGTTTTTTCATCAACATATTCAGTCAGAGGCATCATGGTCACGACTGAAGAAGATACACGTGTTGGGTTCAAGGAAAACATTGAATCTTGGTGGAAAACCGAAACTCAGACAAGCTTTTTGTTTTGCTTTCTTCCGATTCATTTGGCCGAATAACTGGAAGAATGTGATCAGGCAGAGGAGGAACTGTGAGTCATTGTACTTTAGTAACACAGAGGAACACACACATGTTGCGTTATAGCCGCCAATAACAGGCTGTTATCAACAACAAGGAACTGTTTTTTTTCCACACCTTGTGTTAAGAGTGATATTGACACTTCTAAATGTAAAATGGTGAATTTACAAGATCCCAACAGATATTGATTTTGGGAGCTGACGTCAACACAGATTAACATTTCTAATAGCGATTTATAAGCAGACATATAATAGCTCTATCAAATATATTTATAATTTTAATATTTTCAATGATTCCTAAGATTTCATTTTCAACCCCATATGGCACACAATGTAATTAAGGCTTGATATTTTACAGTTTAACCATCAAATTAATAGACAGTACATAAAATGAAAACGCAAGGACAACCAAATATATAGAACTTGAATTAAGTATAAATATAAATGCACATCTTTTCTGCATTGTTTAATCTGAAAAATAAAATAAACATAACACAGATACAAATTTGTCTGTGAAAGGCTGATGTCAGTGGATATTATCAGCGTAGAGATTTGTTCATGTTTCTAATTTCAGCTGTTTTTTGTGACTATAAATAAATATCGTTAACACCACCAATTAAAAAGCAGTGTCCAAAACTCAACTCAAGCAATAGAAACAAATAGAATCACCTTTCAATTGACAGAGGCAGCACTGCAAACCCAGGCTGACTTCAGATCCCCCCCCTGTCTTCACACCCACACATGTCTTATCCCTCCCACTCATTAAACACAAGGACAAAGGTTTCAGCGGTTTTCTGCTTCTTATTAATGTCACATCGGTTTTGAAGTGCTGCTAATGCAAACAACCCGTTGCTATAAAAAAAACAAATGCAGGCAAAAATATACACTGACATGCATTTACGAATGTACAGTTTAACCGAGGAGCACGTCTGCGCTCCAGATGTGCAGTTGGAGTGCGGTGACCTGTCTGATCAAGACAGACACCACTGTTAAACAAGAGGTGTAATATTTCTGGTGCTTTTCTTAGCTCACATCTGTTATGTTTAGACTTTACCTTGACTTCAACAGCCTGCTTATTTTACAGATTAAGGAGTCAGACTCTGGTGAAGGAGATCGTTCCGCGCTGACATTAAATTAACCCGCTGTGGGAAAGGAAAGGGAGGACGAGTCCGGCCTGATGAGACTGATGAAATCCGGTTATTTGTGTTCTCAAGGAGTTCTCCCATTTCCTGCCAAGATTTCATCCCTAATCTGTCCAAGAAAGGGACCAGAGAAAGAGGGAAAACATAACTAAGAGTATAGTTGGTTTTCTGTCATCCAAATAACGTTGGATTCCTCCACATGAAGAGAGTTTTATCATTATTGTAGTCTGGTATCCCATCAATCTTTGCTTGACTCCCCAGTCAACAGGGAGGCTGTCTTATTTCCTTTTGTGACACTGGTTCCCCTGGTGCCTCCCATTGCTCCCTGCATTCCGTCAGGTCTCAGTCACAGAGTGTACTGTACACAGTCAGAATGTGTTTACACAGCTCTAAACATGAAGACACGATTAAAACATGTTTCAGGAGAGGCGAGAATGTGTGTGCGTACTGAGCAAACAGATTTTGTGGTCATGGTGAATCCGCTCATTGTATCACATTTGTTTCAAGCTCTATTTCGTGACGTCATGATGTTGATGCTTTACAGAGCAGCATGTGCATCTGCATATGTCTTGTGGCATTTCGACTGTAAAGAGCTCTGCAGGGAGCTTGGTTTTCATTTCTCTGTTTAGTTGGTGTCTTTGCAGCAGAGGCTGATTGGCTTCATCTTGTCACAATGCATGGGTAGACAGTGGGGGATGAATGAGAGGATGCAGGGGGGGCAGTGAGCCTGGCTTTGATAGCACTTAGAACATCAAGTGTGCAGTAATGTGTATGTGTGTAAGGTTTTACCTACACAATCAAACAGATGCATCTAAGTCTTGTCTTCAATCTAATTAAATAATGAATACGACTCAGTGGAAGCAGATAAAAGGACCAAGACACTGACCTGTAGTTTGACAGAGGCAATTGTTTATAATCATCAACAGAGCAAAAGGTTGAATTTCCAAATTCAACACACAGCTGTGGGATCTGTGCAGCTGTGGTCTAATTAAAACAAAAAAATAATGAGCCTTGTGGTTTGTCTCTATAACAGCCACAAGCTGCTGATATGATGGACCTTTAATCACAGCTCAACATATTGTTATTATAGTAAACAACGTTATTCACTCCAGCATCTGTGAGGTTCAGTGGCCTCCGGACAGGCGCTGAAGACTTCGGTGAACAATCTCAAACATAACAAAACTTATTTAACATTGACTATTTTGATTACCTCGACGTTCTGTAAATATGTTTTAGTCTCCCACAGGATAAACACCACTGACTTTTGTGATCATTGGATTTTTCTTTCAGTGCCTATTGACATCAGTGTTTCAGAGTGAAACGTATCAACTGCCAGATGGATTATCATGATATTAAACAGATATTAAAGGTCCTCATTCATTTCTCAAGACTTTGGTGATCTCTTGACTTTTCAACTAACAAAACCAACAAGTAAAAAGTTCTCAACAATGACCTAATGAAGCAGCACACAAGTTAGTACAAAAGTTCATAGATCCCAGATGATAAATCCTAATGAATTATTCTCAACATTTGCTCTCTGTTTGGATCAATGAAGGGTTGTGTTGTAAAAACGTGGTTTGACCTGACAGCAAGAAGAGAGGAGTAGGATTTACAAGTCTATAATTTTTTTTTAAGAGCTTAACCTTTTGGCTGATATTAGAAGAACCAGAGTTGTTGAAATAAAATGGTTTCCCCTCACTGAGCCTTTATTTCATCGAAACTGCACTTTAGTTTATGCAATATCTCGTGCATAGTTGATATTGAGCTGCAGATGGAACAAGAGGGATACTCCGTGTCGAAAAGGAAAACAAAAAATCCCCAGGGACCAAAGATATGCTCTTCAGACTATTTTGCAACTCTGCCTTTAATTACTGACCTCTCTTTTTAACAAATGGTACATCTCAGACTGATAGAGAAAGGTCATGGACTCCCTGAAAATACCCTTGGGTGTATGGATTTCCAAAGCAACAGAAAATGTAGCCAGAAAGTTTTGTAATATCTTGATATGGTCCAAGGTTTGGGATAGAATGTGTGTCCAGCATCACTGCAGAACGCAACGAATGGAAGCCTGTAGTTTTATGTATGACATGGACAAACCAAAACGAATCACAGATTGTATCTTTTTCTTTTTCATCTTATATGTATGTAATGTCACAAAAAGTCTTGAGCGTTGAATTCTCTAGTTTGCAAATTCCAGGCACAAGATCTGTGTGTCTAAACTATTCTGTTCAGTATAGGGAAGTCAGTCAAACAGCTGGTGTCTTGGAGAATATCGAGTAAACAGCATGAAGATGATAAAGATGTTTCCAGTACAGTAGCTGCATAGCAGGCTAAACCTAACATATACACAGTAGTAAAGTATATTTTAGACATAAACTGTATGTCTTATATTTACTGCAGTATGGTAGGTGCTAGGTGAAATGATTTCATGGCTTTCCAGACTGAGGTCTGCCAATGCATTAAAAACATTAGTAATATCCCAACGAGGCTGTGATACCAGATCAGTCGACAACAAATGCATCTAATGCGATGGTAATTACAGGTTTTTTATTTTGAGTCAACAGGATTTTCACCTCAGTCAAACCTACCTGCTGTTCACTTCCCACCATGGATCGATTTTTCAGACTCCAGAGGTGTAGAGTCTCTTTTCCCATGTTCTCACACTGTTTTCTCTTCTCTGCTGCTTTTCTTTCTTCACTCCACGCTTTGCCCTTGACTCTCACTGTCCTCTTTACAACAACATCAAAACATGGAGAAATTAACAACAGGCAGGGGTTGGTATCAGAAGTAGCAGCATTAACTAGAAAGATCACTATACTACTGTTTTTAGACAGTTGTGTCATTATATTTCATTAAATGAGGCCCCATTGGGTCAGAAACACGTTCTTTGCCCAATGCAGCCTCACAGATATACTTCCAGTCATTCCTGATTGATCTACAAGGGCTCAGCTATCCCATTCAGAATCCTGAAAGTGTGTGAGTGCTTTCTTTTGGCCTTTTCAAGCCATATGTGCACACATTCATTGTTTTGTCCACACTCATAGAGACTCTGCTTGAGTAACCCGCACTTTCATAGCATTGATGCAGTGGTGAGACAGTGATGAAGGTGGTGAGCATTGGTTGAGCATCCATGACAGGATCTTGAAGGGACACTGAAGTGATTTATTACTGCACATCCACGAGGGACTCACACACGAGAGGCTAAAAAAATCAAAGCAGCAGAGGCCGAGATATTCTTGATTTTATGCTTTAGTCTGTATCAAACAAAAAACATATCCATCCTACTCCTAATGCAGCATCATCAGACTCTTCCTCAACGAACAAAAATTTTGTCCAACCAAAAAGAGGTGATCCTGGTCCAGTTAAATGAAACTATGGTTCGGTTCGTCTTGTCTGACAAAGTGTGGTTTCAACAGTAAGGACGTTCATTTTAAGCACGTTTAGTTCACAACAATACATTTGTTCACAAAAAGAGCTCCAGCAGTAACTTCAAAGATCGATGAATGATTGTCATTTTCTAACAGTGATCATGTATAATTGGTAGAACTGGTTTAGTGACTCTCAGTGTCCTCAGTGATGTGAATGAGTTAATTTTTACACATTGAAGTTGCATCTCAGTCAAGTACAGTAAGTGTGAACATATTGCACATAATGTTTTTGTAACAGCCCCCTGTTGCGGAGTTAGAATAAAAAATCACTGCAAAAATAGAAAACACTCCATGAAGTTTGCTGGAACTGGTGCCGGATTTTATTTTCCTGGTCCAGTGGGATTGCTACATTTTACCAACTCGGCGGCCAAAGAAATTGCAAATACATCTCTGGCTAAGGAAATATGTCAAAATGATTTTACACTTTGATATCTGCAAGTTTTCGGCACCATACGCTCAAAATAACAACACTAGTTTCTTATTATTCCTGTGGTGGGGAGGTAAAACACTGTGCTCGCACTTGCCACACTTGGTGTCCACCTGCGTCAATACCTCATACTGGTTCCCAGTGTGAAAACCCCTGATCTTGAAAATAATATTTTCAGGTTGAGAAAATAGAGCTCTCAGAACGCCCGTAGCTCACAGTGAATTATTGCGTATTTTTAGTTCTGAATTACAGAGCAACTATTATTCTGACCTTGAACGTCTCTTAGTAGAGTCTTGACGTGTGCTATATAGCCCTCATCGTAAAGCAGGGGTTCTCCCTCCAGCAGACCACACACACTCTGTAGCTGACCTCAGACATTTTAGACTTGGCTCATTCTATAGAAGGGAGTATGGTCTTAAATTCACACACTGATGCCTCAGAAAGGAGTAAAGCTTCCTTAAATATCCCACTATTAAAAATCTTCATACCAATTTTTTAGGAATTATGGAATATGACAGAAAGAAACACTGCCGCATTTTTTGTGAAACTGAAAAGAAACCGTGCAACGTGTTTTAACAACTGCTTGTGATTTACAGGAGGCATCGCCAAAGACTGGACAGTAAGACATGAAGACCTGCAGATTAAAAACTGTGATGGACGGACACACAGCCTCCTGCAGGTGAAGCTTCAACTTTCAAATTCCCTGGCTCCTGCTCTTCGATGTCATTATGTCACAATCAGACTGCAAATATGGGAGCGGCCCCCACACAGAGCAGAGTGGGAGGCTCCGCAGCTCGCCCACGCATCAGGAATATGGGAAAACACCCGTCAGGACTTTTTTGGACTTCAGGCACACAAACGAGCCGGAAAATCCGGACGTCAAGTGGCCTCCCCTGTCGTTGCTAAGCAACATGCGGAGCGTCTCCAAAGTCCGACTGCTCAGTTTCCTCCTGGGCCTGGCGCTGACCTTTCTCGTCATGGCCTCCTATATCCTGCCCTGGGAAAAGACGGGACTTCTGTTCACCCCCTCACCCCTTCAGCTCAGACCTATGCTCGTCCCGACCGGCACATCAGAAAAGGATTCGTCTCAAAATACATTAATAGACATGAAATTGCTGGTGAAGATCATCAGCTTCAAACTGGAATACTCACCCAGGAAGGTCCCTGACGAAAAGGACGTCATTGAAACCGATGCCCCTGTAAGTGTGTGGAAAAAAGCTCTGACACATTTAAACCAACCATGATAAAGGCTTTTATATTATAGTGCCAGACTGCGATGATGCCGTGTTTTCTCCGAAGGAAAAGTTAATAAGTGACCACTGTGATTGCTTTATTTTTGGTGGACAAATGTGAGATGTAGAAGACAAACAACAAACACTTTACGATCAACCCTGCAGCAAATGACTGTTAGTTGAAACTCATAATCACCGGTGTTTGTTGAGTCTGTGCGAAGTACTGTTTACTCTCCGTGTTCTTAGAACCAGGGTCTTTAGGTAAATATCAGGTTGCGTGCTACATCATAATGATTCACGTCACCTGAAATCATTTTGCAGTGTTTGTTGAGAGGACATCAGCGATTGCGCCTGCATCACAATTGTAGAGGTAGAAATACAACTGAGTCAGTAGGCTGACTTCCAATTAGTGGTTTGTGTGTTTGTGCTGCACCAAATTTCAGTTCCCTCATTGTGTCTGATTTTATTCCATCATGATCCATAAATGGTTCCCTTGTAAATCAGTGGAAATGTTGAAAAACACCCTCGCAATGTTAAAGAAAGTGAACAAAAAGTCCTGGACCCAACCAACCTGTTCACAAAAGTTTGTGGAAATCCTTTAGATAGTTTTTGCTTAATCTAGCTGACAAACAAACTAAAAAACAAACAAATACATTACACACCCAACCTGGTATCCGATGTTTCAGGCCGGGTTTGGACAAAAAATTGAAATGAGGTTTGGTCACGGTGGCTGGGCTATATAATTGATTTGCTACACTGCACATGGCTGTAACTGGGGAAAGCACCGGGCACGGGTTGGGTTTGGAAACAAAAAACAGAAATGCTGCTACATGAAATCCATGCTCCGTTAGGTTTGTTTGGGAGGGTTGGACGTGTTGGGACGGAAAATTGCAGCTTGAGATGCATTTTCTAGTTTTAGTAGGAGCAAGTCTCACGTGATTGAGAAATGAAACATATATCTGTCTGCAAATCATCATTTATCAAAGCCCTGATGCACTATTCCAGGTATTTTGTCTTTGCTCTGTGATGCTAATTTTGTTGTTTTTTGTCTCTGCAGTTGTTCTCGGTAATTCCTCGCCATTTCCTGTCGAGCATCAAGAGCCCGTGCTGGTACGAGGAGTTCTCAGGAGACCTCGGCACTGATCCCTACCGGAGGAACCTCTTCGCGCTGCACTCAAAGGACTTCAAGACTGTGTGCGAGCAACTGAAGATCGACTTCCACCGACACTTGTACCACAGGGACGGCGAAGTGTTTCGTCTGCGCTGCTTGCCGTACTTCTACATCATCGGCCAACCCAAGTGTGGCACCACCGACTTGTTTCAGAGACTGCGGCTGCATCCGGAGGTCAGGTTCAACACCATTAAGGAGCCACACTGGTGGACCAGGAAACGCTTCGGTAAGTCATCGGGACGTGGCAGAGACTTTATCATGAGGCCAGCTGATGACTCGAACATCATTTTGTCATTTAGAAACAGAGAAAAGAATAACAAATAACAGGAAAGACAGATTTAAAGTCAAATTCTTCGATTTCAAAGTGTGTGAATGTTTTTGCACCTCTCTGTGCAGGTTATATCCATTCCAAAGATGGCTTCAAAGAAAGTTTTCCTGTGCAGGACTACCTGGATCTGTTTGACTTGGCAGCTGTTAACATCCAAGCAGGAATCAATGGAAATCCATCTGGAGACGGCAGCGCGCTCCCGCTCATAACAGGTGAACACATGTCAAAGTGTTTATGTGTGTGTGTGTGTGCGTGCGCGTGTGTGTGTGTGAGAGAGAGAGAGAGTTGTTATTTTTTAACATCCATTGAGCTTTAGATGGAAGAATCTCTTACCTTTGTAGTTTTAATTTACTCTTTTCTTTCCGAGTACGTTTGAACAGCCAGGAAAATTGGATTGAGACGATGATTCAAAACACAGGTTTCCTTTGTCTCCTGTTCTCTAAATGTCGCTAATTTTGTCTCTGACCTCAGAAGCACTGCTGAGTGTCCAGTGTTGAGGAGCCAGAGGGAAATACCATTCACAATTTTCTGGATTTTACAATTATAAAAGTACACAGAAACCCATGAACCTCGGAAATGAAGAAATGACATTGATGGCGTTGAATTCATCTTTTGAAGACAGATCTTTGTAATTAGCTTGGTTTTCTGAAGTGCTTTTGTATCTTTGATTTTGGTTTTGCCACAGAAAGATTTTGCCTAACTCCTGAAATTCTGCTAGACTTTGCCACGTTATGTCTGAATGTCTGCTCCACCTGGCTGCATTTTAAATGGAGTGACAGGACGGTCCATGTCTTGACAGGTGATGCCAGTGCATCCACTATGTGGGACAACCAAGCCTGGAGCAACCTCCACGGAGGCGGGGAGGATGGCGAGCCTCAGTTCCTGGCCCAGGACTTCATCCACGCAATCCAGCCCGGTGCAAAAATCATCGTCATGGTCAGAGATCCAGTGGAGAGGTAGTGCAGAGAAATCCATCTCCACATCTGCCTTTGTAGATACAGATGTGATGTGTCTGTGATGAAACTATTTTTCGTTGCTTACTCAAGTGCTTTTCCTGTAATTTATCATTTTTCAGAACGTATTTGTTTTAAATCAGAGCTCATATTGTACATCCAGCTAAATGTCACTTTGCAGTTCCAACTGGCCTCCACCTCTGTTTCACTGTGTTCCCAGGCTTTATTCTGACTACCTGTACTTTACGGTGGGAAATAAGTCGGCTGAAGACTTCCATCTGAAGGTCGTGGAGTCCGTGCAGTTGTTTCACTCTTGCCTGTCTGAGAGGACAATACGTTACTGCGCCTACGACACCAGCCTCTCTAATGCCATGCCGGTAAGATAAATAAGAAAAATTGAAAACACAGGTGACATTTTGATAGTTTGATTATTTTTATTTCACCATATCGGACTGAAACAGACATTCACGGCTGATCTCCATCATGTTAACAGCATTCATAGTAATAAAGCTAATTCGGTTTAATTTCATGAAAAACAGTGACCTCATGCAGATACACCAGATTGGATGAATGTTTTTTGACATCACTCTGAAACATAAACTGTTTATAAAAAGTTCTGCACATAAGCAATAACAAATTGACAGTTTATTGTAGAACTGTTTGAGGAGGACTCACTAATGACAAGGAATAATTTGAAGTATCTCATGGAGCATCAACACAGGCCAAGCAAAACATCCTACTGAACGGACACTACACCACTTTGATAATAATAATTATATTAAATTATACCAAACAACAAACAGCTTATTTCCAATGTAATCATTTCTACCTGTTCTGCAAGTGTTCATAAAGTGATGCAACTGCATTAATGTGCTTTCCACTCGGAGGAGGAAAATCTCACCAGCTCTCTTCCCAGAGTCACTTCAGACCCTTCAGTTCATTTCCTATCAGGCAGCGAGTGCTCCCTCAGCAACTCACTGAGTTATGAGCTCTGTCTGCTGGTCACCTCTAATCACCACATGTAGGTGACAGCACAGTTATCGGGGGAGATTTACTACGGTGAAAGCTGCAATCGCCTCAGCCTGAAACCACTGGAATCAAAAAGAAAACATAATCAATCTCAAATCTAAGCAAAGAAGAAAAATTCAGAAAAACAGGCTGAGATTCTTTGTTGATGAGTCTTTTCAGTTATGCACGAGATGAAGGGGGAGGGTTTGAGTATCTGTTAAAGCTGGTGTCACTCTGCTGGTGAATCACTGGAGTAGTTTCAGCAGGAGGTGTTGTGCTGTGGTGCCTCCTCGTGGATTTATAGTGTATGTGCATCAAAGTACAATAAAATCATCTGTCCACATTAGATTAAAGCAATTTGCCAAAAGTTTCAGCTTATTTGTGAATCTGTATTAAACATGTAGAAGCTGTTCAATAGAGACAAGATAATCCTTTATTGATTAAAAAGCGGAATACAAATAAAATGGAATGAAATAGAACCATTGAAGAACAATTAGACACAAAACACAAAGACACAAAAAAACAGCTTCGAAGCACATCTGCCTGTATAGAACATATCTTCCACCACCTGTACATCTGCTCTTGACTTTTACAAACTGATTTCAAGACCTAATGGAAAGTTGCTGGCTTCTCCTTATCCTTCCCCCAGGTGAGGCTGAATTTGGGGATGTACGTCGTCTTCTTACTGGACTGGCTGACAGTTTTCCATCGGGAGCAGATTCTGGTTCTTCGACTGGAACACTACGCAGCCAACATCAAAGTGACAATCAGGAACGTTTTTGACTTCCTGAGTGTAGGTGCGTAACTAAAAAGCTCATCTGACTTGCTCACAATTGTACATGTTAGAAAAAAAGAGCATGTACTGTGTCATCCTGGCTTCTTGATTGGTTGTTTCTTCCTCAACCTTCCACCTCTGTAACCTTTTCAAAGTGTCAGACATCTGCTTGTGTCCCCGCAGATCCTCTGTCTGAGCAGGTGGAGGCAGCAGTGACCAATCGGGCCATGTCCAACACTCGGCGGGCGGCGGACAGGAACCTGGGTCCGATGCTTCCTGCCACCAGGATCCTCCTCAGGGAATTTCACCAGCCCTTCAACCATAAACTCGCCAGTGTGCTGGACAACAAGGCCTTTCTCTGGAGCAACACCTGAAGGGGTTGACCTGGAATAACTCCTGATGTACGTGTATGAGAATCAGGATTCTTTTTAATGACCACAGGACGGAGGTGGGCTTGTGCAGCCTGGTGCGTGAGGCAGCATCACTTTGAACACAAGAACGTTGACGAGCACAGCAGACACTATTTACCAGAATAAACAAACTCACAGACGCCTGCTGTTGAGTCAGAAAGAGTCAATGCTGCTCTCTCTAAGATTTAACACCGCGCCTGCAGATGGACTCACACCACATCACGCACACGAGACGCACACAAGTCATTCATTGTCACACATTGTAGAAGTGGTGGTGGCACTTGAAGCTCTTCAGGTCATCTTACCTTGTGCTGTCGTTGCCGCTAACACACGTGTGTCATGCAAAGATTGTAAAGAAAACCATCAGATGAGACAACCTTTTACTCTTTAAGATGAGTAATAAGAAAGGGTTAGGGTTAGGGTTAGAAGAAGAATTACATGAGTTGGAGAACAGTTTCTAAATAGGGATGTTTTGGTGCGCAGGAACCTTTAGCGCCTCCTAGAGGTCTGCAGCTGGAAGAGGTGGTGAGCGGGGTCAGAGTGTGTTTCTTTGTATTTGTGCGTTGTGGTTGAGGTGATTCCACTGATGACAGGAGAGTGTCAGTAATCTTGCATGATTTATTGAATATGTTCTGCTGCTATTTGTGGTTTTATAGGACATCCTGGTGAGTATTGATGTTCTATTCAAGCGTATTGCTAGTATTGGTGCTGAGGAATTGACAAGTCTGTGATTATGGGTTCTCCAGTGATGTGTATTGGGGTTGTGGGCATGCTGGCCTCTGAAATCTATAATGACGTCTTCCGTTTTACTTGTGTTGAGGTGGAGATTGTCGTCAAAGCCCCAAACCACTTGCCAAGGCTACTTCCTGAGGGTATTGACCTTCGTTGCTATTTGCATACGGAGCGTCGAGTGGTTTGTGTAGAGGCACAAGAGTCAGGGTGGGAGGACACAAGTGTGGCTGACGTCTGTGTTGTGTGTCAGAGACTCTATTAGCATGTGTAGGGATCAACGTTCACGTCCATCTGTTTATTGAAGGGATTAACACATGGGCGTAGGCGTCAGGTGTCGTAGTGCGTGATCAACCAGTGCAAGAAGCTGAAGCAGCAGCGGAGGAAGCACACTGTGTAGGGAAGTGTGTGGGTCTTTGTCTGTGATATTTATTTGCGTTTGAAAGAATGATGATAATAATATAATGAAGGGGATTTTTGTTTTAATTTGATGCTTTTAATAGTGTTGAAAAGCCAAAGACAGCAACGGAATTCTGAGGAAATGTGTCAATTAGATGCACAAAACATCTATGACATTTTCCGTGCAGCCTCAGATAAATAAACCTTTTATTTTACCCTGTGTGAACAACCTTTAACTGAATTATAAAGAATGTGATTCAGGAAGGGACAGTGTGGAATAAGGATTTTGAATGATAAAGGAGTTCAAATAGACCAAACATGGAAAAGGAGAGTAGAATTAATAATCATGTTCATGTTTAGGGATCAGTCACTAGAGGGCACTAAAACACAGATCATAACTCCAGCGGCTCAACATCCAGAGGATCAGCTTATTCCACTCATATGTTTATGTGATTTTTCTGTGATTTTTCAGGCGTCAATCCAGGTTGAAATGTGTAATTAGGTTCTTCCTCAAATACATAATATTAAAGACACGTTTTCCTTTCTTTGTTATGGGGATTTCCTGTACAGTACGATTTTATTAAGGGCTGATGCAGACACATCTTCATCTTCCTGGTTGTTTGAGCATCGTAACTATTAATCCTCAAAAGTCTTTTATGGTAAATGAAACAAACCAAATCTGACCAAAACCAAAAGAATGAAATCCAGGTGAGAGATGGTGACAGTCAGACCAGATGAACTCTGATGATCTGACTCTGCCTTCCAGGTTTCAGACTTAACTCCACAATCACTTTACTGCAGCTTAACTCATTTACATTCAACTGATTTTAATTTATTCTTTTTTTTTTTATCCAAGTGGTGTCACTGCTTATGTTGTCATGAAATGCTGTTGCTTGAGAATGATTAAATATAAGACTTTTATTTTACTTTAGCAGAAGCAGTATACTGTGATAAATACAGACTAAATAAAAGTATCACTTCATTCATAATATACTGAACTGCCTTCACATATCTGGTCCTTTCACTTTCCTGTAAATAACATGTTTATTTCATTCTGTTGCACCACATGGATGAAGACCTGTTGGAGCGTTTCTTATTCAAACTGCTGCTTTTACACGAACAATTTACTTGAGTAAACACGTTTCTACACTTGTGTCATTACTCGCTGTCTTCTGAGAAAATTACAAATCTTATCTGAGCCTCACTTCGTGGATGTAATGTCATTCCGATTACAAGCATTTTCCCCGTGTCTCTGTCAACACGCACTTACTGAGGAAGGGGAGAAATCAAAGATAAGAGATTGAGCCGGGCCTGTCGAAGAGAACCACCTTGTTAAGCCCGGTGATTATGTGCATTTACAATGTGATTGGTCTTGTGGATGACAATAGAGTCTCTGGAGCCGTGGGGCTGCAGCTATGGTGCTTTGGTCAGACCCGGGTCATCAGGCATGGCTGATTGGCCTCTTCATGTGATATTGATGGGGATTCTCTCCACGACTTTCAAAGGCGGAAGAAACCGATAAGGTGGTCTTTTGACCGTCCCTCCTTTTGTCGAGGATGGGAGACATTTGATTGTGTGCATGTAAGACGTCAGAACTGTGCATGTCTGTGTGTGTGGATGTGTAGGCCTGTGTTATTTTAAGGAGCCAGGGTGATCAGAGAATCAAATGAGCACTCCTGACTTTAGCATGCATCATCCTGTTTCACACCTAGTTTAACACTTTCAACATTCACACCTGGAAGCAGATGAGAAAAAACATCATCATCGCCATCATCTTCGTCTATTGTCCAGTGATGAGATTCTCCACATCGGTCTGATGCCCAAAGGACTGTTGACAACTCAAATTATTTATTCCCGGTAACACTGTAGCTTTTAAAAACAATATAAAAACATTCTCAGTGATTCATTTAGTTTATTTTTTATTTCAGATTCCCAGACACTGATACAGCTTCACTCTCGGCTCCAACGCGACAAAGGAGCCATTCAGCAATGAACCTCCTTTTCATACTGAGGACACTTTTGACATTACAGAAAATCATGGGTATGAATAATTAATCGGATGTCTTCAGTTTCAGGGTCCTGGTATTGTTCATGCTGACTCTCTGTCACACTGGCGGGGCTCGTTGAATCTCTTTGAAACATAGAGCCACCTTATTATCCTTTCTACAGTCTTTTATAATCATTTGATGTATATCACTTATAGCATTACATACAAATATTTACTGGTTTGACATTTACATTTTAATTTGATATTTAGTTTTGTTGCAGGTCCACAAAGAAGCTAAGTCTTAGCATATGTCAAGAAGGATAAAAAGTAGAAAAAATGGATTAACAGGATTAGAAACCTTTAAAAAAACTAAAAAACATGTAATTTGTGATCTACCTGTTCAGTCTTTGTTCATGATTGATTAGTTCTGCCTGCAAAGTCCGGAAGGGGGAGCTCTCAGTCACATTGCTTCATACTCAGTGAAGCGACCAGAGAAGAAGAATCAGTTCTGAGGGTCCTTTATTATCAGGTGTTAGCATTTTAACTTTTTTAACAGGTTCATGTATGTTGTTTTATTTGTGTTGATGACTGTATATAAAGATGGATGACGACAATTCAACAAGCCTAAGCAGGTCAATTTCCACCTGGTAAATGACTGCAGTGTAGGTTATACATTCTTTGTCCTCCATGTAAGTTCTGGTAACTTTATTTGATGCTATATAAACAAGGTGAAAGGTCCTGATTGACAGCTGAGGCTCACGATTGGTCGAGCACATGTATCTTTACTGAGCAGGATGTGCAAGATGGCCGCCTTCACACCTGGGACAGTATGGCTTCATTTCTAGATAGTTGGAGGAAGTGGAGATTTGTCGACCATCTTATTATACAGTCTATGATGTGTATATTTATATATAGTATACACAGGTTTGTACACGTAGAAAAAAAGGAACTGTTAATTTTTCAACTGCGTGTTGATGACAAAGATATTAAAGATATATATATATATTTCACGTTGTATCATCAGCTCTACTGAGACCAGCAAATTGCAAACATCTGGCTCTGTGAGTCAGACAGTGCTCAGACCCATTTATCCAATTATGTGACGCTTCACAGATTCAGACGTGATTCTGATTCATTCTGGTAATTGTAACAGTGCACACTTTTTGAGATTCATATGGTAATTTGTTGAATAGGCCCATGATTATGACTCCCGACTACAATACGTCCTCCATCATCGCATTGGGAGAAGACTTCTATTAAAAGAACAATTTGCCAAACTATGTGTTCATGTTCGTCAGATGTGTCAGATGTGATGAGGAATATCCTGGTTTACTTCTGACTTATTTTTAATCACCATGTGACAAATGCTCAGAATATACAGCAAGTGTTTGTACCAGCTGTTGGAGCTGAATGACGGAAGAAAGATAATAATAAAAACAACAGGTTAATTCATTTTTATTCCAAAAAAATAGCCAACACAACACTTGAAACTGTCAGGACCATGGTAGCCTTACAGGATTCAGGGGACTTTGGGGGCCTCAAGCAAAAGGGACCTTTGGGGGGGGGGGGGGGGGGGGTCTCACATCAAACAAAACTGAACCCATTCCAATCTTAAAATAAGTCTTTAAGTATAAAAAATTAGTTGTGAGTAGTACATTTTACGAGCTAACCCCCACCACCATCACAGACATGTCACACACATGTATTTTCCTCTAATGAACCAAACCTCTAAATATAGAAGCTGTTGGCTGAAGCCCAGCAGCATGGGGTCTTGTTAGGGGGTTTCTGACCCTTGTGTCGCTGCTGTCTCCTCTATGTCGCCGATCATAGTATTTTAAGGATGTTTTCACAAATTTGACTTTGCTGTGAACTAAAGTACTCGGCTGTTCTCGGGGCCCGGGGGGGGATTTCCTGCTTTGCTGACCCTGTTGCGAAGCCTCTTTAAAACAAACCCTGACAGAAAAAAGACCACCTTAAAAATAGTATTATCTTTTCAAAATTAAGCATCAAGACATGAACTGTTAATGTTCCTTATTTATAAAGTGGTCCACAGATGCTCCTGCAACAACCGACTCCATGGAGGCTCAAATCAGTCTATTCAGTTTATGTTTAAGCAGATTCAGGGGAATGATGCACAGGTTTTCATGGTTTGAACTCCTAAAACTTTCTCTGAGGTTATAGATGACAAATATATATGTATGATGGAATAATGCAGCCATAAACCAAAACTTGGGTGAAAAAGCTGAAATAAGTGTGTGGAAAACGATTATTTTAATATTCATGAAGCCTTTTAACTTTTTACAAACCCCTGTATGTTAAGGGGTAAAATATTGCCCCCAATTTAGTTTGCATTTTGTGAAATAGGCTTTACATGGAAAAACAAAAAATCTATTTATGTTTTCAGGGTGTTTTCATTTTCGATTCACAGCGTATACAGATCACAAACATCTTACCCCTTCTTATTGGCATATGTTCCGCCTCTGTGTGCGGATCGGTTTACTCATGACCACCCTTCAGCAGAAAAGGCGGCATGTCTCGTTTTACGCTTGCAGAGACAAACGGAGTAAAAGGAATGATACAGATAAATCTCTGTGTACTACTGGGCCTGAGCGAAGGCAATCAGTCATGGCTGAACTGTGCTATGACTTCAATATCTGGGAGAGGAAAGCCATCCTGTGAGCTCATTTGACTGCACAATGGACAGGCCCACTGCTGGGACCCTGTTTATGCTTCATTCTGCTAGAATGGGAAATGCAACCTTTCTCTGAATAGTGTTTTTTACTCCATGCCAGTGTTACAATAAATGACACATTGGTAATGCTGTGCATGACTTGTGTAAAAAGCCCTAGATATCTTTTCTTATATGCTGGAAAAGGCTGCTGGGAAATTGCAGCAGGTTTTGATTCTGCAAATCCCAAACTGCCAACAAGATGGAAAAATAAGTGGACTATAGTAATTTCTCAGTGAGTCAGTCTCTGTGAGAATCAGGTTGTATATAGACGATATGAAGATAAAGCCCTGACTGCTCCTCAAAAGATAAGCGAAAGCGTCTCATTTGCGCCCTAGGGGTTGGCAGCAGTAAATATCAAAAATCCTGCCTCCTCCATGTTAGCGGATCAGCTGTACGACCTTGGTAATTGTAGGTTAGGGTTAGGGTCGCTGGTAGGGTTTCGGGTTGCGATTAGGGTTAGGGTTGCAGTTAGGGTTAGGTTTAGGGTCGTGGTTAGGGTTAGGGTTAATAGCACATAGGCGAAGGAGATGTTCTTGAATAACTTTTTTCGGAAGGTGGTAGAGACTTGTTATGACTGAATTTGTTAGAAGAACAATACAATCTCCCTGTAGAAGCTAAAAGTCCATTACTGAGTAAACAACATCTGAGGCTTGTTGTGATTTATTAAACACTCATACATACATATGCATGTGTTGTCTTTGTCTTGCCTAATCAGATCAGGTTGATCCCTCCCATAAATGCATAATGTCGTCTCTCTCTCTGCTTATTAGTGAGGAATGTGACCAGTAGTCTTCGTCGTTCACAGCGGGTAATGATGTTTCCCTTCTGTCATCTTTAATGTCATGGCATCCCTGTTATCTCCTCAAACGTGCGCACACATTCACACATGCTGTCAGTGTTTGTTTGTGTGTGTCTTCCAGTGCACACACATCATTAATACTCCATAAGCTATTATTTTTCACTGCTGTAGTCAGCATTCTTCCCCCATAGACTTTCCCTTCGTAGCAATTATAATACACACCACATTCATCTACTTAGTTTGCATGTTAGCGCACTAGAATTTTTTAATAAGCACAAAACACAAGAGTATTAGAGGTCGATCGAGATGTTGTTAGTTTGGCAGGTACGTTGGCAAAGACTAGGATATAAGACAAGCTGATATTTTGACATGATGGTGTGAGATCAAGTGATTAGCACTGCATGAAAAGAAGCGTTTGTGTCAATCTGTGTCGCAGAGAAGTGTTGGCACATCCTTCGGTTAACGACTTTCACACGTATCTGCAGGCAGCAAAGGAAACGCTCAGGGTTCCTGCAGTTGTCAAGCCTGTGAGCTGTTGAGATTTGACCCCCCCTGCTCCAACTCCTAGAGGACGCTTTCACATGCAAATGACAATGCTCTGAGCTTCACAAATGCAAATCAGTTTCCCTGAGAGCAGATAACACCAATGTGTAAGAGGCACCAACAAACTATCTGGCTGAGTAAACCAGGCTTAAAATAAATATTAAACCTGAAATTTTAAATTGTTCTTAAGTAAGTTAGTGTACTATAATGAATTATATTGTATACTACGAACAGAGGTCAATGCAGTCAAAAGAAATGAAACAATGCACTTTATTTCAAATTTTTATTGTCATCCAAAACAATCCTAAATCTCAACAACTGTACAGAGTGGCATGATTACAGTCACTTTTTCAATTGTGCTGGTTAAATGCACAGAGGATTTGTTAACCACACCTCTACCAGCAAAGAAATGGTGCTGGGTTTGATCATCTGTGTCCTGTAAGCTCCAAACTTCTACTGGCTTTCCATAAAAATATCTGTCCTCCCAAAATACTGGCATTAAATTCACAAAGTGCAGAAAATTAAGCCATTGAATGTAAGTAACTGTTTATGAATTGTTTTGGTGTTTTTTTGCTGTGGATCTTCCAACGGTGATGCAGCGCGGCTATTTCCGTTTATTAATAATAAAGTCATGTTACATGTGTTGTTTTCCAGCTGCCTGTCCATGACGTACAAAGACACACTATGAGCCAGTATGATCCGACCAGACCTTACATCAGCACTGAGGAGTTGTCGGAGAAGAAAGAGGGTAAGGTTATATTCATTAAATCATTTTCCAGTTACATGTAAAGGTGTATGTTGTCATTGAACTGTGCTAATTTTACTGAATGTGTTTACAGCTGATTGAAGCGGGACAGATGACATGGATCCATCCTTCCACAGCCAGGAGCCCACCGACCTGTGTCCCACACTTCATATAAGACTGGAAGCTACACTGGATCTCACAGCTACACACCACAACCGTCTACACACTGGAGAAGATTCAGACAGAGTCCCACAAAGAAGTCATGACCCAGAGGCTGCAGAGAAACATTTCAAGCCTCATCTGAGTTTTTGTACAATATTTTTGCTGTATGTAAATAAAGCTTTCACTCCACATATACCTTGTTCACATTTGTTCCCTGTACAATATGTTCACCTATAGCATCACATGAATGTTTAGTTTTAATTAACTGCAGTGCTTTTGGTAAAGGCTTACTTATAAATAATAATAAATATTAATATATACATTTTTATTATAAATATTGTGTGGGAGGGGCTTACCCCACGTGCGGAATGCTGTGACCCCACGTGTGCACTGCAATGACCCATAAGGTGACCAATAGCAACACTTCTACCAGCCAATCACGAGTGACATTAGTTTCAAGGGTCTGTGGTTTCCTCCAATGGTGAGTAGAGAGAGGTTCTAGCCAGCGGCTGGACTCCGATTCATATGCTAATTAGATCACACGTCGCGATCGGTCCGCGAGGCTCAGCGAGCCCCCCCGCGGCTCTCTCCTTTGTTCTCCAAATCCCCCTTAAGGTCCGCAAACGCCGATAGACCCACCTTGTCTTCACTGGCGAACGCCGAGGTAACATCATGGAAACAGTTGGTTACAGCAGGGGATTAGGCCTGTCCGTAGAGGTTCACTGTGACAATAATACTGCTTTTCGTCTAGTGTAGAATCCACCAGGGAACCATGAATTTCACTGTAACAATGTACTGTGGGTAACTATGTGTTCCTGGAGTGACTGGGAGCTCAGCAGTGCACATGTGCAGTAGATCAGTACAGGAAACATCCAGTTGGTATTGCAGCTTATTGGAGGTAAATGAGTGGAGCCTCCCAGTATAAGCTGAGACATTTGGATGGAATTGTGTTCAAAGACATCACAGATGTTATGCAACGTTCCATTAGGCCCTTGGAATGACATCACACCCGAATAACCCGAGTTGATAGCATTCCAGCTGCACAGGAACAATGTTTATATTAGCCAGCTAGCCATTATTAGCAAAACCAGTTCATAATAACACATTAAGTGGCATTTCACGCATACTATCTCCTTAGGAACACGACCACAGACAGTAATTGGCCAGTACTATGTGTACGACACATTTAATCATATTCTACTAGACAGTAAAAACTACAACTTTAACTAGTTTTCATACACAGAGGAGCCACCTTGGATTTTGAAGTGGGGGGTGGTGACTTTCCGAGTCAAAATTCTGACTTGAGGGGGCGTTCCGGTTGCAACAATCATTCGGGGGTGGGATATTCCGAGCACAGAGGTTTAATGGAGTGCTGCATTACTTGGCAGACATATC
This sequence comes from Limanda limanda, assembly GCF_963576545.1. NCBI lineage: Eukaryota > Metazoa > Chordata > Actinopteri > Pleuronectiformes > Pleuronectidae > Limanda > Limanda limanda. The sequence continues at coordinate 7,868,223 of NC_083650.1, read as the reverse complement.
AGCGTGCCGCGGTGGTGCTTGAGGAGAAGTCAGGAGATCCCCAGAGTCAGTGGGATCACACTGGGTGAGAAGCAGCCCATCTTTGGACAGGTTGGTGGGCGGACGAGGTTCAAACATTGACACACACACAATCACAACCACATTATCCAGTTCACCTGACCTAAACCCAGGATCTTCTCCCTGTGGAGCGACACCACAAATTACTGCACAACACACATAGATCCACGAGTGTCGGAAACTAACTGTCTTGACGTCAATAATCATGTATACGTCCAAAATAACATCCTTTGAACATTAGACGACAATATAAAGAGGAGATAACCTCCCCCTTTTTCTTCCTTAAGACAGTTCAAGCGTTTATAGCAGGGAAATTACAGGAAAGCCCATTTGCAATTCAAGCTCCCCCCTGGTCATTGTTATCAAGTGTTTTGACTTGACAGTAATTCTCCTTTTCAGAGGACATGAGCCTGCGTGTTCATCTGAACTCTGTGAGAGAGGTTTATTCATGTGTAACCACCGTTCTCCAGAAAGTGGCTCCATTGTCTCCCGGTCTTTTCACTGCTGAGGTCTCTCCTAATTAAATGGCTTGACGGATTTTCCCCTAAGCCACGGGGCTCTTAGCCGGCTGAAACAATGATTGTGTGGATCAGTTTGGTTCTCTGTCCCTCTGATAGATTCCCAATCCATCCGAAATGCTCTGCTCCTCATAATGGCAATCTCTTTACATTTCTCTTTTAGATTTCCTCTGTGGTCGAGGGTATTGATTGGAACGGGGCCCGGGAGAAGACAAATATGGTCCTTGTGCGACAGTCACATCCTGTTGCATTTGAACGTCACACTCTTCTCACAGCATTGTGCCACTCAGCATTAACAGATTTTTTTTTTTTTCCTTCCAAGGCAGGAAACTGTGAATCTTATCTCCTGAAATATAACACAACCCGGGGTGGTGTCGTAAGGTCTTCTTTACCTTTGACCTCTCCTGATCTCTTACTCATATTAAAAATAGGACGTGTCCTCCCTGTGTCAGTTTAGATGTGCCCCTCTTTGGTCTCAATTATTGTCTGATGGGATATCTAATGGTACCTCATGTCAGAGTGGCTCCTTTTGGCACATTTTTTATCACGCACTTCACCACAGCTGACAGCAGGGTAATGAAAAAGGTGGAATCACCTGTCAGAAGAGTTTCACAGGAGCAGCTCATAGCCTGAGGTTTATTTGGAGCTTTTATAGCAAAATGACTCAAGGCAAAGGTGCAACGGTGTGTTTTACTGATACTGTGGAAATAGGCTAAGTGGCAGTGAATGAATATGAGATTGAAAACTGCTGTTTTCATAGAATAATTACACGGTATGTTCACTGTCCCTGTGACGTTCCAGTTATTGTTTGTGACGAATATAGTCAAAGAATTCAAAACATGAGTGTAGCACAAAAAATGGATTTCAGTGTCGAGTCCGGTTAATGGATTGTAGTGAGATGGGAGTCTGCGTGCAGCGCTCCATCAATGGAGCAGGAGGTCAGCTGTCTGAAAATGTGCCTTGTATACTGGGAAGCACTGGTTAACACGGGCAGCATGTTAACTGGAGACTCAGCATTGCTCGGACTCTGACTCTCAGATGCAACTGAGTTACAGTTGGTGATTTTCACTCCTCGGACCATAGGCCAGTGCTTGCGGTGCTGTTTGGGGAAGACTTTGTAAAAGATTCATCTCAGGATGAATGAACAGATTTTTGTTTGATACAGAATCTTTGCAAAACAAACTAAAAAGCCAAAATGGAAATTCTTACAAACACCCTTCCAAAGTGAGAGAACAGATTTTCATGAACAGTTTTCAGTGTATCTGTGGGTACATGCAAAATGGAGCGTTTCAGAAATGATGACATCACAGCTTTACTCGCCCCAAAATCGCTGTTAGATCTGGTTTGATCCATCCTAATTATTCCCTCTTCTGTAAACTGCAAGCCACAGAAGACTATTTATCTCTCTGCCGCCCACACAAGCCCCAACACTGACTTCGACCTTGTGAATAATACAAACTAAGTCACATAGTCTATTATTTACTCAGTGTTATATTCACGGCAATTCCTTCTAGCTATAATTGTCATATGAGAAAGTTTTCAAATATTTCATATACCATTCAAAAGCTCCTTCTGGAGTCCTCTGCTGTACTACCAGGTCACGTATTCACCCAAACTTTCCTCCACTTATTGTAACTCGCCAACATTAAACAGATGTTTGAAGATGAAATACTGAAGCAACACACACCAACCCCTCATTAACTGACAGCCGTCTGTCTCGGAGCAGCTGTCACTGTCCCCAACACATGTCCATAGGAGGAGTGGCTTTGAGCATGCTTTTATAAAAGCACTGGAGCTATAATATTTGAATGCAAATTGATTCACTATTTATGAACAGATAAAAGCCTCGTGGCTCCAACTTAACGTGTCTGCGGCTCGTCTTGAATTTAAAATATTTTTTTTTATATTGGTGGTTTTTCTTGAACTCTCTGATGTATTTTTGAGTTCAAGGTTCCGTAGAATCCCCGGCTCTGCAGTCTGATCCGGTGACTCAGACATGAGGATCAGTCAGAGTCAATGCTTAACCTGGAGGATGTGATGGAGCTGCAGGAGGAGGAGAGAATATCTTCGAGCCCAAACCAAATTAAACTGGATCGAAATACTTCGGCGGGACATGTTTGCGTCAGTGCTTCCGAGCAAATGACAGCCTCTCTTGGGATTTTTCGAATAGGCCGTCTTGTGAATCCAGTGAAAACGTATCTTGGGACTGTGAGATAATAATCTTGTAAAGTCAAAAAATAAAATTCTCAAGTGATGCATTACACTTCAGTAGTAAAGGGGGTTTTCAGACCAAGCGTCTGCACTCCTTGGGAATTTGTTTTTTATGTCCATAATCATAATCTCTATTAATAACTTTTGGTTTGTTGGTGCAGACGAACGTTGGTTCAGATTGAAAAACACATCCGTCCATTTGTTGATTATATCGCTTATTCTTTTAGGGTCAAGGGTGGGACTGGAATCCACAGCTGACATGGGGCAAGAGGTGGCCTACATCCTGGACACATCGCCATCCCATCACAAGAGCAACGAATAAAATAAACAACCGTTCATACATTCCCACAAACACGGTTAAGTTAGAGTCTCTGATTACTCATAACTCCAATCTGCACATCTTTTTGAACTGTGGGAGAGAACTTACAGACTCCCCACTGACAGGCTGAACTGGGATTCTAACCAGTAACCACTTGTTTTTGAAGCGACAACTAAAATATTTAAAAATCTCCATAGACATTCAAAACAAACAGGAAGGCATCAATGTACAGTAGTTGCTCAAATATTCAGAAATACAAAGATGCACACACACACTTACAAGAGTTAATTTCTACCAGATGGCTGCAACACTTGGGAATGAGGAGTTGACCCTGCGATATGGCCGATTACTCTTTTGTGGATTCTGTTAAATCCCAGTGGGTTCACATTATCTAACATTCGAATCCACGTAAATCGGCTAATGAAACGTTTCAGAAATCTGTTGGATAAAATCAAAAAGCATGAAAATCAAAGCTGTTTGTCTGAGGCCCTTGAACGTCTCGAAAGCTGTGCAGCGCATTAGAGATATGAGCTTTTTCTCTTCAAGGCAATAATAGTCTTTAAACAGTGCGGAAGCCTTCAGAGACAAAAAACATCATTCCACGGCCCACAGCAAAAACAAAAAGAGCATTCCTGGACCAAAATAGCTGGTCTTTTTATTACTTCTGTGAGCTGAGCCGGCTGTTTGATTAAGGGCATGGGGGATACCGTGACATTTGAGTCTAACATTCCCATGATTCATGTTATATACGCCAGCAGTCGATCCGTCCTGCGGCTGTGGTCAGGCCTGTGAGGCTTGTCTAGGGTGAATTCAACAAGGGAACAAGAGTAAGTGAGATAATAAGACGTGATGGAAAGAAATTTTTTAACTCTTCATGATCACTTTAGGCATTCTGCGTTGTGTCCAAGTGATTTGTGGTGTTTGAGCAAACCTGAGGGAGCGTGCAGTGAAAAACGTTTTGTTGGCATAAAGAAAAGGAAAAGGATCAATCAGGAGTCCTCACTTATAGATTTAGTTCTTTGCTGTCGATGATTAAAAGGAGGGGAACTATCTGTGGATGGGGGACTCCTGTTTTAGTATTTTCTCAACGCAACTTGACAGCCACTTTCCTTGATACAACAGTAAAAAAAACATGCATCACTTGTTCATTGGGAGACTGGAGGAAGAACCACTTGTGCCCTGACATCAGGGTTGTGTGAAGTCAGCCAATGCGTTTGTCTTCCCTGCCTTCTTCCTCTGCTTTCTTGTACTTCCTACGCTCCGTGGCTTAATCACAAGGTTGGTACACAGTGTTTCCAGTATATGGCAGGGCTGTGTCTGCTGCTCACCCACTCACTGATTCTCCCTGGGAGACGAGGATACGCACACCTCCAGACCAGGGATCCTTTCTAAACTTTTAGAGTATACTTTCCACTAATTGCCCTCGGTTGTTGTTTACTCTGTACATTTTTGTGGTAAACGACGATTTTTGCACCCCCATGGTGAATCATAAAAAACATTGTAGGCAGCTTTGATGGGTGACGAGTCGTGATTGTTTCATGTTTTTTGACAGACAGAACAAATATATTTTAAGTACTTGTTATCAAAGAGGATGAAGGAAAAGATGGAGAATTTGTGAAGGATAAAAGGTAAAGGTGGTTTAGGAAGAAAATGAGGAGAATGGAGGATGCAGCTCCCATGAATCTTTTAGCACTGTCACAGCTGCTTGAACCTGGTGAAGTACAGCTCCAACTTTCTTCTCCTCTTCTTGGCTCCTTTTCTTCTTGTCCCACTCCTCCGAACAGCTCCGCAATTAAGACAGTCTTAAACGCTCAGCCCTGGTGCTTTTGTAAAAAGTCTTTGTTCTGCTGCCACATCAGCAGCAGAAAGAGTGGGTGGAAAGTATCTTAAATGATTTTTCAAATTAATTATTCCTTCTCCTTGACGTAATCAGTGTGTGTGAATAAAGGTGTTAGGGTCTGCAAGACAGTCTTTCTGTGAAGCATTGTAAAATAAAATATGGCATTAAATAGAAACACTATAATAGATGTGAAGACTCCTGCTGAGGGTTTAAAATATCAAAATGCACAGCATTTATTTCAATATCATCACAAACATATTTAGCAAAATCTGACACAGTTTAGACAAAAATAAATATATTTTCTGCCTTTTAAAGGCCTCATATACTGTCACAGTAAAGTAAAAGTACAACCACCTGATTTGCAGTGTTGTCAAGATGAATCATTTTCAGCCGCTCACACATCATGAGCTGGAATGTTACTAACACATCACTAAACAGTGGCTACGACATTCAAATAATATTTCACCCTGTTTTGCCAGATGCATTAATACAATGTGGAGGTAAAAGAACATACACATTATTCAAAATGTTCCAACAATGTGACCAAACCATAACAGGCTCGATCATCACACCTAACAACACCACAGAATATAAAGGACTGAATGTGAAGGTTTCCTTTGTTGTGTTTTGATTCGATGGCAGAGATCATATCGTCTAAAAGGCACTTTCGAAGTCAGGCCTCAGAGCTACAACAAACAGTCTGAATACAACCCCCCCCCCGGTCTACAGCAAACTGTTAAAGTCAACGTCCGTTTTGAGTCATTCCTTGAAAACATTCAGCTCCTCATCCAGGTAGAGAATAAGCGATGAGGTCAGAGGTAATGCTTGAATTTCATGAAATTCAGTTCAAGTGGGATTCAAAAGCTCTTACACTGTATCTGGGATGGTTTTGAGTCCTAAAGATTATATACAGCTGTGCAGTAATGATGTAAATACTCATGTTACTGATTTGATCAAAGCTTAAACAGTAGCGGACGATATTCTGGGGCTTCTGGTGCAGTGAACGGTTTACCTGTGGGCAACCAAAGCCTACTGAAACGTGATTGGTCAAACTAGAAATCTCATATTAAAATGCACAATCTGTTTATAGAAATAAGTTATAGTTTGTGTATAGGAGCCGCTAAACAATCTGGGAGCAATCACACTCTAGTGTCGTCTTCACATTTGATTTTGCCGTCCAGGCTCGTTTACACAAAACTGTGCTACTATCGACTGTGTCTCATTCGAAAACACCAGTCTTTGCAGAAAAAAATATGCAATACTTGTAGTGAAATACTTAATGCAGTTACAACCTACACTCACAACCTACAAAAGAAGACAGTCGATTCTTTCATAAGGGACAAGGCGAGTGATGTTCTGGATTTTTCATCATAATGCTCCAGCGTATTTCCTTTTACGCCAAAATGAACCCAAATTCTCCTGTTCCACAGTCAGTCTGTACCCACTGTCATCCAAACACTTAAAAATCACAGAGGAGCTGCATTATTTCACTGGGTGCTACATGGACACTTAAGATAATTTTTCCTTAATCCCATAAACTGTTTCTATGAAGATTAACAACACGTCTCTACTTGAAATAAAGCCAAAATGTTCCAGATACGTACGCTGCCATCTTGCACTTTGGTACCAGAGTCAGTGCAGTAGATGAGGCTGTTGCGGCAAAGTCCCACCAGTACATGGACTCGACCTGTTTCTCCATGTTTTAGCATCAAATAATGAATTAAAACCAGACTTAACACATGAATGAACACCAGTGTAATAATAACTACCTAGAGTGACAGAAACCAGCTTTAAGAAAAAATATTTGACGTCATTTGACTTTGTAGTTGTCCCTTCTGCTAACATGGAGGAGTCAGCATTTATAACTTCCACTGCAGCCATGTATTGTGGAGCAGTCACCTTTTTTGCCTTCTATGATTCATCACATTTTCACAGTCCTGCTGCCTCCTATCTTTTTTTAACTCCTGTTTGAGGAACATTGCAAAAACCTGCAAAACGCAGCTATTTGAAACTTTGTATTTGTGGCCTACTTTTAAGACTTATGTCCTCCAAGAAAATAAGATGCAGAGTGCCACAGACAGCCTGAGAAAATTCAGAACGTATTAAAAGACGGATTAACACTCTGTTGGTTCGGGACTTTTCACAGGATTTTTTTGACAGAAAGAAAAATGCAGAATATTCAGCCTTGTCCTACGGAAGCGTATGGCATTCACTTGAGGAGAAAGAACTGCTCTGTTTTTCTGAATTATCAACTTATTTATCTTAATTAGTTAATGAATTAATAAGATAACAAAAAATGCCTCCAAAATCCAGCCAGAAGCAATCATCAGCATGGAAGCTCGGGTTGTTGCTGCATTAGCCCAACCCTGATGAGCAGCCCTCTAACAGTGCTGTACGATTAGAAGTACGGTGTCAACAATTTTTTCTAACTAAAAAATATTTCCTTAATTTAGGAAAACAGCTCTGATTTTCTGAACTAACAGATTCCTTAAAAAAAAGACAATCTGCAGTTTTTCTGAATTAAGTAAATAATTAAGTCGTTTATTCAGGAAAACTGTGCTCCAGTGAATGCAACACGCTTCCGTATTGTACTTCGACGAGTAATCATGAATGAACTCACTCACAGAGGTCAATCCGCAGTCACTCTCCCCCCCGAACCTCTGAGTTAACCTTTAGCTCAGCATCATAACCTAACTCTCTCTGAAAGTGATGACCTTCACTGTGGCTTGTTGGCAGGGGGCTGGGTGTTGTTGCCTGCGCTGACATTATTGTGGCTCCTCCCTACGTTGTTCTCCATCCTGATGGAGGAGGAGTTGAGTGGACTCCTCTTGAGGACCTTGTTGGCCAGAAGGCTGCAGGTCTTCCTGTACTGGTGCCGCAGCAGTGAGTAGACAAATGGGTCACTTGCTGCCTTGCTGTAGGCCAAACATTTGGACAGCACACCCCAGTGAGGGCTGATGGGCCCTGGGCAGAAGAGCTCCACAATTCTACCTCAAATAAAGCAGAAAGAGGGAAGGAAGAAGAAAAAAAACAGTCACATAGCATCAGCGATCAAACTGCAGCATGTAGAGCCAGATCTAAGATCTGTGTAACTGGAGTGGAAGACATTCACAGCAAGGGAACCTCCCCCGGTGTTGTCATATTGTAAAAATGTCACCATTTCCCATCAGTGAAATGTCATCACTGTGTTGGGCAATTTGAAATAATGGGTGTCAAGTCATCTCCTCTGCTCCTGGATTTCTTGCTTATTAAAATCATTAAATAAAATACAAACACTGAATCCGGTGCCCGGCACATGTTTTTGTAATTAAAATCAGGTTGAAGTCAGAAGACAGTGTGTAAAACCAAGTGGAGTATTGTTTTGTTGTCAGTCTGTCTTCTTAATTACTGCCATCTCCTCTTGAGTCTGTGTCATGTGTCTTCATTTGCTTCCTTTCTGTTCCCGTGACAGCTTCTGACAAGTTGCCGTCGTCAATACTGGGTCTTTTGCTAATAAGGGCCAGTGCAAAGATCTCTGACTCACTCACTATCTCGCTCCCTTCTCCCTTCCTCCATCTCTCTCATCTCTGCAGATGTAAAGGCTGGGGGAGAAGATTATAAATGTCTGTAGAGCCAATAAGCTATGACATAATGAAAAGGAATCAGTTGCAAACGTGTGAACAGATGATAAGACGGCTTTGAAATTGATTCTTTCTTTTCATCCGTGTTCACACAATAAGCCGAGTGTAACCACATCAGGAGGCATAACAAGGTAAGTGACAACTCTGTGAATCTCCCCGTCAAATAGATTAATCCCTGGGAGAGTTGATCCATTAAGATGAATGTGGAAGATCTATTGAGATTGTTGGTTTTTTTCATATAGCGGAGCAGTGTTGAGCTGACATCCTTGATTTTAACATTTCCTTTCAATCTTGTGATTCAAATGACAAGAAAAGGCAACACATGGTCACGTTTTGATCGTGTGAACACACACGTACACGAAATCCCACAAATCTGTGCTCACCTCGTAATGACATAAGGGCTGAAGCACACCACGAATGTGCCGATGAACGTACTGATCTTCTTGGTGGCCCTCTGCCTCCTCCGCCTCTGCTCATCCAAGCATCTCTGGCGCACACTGCCAAAGCACACATGGCACCATTATCTACCCAGGAGGCATGATCAGAGACACGCAGACATAATGAAAACAGACAAAACATGTGGGATGAATGTGAAGACAGCAGCGAGGAATTGCGGGCTTTTATCTCTGGGGGACGACACATGGGAAACGCTCACACGGCACAGACATCAATTTAAAAGTGTAATTGAGCAGAAACCAGGTTGGATGGAAACCCGAGCACGGCCTAATTGACCTTAACACAGAATGGTAATGTAAACACTGGCTGACAGCAGGATTTACAGTCAAATCATCGTCAGTGGAGGACTGTGAAATCATCTAGAAAGCTGTCTTTGATTGGGTCAAAATGTAATGTAACTATTAATTTTCATTATTGATTGACATATATACCAGAAGGTTGGTGGATCAAATCCCAGCCCATGCCGAAGTGTCCTTGGGCAGGATGCTGAACTCCAAAATGGCTCCCCCATAGATGTTTAATGTACTGATTTGGATAAAAGTGTCAGCTAAATGACATGTAATGTAAATTGCAATTATTTGTTTGGCAAATAGCTGATAAGCTGGTTAATAAAATATCACAAATTAGAGAAGAATGTGTCACCATCCAGTGTGATGTTTTAAATTTTTATATTCTGTCCGTTCAACTGTCCCTGAACAAAAAGTTCCCAAAATTGTTTTAATAAATAATATTAAAGCTCAGATAATCTAATCCGTGAGCTGGATATATACTTTTTTGGTTGTTGGTTAAATTCTCTATATATTTCAATATCAATTTATTACCATTTTAAGGCGATAAGAGAAAAAGCCACCATCATCTCCTGCTCTTGCCTATATATAGAAACACTCATTTCCTGATTTCCTGGCAGTCACTACTTGTGTCACATATAATATCCTCCACTGGTTGCAAAACTTCCCACAATGGACACAATCAAATGGAAAGATGTACTTAATTGGCAGAAAGTAACTTCATAAGAGCAGTTTTTTGGACTGTTCACCTGGGGAGAATGTCCACCAGCAGCACCAGCGTCTGCATCGTGATCACGTCGATCCGTTTACAGTGGAACCTCGCCACTTTCAGCACTTTCATGTAAGTCACACACATCACGACCAGCGTCAGGAGGAAGGTGAGCGAGTGCAGAGCCACGGTGAAGATGATGAACTGCGCCCCGGCTCCCTTCGCCCTGACGTTGCAGAGGGTGCAGGACGCGTAAAGGTGGTGGTACCCGACCCAGGATCTGCAGCTGGCCACTATGGAGAAGCACAGCGAGTGTGTCCACGTGTAAACCAGCGCTACCACCGCATCCCGGTGGCGCATCCTGGAGTGGTAGCTCAGCGGGAACACCACGGCCAACCATCTGTCGATGCTCAGCGCTGCCATGCTCAGCATCGAGTTGGTGGTGAGGAAAGTGTCCAGGAAGCCCACGACCTGGCAGAAGACGCTGCCTCCGGGGTGGCCCGTGGTGGTGAGGAGCCCCACCAGAGTCAGGGGCATGTTGGACACGCTCAGCAACAGGTTGCAGAACGTCAGGTTGAGGATGAACAGCCCGGGCACCTGCTTGCGGATCTCCGGGTTGTAGAGGAAGCAGATCAGCACCACGACGTTGGACAGCAGCGACACGAGGATTGTCCCCAGAACCAACACGGAAGCGACCACGTCCGCTGCCTCCATGGTGCCTCCTCTCAAACACCCTGACTCCTCATGAGCTCATGTCCCGATGCGAACTGTCCCCGTGAGTGGCCGTCGCTGCAGGATATGTGCGTCCAACACACAGTCATCATCCTCGGGCGCCAAATGTCTCCACTAAACGCGGCGGTGCCTCCAGCAGCGTCCAGGTCGCAGGGGAGGAGGGGGGGTGCCTCATGTGGAGAAACGCTCACCTGGACATCATGAGGAGAATGTGCAGGTCCGGTTCAGATTGGGGTCACAGCGGGAGGTCTGTTCTGGTGCAGGCGCTGCGGTGCTTTTCCCTCCTTGTTTCCCGGCTAATGCGCAATTGCGCGCTGACATCTGATGGGCAGCCTTGGGAAAGAAAAGACACTTATTTCATTTCTCCCTGTTGCTATTTACATCGTCTCCTCTGAGCGAGTGTGGAGCACCGCTGCCGCATTCCGGTTCAAACACAGCTTTTTAGGGTAAAAATAGAAGCACGACGCGTGATTGCGTCGCTGGTGGTGAGACTGATGTCATGAGCGTCACGTTGAACCCAGCCATCCTGGTGATGAGATGTTTGGTGTGAATAATCCATAGACTACGCACATACAAGTCCCTGGATGTTAAAATGGAAAAGTCTTGTTAATACTTGAAGATATTGCTTTGCAAGTCGCTGTCTGATCAGATTTAATCACATCACCATTGTAACTTTATCTATTTAAAGTCTCAGCAGGAAAACACTTACAGGAAATGGATCGTCGGTTGAACCAGAGCCTCAGTGCAGTGCTCAAGCCTTATATGGTTCACTCCACATTACAGCCTGGGTAGGGAAAGCATATTTGGATTTCACTGTCCCATGACCAAAAAAAACATCCAGTTTTTATGAGTGTGTGTGTGTGTGTGTGGCTCTGGTGGGTATGGCCACAATAGCTGCTGTTGTTCTCATTCACAGTGCACACAAGGTCCAAATGGGGGTCATAAGGCCATAAGGTCATAATTCTATTAAAGTCCTGTATTCAAAGTATATCAGCTTGTACAACATTTCAGTAAACTATACCCAAAATAAAAGTGCTTCTTTGGTCAAGTTATTTTGATAGATTGAGTATGATATTTGTTATTTTTCTTCATGAACATCAGAGTAGTAGTTTATTCTACTTGAGCGTAAAACAGCTCCCATGGTTTAAATACCAAATTAAAACAACACATTGACAGATGTGAACAGATTAGTGGCACAGAAATGAGTGAGTTGGTTCAGAGTCTAAATGGTTGAATTTTGTATTTTTGAACTGAGGATATTTTATGAATTTTGTCATTTTCATTAATGTCCTGGCATCAGTTTGATGTTGTTGCTGCTGGAGGCAAGTTTTCTGAATAACAGTTGACAGACTATTATATATTGTTATGTACAATATCAATCTGTTACATGTAATAAAAGCTATCAATTAAAGTCAGTAAAAAACTGTTAAAATTCATCCAGCATAATTCACATGAGATAACATGATTCCTACTTTTTAATGACACTTGCACCAGCAATCAGAGCTTTAGGCTGCAATGCTCTCCCCCCCCCCCCCCCCCCCCCCTGTGCATGCAGTTGGTCTTTTTATTCATGTTTCAGGCATTTCTGCCACAAAGTTCAAGGTCATCTAGTCAGCGGAGGGTAAAGTAAGTGTACAGCATCTTTCTGGTATTCACCCTCGATCTAAACCTCGGATTCGAACAATTAGCCTATTTGTTATAGATCTGGTTTCTACATCTGTGGCGGCGAGGACGACGGCCAGTCTGCTGATCGTCCTGCTGATGGGAGAAGACACAAGTGATTCCCTGTCATCCTGTGGTCTTGACAATGTGTTGTGATAGAGGTTGTCGGGATCTAAAGCAGAATTTACAAACCGAACTCAGGGAATGAGCCTCATCCTGTGAAGGCTGTGATGTATGACCACTGTGTTATATTAGTCACACAGCATTTTCTACTTTCACCTGTTCTCATTTACCACTGTCACAGACCACCATACATCTGATCTCTCTGAACATTTTAATTAACATGCACAATTAAAGCCCACCATCCTTTTTAACGATGAAAGTTGAAATTACTAACTTGGGAGAAAAAAAAAATCTTTTACCTCACATTAGTTCCAGGACTAAAATTACAAGCATGGATTTGATCTATAGTGTGTAATTGAAAGATATTAGTCCAGTGTCCGGCCGAAAGGACGGGGAGGAACCAGTCTATTTGTTATAACAGTGGCCACACGTACGGATGTCCGACCATCCTACAAATTATCAGCAGTGACAAATTGCCAATAGTGGCTGTGCAGATTTTCTAATTAATTCCTGAGAATGAGAAGTTTTTTACTTCTGTCCTGGAACAGAACAGATGGTGAAAATACATTGGATTTCTTTTTCTTTTTTCTTTTTTTACAGCATCACTGCTCAGTGCTCCCTTTCCAGGATAAAGTTCAAATTCATTTTCTTACAGATTTAATGAAGTGAGTTAATGAATAGAGAGGTCACAGCTACACAGGACCATATATAAATCTAAAATTTTAATTACATTATATATATATTCAAAGTTTGAGAAACCTTTTTGTTGGATGGTTTGGAAATGATACAAGAGTAAGTGCATGAGACGTTATGTGCAAACAAAAAGTGTTCACACCAGGGACAAAGCCAAATTATTTTTATGTGTCTATATTTAACAAAGAAGTACAAAGTGTTTTCACAACCTTCTTATTTATATGCGGTCTGATCACGGTGCCATGTTGAAGTGATCAAATGCTTTTTCTCATTTTAAATGTGAATTACTTTGCCTTTGGAATAAATACAACCTTATCTTGTAATTTGATAGACAAAAAAAACAAAACAAACTTTACAACAGAAGTGAATGTGTGACAGTGCTGAGACCCTTCGACAGGGGGCGCTGTGCGGTCAGGTGTGTCTGTGTGCTGCCTTCACGTCGCCAGCTGTAAACCTTGACCTCTGCTGCAGATGTTGTCTTCAAATGTGTTTAATTCAGGTAAGAGAATCAAACACTGACTCCGTGGTTTCAAAACGCAACAGGAACTCACCTCAATGCTATGAAACTGCGTCATGGAATTAACGTCCATAACTGGGATGCGTGTATGTGCTGGAATCTGGGTCATTGGCATAAACACGTCGCAGGCTAATTACAGAGTCTTCAAACAACAACAACAACCCAACAACCTCAGTTTATGTTTTATTTTACAGCTTTTATTTACTATAACTTATTATGAAAGTGGGAAGGTTATATTTAATAAGATGATACTATCAGTTGGCACTTTATTAGGTACACCTAGCTAAAACTAATATAGGCTAATACAACAACCAAACCTGGATAATGTTAAGTTTTGAGTGAAATGTTTTCAAATTTACAGGATGGTTTTTAAATTGTATTCACTTAAAACTTAGTGGTGTTTCTGTTTTATTTTCTACCCCCATAAATATGTGAGATAATGGAGAAACAGGTCGTGTCCAACATCACCACAAACTGCAGCATCTAAAATGAGCACAAGCCTTTTAAAACTATCTTTAAAACAAAGCTTTAATCTCTGGGAGAATGTTCATATTTTATTTACTATTGTTTAATTATTATTTCTGTTGTTTCAATATTTAGTTCTTTTTATAATTGTGTTTTTGTTGCTCTATCCCCTGGGGAAGCACTTCCCACTGATAAGAACACAAATAAACTGTCTTCTTAATTTTCCAATTACTATTATTGCATTTTTCTAAGTTGAATCAAAACCTGAGAATCATTTTAAAAAACGTAACTTACTGTAAATCAGCCATGTTCAACATGTCCCCCAGTCGTGGATTTGTCGGGCCTGGCAATTCTTTTCTCTGTGGTCCCTAGAATAACACCTTGACATGTTTGATTCCATTGGAAACTTTTCTTTAGTGCCGCTTAAACAGAACTTTTTAATGCGTGCTTCTGCAGCTTGAGAAAATTCTACTGTCCGGACATGAAAATGCGTGTTGGTCAAGCTTAAAGCTTTGTTCCTGAGGCAGTGACATTTTGTAGGTCTATGTTTCCATATAAAATGAAAATGCCAAGTTCTATAAGATTTTTTAAGGCTTTTAAAGACCCAGTGATTCTCAAGGGTCAGATGTATTGACTGTCAGCTCTGTCCGTTTTGTTTAGCCATCCGAATCAGATAATTAAAACTGGCAGAAGCATTGATTTGTCTGCTTAACTGGACATCTGTGTGTGCACTGCTTCATCCACCTGCACCGACAGGTTCCCTCTGTCTCTATCATGCTATGATTAGACAAGAAGTAAATATCATGATTGTGTATAGTGCTGAAACAAAGCTCATGGTTATGTCCCAGGTCGGGTTCTTTAATTAAATGCAGTGATTATCTTCTTCTGCATTTCACTTCCTCTTCTACACCTTAATCACATTGCTCACTGTTTCCCCCCCGTCTTCCTCCTGTTAGGTATTGAACCACTTACATCTTCGTATTACTGCAGATCCGAGCCTGTGCTTCCTCTCTTTAGGCTGAACTTCAAATGGCTGGTTACTTCTGTCTTGGCTGCACATAAATTCTCCAGGCTCAGTTAATCATTCTCGCCCATTTGCTTTGATGTCCTTCCTCTGGTAATGAGTTTGACATCGCTGAACGCAGCCACGACAGGAAGCTTCTCCCACTAGTTTTCGGAGCTCAGAGTTGCAGTTAATGAGAGGGCGCCATCGAGGCGCTGCTGTCCCTGACCGTATGTTCTTGTGGGGATTCGATGTTTGAACCGAAACAGAAATCCCCCACGGAGGGTAGAGTATTTGTTGGTTCTGTGTTTTAAAAAAAGAAACGGACTTAGTTAGCAACACATCCTCTTGAGAGTAGTGAAGCAGATGCTTTACAGTTAGGACGATGCAGAGCTAGCAGCAGAGGAGTCGTGCCTGTGGCTGAATGAACACACGCCTGGCTGCAGCCCCAACTCATGCACAATTTAAGTGGCTGTCTTTTCATATTATTCTTTGTTTGCTTCACAGGATTCACATGCATGTACACAGCCAACCTGTTTGTCCATTTCCTGTTCATATAGGATTGTATGTTGCTCGTGTGACTCGCAGGAGCAATAGCCATATTAGATGTATTCAAGTATGTGCGTTTCAATCCCTTCAGGCCACTTATCATAGTTAACGCAGAGTGTATGATGGTCAAGTGCATATTACGTCTTTGAAATGTATAGCTATATTCGTTTTATACTGACACTAACAACAAAGACAGGACCCCCCCTGGTGTCCATTCTGTGTCACAGACATACTGATACTCTCATGTTCTTCTGTTTGAGTAAAATGAGACGTACTGTTCCAAAAATATTAAATGAGTTGGATATATAATCTGGTATATATAATTAATCTTAATTAGAGTATTTATCATTTATGTTTCTCTCTATTTTGTATGTGCTCCTCAGCTGTGATAAGGTTGTTAGGAGATTTCCAGCAGCACTGCTGTTGCGTGTGTGTGTGCACGAGACCTGAAGGCATCGGTGAGGAGAAGCTTGAAATGACCTTAGGATCTTTGGAGGGGGAGTTATTCATTTCATCTCGTCCTTGGGAGCTTTTGACACTTGCAGAGCCCTCGAAGTGCAGAGAGCTGGTTATTGTAGGATTAAATGCCTCAGCATAGATAATTACATACGCCATGTTTTATTTAGAATAAAAAGAAATGGGTCACAATAACGTCATGAGCCAGTCTCTCAGACTCATCCTGATAATTGGAATTGCCAGGAGGAGTCTGAATTTACATAAGTTTAGTCAGAATTTGTACCTCTGTGAATTTGACACCCCATGTGAAATTAACAAAACAATTTCTGTACGCAAAGAATACAAATCCACTTCCACATTTCATGTCAGATAAATTGCAATAACTTGAAAAATAGTGAAATATTTTGTTTTGGTTTCATAAATGTGACCAAATGATGTGTAAACAAATAGTTTGGAGTCATTTGAGTGTTTAAGATCTGTGAAGGTGCGGCTCGAACATGTGATGATTTCACAACAATTGACCCATATACAGTCGGTGAAGCACTTGTTGGTCATTTCACACAAGTTGCATTAAATAAAACCTCCTTGAACAGCAGGACAGACGTCTGAGCCTCATATTAACTCAGCAGTCTTTCCTCTCTCTGGCAGAGCTGAGAGGCTGAGAGCTCTGATTACAGGTGTCATAGTTTGACTCCACTCACTGAAAGTTATCACAAAAATCATTGGGCTATAAAGCAAAGTCTTGACTTGTAGCAATTGCCTGTCAACACCTTTTTCATTTGTCAAAAAAGAATAGATGTAACCCTTCTCCTCCAAGCCTGGAATGAAACACATTTTCCCCTCATCTAAGCGAAGGCACGGAAGCAAATGTTTTTGTGTTATAGCTGTTTGGGCCATAGACGTATGGTTTTGGCTTAGTCGAAAAGTGTTAGAGCGAGAGTGGTTTACACTTTCCATTTAGGATGTGGGATGATGGTTTCAAGTGCACACAGCAGCAGAAAAATTGGCTTTCAGTGGGAAAGTGGAGTCATTATTTTGTCCAGAAATCAAATACATCGTGCCCATACAGAGAGGTACAGCTGGTACTTCTGCAGGAAAAAATGACACGTCAAAAGAAATGAAAATTTGAAACCTCCATGATGTTTCAATGCGTCAATTTAGCCAGTAAAATGTTTTAAGCTTCCTTTTTCACCAAGGACAAGTTGAGGCAAGCATGAAACGGATGCTCCTGCGCCCCTGTGTGGGGGAATGAAGAACGGAACTGAGTTCTGTTCGTTTTCTTCTGTAGACTCAGCATGATAAGAAGGAAGCCACTGTTGTTATGCTGCAGCGTGGCACCAATCATCACACCCACCCTGCCTCGGGTGTGGGTGGATGCACAGGCTGATGTGTCCATCCACTGCACGTTCTCCTCTGTAGTCGAGGCGCCGCTGCTACGATTCATCACACTCACATGCAGCTGTTTGAGCTCATGGTGGAAGTAGATGATGAGTGTTAAATTATTATGACGTCTTTTCAAAATGTCTTCAAGCAGCAGATCAGAGCTTCTAGTACTGAAGAAAAAAAGAGGATAGAGAACGCTAACGAGTCATTTGTGTTATTGGAATAAATCCTAAATATTTTCTATAATTAATGTGCCTATCTCTTTAACCCTCATGCAGGATTGTGGGCTGCTGATGTTTTATTGATGAGGTGCTTCCCTCTTGTGGAAAGGAAATTATCTGAAAGATGTGACAATGACAAAATAATGATATAAATTATTTGCAACAATTGTATCAGTGGTAATAATAAATATAATCAAAATAATAATAATTATATTTGTGTTGACAATTTTTTTGTCTATTCAATTAAAACAATGATCTTTTATCAATAATTTGTAATAATGATATTACTATTTGCAACAATTTTATCAAATATAATAATAATACGATACAATTATCACAAATAACTCATTAAAGGGCTTATTTTTTTGCTAAAGAGCTGTTAAATATGTTGTGTATTCAGTTATATTATATTAATCAATTGATTATTTTAAAGTTTAACCATTTTTTTCTATTGATTTTCACTTTTGCGCATGCAAATTAGCAAAAGTGAAAATCTATATATAGGGGGAACCTATTTGCTGGAGCACCTCCAGGGCCCAGTGGTGGTAATAACATGCTTTAACCATAGGAGGGCGCTCTCGGCTCTCTGTAGGATGCTGCTGCTGCTGAACGAGGTGGAGGTGAGGTGGTGCCCTGCTGTCAGAGCTGTCAGCACTCATTAGAGCTGTCTCATTAGAGGGATGTCAGTGGTTCTCCATAAGCAGTCAAATGAACAGCTGCCCTGCCTCAAGGCCACGTCAACAAGTGATCTTTGTTTGTCAGGGCGGCCGGCAGGTTAACCGGCTGTAACCAGGAGCAGAGCTCAGACTGACGGTTGGGATTCTTTCAAATGAGCTGCGAAGCTGTTTGTGGGTCAAACGCTGCAAGGTCTTGTGTTAGATATAATCTATAGCCCCGGAGTTAGATCATTTTGACGTCAAAATTAAGTGAGGTTTGAAAGGATGAGGGTGAAGTTGCAACAACTTTGTAGCTGTAGCTTAAATGTTCACCTAATCTGTGCAGCAGTGAGTAAAACAGGCTTTGTGTCAGCCTTTGGAATAGTGTGACAAAATATACAGAAGGAAACACAACACAACATTTGCATCAACACAATATAAAAACTTAATGTATTGCTTGTGGACATTTACTAAGAATGTGAGATAGGTATAAATACAAACTTTCTTTTAATATTTTAATCAGTTTTTGTTAGAAGAATTCTGCAAAATCATGGCCCAAGGCAGAACCCATTAAATCTTGGTGCGGGGTGTGGATCAGGGCGCAGATCCAGGATTTTTTTTACACTTTCATTTACATTGCAAGAACAGGTTTTACTTTTTTCAATATTTCCGTTGATCGCTCAGAGAATGATTAATGGCCTTTGATAAAAAAATCTGACTGGGTTATGGGACTGATATTTATTAGTGTGCGAAATTTGTTGCGCAACTGGGAAAAATCTGGATCTAGTGAATTTCAATGTGGTTTCATAAGTGCAAAACCATCTTGTAGCGGGTTATTTTAGATTATCTGTCTTTTCCTCAGGTGAATCATATGCTGCTTTCTGACTTCCTGTTTACATAAATTCTGTGTATTGAGATACTGCTGTTTGCCAGGTGGGGGCACCAGCGTGTGACGTGTCCCCATCTGGCTTTGACAGATAGGATGTTATTGTCAGTAAAAAATAGGAAGTAAAATGGCTTAACATAGAAAATCCTGGCAACCATCTACACTTTTAATGCTGTTCCCTTGCTCTCCCTCAGCTCCTTGTGACCCAGAACCTGCTACACCTCAGACACACACTCAGATAGATCTGAATGGTATTTCAGGTTAAAACCATGATACCCCCCATTTGCCTTCCTCCATTAAAGGCCTATTTAGCTTACTGCCGATAGCAGTAAAGAGATAGCTTGGCTTTTATACTTTCTGACTGGATATATTAGCAGGTAATGTCCTTAAAGAGGATTAGTGGATGGAGAGAGAGGAAAGGAGAAAGAGGGTGAGTGGTTGAAAGTGCCGTAGGGATGGCATGTCAGTAAATAGGCAGGTGATAGCAGGGTGGACAGGAGAGCTTATGCTGCCTCGCACTGCCTTTGGCTATGAACAGAGGGATTAGTCACTGTGGATTCTCTGGAATCGTGAAGCATGTTGAGCTCTGGCTGTTTAATTGTTTGTGCGTCCAAATATATGCAGGAAAAATAAACCTTATTTTACATGTGAGCAATAAGGAAGTTTCCGTTGCTCGCGCTGTCCTCAAATTCCAGTTTATATGAACAGGGAAATGCAGAACAAGTGATCACAGTCAAAAAGAGTTTTGTGCATCACTGTTGGTTAACTAGCTCCCATGAAGTAATCCTGTCAGTCAGGAATGTGCCGTGGGTCAAGGTCAAGAGTCCCAACAAACCAAACAAATCAACCTGTTTACTGGGCTCAGCAATTAACCTCCTTTATTCTCAACTCTAGATAGATGGAAAAGATAGATACAGTCCCTTTTTTTTATTTGCATGGAGTTCAGCAGTCCTGATACCAGATTCACACATTACACAGTAAAGAGAATTCACCAAGGAAAAGACAGAAATACACAGACATCAAATACAGATGAATTACTGTACATACGGGTGTTGGCTGGAAGGTATTTTCTTTTTTGTTTGTAGAATTATATCTTTAAACATTGAATAACTTCCTGGCATTGTTTTTTATTTATACAGTTTATCTAGCATCTGATCGATGGACCTTTTAAACCCATGACTTCCATATTAGATGATTTAATATCTTGTTTCCCTTCAAATGCTGTAAGTATGGTGCCCTTTTATGTTGCTGAGTAAACTTTCAACAACTTCCTCATCCTGACCTTACAGATGAAAAACTCCTCTGAATGAGCTTCTCAGTCTAATGTTCACCTCCCCTCTCACACCACTCTAAACGACCATATTTCCAAAGCCCCGGACCCGAGGCCTTGGCTCGCTGCAGCTAAGCTGTTCTGAGGGTGATTTGATCATGCATAGTGGATGACATTGAGCCAGAATGGGTCACTGCAGAATCTGCTTTAGCCACAGTCTGCTGGAAAGGAGTCAAGTGGAGGGCAAGCACCTGGGCGAGCTGACCTTTACCTGTGGAGAGGAAACGGAGAGGGATCAGTAGGGAGGGAGCCACAGATCCAGTTTGCAGAGAGTCGGTTTCACAATTTCAGGGATGAGTAAGTGAGGCATTTAGCGCAGCATGAAATCCTATCATCAAAACCGGGACGGTATCATCCCTAATCAGTCTCCGTCCATTTCCTTATCCACTGTAACTTCTCTGTGTGCGGGTCACACATCAATACTTCCTCACACTCGCGCTCAAGTTTCCAGATCTTGGAAAAAGTGTGAGATTGCTCCCTCTCTCTCTCTCTCCAGTGGAGGTATGGGCAACATTTTGTCCGTGCCAAGAACATCCCTGTGACCATCTCCGCTCTCAGCTCCACTGAGGATATGAAAGGAGCATTGTGTGCTGCTTCATGCTCCATGGCCAATTGACTTCTTTTCCCATTAATCAAATGCACTGTTTACCTAATCTTTCATGGCTTTTCAAAACCATTAAAGCCAAGAGGATTATCCTAGTATTTCTGACGGTGTTCATTTACGTCAGGTACAGGTGCCCCGAGAACACTTTCCCTCTCTTTCTCTCTCCTATTTCCTCTCTTCACTTTCCCCTCTTTCTTTTCCTTACGTTCACTTTCCTTCCTATTCTCAGCTTTCGTTTTTTTTCCCAAGGATTACTCACTGCACTAGCTCAACTCTTAAAAGTGCAACCTTTACATCCCAGCAGTGGACAACTCTACTCCCCACTCTGAATAATGTATTATTGTCTGATTAAAGCAGATTAAGCAGAAAGAAAGAGAGTCAATCTGAAATTGGGTTTAATGCTGCACTTATCTGAAGTCTTGACTGCTTTCATAGTGTACACTGTTGTGTCTGTGAGCAGGAAGTTGGTGTGGGGTATAGGGGCTACATTTCGGAGAGTGTATCTCACTGTAGAGCTAAAAGAGGAAATGGTGAATTGAATTGCACTTAAACCCCCTCTTTGTAAAACTAGACGAAGCGCGAAGCAAACTCACATGCCAGAAGAGTTGGACAGGAGCTACAGGTTGGTTTTTATAGGATATAGTTTAGCTGCAATGCGGCTTGTTAAGCCCTCAAGCTGTGGGAGCGAGTTTTTACTCCCTTCAACCAGAAGGCCACTGGGGTCAGATGCTTTGAGGTCAAATTCTGTGTATGTGAATTATCACAGATGTACAATAACCTTTTGTTTATAAGCATAACAAAGGTCTTTCCTTAACTGTAATCATACCCTATTTGTCATGTGCAGATGTTGTGTGGAGTAGGAATTTTATAAACATTGGCAATGTGAAAATTCATGCCTGACCGAGGCCAATGCCGATATTGGGGAGTTAAAGAAAATAACCAATGTATTTATTTAGAAACCCTTGACAATGATTCCTAAGATGATATTGTAAAACCCTCATCACAAAGAAATGTAATTAAGGCTTGATACAATCAGGTAGATTTGATTTCTTAAAATCAGACATCCCGTTGTTATATGGAAAAATTCAGAGCATTGGATTTCTTTGACGAAACCGAATATATACAAATTAATTATATTAATTTTAACTTGTATTTTATATAATACTACTCATCTGAGACTACTTATTACTACCACTACTAACTTTACCCTTTTTAGGACAATAACTGAAGACTATTGTCTCAGTAAGTGCAAGTTGGACTTGCACACACATGCATGAGTGAGCCGGTCATGTTGATTGAGTGGCTGCTGATGATGCTGAGGGTTAATCTGTATTTAGTTGGTCCATCCGGATGCCTTAGAGGCCATCTTATTAAAGGAAATGAGACGTTGTGAGGCCTTTTTCTTCAACAGACAGTTACTGAACGCCGCATGCATTCCTTCATGTCTCCTGCATAGTGGATAGGAACAGTGTTGTCCACAGCGGGTCCCGACAGATCGAAGCCGGACAAAAAGCCCCTTGTCCTGGTACACATGTTAGAGAGGACATGCCGGTGTGTCAATCCGATGCAATTTTCAGAGTTTATCTCTAAACAGAGCGTGACCACCGTAGACGGCTGAAGTTCTGAGCTATTTGGATCAAGATAGCCGAAGAATCTAGAACCATAATGCTTTAAAATATTGCCCAGCCCCTCCAGTTACAGGGCGGAGGTTGAAAAAAATGGGGACCTGTTGAAATAGACTAACAACGTCTTATTCGGGTCTTTTTTTTGGGCTTGCCAAGGAGTTGACTGTACGTTTAGATGAAAGGGTTTAATTGGAAATGATAACCTGCTGAAAGAGGGAGTCTGTCAGCCCACAAGCCCTGGCTGTCTGTCTGCCAGTACTGCAACAATATCCACAGGGAGATTGGCAGATAGAAGCTGCTGTCAACGCCCTCAAGCTCTGGGTTGTTCCAGCATAAGCCCGGCACTTGTGTTTGTTTCAGCTGGGGGTACGTGGTCACTTTTGCTGGCTGTGTGCAGTCAAATCCACACACAGCAAACAATGAGCGAGATGTACGTGGACACACAAACAAATTTAGATAATTTACATGTTAGGATAAAAGGATAAAAGAGCCAAGGGAGATGAGCATCAAGGAAAGCAGAACTCAAATGCTTTCAAACCATAGGAGCCGTTCAACAAGATCCGGGACATCAAAGCCACTTAAATATTTTTCATTCTTGGGGCCGCAAAATGCAGGATGATATGACAGACACACAATAGGCCCTCAGTTTCCTCTTGGCCCCTGCAGCAGTGTTGACATGAGTAGAAATTAAGTTATCACCCCTTTTTAAAGTCCAGACGGCTGTCGGACAAGGCCCAGTGGCACGGGTGCAGATTCAGTGGTTCTAATTGGAGGCTACATCTCCTTTAATCTCAAACCTGCTTCCTGCATGTGGGTCAGCAAGTTTTTATAATGGACTGGTGTGTTGAATAAATCTACTTTTGGGGCAATTGTCTCCATCTTTATACCATAATACTGTATATATTTGTAACTCAATCTTTGGACTTTACCAGATCGTGTCCTCTGTCGATTTTTGTCACCCTCAGGTTCATTTACCTCCTTTAGTGATCACCTGATTTACACACCAGCCTGTGTAACTGTGCTTTAGTGCCACTTGTTGTTAGTGGTTAACAGTAAGGCTACAGACACTGTGGGACAGTATAATGTGTTGAGTCTTCTAAATCCTGATTCATGAAGTTCCCTGTGCTGTAAAAAATTCCTGTGGTCATAGAAGCCCATCTTATCTCATCATCCTCTTGGGTACATTTTGACACTGAGTCCCCAAATCCAAATGTGTCACATGACTGGGACCAGATCTGCATCTTTCATCCTTTTTCTGCTTTCGAAAGTACCAGTGTTTCAAAGTCACTGTCCTGGTGCCTCTCTCCAGCACCTGGTTAACTCCTCTGACCTGCACCGCTAGTCTCAGTTGCCTCCTTAGCTTCCCCTACAGTCCTTGTTCTCCTGGTCCCTCGAGAGTCCCCTGAAGCAGCAAATCCTGTCTGTGTGCAGGACCGGCTGTGGACCATACACTGCTCCCCCTTTATCAACTTTTATTTTTTGAAAGGGTCGTATACAGCAAGCAAATTGACTTTCGCAAAATAATTTAATTTAAAGGTGGTAAATTGCAGAAGGTGGACAACTACCGAATTATGTTATATTTTACACACTGATTTTAAGAAAATGTTGCTATTGCCCTAAATACTGCCTGATAAATAATTTCCAACTAGCAAACAAATTAGGAGAAACAAACCCCCCACCAGCTAACCAACCACAAACCCTCAGAGACCACTGAGAACTCTTTCTCAACAACTCTCAGGGGCTTGAACTTTCATCATGTTGACTGTATCCTTGGTGTGCTCTACCCTCCCTCACCCGTCCCCACAGAAACAAACGTCAGGAGGTTCCTGTGTTAAAAGGAGGAGTCGCTTGCCATCAGAGAGCCACCATTTAATTACAACAAACAGGAAATTATCCCTAGAATGGGCCCATTGCTGATAAGAAGTCCAAGCCCTGTGGATGACAGCTCTAGAAACCTGAGAGAACTTATCACCAAAGTGGGAGGGTGGGGGCCCAGAACTGGGCGCCTGACAATCTGATTGGACTGTCATCCCCAGGTCATAATTAATATATTTATCAAATTAATAACTGAAAAGAAAATCTCAGCGTCATTGGCGCTATTGTGAAAAGAGGCTTGCCCTGGCCCCATAAGTGAACAGGTTTCCCTTGTGGCTAATAAGGTTGCTGTCAGTATAATGGGGCAAGGGGAGGCAGGGGGAGCTCCCTCTTTTGCAAGCCATGACAGATAAATTGCCTCCCCCCCCCGCACAGAGTGAAACAGAATTTAGAGTAAGAAAAGAAATATGTGACTGTTTGCTGACAACCACAATCAGCCTTTGTATATGAGTCCATGTTATTGTATAGAAAGTTTAATAAAACATGTAGCAGATGTCACAACATACCAAGTGAGTTGGTTTTAGGGTTCTATCTCATAAAAGTTTATAATATGATTCTGTGCATCCAAACTTTTTTTCTTATGTCATACCCTCAGTAACATTCTGTTGCCAGTAGATTCTATGCCAATCAAGGAAACACACTTTCAGCCATACTGACACAGTTTATTCACTGCACAGATAACATAATCATTCTTTAGTGTTTATTGTTTTTTTCATCAGCAGGATTATGCAAATAACACGTAACGGATTTCTACAAATCCTGGTGGAAGGATGGGCCAAGAAAGAAACATCTAGCCAAAGGGGTGGATCTATAGGATTTTTTTTAAATTAAAATTTGTCTTAAATATTGCAAAATAGAGTGACTTTAACCTAGGGATTAATTCATGGATCGTGATGAGAGGACATGTTTACAGGGGACTGATATCTTGGAACAACTTAATGCAGCTTGATTTACTCTAAGGGGACTCTATTCTAGTTTTCTGTGGGTCTGCTAATGAGTTACCCCTCTCAGATCAATTATTAAAGCGACTTTTAATACTTTGACTATAGATGTGAGGACGCTATTTCATTTAGTTTGGAGCTGTATTGATAATCTCATTAATATCTTCTACATACATGTCCAGAATCTCCCCTATGTAGATTCCCCATGGGGCTGCATATTAATTCTGACCCCAGACCACTGCCATATCCTCTCCTGTGCAGGTGGAGAGCCACAGTGGGGATACTTTATCGGGCATTCCAAGGGTACAAAACAGGAAGGAGGGGAAGCCGAATTGTAAAGGTAACACAATCAGCAGCTGAAGTAGTCACAGGAGTATCAGTTTCTTTAAGCTGTTCGGAGCGCGGCACAAGATTAAGATGTGGATTACTGAACATTTACTTCATGTCACACAGAGGGAGGCATGTGGTTTGTTCTATAAAGTGACAGAGCGCCCTTACCTTTCTTTGCAATCCTGTCAAGTGATACAATCACCCCGAGTGGCGTACTTCTTTTATTTTGGTTCAGACATGAGCCTAAATCTTGATACTTTGCAATCACATCTTGGATGAGGAAAAAAAAAAAACGCTCCTCAGCCCATTCAAACACACACTGCCATTTTTTTTAGTGTTTCCCCACAGACTGGAATCTAATCCTTTGGGGCAGACCTCACCTCTGACACTTGTACTTGACCTCGTCCCCTGGAAAGGAGTTTGTGGAAGTCAGACATGCTCAGACTCTGTCATGCATCTTCGCTTGACCAATCTCAAGTGGATTTGTGTGTGTGTGTCTGTTCGTGTCTGTTTGTGTTTGCACTTGTACAGATATCTTTGTGAGGACCATTTGAGCTATAAACCTGGAGTTAGGCCATTTGGGGAAAGTGAGGAAATTCTGGGTATATGACGACCACTATAAAGTGTGTGTGTGTGCATGTTTGGGGGTTAGATTAGGTTTAGATTTGGCTAAGGGTTATGCATTTATTTGTAATGTTAAGGTAAGGGCAATATGCTATGGAATGCCTTATGCCAATGATTGTCCTCAAAAACATAGAAATACGATGTGGATGTGTGTCATGGAGCGACAAAGATTTGAATAATTAACTGGGGACAGCTGTAAACATCATACACTTCAAATTCAACAGTAGATTTGAAAGTTAAATATTAATCTCCTATCTATGGACTATCTTCAACGCCAACGCTGTGTTCAAACACCCAACTGCTAATCAGTACTCGGTTTATAAGTTAAGTCATCTATGTGTCACACCCAGCAACCTTTTGTTCTGCATCCTTGGGGTTTCCCAGCCCACCTCTCCAGACCCTGCATCCACTACAACTCTGTGTAAGAGAGTGGGTAGCCCAGGTGCACATTGGCGCACAGTTACATAGAACCCCCCCAACCCCCCCAACCCCCCAACGTCCTGTGTGCATTGTGTCCATTTTTCTTTAGGTCCATGTTCCATTGGAGGCCACAATGTGTGTGTTTCCAACTTTCAAAAAGGCCTTTGAGATCCTACCCACTACCCACCTGCCCTCGTCCGAATGTGCAGCTTTCCACCAACCTGGGAGAAATGTGGGTGAAGATAAAGAGCGAGCATTGGAGTGCGGGTGAGGAGGGGTTGGGCCTCCTCCTCCCCACATCCCCTCCTCACAACCCCACACTACAGACTTTCTTTCAGGTTCTCGGTGTAGAGAGAGGCCTGCAGGCTGTCCCCGAGCGTTTCGCCTCTGTGAACACGCACAAGATGTCCATTCATGCCCCATGGCCCTACACCTTCTCTGCTCCCTCTCCGACTCCCTCCCTCCGCTCCCTTCAACTCCAGCTAAGGCAATTCAACTCGGGCCAGAATCAGGGACCTTTAATCTAACAGAATGTAGCAGGCACCTGAACTACTTAACCGCTGTGCTTGTTCGGGGGGGTGGGCAGGGAGGCTAAGGTAACTAGCGTGTAACAAAAAGCCCCGAACTTTATCCCTGGCCAGGATGAGTACATTTCCTTTCTGTTGTTCACAACAAAGGACGGCAGGCACAAATGGCCTGCTATCTGTGTCACCGGGAAGTGGAGAGCAATTTGTTTCTATTAAACAGGACGGTCTTCATCTTCCCGAACTACCCCCCCCCCACCCCCATCCCTCGCAAACCAAATTGATTCGGATGGCTTTTGTGCTGCAGGTAAAACGCTGCCTGTCAGGGCGCTTCATTTGAGCTCACCTTGACCAGTTAGAGATCTTGTAGTCTTTAGGAGTGGGGCCCCTGAAAAGAGCCTAAAGAGGACCCCATCGTTTGTTGCTCAGGTTAATGTGAGTATTTATTGGGGGCACAAAGGTCTTCAGGTAAAATGAACACAAGGGGTTGGAGGGAGAGTGAAAACTTGACTTTGGTATTCAGGGAAATGTTGCACCAGTGCACCTGCTGTTGATCCGTCCTTTCCAGTTCATGACTGCAGGTCTCAGTGACACAGAGCAATTCAACTCTTGTGCACACACACACCCACACACACATACACACACATACACACACACACACACACACACACACACACACACACACACACACACACACACACACACACACGCACACACACACATGCACACACACACACACACTCAGAACCCATCCCTGTGCTTCCTTACTACATCACACCAGCAGCAGCTTGACCTCTTTTGATTTATCCATATTCCTGCAGAGGGCAGAAATATAGCAGCGAGCCACCGGCTGTATTTCACCCACATTAGTTCCAGTACCACACAGACCCATTCCCCCACTTTGACAAAGGCAAGATGGCTGCTCTCATAAGAGGGTGTTTCTCTTTTTTATTTAAACCCCAGTCCGAGCCCATTCGTTTACTTTGTGCTACAGATATAAAAAAAGCTTTTGAGTAAAATTGTACATCAGTCATGACTCCACAAGTCAAGCCACTGGAAGCCTTGCTATTATTTTTTGCAGTCTAAAAATGTATACTGCTTATGAAACGAAAAGGCATGGTTATAGGTGAATGCTTAAAGAAAATCATATAAGTCTTGTTCCCTCCAATATTTTTAATTAATGGTATGATTGGATTTCTTGTGTATTTCATCAGTTAACATGGTTATTAGATCTTTTTATTTGTGGAAGCCTTCAGTTGTCATAAAAACTCAAAGGTGTTAGTTTGTCAAGTCTGGGCTCCTGTAAAAACCATGGCGGCCTCCGTAGAGAGGACCAGCTCCTGATGTAGATATAAAGTGTTTCAATAAAAAGGGCCCAAAACAGCAATTTGTACAATTTAGACGAAACACACTCGTGAAAACATCACTAGGATTATTTTATGTTCAATTTCTGCCGATAGATCCCATCACCAACATCTTACCCACTGGACCTTTAATGCTCTCTACTGAGTGCCATTCTACTTATAATATATATTAGTTAAACAGAAAACAAAATGACTTATAATTATGGGTAAAACATGTTTTTATATTGAGATTGCCATGTCAGAAAAGTCATGGATAAAAATGTGTTCTGTTTGTTTCCTTTTCTTTCCTCCAGTTAATTAGGAATTGGACACATATGGTTCAATTCATTTAACTAATGAGCACCTCTAAATGGTGAAGGCGAGACACTATCCCTCTTCTCTTTCTCTTCATCTGTCTTTCCGTTTCTCCACATTAACTCTTTTTTTCCCCCCTGCCTCTCTTTGTATTGACGCCCTGGGACCCCATCTGGGCCCTTCGGAGGCGTGAAATGCACAGTAATTATTAGTAATCATCACACACCATCAGAAACGGATCCTAGTGCTGTAATTACATGATAAATGTCTGCCTAACACATGCCCTCTATTTAGCAGCCCCCTGGAGACCGTGGATAATAGACAGCTAACAGGGATCCGCAGAATGGGCCTTTCAGCGCCGGCCAGGGCTCATTGTCTACGCGCCAATACACCCTCACCCCCCGTTTGGCAACAACACAGACCCCGATCAATCCCCTGCACTGCACCCCCACCAGCCCACTGACCCCCTCCCCGTACACACACACGCATCCCTCGTCACAGCTAAGTAGACGGCGACGTCAATCACTGGCATTACACAGCATTGCTAATGGCTGCCAAACAATTTCACAGGGGAGAAAAGAGTTTTGTTCAGCCATTTATCAGGTAATGGTGACTTGGTTTAATGCTGTTGCCTCTGACCGCCGAGCAAAATGTGATAATTGGCGTTCACACTATCCCCGCGTCTTTTGTTGCTTTTCCTGTATATCGCTCTGATCGAAATGCAGCCAACATCGGACTGTTTTTGATTGTGTTCCCTTGTCACCCACCTAAGTGTTATTACTCTGCAGACTGAGCCAGAAGGAGTGTGACTTTCTTTCTGTGCATTTTTTAAATATTCCAGGTACTGTTTTTGTCAACTCCACACATCCGCTGTTGTTATTTCAATGTTTTCTCACAACAGACCAGCAGATATACGTAGAGTGTTGCATGGAATAGATATATAATTATGAGGGGCCAGCACCGTTGTCTAAATAACAACAACAATATACTATATAATATAATAACTTATGTCTAGACCTATAAACTTTACGAAGGGGAACGTCACTTTTACAGATACAATGCACATATACAAATTATACATACTATACATACTATACATACTAATACATATACAGTGAGATAATCATCATGACATGAGTAACAACTTTCACACAATGTCTTTAATGCAAAGAGATCACAAAATATACACAATATTCAGTTTATATATTTCAAGTTTACAGTTATTTCCTGCAGTACAACATGAGTTTTAGTAATTTAGCAGATGTTTCACAAGTTGTCACCGGCTTAGTTTATAACATCCATAGACACCAACAGGGTAGGTGTGACAGAGCCGACAGTGACAGTTACAAGCATGAAAGAGTAGGGATTCCAATTCATTGGAACACATATTAACTTCTGTTTTCATGCAAATAAGCCCCATGGTCAGTAAATGGATGCATGCGCGTTTAATTTTATAGGCTTTGATATCATTTTCTTCACAGAGGGCCTCTGTGAACGCGTGGCGACAGAGACGGAGGGACACCGCAGTTTGAATCCACATGATGGAATGAAAAGAAGCATGCAAAGAAGTGCGCTCTTATCTAAATGTATAAAGTGAAATGAGGAATCATGTTTGTTAACAACAAGGGGAATTTGCCTGGAATTTGCCTAGCTGGCTCCAAACAACGGCTCTTTGGAGAATATTTATTCATTACCCAGACAGCGCCACAAAGGTGTTGGCTGTTAAGCAAATTTTATGTATACTGATTTAGACCTTGTCAAAATATTGACAGAAAGTGCCATCATATTTGGCAAATCTTCTGTTGTATTTCCTCTTCCTGTTAATTCATGAACCGATTTAACGGCAGAAGTTTGCCGGCTGGAAATCCCTAATTTACCTCTTCAACACAAACGGTGGTTGGAATTGTAAAATGTCTGTGGAAGGAATGTCTAAGGACAAAGGCAGTTTGAGCTCAAAACAAATATGACCTTAGTTAATCCAAATCAACCAGAGGCCCAGGGGGGGGATGGGGGGGCAGTGGTGCCACCAACTTCTATCAACAGAGAATATGACAATACTTCATTTTACCTCCAGATGGCAACACTTTTCTCTTTTTTTAAGAGCAGGATTTCAGGGACCAAAACAAATAAGATACAATATAATTTTATTGTTTTAAATTCTTTTCATCTATCCTGCAAGGGACCTTACACAAAAACTATGAATGCAACATCCCTGTCTCTGCAAGGAACCAAAAGGAGACACTGAATGAAAAGCAGTGCAATCTCAAACAGAGTCTGACAATAACAGACATATCAACTATCCCCTAATTGATACAGCCAGGCGCTCAGTCAGTCACTTAATGAATTGCTAATAGCCCTCAGCAATGCTATGAGTGACAGGGGCCAAGCATTCCACCTGGTGGAGGCTGCCGGGGGACTGCGGCGGATGGGGATGCTTCTCATTAACGGAGGCGGGATGCCTGGCGATTGTTCAGTCTTGTGTGGAGAGGCCTTTTCCACACGGAGGCCACGCTTCTCCCTCAGCTAGCCCCCTTTGCGTCAGACAGCCGAGCGTCACGGAGTCAGCGATAATGAAGACTTGATCAAAGAGACGGAGCATTCCACCAGGCCGGGCTGAGCAACCGAGCAGGGCAGAGGAGAGGGACTGAAAAGGAAGACGAGGAGTGAAAGGAATAGAAAGGGAGCCGGGGAAGAAGGAGAGAAAGGGGTCGTGCTCCACTCTGCAAAGTAATGCTGCAATTAAAGAGTTTGCAAGGCACAGTTCTGATCGCAAAGGAAAATAGTCTGGCCTTCAAGATTTCAAAAGTGTCTTACAAAATGGGGGTCAATAAATTCACAGAGCAAGGTTTATATATCTATATATATATGGATACATGTAGATTTGTATTTTGTCTGCAAAGGCTAAATTTGGAAAATCTACCTGATTCAGCATCAAATCATAATTAAATAGTGACACTATTTTAAAACACAGCAAATGCATCACAGGTCAAATCAGAGATACATATGCTCCTCATTCATTTCCACTGCTTTGCCACAAGCTGCGGTGTTATTTATCTTAATGCATATAGCTGCTAGCCCCTCAACTGACCCATAATTTGCTACTAATAACTGCTGTGGGTGGAGTGATTATAGCTTTTCATTAGTGCCGGCAGCTTTTACTAGTGCTATTCCAGCTAAAGGGCCCTTGCTGTAATTGTTGGCCATTATAAAATATGGTACGTTGAAAGTATAGGGGGGGGGGGGGGGGGAACTGACGCCTCTTTGTTAACCGCTGATGATTGAGCAATTAAACTTTGGCAACTTAATTACCTCTCCACAACAACATGGCTATGAGGCATTAAGACTGGCATTATGGTAAACACTGTTGTCAGAGAGCGACGGCCTCCAACCAGATGATGCATGAGTCCGGTAAACAAAGCACAACATGTCAGGTGAGAAACGAACAAGGTGGTTTTATTTAAAATGTTTAAGTTATCTTTTAATTAGGTTTAGGAAGCGTTCATAGATTACTATTAATCATTAGAACACTAATTACAGCAATTTGAAGTTACAGTAGAGAGAGGGGGAGAGTTGAGTTATTTTAGTTGTGTATTATTAAACCTGATAACCACAATATTTTTCCTAGTCGTCCTCCAGCCCGACTAATTAACGGTTTAATACGAGGCCCCACAACCGCTGGCTCCGCGTGTGCGTCGCACCGAAAGCCTCACAGACGTTGCCCGGACCAAAACAAAAAAACCACCAGAGTAAAAACCAACATCTATTCGTCAGCCCAAGTAGGAATCACACTATGCAAGCTCCTCATTAAGTGGCATTAAAACTGTGAAGGTCTATAATTATCGAATAAATCCTTTGCCACATGAATGAATTCATCTGCGTGCCATAATTCTTCCCCACATAGAGCAGCTCTTGCAGTGAATGAGTCTTTTGTGCACCACTGTGGGAAGGCTTTTGTGAAATTACACCACTGCATAAGGATGCTAATCATAAATTAGCATTTCACGATGGAGCAGCATGTTTGTGTGTATGTGTGTGTGCGAGCACATGAGCGTGTGCGCATGTATATGAAATTAAAAAAGAAAATTTAAGCAGTTCAATTTAAATGATCTCAAATGTATCCGATCCGGCCACATTCTTGCAGCTGCTTACTAAAATCAATCAGTTAAATAAATATGATCGCTAGCATCTTTAGATCATAAATGTAAGAAATGTATAGAGAAAAGTATAAAAATGTTAAACTTATTCGATTTATTTCATGTCTGTCTTTCTTCAGGCAGCCGCAGACCAGACGCTGCGACTTGATTGAGAAGTTGAACTCGGGACTGACCTCTCCGCTTGAATGTGAGTTTCCACCCTTCATCTCCCTCCTCTTCTTTTTTGCTCTTTTATTCTTCTCTCACACAATATTTCTCCCTTTTTTTTACATCTCCGCCTTCTTCCTCCTTAAACCGCCGCACAAAACGAGGCGCAAGCGTGCGTGTGCCGCAACACGGGCAAATGCAAAATCAACACAAAACACGGGCATTGTAAACCCTAATAGAAGCCACATGATGGTGATATTAGATTCAAGTTTCTATTCATTGGGGGAGAGTAGCAGGTGTGTGTTTCATTACCCACCAAAGAAAACACGACTCCAGTGTAGGCTTCTTAATGTAGGGGCTTGACCCACTAATGAAAGCAGACAAAGAGAGCGATCTAGAGGCAGCGCCCACTCTGTGTTCACTTAGCACCAGGCTGGAACCTTTGCCAATTAGGACCTGTTTGTTTGATGTGACAATTAACAAGGAGGCGCTCGCTCATTATTCCCTCTGCGGCTTCACTCTGCTCACTAAGATCTCCGTCTTTGTCTCAAATGTCCAGCGTGGAGGATGTTTAAGAAAATGAGAAGATTCTCCGTCCGTTTATCAAGTGGTCATTTTGTGTCGGTGTGTATTTTGATTGTTTATTTGTACTTTTTTTAATAAAGATCAGCAAATAAGTCATTTTGTTGAATATGGCTCTCATAAATATATAAGCAGACACACTGGCTTTGTTTTGATGGATGATCAATAGCCACAACTGCTGATTAAATAAATAAAGTGGTCATAACTTCTTGATATTTACTTACAAACTCATGAACATGGTTTTAAAGCTATACTCGAAGCGTGTAAGGGAAAACAACAGTCGCGTGTGTGTGTGTGGGAACTCAGGTGGAGTTGCACACTGATGCTGTGCGTGACATGACAAAAGGATGCTAATAGAACAACCAGCTTGCACATTTAAATTTCAGCGTTTCGCCACGCCACAGCTTTTCTCTGGAAGAGAACCATTTGAAAACACATTGTTGTACATTTACAGTAAGTCAGTGGTAGGCCTTTGTTGTTAGACACCGGGCTTATTCCAGATCAGTGAGGACGCCAGTGCTTTGCATATGTCTCTGCTCTACCAAACAAATTGAGTTTGTATATGCAAAGCGTATGGCTTTTCAAACATAGAGTTTTAGACAAACAAAGACCTCACACATCTCGCCCTCGCACCCGTTGTTCCCTATCGCTCCCATGGTGTTTTCTGATCTAATTCTTGAACAGAGTTTTACAAACAGCTGAAATCCAATGTTTTCACAAAGACTCGGGTGCTTGTTAAAGATGTGAGAGGGTCTCAGCTGCTTCATGCAGATGTTTAACACCCACTCCAGTTACAGCCGGACCTGGGATTGTTACTGCTTATATCAACACAGTGAATACAAATGGCTTTAACATTTTAAATCAAAATTGAATGCATATGTTAAGTAAATGTACAGTATATTGAATCCGTTATATGTAAAGAATTGAATCAACAAGATATGTTTGGGCTGAAGGTGAAGATGGCTGGATGCAGTTGCAGTGGCCGTGCACTAGGTGGTGCCCCATCTCTTCACCAAGACAAAACCATGTTCCAGTACTTTTCTGCTAAAGCCAACACTAAACCTGATGTGACCGAGCTGTGCAGGGGAGCCGGGCTGTGAACTGATAGATGATGTTTGATCAATCTTTTTGTTTTATTTAAATATATCTTCAGACCATGTGAACTTTTATTATGGGTATTTTATTTATAGTATAGGAACAATGCTGTATGAGAGAGTGTATGAGCACATTTGCACATATTTAAACACATGTACATTACGCAAATGTATCTACGAACACTTTAAATACCTCTTTTATACACACACACGCACACAAACACACATATATTATTCAGACAGATGTATAAAGCCTACTTATATTTATAGTATTAGATAAAAAGTATTTAGTGTCTAGTAAAGTGTACAAGCAGATTTACACACATGGCATATTTGCAAATGTAAAAACTTACACTTTTATACCCCACACACATATTCAAACACACTCATAAGTGCATACAGCTGTGAACTCTCTCTTTCTCTTTCTCTCTCTCTCTCTTTTTCTCTCACTCCCTCTCTCTCTCTCTCAATAACTCATAATAATGTGATCTGAGCAGAGAAAACTAGTGCCGCTTGATTAAAAGAGATTCAGGTGATGAAGGCTCCAGCTCTTGGTGCTGAGGGCCCATAGTTTCAGCCGAGCCCAGGGCAGCAGCTGGAAGCGTAATTACACGACCTGATTTATACATCATTAGAGCCTCCATATAAGTCACCCGTTTTGAAAAGAGCAGTTAAGCTACTTATACTTTTCACAAAACAGCAGCGATTCGGTATGAAATGAATGTATGCCGCTCCTCGGAAAGCATATGGTATATTTCTCACCTATTAATAATTCAAGTTGAATGAGCAAAAATTAGTTGGCTCGGTTACCGCCGCGTTTGTCCCACATTAATTTCACCGACGTTTTGTAAATGGGGCTATTACGCTAAAAACAAAGCAGAGTGAATGACCACGCTTTGCCGTACTTGGGGGGGGGGGGGGGAGGAATAGAGGGCCTCATTCGTACACCTGTCATTTTCAAACAAGGCACCATAATGGCTCCGCGGACGGGGGAGATATCACACCTTTCATGGTGCCTCTGTCCCTTCTGTGGAGAAGCAGTAGCCTTGGAAGTGTTACCTGTGAGAGAGAAAGAGTCAATGGTCATTTAATATTCCAGACATTTTGCTCTTCACCTCGCGATCTGTCAGATGACTGCGTTTTAAAATGAAAGCGGCAAATAATTTGCATTTCGACCGAGGCTATTACGGAGCCGGCGTGCGCTCTACTCCGCTCGTTCTTTCATCGCACACGCCGAGCTTCTTCTCAACTCTTAAACTCATAACTAAGGTTTGATTGAAATCAAATGAGGCCCTCATTATTTGGCAAGCTGCGGAATATACAAGTGAACAGGTGTTCTTTTGGTCATATCGGAGCACATACATTTTAACAACCCTTGACACCTTACACACGGGCTAATTTTAAGATACGCGCGCACACGAGCGCACACACACTCACACCACGTACACATTCACTTTCGACACAGAAGGAGCAGCTCAATGGGCCTGAGCACATTGTTGCTTTAACCTTCTGCGCCAGTTATCCCTCTCAGAGCTCCGAGCCTTGGCAGCTAACTCTATTGGCTTTTTGTCATGGAGCCTTGGCTTGTACAGTGGCTGGGGGGTGGATAGCGAGTGGGATGGTGGGGGGGCTGTATACCGGGGCGAGAACAAAACAGCGAGAGAGAGAAAAAAATCTTTCCTTTCACATTATTTCTGAAGTGAAGTGAGTGTGAGCCGGGGCTGGAGGAGGCCCCGTCGTCTCGGGGTCATTATGCTCGGAAGATCATTAGGCTCTGAAGAGGAGGCACACGACACGGCCCCTCAGCTGAGTCGTCATCCCCCCCCAACACACACACACACACACACACCCCACCTGACCCCTCCACTCCTCGCCAAGGCTGCACGGCGAGTAAATGACCTGACCTCTGCCAGCCCCTCTGCTAAAGACTTGTGTTCCCTCATCTGAATGGCTGCTCGACGCTGAGGTGGAAGACGTGGTGCAGCCGACTTCCTCCCTAATCCTCCCACCTGGAAGTGGGTGAACGCGTTTCCTTTTGTCCCCCTTCTTCTCCTTCTTCTCCACTCGGTGACCTTTCTGCACTTTGGGGTTGCAGAGAGTTTTGTGTCGCTCCCCCCCCCCATCCAGGTCAAGTGAGCTAACGTGGAAATTGCTAAAGCAGGACTCGGTAACTCAAGGCTCCGGTGTGCCCGACTGAACGTGTTTGTGTCATTATGATATTTTACATGATGAATTCTGTTCTTAATGGACCCATTAGCGCGCGGGAAGAAACCAGCCGTGGAGGGGTCATATCTCAAATGGTTTGCAGTCGTAAATAAAAGGCCAGTGACAAGTGAGGAGCCGTTAGATTCGTATTGGCTGATACATTTATAAACTCGTCCCTTTCTCTCTGTCGCTCTCCTCCTTCCTCCCCTGCTATCTCTTCCCCCCTTCGATTGAATGTCACCACTCTGCGGGAGGATTTAACGTTGCTTTTAACCCTCACCGCTGCATAATTACCTTGACATTTACCCTGCATTCAATCAAGTTTTTAACAGCAGATTTATTGCAATGACTTTTTTGTATTGCAGAAGGCGGCAGTAATTATGCAGCTTATTAAGAGTCCTCGTGTTAATGCAGTTTCACTTCCACGGTATTCTGTTTCCTGTATGGAAGAGGAGCGTGTCAGCTGACTGAAGACGGAGTGACACAGGAAAGGACAGAAATACTATTAGGTGAAGTACCAGATGACTCGGGGTGTGAGCAGTGGAACAGGGTAGCACTGCCTCTCCCTCCTTTATTGCTCAGGTTATTATCACAACTGCTGGGGAATTGTCGAGACGGGGAGATAGGAGTGGCAACGATCCATCCGGGACTCGTTCATCACGACGTGCTGCAGCCCCCCGAATAGAAATTACATCTGCATCTGAATTAGTAACATTATTCGCCAATTTGGCTCAGAGTGAACATTGTTCCATTGAAGGTGGAATTAAATTAGAAAATGAGTGAGTCTTTAATTTTCAGATTATAAATCAGGGAATATAATTCACCCCCTTGTACCTTAAGGGCAATCACATTATCCTAAGCGACATTTTATCCTCAGCCTCCGCCAAGTGATCTCGTCACGACACGCAGTCACACACCAATCATGCTTCCTGGGGAAGCAGGAAATACATCTTCTCCTCCAGAATTAGACATAAAATATGAGCGTCTTCTCCTGCATGAGAGCTTATTTTACATGAAATTTGATGGTCCTTCTGAACTCATAAAAACTGCAGGGAATTACTTGGTTCAAGTGATATAAATTCCACTTTTAGCTCTGTAAGTGCATAATTTTGTTGGTTGAAAATCAGGTGAACACACAGAATATCAAAGTCCCACAACCGTGGAATATACGACAGGCAGTTTTGAAAAACGGAAAAACGCATGCAGCAACCGCTGAGGTTACCCAAAGGCTTCGACCTCTACGTTAGGGATTTAAAACCACTCAAAACCACCACTGTGCTATTTGTTGTCGTAATCCATGTTTTTAAGGTGGTGCAACCCTTTTAAAGTTCCTACCAGGAGAAAGATTTTACCCTTTTTCCAAACAACTCTGTACCATTACTGTGAGAAGGTCGCTTGGTTGTAATAAACAGCGAAACAACTTATAGTCACACGTAACCTGGTCAAATTAGAAAGAATGGATCGACCTTTTACTGCCAGTCCTCGCTATGATGTGGCCCAAAACTCTCCTGCCTGTTCATTTCATTCTGGCCAATGCCCAGACCTCATTAAAAATGAATGCAGTCCTTAAACCCCAACACTAGGCCTTTTCCATTAGGGAGAGAGATATGAGGGTGATAAACATTATTTGTGATCGGATATGAATCGTGCGAGGATTGGCTGCAATATTGGAAGCCACATTGAGAAGTGATTGTGCTTGAATTCCCCCATGCAGCTCCATGCCATATCACGGCTCTTGTAATTTGATTCCCATTCATTTTGGCCATTGTTGTGTATTATATTGAAAGCCCTATCAAGCTGATCTAGACCAACCAATTTGGATTTTTGTTATTCTGTCCCACTTGGTTGATTTTAAGCTGATCAGGATATTTGCCTGGCACAGTCTCCGACATTCTGAATGGCCTTATCTTCCATTTAATTACCACGCTGCCTTTGTTGAAGCAAAATTCATCTATTTTGTGTAGTGGTGCTAGGGGGTGTGTTTCTGTCAATGTGCATAAAAGAGAGGAGGGGGGGGGGCTGTAGAGAAAGAGATGGAAAGTGTTTGGTTCTGTTCACTTTTCGTCTGTAACTCTGATGTCACAGCCTGGTTGATATACTGTACAGGTGTATTTTCATGGAAACAGTGCTTTGGAGGATTCCCCCAGCCCCCCCTCCCCATAAAGGGCAATAAACCTTGACAGGCTATTGGAGATTCACCCCTGAGCGCTCCACTGACAACCTCCCAGACATATACATTTAATATTCCATTGATTGATTGATTTTATGGGACATGGTTAACATTATCATCAATACTGCCCTCAGGACCAAGACACCAACATCGTAGGGAAAGAATCGTCTCGGATTAAACATGGAGAGATGCCTGATAAACATCAGTGTGAAGGGATTTTCTTTCTCATTGTACACATGGTTTGTCTTCTCTGTGTTGGTGTGTGTGTATATATAAGGGCAAGTGTGCCTGTGTCTGGGCTTTATGTGTGCAAGATGACGTACAGGCCTCCAGCACGGACCCACGAGCGCATGCATTTCATCTGGAATTGCGGTACAAACGGATGCATGTCATTCCAAGCACATTTCGCAGTATCCTCCACCCTCCCGGGGGTTTGAGCGGTATTAGCCTGACTGTTTGACCCCAGCACGGTAGTCATCGTGCCTATCGTACTTTCCTCCAGGTTCACTGACAGTCGGAACGGGACGATAATGGCCGCCCTTGGACACCCTGCACCACGGGGCATGGATGTGATGGGCTGCAGCTCAGGTACATATTAATATTAATACATATAAAAGCTGTCCGGCTGGCACAGAGTCATCTGCTGTACACACAGAAGAATGTGTAAATGTGTGTGCACGAAGACACACACACATACACACTCTCTCAAACTCACATATGCATGCTTGCAGACACACACACATATACACAGAAACAAGTAAAAGGCCCATTATGGATGTAACTGCATAGCGTTAGCGGATGGACCGTTTCCCAAGGTCAGTTTGAAACATTTGCCAGCAGGAAACCTAAACAGAGTGCCGCTTGTTCACACCATTTGGGGAAAACACACATTATGTAAATGATTTTTTCTTTGGAATGAAATGCACACAACTAGAAACAGTGTGCTAATGGCTACTGTGTCAGCCAAAGCTAATGGTGGTTGTGTGTGTTTGCTTATGTGTGGACCAGATTGCATGGAAGATTTCATTTGCAAAAAGGGGCGATGAGCTGGGGACAAGGAAAAAGTTTGTTGCTTTACATATTTTGGTCAATTCACAAAAGCGGTTTGTTAAACGTCCATTAATAGAGAAGAGATATGCAGGAAGAGACGGCCCGCCTTAATAAGGTGACCATGATGGATGACGAAAGTACACAATGTCACTCTGTCTCTCAACCTACAGCAGGAAGTATCGGTGATCAAACGTTGTTTGCATATTTTTATGTAGGCAGTTCAGTATCAGCAGCATCTATAAACAGTGTGAAGTATTGGTGCATAAAGGCCATTCATTCCTCATAGATGAAGGAAAAAGTCTGTTTCATAAAGAAATAGGGATGAGACCTTTCCTGTGTTTGGTTACAGGCCATGACGTTCAAAGACAAGGGCGACAGGGAAATAAACTGATGCGATGTGGAAATCAAGCTACTGATGGGTGTCTGAGTAGCTGATATGTACAGTGAACTGAAAAGCAGGTTTCAATGTCAATAAGCAAATTGAGGAGCCCATTTCTTGTTTTCCTCTATGTATCACATTCAGGAGATGTAACCGCTGAAAAGGAAAATTAAATATCATATAATGCGGTGAGGTTTTCTGCATGGCATCTGTCAGGAGTAGGTGTGCATTGGGTGTCACTGTGCTTGAACTTAACTTAACCACATTTTTATCTGCACTCAAACTAAATTTATTTTATTTCCCATAATATCTACCAAGGTGTTGTAAAATCGCAGAATGTTGCAAAAGGGATGAGAGAAAGAAAATGGAGGCTCTCGAAAAGAGGTTAATCTTCAGGAACAGAGGGGTCTTTGAATTTGACCCCCTCCTGGATGTTCTTATGTCCAACTGGGCATTTGTGACTTCTCATGATCAACATGGGGCATCAAGAAAGGATGAACACTGTTTTTATCTTAACATGGAGCCTGTAAGGAAACACAATAAGTATTAGGTGCAGTAAAGCCCATCAAAGAGCACTTTATATTTGAGAAAATTAAACCGTGGCCCCCTGGGGGCTTCCTCTATGAAAATACTAAACACTGTCGCTCTTGCTAAACAAAGATGCACTGAGACCCGTGATTACTCCAGAAAATGATTCCCCAAGACGGTAAAACTCAATCCGAAGTGACAAAAGAAACAGAATGAAAGAGCGATCGGACAACGAGGACAAAGAAAAAAGAAGAGAAGTCCACAATGAGATAACAACTCCCTGCTGCGTGAATGAAATAAAACAGATTTTTAATAGATCTTATGCCTTTTATTGATATAATGAGACAAAATTTCGAACACCACATCCATTTTGTTCTCTTTAGTTTTACCTCGAGACTAAAGCAAACTCCGGTCTTCTCCAGAGTGGGGGGTTGGGCTGACACAGGTCATACATCACCGTCAGCCTGACTTGCCCCAACAATGTGACAGCAGGTGACAAATAACCTGGCTCATGATTGAAATCTGACAAAATAACACTATGTTTTATAATAGCGTCCCCAAGCAGAAATATGGCAGCCCGCAAACTAAACAGTGCTTCATCACCTCCATGCCAGTCCCAGCGGTTCTCCATTAAGGGCCAGATCATTGTGTTTTGCCTTCCCCCGTCCCAACTGACCGCCGAAGTGACAGCTCCGGCTTGCTGCGGCGACATTGAAAAATATTTGGACTGACAGGGCCACAAATCACACGCCGACAAGTTTTAAAACTCAATATTCACTCAATGTGCATCTGCTATATTCTTGTTAAAAGTGTAATATGGTAGTCTGTCCCCTCCGCCTGCTTTTATTATTACGGTATTGACAGCGACTATAATAAAGTTGTGCTGTTTTGATTCCGGTGGAGGGAAGCGCCGGAGATGGAGAGATTGAAAGAGAGGGAGAAAGAAAGAGGCGGGCGAGAGACGGAGAGAGCGGCTGGGATGGTTGAGCGCTCGCACGGCGCCGTAACAGAAGTGCTCCATTCTCCTGACAGAACTTCATCTGACATGTTTAGTTTTGATGCTCTACCTGTGGGTTTCTTAATAACTCCTGCAAACAATTCTGGAAGCATAAACAATATCTCGTCCAATATTAACACCCAAACCACTATTTGACCCTCTCCCTCATTTAGCAGGTTATAGCTCATTGGAGTGTGATCAGATATCCTTTGCCTCCTCTAGACCCCCGTGCTCCACCACACTAGTGCCATCAAGCCAATGGTTACTCTAATATCCCCTTAGTTTGAAGCCTTGTCGACCATGTAGGCCCTAATGTGTGCCCAGCGCGCACGAGTAAGTGTGCTTTAGGCTCATTGTTAACATAAGGCCAAATCTGTGATATAGCACGGACAATTAAGTGCACAATTTTTGTATAAATGCAAAATCCCTCACTGTGAATTATTTAATTCCCCCTCTACAGCTCATTTAATAGAGCCCTTTTGGCGGGCGGTTTGAGTCACAGAAAACTAATTTGATTCTGCTCCTTGATTTAATTAGATTTTATGATGTATGGTATTGCTAATTCGGTGGCTCA
The DNA here is from genome assembly GCF_963576545.1 of Limanda limanda. Classification (NCBI taxonomy): domain Eukaryota; kingdom Metazoa; phylum Chordata; class Actinopteri; order Pleuronectiformes; family Pleuronectidae; genus Limanda; species Limanda limanda. The sequence continues at coordinate 7,825,049 of NC_083650.1, read as the reverse complement.
CCATGCGTTGTCGGCGCCTGTCCCTTGTTCTGGCGGCGAGCTGTCAGAGCCCCATTTTTAACAGTATTGAAAAATTCAAGCTTTATTATTGCCCCCTCACTCATTTTCTTCCATCAGGGGGAAAGTAATGAGCTTTTAGTCTCCCCTCTTTTACTCATCTCCCTCCACTCTGCTCTCTCTTTCTCTCCGTCTTTTTTCTGTCCGCTCTTTTTTTCCTTCTTCTTTTCTTCCCCCTCTTTGAAAACAATAAGAGTGGATAAAGAGTTAGAGAGGGAGAGAGAGAGCGCACAGGGAAAGAAGTGTACGAGCAGGGAGGCGGAAAGTAGAAATGATGGCACCGGCGAGAGCAATACAATAGGGGGGGGACACACGGGATGAAATGAACAGAGAATGAAATGAACAAATAAGATAGCAGGACGAGGGGAGGAAGATTGAGTAAAAAGAGTGAGAGAAAAAGCATAAATGTGTCAGGGAGAAGTGGAATGTGAACGTAGCGGTGATGGCGAATGTGAGAGATAAGTAGCAGTTAGAGGGGGGGGAGAAGGGAGAGAGCGGGAGAGAAAAGGAAAATGAAGGAGATCAGGGAGGCAAGAGGGAGAGAGAGATGGAGAGGAAGGGGGGAGGCAGTGGAGATTATGCCATACGCTTACAGCGCTCCAGGCTTGCTGCTCCAGCGTTAGCGCGCTGATTCATGAGTTAAGTTTCCCCAACTGCCCACGGCTATTAGCTTTCAGTTCCTTCGGCTGTCATTTAGACTCCAAAGAGTCTTTTGGTTAATGCACTGTTTTAATGAGAGTGCACCACTCGCTAATATATTTGACTGTATGAAAGGTCACAACAGGAAGCTAAACAGATTGAGAGAGAGCGGAGCGCAGTGGCAGCGGCGCCGACATGATGCCAGACAGGTTTCCCCCAGCAAATGGATTGGAAATGGGGGGGGGGTGGTGTGGGTTGGGGCGTCAGGGGTGGGCAGCGGGGTTAACGTTAAACCTCTGAGGCAGCCCGCTGTACACGGTGTCACCGCTCCACGCCTCACACCCCCTCTACCCGGCATCCAACTGTGGGTAATAGGCCTCGGAACTGATGGGTTACTGCTCCCCCTCAAATAGTTACACCACATCCATCACCGGCTTTAACCAGAGAGGGAGAGAAAAGTTCGGGTGAGAGATGGAAAGAGACAGGCAATGGAAGGGGCTGGGAGGAGGCACATGTTTCATTACCCATATAATCACCAGTCTGATTGCCACACAAGCAATATAAGAGCGTCTCACAGCAGCCGCGGGGAATTTATAGCCGTCTGACTACAAGATCCTCACCAACTCATTAAACATCCCTGGAATCCTGAGCCCATATTGGAAGCAGTGGAACAAGCACAGCTCCAGAAATATAGAATTAGACTCAATAAAAGTTTGCAAATTGAAGAATCTAGAGGTTTTTTTCGTCACTGTATCACCTCTGATAGGATTTCTCTAACCTCAGGAGGCCTTATTTTCCCCAAACCCATTATTCCAAGTCATCAAAATTTTTTAGACAACTCTGCATAAACAAACATGGCCTCCGCCCCCCCCCCCCCCCCCCCTCCACACAGCGCCGCTCTGTCACGGGACACCCGTAAGGGACTGTCTCCGAGTAGAGGAGCCATGTCTCGGTTTGGGCCCCAAACCCGATAATCTAACAGTAATCCATTCAAAACTAATCAAACATTTACAAAGGTGCCATGATGGGGAAGGAGCTCTATTCATCAGTGTCCTCCATCACCAACACGCCGGCCGACCTCGTTACCCTCGCGGCGTCTCAATCTGCCTATGCAAATGAGACAGCGGCGCGCAGGGTGAGCGGGCGACTGACAACCAGACTTGTGTACAGAAATTATAAACACACATTCATCCATTACGGCCAGAGTCGCATGCGCCGGTGAAGTGCCTGGCAGTGAGGCCGCGCACAAACTCTTCTTCTGTCGCACGATTATTCACGGGAGCAGGAAGTGACAGTGTTGTCAAGGTGAATTAGCAGCATGTGTCAAGCTTTTGTTATAAATCCTGCCCTACTGTAACCCTTATCCCCCCCCCCACCTCTAAGGTGTATGTACACATTTGATGATATATCAACACCGCTCTGCGATTAATAATTCAGCGAGGGTGATTCCACATGGGGGAGGGGGGGTGGTATGGGGAGTCATGGGACAGGCCTTGTAGACAGGGTTGAGGGGTTTTTGGGGGGTGAAAAGTGGCCTCCTCTCGCTGTAATCCTCTCACAGTGCCTGTAGGCCCCCAGACCTTTTCCCCCCCATTACCCAAACCATTTGTTTATTGTGCAGTAATTACAAACCTTCAAGCCTAAAGGCAAACAGGCGGAGAGGTGCCGTAATGATGGAGACATTTATAACAATATATCATAACACGATGGAATCAAGCAATGAATTTGTGTCACGGCATATCAATATCAACGAGCGGCAAACCAGCCAGGTGGCTATTACTTCACGGCGAGTCGGGGCTTGTTGAAAACGAGAATGAACTGCATTCCCCCTTTAAAAGCCGGAGTGTTCGCGGGGTAATACGTTGCCTTTTTATTTAGCGATTTCGTGCATGTTTTCTTCACAAGGTTAAAAACCGCAATCTGTTCTGAGACAAAAAAAAAAGAGAAAATGTTCTCATTTTCAGCACTCCAGAAGCCATTTAATGCTCCCTGTGTAAGAGTGGCAATCCCTATTACCGCTGGATAAAGTGTACCCTTTTTTATTTGAAATGAAAATGTCAGTAATTTCTTTTCAGATTGATGACTCCTTACACGCGGGCCCAATAAATGAAAAATTGATGAGGCTCAGTTCTCTCTTTTAATATTTAAGGCAATATTAAAGCCTCTCTTACATCTCATGGAAATAGTTTTATTTAAAAGGAATAAGACCATTGGGCATTGTTTACTGAACACCTCATGCATGTTTTATAAAGCTGGTGGCTTTTGGAGGAATTCAAAGGCCCTTGAAATCGTTACTGTTTTGCAGGGAGTATAAAACGACTTAAGAGGAAGTCGAATGGCATCGGCATTGTTGTGTAGCTGCTCTCGTGTTGTTGGATGTGGGCTGCTTTGATGAGGGTGCCAGTGGTGGATAGCCGTGCCAGAAAGGGGAGGAGGGGGAGTCGCACAATAAATGGCTGAGATTTTATTTCTGCTATTGGGTCGTAATGTGTGCTCGGTGAGGAAATTGATGTTTAACGTGGCTGAGCGGACGAACAGGCATGAATTGCCATTTAAAACCAAGACCCATGGGTTGAAAGCGGAGGGAGCGGGGGGGGGGAAAGAGTGGATGTCAGAAGTAGGACAGGGAGAGGAAGCCACTTCAATTGTTCTGATAGTTTAAAACAAGCCAGAGGCAAGGAGAGGCCCATGCAAAGGTAGAAAATGATACCAGCGTATATTACCTGCTAAATTGTCTTGGTTCAAATGGTTCTTCAAATGGGCCGAAACCGTATGAGACGACACAATGGGCCAAATTCGGGCTGAGGAGTTCATTCTTCGGAACAAAGCCTGACCTGTGATGACTTTCATGGCTTTCACATACATAGAAAGCTTAATAATGCTGAATAAAGCTTTAGCCTCCAGTTAAATTACTGACCCCAAAATATTTAAAAGGCGGATGGTGGGAACTTCAAGGAAACAAAGCCCTGCCAGGATCGTTTATAGGACAGTTATGAAAGACACTGTTTTTTGAAAGATGTGTTTTTGTTGCCCAGTGACACAGTTGACCGAGATTTAAGTTTTTGTAATTTCCTCAATTATGTTTTTTTATAACTCCAAAATTGTTTGTGTGTACACGGCCACGGATACAGCGACATGTGCGTACAATGCTTGAATGTGTTCACACACACGCAAACACACACACACGCACACACACACATAGTCAGAAAACAGGATATAGTCAAAAAGCTTCTACACAAGCAGGACACAATCAGCAGCTCCAAGTTGAGGAGCCCATTACATTGTAGTGGTGGTTAACAGGGACATTCGAACTGAGAACCAAGATACTCCAGCTCCCATTTAGACAAATTAAATCAAGTCCCATAATGCTTTATGTATCTGTTGCCTGGGTTACAGATCCTAGCACACCAGGCCCCTTGATGGAAGGCGGAATGAAGCCTTTTATATCAGATGCTTCGACAACATGGGGTGACTGCTACCTGCCAACTATTATCAAAGGCACTGGTTTCATAGCCATGCCATATTTTTTGATTGATCTAAATTACACGTCAGTGAGTGAGTGAGATAGCGACTACTTGTACATTATTAAACTCCCCGAGCGGCTGCTCTGCTTTTGGATTGCTGTAATTATCCGTGCTGGAGGCACAACAAGTGGCCCAAACACAGCTGTTAGGCTGCCTGTGCACCCGAACACTGGCTAGTATTAATTGTTTCTGAACAGAAGCTACATTTGGCAGAGGTTGTCGTTAAGAGGAGGGGTGGAGACATGCTGTTATGTCTGTATCTAAAAATGAACCCGTTTCTGCTCTTATTTAAACACCTGAAAAAGTCGGGCTATTATCAGAATACAACAAAACATCTTGTGTTGGAGGAAGGGATTGGGTGCAGCACTGTGGACCCAAGGTGAAATCTAAAACACAATTTGCCAGGGGAAGCACAGGATGTGCAGCTCAACCGATATTCCCCTTTACATCCTCTCTCCAATATCCCATGAACAGAGATTAATCAGACGCTGATGCTTTATATCTTTTAAAAGCAGAAATTCCGGTAAATCCTCCTGGCTTTAACAGTAACTGCCTGTGGCCTTCTGACACGCCATATATCCCACCCTGTTAGAGAGAGAGAGAGAGAGGGAGAGAAAGAGAGAGAGAGGAGGGCATCCTGGAAAACCTGACAGACCTCTGTGGGAGTCTGGTGTTGGTCATGTGACCCTCGCTGTCCGACAGGGTGGCACCAGCCAGCGTTTGTGCCCAAGTGCTGGTATCATGGTGACAGGTGGTAAATGGGACGTATCAGTTTTACCGCAGCGCCCTCTTCTACTCTCTGTGTTGTGAGCACATGCTTATTGATAGGCCAGCGGGTAATAATACTTCTTTTAAAAATAATGGAAATTGCAATCACCTTGCTGAAAGGTTGTCCTCATGCACTCGAACATGCATGTGAGCAGATTTTGTATTACAGGTAATCCATACACAAGCCCCCATAATGTGTTTGTCTTGTTTTACATCATCACACACTATCAGTGTCTTTTGCTTGCGAGCCTTATTTCATTTGTTTCACCTCTTACGAGGACTGTTTGGTAGTGGAACAGCAGATGCAGACATTGAATTCGAATTCATACAAGGCAGGCATAATATCAGGCAATATAGAGGCAGACAGAGAGGCTATTGAAATGCAAATAGACTGCTGGGGCCGCGGCAGCAGGGAAAAGAAATTGGGCCGGATGACAATGCAAGTAAACCACTCCAGTTTGTCAAGAAGGCCACGCTTTGTCACAAAACTGGGAATGGATTTCAGAACAAGTGCTGCTACAGCACTAAAAAGAATAATATTCAAAAGTAGGACGAAAGGAGAAATAAAATAGATGCCCACCGCAACTCTCATGCTAAGATTGAGAAATACCGGTAAAGTTAGCGTTTCCAGTTTATTGCCGTGTGTTTTCAGAGGGACCTTTTTCATGTGCGCTAGTTTAAGGGGGTCCATGAATGTGAGGGATGTTGAGAGTGACGGGGACACAGCCGTGCATGCACGTGTGCGCCGGTACACCCGCGTGCATGCACGGTTTCTTCATGCTTCATCCTCCTCGCGAGTGGCCTTTTCTGTGCATGGGTGTATTTTGTGAGTCAGTTCAGCGTGCTCCATCAGGAGGAGGGACAGAGAGCTGGGAGGCCTCACCGGACCCTCAGCCATAATAAATTACCTACAAGTGCTGTAGAACAATAACACAAAAAAGTGCGAGCCATCCATTTCACCACCATTTACAAAAAATCAATATCAATACTTAATGCAATGCGGATGAAAAATGAGCAGAGATACAGGGGCATAATACAAGCTCAAATGAAAGACCTTGGAGTGCTGCTTCCCAAGGGTTCGGGGGATGAGGAGGGTAGAAAAAAAAAAAACTGAACTGTAAGAAAGATTGCATTATGCCTTTTGTTTTTGTCCCTCATCTATTTTTGTACTTTAAGTCTCATAATAATCTCTCTTCTCAGCTCGGTTGTTTAATTGTAAATCAATGTGCAATTTTGGCTCGCCAACAAGCCGCGACAGAACATGCACAAACATCTATTTAAAATAATTCCATCTTTCGAAAAGAACTAACATTCAGTGCAGAATGTTTTACAAAAATTCTGTTTTTTTAACTTTAGCAGCGACGGAGGTGATACAACACGGGAATGCACAGACTTTTCCACAGCAGTCGGCGGGGATCTCTTTACCATGTCACAGATAAATCATCTGTTAAAGATAAACATGATCTATATTTGTCCTCGAGGCTTGCTGCATGATGTCATCGTAAGCCTTAACGTCCCATTTCATTGTGGTGGTTGGTGATGTATCGCAGATCCTCGCACGCAGTGAGGAAAACTCTTCAGCCTTTTTAAACTGAGGGACGATAAAGATACTGGAGTAGAAAAAACTGCTTATAAAATGATCAAACTCAAAGCCATGAAGATTTCGACTTGTTTACCACAAGAAATATATGAACAGTCTTTCTTTGTCCTCACATTCATCCCGTTTAGAGAGATAAACGTTTTATTATGCATGCACAGAGCATGAATTGTGTCTGCGGCGCTGTCACATCACTGAAGGACTACTTTTTTACTGCCAGGTGCATCACCGGCCTCAATTAGACTTGTCATCCGCCGTGAAAGGCCTTTTTTAATTGCTGCTTTTGTGTTCTACTTCTCCGTGTCTTGTGGTGTGGTGAAGTTTAAACTTCCCGGATTCCCTGGAGGGTTGGCTCGCAGTTAAGTCAAAGTTTATATCCTTTTGTCACTCTCCTGTCTCCACGGCACCCAACCCCCGCTTTTAGTCCCCGATGGCACATGCACTATTCAGCATACGAGGCGTAGTTGTGTGGGGTGAGATGTGGTCCCACCCACGCTACTCTAAAATTACTCTTTAGCTTTGGAAAATGATTTTGCTTTTGAACAAGTAACATTTTTGTGCAGGTTGACCACGAGAAAAAGAGGATTACAGATGTGACATAAAATCTCAAACCAGTTCAGTTTGAGAATCATTTTGCCGCCTCTGCTGTTGTTTCCATCCACCTCCTGCTTCCCGAGTCCCTCACCAGTAGATGGCACTGCGGCCAAGTTGTCAGGCTGCACAGCCACCAATTTCACCTGCCAGCTCAGGCTGCCAAAGAAAAAAGTGCAAATGTATTTGTTTCACCCGGCTTTGAGGGCTTTTTCAGCCGTTGTGCTCAGAGGCTAGATTCAGTGTGTGTGTGTGTGTGTGTGTGTATGTGACACAAGGGGAGAATATCAATACCAGATATGCTCACAGGCCAGTGGCCGACGCTTCCAAACCCTCTGAGCGCACTGTGGCGATTCCCCTTTTAAAGTCGGCCCTTATTCAAATTACACTTTTGTTGCCCTGAAAACACAAGTGTTCATGGCTTTGGTGATAAGCAACCAAAAACGGAGCATTCTTGTTGTCTCCCCCTCTTTGTAGTCCAGTTCCTCAGGTTACTGGCCTTCTAAAGCACTGTGTGTATTCTTTACCATTACGTCTGCCTACCTCTGACTTATCAAAAGGCGAGTAGCATCAATTAGCCTTTGGAGGATACAGTATTTTTTGTATTGTTAAAGGTCTGGTGTCGAGTTCTGAGCGGAGCCATTGTCCCTCCTTGAGCTTCAGTCCTTTAGAGTGCATAAGTGTTTATTGAACTCAATAGACGCGCCGGGACAAAGGGACCTGATATTTCTTACTCACTTGCTGCATAGTTTGTATCATAATTTCACTATAAGCTGCTATGATCGGCGCTGTGTGAGAAATTTTAGCCGCCATTCAGTGAGGCTCTTTGAACCTTATCGCTGGCCTCAACGTACTCAGGGTTAGAACTGGGAACTCTTAAACGTGTTGTCTTAAAGGGTGTCCGGGGTTTTATGTGTGGAATTAGGAGGTTATGAGCTGGGGTAGTGAGGGGGGTTGACAGAGTTGGGGGAGCGCTGAAAGGATTGTGGTTTGACATGATATGTGAAGGCTGTTATCCATTGTTGTGATGTGGAGCTGCAGGCTAAGAACCAGAGAGAGAGTGCTTGGATTTCTGAGGATTTTGGGGGGCCAAAAATCTCTAGGTCTTAGAAATTCTATTATTTAAAAATCTCAATATTAGGCCTAAAATCTCATAGATACACAGGTCATAAATACATTAAGCCAGGTCTTGATTAACGTTAATTTAATGCTACATCCCTCATGCTATTTTTAAGAGAAATGTTTTTGCGGCATAATGACTCCATGTGATGTATTGTGAGGTATTTCATTAGCACACTGTTAAAAAAAATACAAACAAGACATGGAATAAATAACTGATAACTAATATCACAGAGCATGGACACCTACTGTCTTTGCCTTTAGTTTGTGAAATAAAATCAGGTTTCCGGGGTTGTTGTCTACTCTGCTTCTTCATCTTCGATTATGGGTAAGAAGAAGTAATTATAGGACTCTGATATTCCTCCATATTTGTCATAGTTGACATAGGTCTTGAATTTCATTCATTCTGGTCTTAAAAAAGATCTAAAAGCATCTTCAATTTAACTTGTTGAAACGTGCAAAAACCCTCTATAATGACAGTCTTAGTCTTAACTACCACTTAATTATAGACCATAGGCAAAATAAAGCTTTATCATGCACAAACAGCCCAAAATCCACCTTAATTTTTATCTTCACCTCTGTATGTACCTGTATAGTTGTTTTTTGATTAGAAATACACCCGGGATCAGATATGTCTATGCGTTACACTCCCAGACATATACGTAAGTGATATTGCAGAGCAGAGTGTGACAAAGTTCACTCTCTTGTCGCCCCATATCCCCGGGCTGGATGAGCTCATGGCTGTGCTGTATGGTATCAAAGAGAAGTGTTTGGTTGAACTGAGGGCGGACCTCGGTGTCACTGTGCAGGCGCTAACATCAGTAAAACACACACACTTGTCACTCTGAATGGCTTTGAATGGCCATATCACCATAACAGGTCCTGTAAAATATGGCTTTTTTTGCACACAGGTCATTGACACAGTTACAGCACAGCATTGTATTTGGTTTTCATGACTAATAAAGCTGTTTAAATTCTTTAAAGGATTTTTTTGGGTAAAGTAAACATACTAGTTTTACTAGTCTTAATGTCTAATGATATTAAAAACACTTTATATGTTGTTTTCATCAATCTTTATACAAACTATGTAAATATGACTAGATGAAGCTCCTTTTATTAAAATTACATTTATACACAACACACTTTCAACAGATTATATCTTTTGAAGGAAAGTTAATGCCAGAATATGATTTATATTATCATTATAAGGACTTGTGCTTTACTTACATGCCAATAAAAGTTTAGGAAAGATTGTGGTCTTGTTTAATAAAACATAATATGTTTATTAATAATTAGAGCTTTTATGTCTAAGTTGTTTTAATCAGATATTTGCACAGAAAGTATTCTCCCAAAATTGTCAACTTTCCTATTAACAATCAATCAGGTGAGTAATAATGTTTTAGATCCTTATTCTATCGTTTTTGTTTTCAGGACTGTCGATGATTTTAGCTACAGACATCAAATAGACTTTATAAAGTCTACTTGTTTGTTTTAAAATGTTTGATGTTAAGTGTGAAGGTTCAGCGTGTTTGCTCAGCAGCTTCAGATCGGTTCAGCGTACAACAACTTAATTGCAAAAACGCAGCTTCAAGTCGAGTGATATTAATTTCACTGGTGCCAACATTTGGGGGTCATCAAACCAAATATTCAATAACTACACCCACTCATAGATTTCATACAGCCCCTCTCAGTCAATATCCTAAATTCTGAAGTTTCCTTCTCTGTCTCCTTCCCTGCCTCTCTCTCTCTCTCTCTGGCGATGATTTTTTTTTTAGATCACTTCCATTAACACCGGCATGTTGAGCTCTAATTACTCACTCACTCAGCGTTCTGGGCTGGCCGCCACTCGTTTGGAAAAGCAATGTGGCCCGTTAGCAAGATGCTTGTTAACTGAATGCACTTAATTATATAAGAAGATGCAGTAATTACATGTAAATGTTGCATCTAAAAGCGGCCATCCAGCCATGCTCGCTGGTTTTAGGCACCTGTGTAGGATCCTTGTGTTTCTTTTATTTTAGAGTGAGGTTATTAATCGCCCGCTCTGATGAACATGCCAGATATTGTCTCCATGGTTGCAGAGAACGAGTTACACATGAACACTTGTGTTGTAGACTTACAAACCTATGCCATCATGCATGACAATATCCCATTAACAGCTTGAAATATACCAAACTTAGCCAATGTCATTGTCAATGAATACAAAAGGAAGCGGCAATAAACTAATAATAGAACAAAATGCTATAATAACTGTTAAAATAATCACATAATCTGTTACAACCTGCATCTCCTACCTTCTTGACTTTCGAGAGAAAAAAGAATCTAACATGACAATGATTCATTTATCAATATTCTATTGTCCAGGGCAAATGATGCAGCTCTAAGCTGAATTTCATTCAAGTCCCTGTCAAATGAAAGATTATTTAGTGTGTTTTAAGAAGGTGGAGTGCAGGGTGGAGATGGGGGTCAGAGTTGGAGAGCTCCCCAGGGAGGTCCTGAGGGTCCCGGGGACATCAGTCGTCCATTATGAGCTAATCAGGAGGGGGGCAGTGTGCAGCAGTGTGCATGTGTCCGTGTGTATCTGTATATATGTGTGTGTGTGTGTGTGTGTGTGTGTGTGTGTGTGTGTGTGTGTGTGTGTGTGTGTGTGTGTGTGTGTGTGTGTGTGTGTGTGTGTGTGTGTGTGTGTGTGTGTGTGTGTGTGTGTGTGTGTGTGTGTGTGTGTGTGTGTGTGTGTGTGTGTGTGTGTGTGTGTGTGTGTGTGTGTGTGTGTGTGTGTGACACCATGTGTGTCCACATATGTACTGAGAGGGGGGAGGACAGGATGGAGAGAGAGAGTGCGGCCACGAGTTGTGCGTGTGTATATGCTTGTGTTCATGTGGCTGTAGGTGTGTGTGTGTGTGTCTCTCAGTGTGTTAGGTGGAGAAGAGACATTGGCCCATGCCTCTTAATCTCATAAAGCAGCAGAAGGCAGAAGGATCCCCCAGGACATTACCCATGGAGGGTCTGTGTCCTCGTGAACATGGGACATGCACCTCCAGCCTCCAGATGCTTGCGGTTCGATACAGGCCCCAAGTCTGACATCCACCCATACTCTCACTGGGCTCTTTGCACGGCCCTGGGGAGCTGCCTTGTTAAGAACATGATCTAGTATTTACAAAAAAATATTTGTAAATGGAGGCTGTCGGGTCGTAATGGGTCCTGTCCATGCTGCTGTTCACAACCTGGCATCTTCGGGTGGAGGGCTGGAAATGCAAAGCAGGAGGGATGAATGTCAATAGACGTACTCCCCCCTCGACCCCCCCACCCCCCAGGCGATAGGCCCGGACTGCTTCTGTCTCCTTCAGTCAGCCAACACGTCCGTTCCGTGACTTTATATCACTCAGCTAGAGACAAGCTAACGGCTCCTTCACCTACCGCCGCGGAGATGAAATCCCCTCGAACTTTGATGACCGAAAGTGCATCGAAAACATTAAGTCATATTTAATTTCACGCTGCTTGTTGGAGGAATGCCGCAGCGGATGTGAGGCTGTGAAATTTCCAGTAAAAAAAAAAAATATATGGCGCCTTTTTTTTTTTTCTCTATTTCGAACAAGCACTTTCAGATAATAAATTGATGTTTCGATTAGATGGGCTTTACTTGTGACCACTCAGGAAACAAATACGCCACAAGAAACAAAATATTGCAAGAGAAAACTCAACTGAAAACCTCAATTGATTTTCCTCTTTTCCTATAACATGAGGGGGAGAAGCCCATCGCTATGATGCGTTGGAAACACTAACAGATCTGCATGTGATAAATGTATATGCCTTGTTGCAGGGGAAAGTTTAAAATGTCATAACTAGTACACCCGCAAAAAGCTTTAATCGATTATAATTTAGTAATATTCAATGTTTCTGGTTGAGAAATCAAAATCAGTGTTGAGATTTTATTACGACAACCCTCTTCTGACGAGTAGTGTCAGACCATCCCAGTTGTGATGACTGGGAAAGACGTTTTTAAGGTTACGTGGATAGATAGCGCACTTTATTCCTGAGGACACTTAATTATACTGCTTGTTTGCGCTGTTCATTTGGAGGATACATGGATTAGTAGCCTGTAAGTAGAGGCTGCTCGGGGAGGATTGGATGTATGAGAGACACCTGATCCTTCCCCAGGCGCACTTTTACAGCCTCTGAAATGAGACACATCTTTGATTTGCTTGCTCTGTAAACAGACAGAGACATGAAGGAGCTCTGGTCTCGGCCTCGCTCCGAGCTGCCAAAGAATCCCCGGCTGAAAAAAATGGATCCAGTCATGTTCCCGACTCTAACGTATTTTTTGTTTTTGCACTAATGAGACGGTGACATTTCCTGTCTCGCTGTCTGTGGACACTGAGGGTGAGAACATATTCATAACTGACAGCAACAACTTATCAGCAATGTTCCGATGTACCTCAGTAGTTTCTCTGTCATCGTGATAAGCCAGTTTTTTTTCCCTCATCAAAAACACACACACACACACACACACACACACACACACAGACATACTCTCATATACACACACACAGACACCAAGACACCATAGATTCTTGTTGTTTGGGTTTCCTCATCCCCCCGGGGGCTCGTCTCGGCCTGTCAGCATGAAGGCTGCGACAGGCCCGTGAACCGGCTGACAGTCTGTAGCTGGAGGCGGCCGGGCCACCAGTGCAAGTCTGATTAGATTGTACAACATATTCAGAGGAAAGATAAAACCACTATCGGAAAGTAGTTAGCTTTTGATGGGGCGATAGGGAAGTGTCAAGGGTATGTTGTAATCCAGAAAGGTTACAGATTTCTTGTCTGAGTGCAGGATCTAATAACTTGAGTTACAGTTGGATCCTGGAGCAGACGGAACAGGTTCTGCAGTGTGAACGAGACGTCGTATACAATACAGCTTTGTGAGGACAGCTTAGCACTTTATGGTGCGTTAACAGCTTTCCCCAAAAAATGGAAGAACATGCAAAACTGGTGAATGAATCCGTATTTGATTTTCACGCTGAGTCGTCTAAGTGTAATGGGCCTGACACTGGAGTTCTGAATGTTACATGAATTGTACATTTTTCTTATTATCGACCACTAACAACATAAACCTAACGTAGCCCCGCCGATAATAACTAGGACTGAATAAGTACAGTTTAAAGAGATTAATGTCGCGGTTAATTAATAACAAAGAAGTAGGCTAACTGCAGTTAATTAATATTAATTAACATAATTAATATTAATTGGTGAATTAAGTATATTCAAGGTTACCTCTTTAGTAAAATACAGCAGCCACACTTACCACAAGTACAAAAATGTGTTGTAATATATGAATATTAAGTTTTCTGTGGTTGCTATGGTTGCTGCGTTTACGATTTGATGTTAAGGGCATTTGACATTTGTACATTTGAGCTCATGCATAATGATAATCAGGTTTGAAAAAAACATATTGAAGGTAATTACAAGCAGAGTAAGAGAGCGATAGCTGGCATTATGGGACAATGATGCTTTACATGTTGCTTATGCTTTGCTCTTAAACTAGATCAGCCCATATGCATTTGTGATATCAGACAATTTTAGGACCGAGCTTAGATACTAAATAAACCATGGGATCATCTCGGCCCCTTTTGAGTTAAAACTATCTGTTTTAATTTGCCTGTGTGTCTGTGTGTGTGTGAGTGTGTGTTAAAACCTGTGCACGTTGCAGTCTAAACAGACTACTTATCACATTAATGCCATGCCACCGCTTGTTTATCTAGACAGATGAATCATGCCTTAATTGGCGGTAATGAGCTCAGTTGTTTTTAATAAACTGTTCCCGACAGAGTGAACAAGTGGAGTGGTGGGAGGTAAAGGCCAGAGAGGAAAAACCCTGGTCGATGTTTTAATTTAGACGCTACACGGTGGAGGAGTAGCTATGTGCATTTCTCTCTTTGCCACAGTAAAAGATTTTTACATCTTTATACATGAATTTGACAGCGTGCCGAATTAACAGAGAGAGAGAGAGGGAGAGATGTCAACGCTGCCCAGTGAATCTGTTCTGCAGTGAGTGACCTTTGCTGTTGTGGGCTGAGGAGTCAGAGGAGCGCTGATGAGTCAGGAAGGAGGATGGAGGGATGGTGCGAGTTGCTCCTCCTCCAGACAGTCTGCCTCCACTCTGTGAACATGAAGCGGTGCGGTCGGCTAATGTGGCCGAGGAGAGAGCAGCGCAGCTAAGATGTCATGTCTGTCTGTTGGCTAACAATTAAATGTGGCACCTCAAGCAGATCAATTTGACTTTGAGGCTTCGGGTTTTAACTCACTCATCTCTCGCCCTCGTTTTTTTTCTCCTCTCCTGCAATTTCTGTTTGTTTTCCCCTTTGGTGCATTAACACGTCTTATTTCCTCTAATGCCCCTCTAATGTTTAATCATCTTTTCTCCTTTAGTTTTTCCCTGTTTTCTCCCTTCATCAGACATGTTATCTTGCTGCTTTTCAAAGATGAATCCCAGGTGAAAAGTCAGAATTTGGCGGCATATAGCAGGTTCAGAATAGAAATGGCACTAAAAGACCAGAAAGCGGCACACGCGCCAGACAGGCTCCGACTGCAGGACGGAGACGAGCGACGCTGCGGCGAAACACAACACCAGCACAAACCAGCACTTGAAATATCACAGTCCAGCCGTCTAATTAAAGCCAAGACTAATGGGCCCTAATTGCATCGCTAAAATGTACCAGTTCTCTTCTCTTTAGTGTAACTTGACTACACTTCTCCCCGTATGGATTAATGGGGACCGGAGCTGCAAACTAAAAAGCAGTTAATTTATCGGAAGATGTGTTAGGGGGGGGGGGGGTGAAAAGAGGGGAAGGATGAAACACAGCAGAGGGGGTGGAGGGGGAAGAAGGAGAAGTGCATTATCAGCCTCTTGTTATTGAAGATGCATTTCACATCCGTCTCCAGAGGTTTGTATTTGTATTATGCTTGTTAATGTGACTTATCTGTGACATTCTTCATATTGACCAGAATAGTTGAGTGCTGCAAAGAAAGAGGCATGTACATTACTTTTAATTAAAGTACCACAAGGCTGGTTTCTCAGGCTACATCCACACTACGACGTTTTCACTTAAAAATGCATTAACCCTTTTACAGATTGAGTTTGAGAGCCACTAAAACTGAGAAGTTAGGAAACGCTGCTGGCCCTGTTTAAGTCTGAAAGCCGTCGGGTTGCATTTTATGACGAAAACAACAAGAAAACAACCGGCATTAGCATCAGCTAGAAAGTAACATAGCTACAGAAACAGTTCCACCTAGTCATCGGTCCCAGTAAACAAATCCTAACTAACCCTTACCTTTCACCATTGCTGCTTCTCGTTTGTTGCCTCACTCTTTCTGCAACAATAACCAAATGCTCCCAGTTTACAGCAGCACACGCATGCCCAGTGTACATGAGTGATTATGTGATATGGCTTTTCAGCTGTGTTAATAAGGACAGGGATTTAAACTGATACGGAGCCAAAACACTTGTGTGGACAGAGAGTGTTTTAGTCTGAAAATGCCGAATAAAATGTACAGACATATTCTTAGTAGAATGAGAGACAAGGGGCTGAATGAGGCCTTTTCGATGGCGTCTTCTGTAGATATAATGCAGGGATTTTAATGTTTCTGTTCCTTTGTGCGGCTTTGTTTTCTAGATAAAGAAAGAAAATAAATAGGCTGAAACCATTTTCTGTGGTGAGCGAGACAAAATGTACTCAATAAGAGCACAATGTATGTGTTTAAATTACTCTCTCCCCAAGGTGGAAAACCATTAAGCTTGGTGCACCAATCAGTTTTTTCCCTCTGTCTTTGTTGTTGGATTACTCATAATAGCTTTTTATCAAATCTTCCTATTAATCCATTAGAGGGTGATATTTCGTCTGTGGGGGTAATTTCAGCGCACGTTTCAGACATAGGAGGCACGAGCAAGAAGCGTCTGCTCTGCATTTAAATTAATGTGCCTTCAATTCTGATGTGATACCCTTTACAATGCTTTACACAGGCGAGTGTATTGAGAAATGTGTTTTCAATATTGGCCTCGTTAACGTGCCAGTTGACTGTATAATGAAAGAAAATTGAAAAAGAATAGTGAAAGCACTCTCCGCATGTGTCTTCCACTTCTTTACTTCTCCCCAAGCAGAGAAACACGTGAAGAAGTTAATAGTGGTATTTGGATTTTAAAGTAGTTTGCTTGCAGCTGTACTTTTAAAGGTTTCAGCGAGTCTCTCTGAGCTGTGCCGTGATAGATCGGGTCACTTATAATGGAACGTCTTCATCTAGTTCTGTGTAAAAGTAATTTTTTTGGTCACAAAAACAACTTGGTAAGTTTAGAAGTACTAACTACTTTGTTAATTTTAGAGGACCTGGCAGTTTGCTGTACTGAATAGGAGACAGAAAACAGAAAAAAACATCTCATAATCATTTAAGTTAACGTACAATTAAGTACAAAAGTTGTGTAGGCTATAACTAAATAAAAGAAGTTGATTGGCTGTCAGGAAATCTGGATTGCACATGTACCTGTCATTTTTCAATCTGGTTGTTGCAGATTATGATCAGAGAAATGAATCACTACTGAGAATAATTAATGTGACTGAATTTACTGTCAATAAACACATCTTAAAAGTCCCCAAAAAGCATCGTTGCCAACTCTGCAAGAATGTGAAGTTGGAAACCAGTAAGTAAAATAATATTGTTTGAAGATTTTATACTTGTTTTATTTTATTAATCCAGACAATATCCTTTACTAAGATACCTGTGGCTCACAACATATTGAAAAGTGTAAACGATATGAAATCATTCCAAAGATTGACTTAATAGTTGTTGGTGGGTTTGAACCACTACAAGGTTTAAGCTTCTAGTTGTTTGGCAGCTTAAAGTGTTTTATATCATCAACATTGCAATCAATAGCAGCAAATATTCATTCCTAACTATGCTGTATGTTCAGGCTCTGCAATGGCTACAGAGTATCTCCAGCTGTCCAGTCAATTGACAGTTTGACTCCATCCTTCTGCCTGACCAAACCTTTTCTCTTTAATCGTGCTCATATTGGACTTCCAATCAGGGCAATTTTGCCTCTAGCAATAGCTCAATCTGGCTAATTGGTTTGGGCATTTTTTTAAATTGTACTATATTGATTACGCGAGGTCATCTCTGTTTCACAAATAAGAGAGTCTGCGTTGCTTTTGTCTGGAAACTTGTATAGCTCGCACCCTTTCAGACTTGAGAGAGGGAGACGGTAGATCTGCTCATTAGTCCACGGAGCAGCTGGGTTGTGATTTGCAGCCGCATGAGCAATGCTGACTTACACACACACACACACACACACACAAACACACACACGATACTATCCCTAATGCTGTATGTGCTTACAGCAATCGTTTTTTCTAATTAAACAGTCCAGTACAATGTACAACCTGGACGGGAAGAGCTGCACTTTTAACTTCCATTTATTTCAGGTCTGCGGATGTTATAGGGAGACCAACAGCAAATAAAGGGAGAATCAATGGGGCTTCATTAAAAGCAGCAGGCAGTCTTTTGCCTGGACACAGCTTAATTACAGTTTCACTGGCGTTTGCTTTAATTGGGGGAAAAGGGAGTGAAGTGGAGTGAATGGAGGGCATTAGCATATCTATCACTGGGAGAGGCCACGAGGTCCTGTCCAACCTGCGGCTATGCATCTCACCCCTAACCCTTCAGATCCACACACACACACACACACACACACACACAGCCGCACAATATTTTGTCAGGTGGTGTCTGTTCTTGTCTCTTTATCTGATATCTTACAGTAAATACACTCAGATGCACAGTCAAATTTACCTTTTTATTGGAATCTGGTCGTGTTTCAGGAAACAGGGACACAAACACTGCATTTGAAAGGCATTTACAGGCAGTTGGTACAGTAGATCAGGAAAATAGAGGTTTATGTTATCATACTTCTTTGCTGTACAGGGGTACAAATAGAAAAGAAAGGACAGGGACACATTGAGGGCTGGTAACACATGACAGTTACATTGATAAGGTGCAGAATATCAACAAAACTGGCATCTTGCTCAATATTCTAAACCGCCTGGTTTTGATCAATTGCTTTACTGGAAAAATGTAAGCTGTCACACTATATTGTTGCCTGTTGTGTCATAGTTAACCCATATCAGATTAGCATGTTATATCAGGTCCACTGGGAGTTTAAACCCCACCGCTACATACATTAAACTAATACAGCATAACACCTTTTCCACTGCAGGGGGGCAGCCTCAGGGGTCAGACCAGCCAAGTCAATGTTAATTACCAGAACTCAAACATTTAACAATTACATGTAAGAGAAATAAGATGAAAGTGCAGGTTATGCAACCAACTTGAGAGTTCACTGGCCAAGAAGTGTTTTTAAACAAAATGTGATCTGTTGATTAAGAATGCCCCAAATATTGGGTCCAGGTATTTTCCAGATTTTGCTTTTCACATAAAAGGATTTGAAAACTATGAGGACATTTTTGCTTGTGAACTAGAGCAACAAGCAAAGATCTATGTTCTTGTTGTACAGGTTTAGTTCATCTATGCTTTTGTAAAATGCCAAGTATCCATCTGTATGGTCTAGTTGTACACAACATAGAGAATTATTGATCTCTTTTATGCAGAAACATTGTAAGTTTTGTTGTGAACAAGCCACACTGTCCAAAACAAGTCAAAGCATCACTTACAAGTATTTTGATAATGAGTGTTTTTTGTTGAGTGAAATATTTTTGCACCAACAAGGTTCAGTAAAACGGCTCCATCATGATTTTGTGGTTAGTGTGTGCCATAGCTGTGTCTTTGACAGTGACAGATAGTGAAGCGAGATCAGAGCGTCCTCAGCGGCGCTCTGGTGACAGGTGAGCGGAGACAGTTTGAGTCCCATTCTCTCCCGCAGCAGTTAATAACAATTTGAAAAAGGGTTCAGGGTTAATAACACAATCATTACCTGGATGAGGCCGGGAGACAGCTGTAAGCATGTATGCAGATGGACGGCCGTCATTAATCCTTGTCAAACAAGCTGAATGGGCGTGATCTGAGAGAAGAGGGCACTTCAGGGTTTATTCATGAATGAATAACAGCTGAGAGAGGTCCTGCGTTTAGCTTGTTTTGGGATCAGTTGGATGACACCACGGACAACGCTATTTTTGTTCCTATCTGCACAAAGTCAAAGCAGGATCTGTTTTTCATCATTAGAAATGCGGGTTTATAATGCGTCAGTACAAACTGTATATGTTGTGTTGCCTCATGTAACAATAGACGTGACCGACTGAGCACACTGTGAGGTCCTTCATTATTGAACAGATTGATTTGTAATTTGTAATGTTCCCATCTGTCCTAGTTACACAAAATTATGGCTAAACCAGTTAGTAAACACTTTGCCCCATTGTCTGTTGTTTTGATAATCACCCATAATAGCATCCAGCATCAATATGGTCTTTAAACCTGATTTAGGAGTTAATGGAATAAGAGGGAGAGGCAGTCAGTATATGCACTGGGCCTAATGTCATTAGAAATGTTTGCGGAGGCTAAATTAAATCAGTCGTAAATTGTGCTCTCAAGTAAGCCAGAAAAACCCTTCTCCGTCGAGGAGAGGAGGGGGCGGCGGGGATTCATATTTTAACCTTGCGTAGAAAATGCACTTAAACAGATTAAAATAAAATAGGGACTGTGTGGATGGATGGGAATGGTAATTGCTGGTGCTTTAATGGTTTCCTGTTAGCCAAGTCGGGCTGAAGGCAGAGCTATTTTAAAGTTGGAAACGGTGATTGAGGTCATAACTTTGCAAATCTGGTGATTAAGCCAAAGGGTGCGTGTCACCAAACAGTACATTACACATCTAATGGGGACTTCAGCTGAAAACAGATGTTTGTGTTAAGGGTTTTCGGTGCTTTTCATGCTTTGAGGAGCAGGTGTGTGTGAGTGTCTGTGAGTGTGTGTGTGTGTAGTTGAATTTGTTTGCGAGTTCATGTAAAGCCCACCCATGCGTGTGTCTCATCCAGTTTGCTTAATGCTGTCAGTGCAGGCATACTGTTTGTCTGGTTGCATCAGGTAGCTCATCACACAAAGCAGCCCAGACGGTAATGATAGCCGTAAACACTCTGGGAATTCCCAAAACAGGATTAAATTAAGACTGTGTCTTTCCCAAAATCTGACAAAAGGCTGGAAGGAGACTCAGGGTCCATATCATGCAGGATAATGTGGTTATATATCACACAGGATGACATTATAATGATAAAGTTCAGTGGATAAATGATGGACGTTTCTGGTCACTGCGATGTGACGTCTCTGCCTTTTCTGTAACACTACCTGATAATTTCTCTCGTGCTGCACCGATTGTGCACTTTGATGTCGCACAAAACAACTGAGAAATTACATTGACACAGAGTTAACACACATGCACACATGAACACGTTTCCTTCCTTGAACTCTCAGACCCTCGTGGTGTGGCTTTACCCTTCCATCCTGGGTTCACTTGTAACTCAGCACTGTTGGCTCCGGGTAAAACTGCGGCCCCATGCATGCTCATGTTCAGCTATTGTGTAAATTAACAAGGAAAAGTCTGTGCGGATTGAATGGCAAACATGCAGGTGATGACACATCCCCGGCACATACAAAGTATGTGTCATTACTCAATGCCAGTTAAGTTGTCAGTTGAGCAACTGTCTGTGATATTGCTCTCTCAATCAGTGCGTTTCTTTCTTTCTTTCTTTCTTTCTTTCTTTCTTTCTTTCTTTCTTTGACTCACCCATATCTTTGAATGTGACACCCTCATTACACGCTTATAGGAAAAGAGCTATTAGCAGACACTGAAGCCATTACAGATGAATTTGTTAGGGTGTGGTGGATGAAAAAATGTGATTGTAAGAGATTACTACACCTGTAACTCTAAGCACGCGGGTTCAGTTACAGGTCCCGACCTCTTATCACCACATCTCGAGAGACCATTGTTTTGTCCATTGGTACAATTGAAACTAAATTCAGAGAAGAAAAAAGTGACACCGCCTTTGAAAATCCCCTTGAATTGTAGAACATCTCTCTGTCATACGAAGGTCTTCACATTGCACGACTGCAGCAGCGACAGTTTGTGACGTAAATACAAAGTCTGTGGAAGAGTGACTCTTTAAAGAACTGCTCTTGCATGCTCTCTGTCACTGTGTAAATTGAAACCTGGACTGGGTTGTCAGAGAGCCAAAGGTTGATGTCACAAGTGTTGAAAAAGCAGGGGCAGGAGCATGTGTAGAATCACCTGTGTTGTTCCCTTTGTGTTGCACGCTGCAGGGCACATAGCTCAGCGGGTCAAAAAGTGTGTCCGATGTCTGCGCCCTGAGGTTCCCGATCTCCTGGCAGGGAAAGAAATCCCAATACACTATTTTTCTTATTTAACCTCTTTATTGCCTGTGGCTGGGTTTTAAAACACTGGACGGATCTCTGTAACATTTAATTGCTAAGATAATTTTTTAAGGATGATTTTGGCAATACAATTTTTTTCTCATGGTGAAAACACCAACATTCATCCAAGTAGTTGACACTTTAAACACCATCCTGCAGCTGCACACACTCACAACTGCACCAAATCTGCAAATATGAAACACAGTATTTTCTACTATTTGAGTAAGGATCAGTAGAACACATACCTCCACTAAGGCTCTACAGTCCCAAGCTGCACCAAATTTCGCACACTCATAGATATCAGTTCCCTAAATGGGTTTTTCTTCATCAAGCTTCATGAATGATTCCCTGGGAAAACAGAGGTGAAAACATACCCTCCTTGGTGGATGTAATGATACTAACCCAGCTATTTAAGGGATTTTCTTTTCTTATGAATGTTTTAGGGTTTGGTTGACAATAACAAATATACAGATTATTAACATTCTTATCTTTTAAGCAGTAGTATTACACAGTAGTTTAAAACAAGAAACTTTGTCATCAAAAAATCCAACACATTACTGTACCAGGCACAACTCATTGGTGGGAAATATGTTACAACAAGAACGATGGATGTTCCCTAGAGGCTGTACTACTGAATAACCAAATTTAAAAGAAGTCTGTCTGTGCAAACTGTGAACGGACCCAACTGAAGAAATCTGACTTTGTAGTCTGCAAACATCTGTCCACATCTAGAGTCATGCTAAGTGAGGAAGAAGCAGATGTTTCTCTCTGAAGAACCCCTGTGTCATTAGTTAACTATCGCTACCGAAAGATTTTCTGCTTTCACCTTTTTGCACATTGTTACACTTGAAGTTTAAGAGTAGAAAAAAACTCTCTCAGGTGAGTCATGCTTCACAAACACCTTGTTCGGTAACAACGGGCCTAGGTGTGATTGAAGGCATGGGGAAATCCACAGGTAAGAGAAGTCGGCCGTGTAGTTCATGTCCCTTGGAAGCGACCCAGACAATGTTTAGGCCCACAGTCAACAACTCCCGTCCTTGCTTATCTTAAGAATGTAAACCTCTATAAGCAAGCGCTTCATCTGTAATTCTATTGTGAGTTGGCCGGTTGTCTCAAAGTGTCTGAATAATCTAATGTAATGCAAAACCAGCTTTGTCTGTGACACCGAATACTTGCGTTAACGCCGGCGTCTCGACTGTTGGCCTGCACTGTGCGGAATGCGCTGGCAGACAGGATGGCTAGACCACACCAGAACCTGCCAGTTACATTCTTTGCGTGATTCAGACGTATCTCTTTCCCCCATCGGGACCGACTTGAGAGGTCTGATCAAAAGACCCGTCATGCTGAGGAGCTGAGATTTGGATGCGAGGCTGCGGAGGGGAGGGACAACGAACTGTTGGTTGTTGTGTTGTTGTGTGTTATTATTTCCATTTGTTGGGGAAAAGAGAGATGAATGGAGGGATAAATGGATGATGGGTGGGTGGGTGGTGGGGAGGAGGAGGAGGAAATTCCCTCGTCTGGATGGAATTGGATGGCGAGCTCGGGAATGGGTGGAGGGAGGGATGGGGGGGCACCTGATATAGAGGGTGCTGTCAGGCCCGAGACAGCGGGGTCTTTGTCTTCTCAATAATCACTTGCTGTACCTCTTTTTTTCATTCCTCCTCTCCACCGGTGCCATTCTACCTTTACTTTTCCAATTCTCACTGCAACTTTGGCACATTGGTCAATTGTCTACAGTCCACAAAAATAAAATAAAATAAATAAAAATAATCCCAAAAACTCATCTTAACTTTGATCAAACACGTATTATGACCTGGTTTGGATCACTAAATGATATAAAGTTGTACTAATAACAATATTACCCCAGTTGTAGATGTAACCAATGCTGTGGTTTGAGCTAAATGCTAATTGTCATTCACAGGGACAATGCTAGGATGCTAATGCTAAGCCGGTTTAATGTGTACTATGTTTATCAACTTGGTTTAGCATGTTAGCATGCAAACATTTGTTGATTAGCATTCAACACTAAGTACAGCTGAGGCTGAGAAGAAAGTCGGACTTATTTTCTTCACAAACTTAAAATATTGTACAACTTGAAACTTTGGCCTGATGGTGGAGATAGAGGGAGATTACTGCATTTTGACCTGGCCTAGCATGCTACCATCCATCCAACAATCAACTAAGAAGCCGTCAGTATAGGATTCATCATCTGAGAATCATGAACCTCTCCGTAAGATTTCATCCACTAGTAATTTCCAAATTTTAGTTTCAGCCAAAGTGGTGGATTGACATTACTGTTCGTTGCATCATTCCGATAGCATAGCTGAACACCTCCAACTCTGAATCATAGGTTGTTACTTAAGGATTTTGAAGGCAAAGAAAATGCATCCCGTGTCAGGTCACTTTATCCAGGTGAGCTCATAGGGAGCTGGAAGATGTTACCTTATACTTTCCATCCCAGGCACACTCTGTACCTCCAGACACAATATGACTGTCTCTGTTCATTCACACTTGCCACAGACATTACCAACGGGTCTTTTCATTGAATAAAGAAACTACTAAAGTTAAATGTTATGTTAATTAATGAATGTATCTGTGTTTGTGGTTTTATAGAATTTGACCACCTTCTTCTCGTTCCTGCCAGAGAATAAATGGTTTTAAAGACCGGTGAATATTCTGTGTCATGTAATATCACACTGCTTTTCAAGCTATTCAGAGAAGTTGTGGCACATCTGCAGACATTTCTGGAATGTGAGTTTATTCTTCCCAGGTGAGGTGGTCGGTGGACTGCTGTAGTTAAAATAATCACGCTGCCATAATCGCACAACCCACAGGAGCCCAGACATAATTCATAACCCACAAGAGCCAGGGACATGACAGGTGCTTCTCTGTCATGAATGGGCAGACTTGTGTTTGATTGAAGAATTCGTTTGGGGTTTTGTTTCTAAGATTTTCCCCTCTGTAATGATAGGTGTGGTTACAGGTTCTTGTAAAAGCATTGATATTAATGTTAAGTTGGTGTTTTTTATGTAATCTTGACTGTTGAGGAAATCCCTGTGATATTTACATGCATTTTTATTTAGTTCTTTGTTTCTTTGACAATTTCCTCATATTTTCATGTAATGTATTCAAAGTTTAATCTATTATGCAAATGTACATTCCAGTTCCTTCAAAAAGCAACTTCTGAGCTGCTTCCATACCACGACCAGTTCCTCTTTCTTAAATTCACCTGACTCAATCAATTCACCTCAAGCTTTTCCAAGCCAATCGTAAATCATGAAAAAAAAATGACTGAAAAAGTGACAACAGTGACGGTAAATAAATGTTTGTTGTTCCTTTCCTTTCCGTGTTTCCCACCCTCTTTCTTTCTCGACTCTCTGTAATGGATGGGTTATTGTTGGTGCTGCCCTCTGGGCAGGGAGAGTTGTTTACTTGGGTGTAAAGTCCCCCATCCACCAAGGGTCTCTGTAGGGGATGTTCCTGTAGCAGCCTCACTCCTAACCTCCCTTTAGCTCCAAAAGTTAATAACATGGAGGAGACGTGATTTATATCAGCCTTGACACCACCACCAACGAGCCGACTTCTTTGTGCTTGTGGCCTACTCAACCAGCTCCATTCATCAATAAAGATCACATTTAGAATTCACTCCAAACTCAGTAGATGGTTATTTAATTTCTGGAGAGTTTTTCTAAATAAAAAGTCGCCCACATTCCTGGAAGTGACTTTAGGCAATACGAGTGGATTTCTTCTGTTATAACCAGTGGAAAACTTTTGGAAGAGATGACGCCACAAGATGTAAAATATGATAATGTCAAATTTTGTCTTCGTGATTTGGGGAAATCATACATTTCAGCCACAGACGAGATTGAGAGGGATTAAACCGACTGTTACCATTCGTTTTACAGTTAAGCATTTCAACTGCCCATTCCCACTGAAGGTCATTGTCATATGATTCTCAGACGATGACATTCATGCTGAACTAAAACCTATTTGGTTGTGGAACTCGCCTTTAGAAAGCCTCATAATTCAAAGCTTTGCAATTTCGTCTAGACTTTACTCTTTAAGTTCCATTCAGACTTGATTGACCAAAATCAGTAATGTTATACCTTTTCGATAGGTATCTGTAAAAATCCCCATTGAAATACTCACACCAATCATGCTGCGATCTCTAAGATGATGCACATCACTTTTATTCAGCATTGGATATTCTCTCCATTCTCTTGAAGCCAATCATTTGAAGTAGTCATATGAAAAATGACACATTTTCCCTGTGTAATTTCTCATGTACACGTTACCTGAATAAACAAATTAGCACATCCCAGGCAATGGGATGAAGGACGTGTTCATTCGCGTTGTTTGGATGTGCACTGTATTATGACCGTGTTGCACTTGTTCTAACAGGCCTTTGAACTGGATACCTGGAGTCCAGATTACACAGTGTCTCATTCAGGAATGAAAAATGAGGAGTTCATGCTTCTTGGCAGTAATAGTTTTGATATTAGGTTTTTTAGAAAAGAAAAGATCTCAGCCCTGACACTAATCCCTGTTGTGTCAGTCTGTGGTTGCCAAATGATGGTATATCATCTGTGTGTGTGTGTGTGTGTGCGTGTGCGTGTGCGTGTGTGTGTGCGCATTCTTTTCATTTTGGAGTACATTCTGTCACTGTAACATAAGCTTTACAATAGAGACACATGGCAGGGCTGCTAGATTCAATTGAGCCACAACTGTTTACAGCTGTCAATATAGGGACCAACACCACAATAAATGCATTAAATTGCATCTGGCCTCGTGTCACAGTAAATAAGGTGAGTGGACAGGGTGTGTAGGTGAGGCCGGCTCTCACTATTATCACACGGCTGTGTCTTAAGGGTTGTCTGGGCTGCTGTCCATTGGATTTAATCAGCCTCTATTACCTGCTACCCTTTTCACAGTTAAAATAATCACCCACAATTACTGACATAAAGGGGAAAGCTGACATGAGAGTCCGAGGCAGAGAAATCACAGACAAAGTAATCTCTCTCCACCTTGGTTGCTTACACAGCTTTTGATGTTTTAGGGCTGTGTAATAGAAGGATTGAGGGGTATCTGGCGTGACCCCCCCCCCCACCCCCCTCTCCTACAGTGCTAACGGTAGATATGGAAATGCCCTTTCACAAACACACAAAGAAAGAGTTAAATATACAAGATGGACAGAAAATACATGGTGTCACAATTACAGCATATATATATATATATACACTTGCATAAAAAACATATTTTCAGTTTATATATTTCAAGACACATTTAATCACGTGCATATACTCAGACACGCGTATGCTTCCTCCCACACATGCATGCAGTGCACACACACGTGCACATGGACACCCACTGCCACCATTAACTAAGAGGCACGTACATGTTGCAGATGAAAGAAGAAGTGAAAATAATTTAATAATTGACCACCTCTAAAATGAAGAAAACAGAACCATGAGAAAAGGGGGCATTGTGATCTACTTTAATCCCCTGCACGCTGCTGAAAAATAAGAGACACTATTAAATGTACCTTTGAAATAAATGGGCCCCAATTACCGAGATGGCTGCGACTCTCTAATGAAGGCAGACAAACATGGTGGGGGGGGGGGGACACTCAAAAAGGCGGGCGAGGAGCAGGAGGCAGATATACAGGCAGAATCATTCAGAAATGATCTTTTTCATGAAAGTTAAATTCACATAAATGTTGATGGAGGTGGTGGCGGTGCTGGTGTTGTGATGCAGAGTCCAGACAAAGCAGGAACATTGAAATGTGCCTATTTTGAAACATAAATATCCAGTGATGACAGTCAGAGTGGTGAGCAGAGAGTGAAAAATGACCCACACAATTAAAAAAAACATGCTGCACGTAGACAATATGAACATTAGCAGCAATCATTACCGGCAGGGTTGCTCAGTTACATTAGCTGTTATGTGTTTGGGAAATAAGTCATGTTAAATGGGTTTAGGAGAGTTGTTTCGATAATGGCATTTTGTTGAATCTCTCCTTTTTAATTATCGGGTCAGAAGGTAGCAGCTCAAACTCCTTCTCTTTCATCCCTCTTCACAACAGTGAGTGCTGCTGACCCTGCTCACAGCAATACAGAACGCTGTGCGCTGTAAAACATAGCCTCAATTACTTTTGTTGAAGCTCTTTTCCTGAGAGCAATTTGCAACAAAGAAATAAAGTGATAGCATGAAAAGCAGATGAATCAGGAGTTACTGGCTGGGATTGTTTGCCTTTTTTTGGAAATGAAAAAACAAATATTTATCAGAGGTGTAATAAAATCTCAAAATAAGAAAATAAGGTTGATCTTGGACGATGGCTCTTGTTGGGGGATGATACCGATCTCACTTTGCAGAAGTTTGCTCCTCGTGTTTTATCGATCCAGGAGAGCACCAGACCTTGCACACGGAGCTCATGGAGGGTTTTGGACACAACAGCTTGTCAAAGGGTAAAGGTTAAGGCCATGATTGTCTGCCGTGGCCCAGACAGAGGTCAGCAGGTCTCAGTCAGGGTTAGGACCCCAGGTGACCCCAAGTCTGTGCTCACAGTTGCGTGTTGAATTCATGTTTTTGTAGACCTGGCACCGCTGTCACTGCTGCTTCCCTGCTTTGTTGTAGTGAGTGAGACAGAGACATTTGAAGGTTATGATTAATATTCTATTTGGCCTGGGGATCTTCTAAAGCTAAAATAACCATATTTAACATTGTTGGATCATCTTGATGACATTGATAGTTTTATAAGTTCGCTTTAAAACATGATTTTGAAGGGATGATTTGATCAGTTTTACACATTACTACTCCGCCAAAATCTCAGATAAGTCTATTTGGCTTTTCTGTTATTAGAGTCTTACAATCATTTGTTTACCAAGACTAATAATAGAGAGTTGTGTTCGCACACAAAACATAAGCATAAGCGTTCTTCTACATAAGTAGGAGAACAAGATTCTTATTTCTTAAAGAAATATGAAATATTTCCAGATTTTTCCCTCATCAGAAGTGTAAAAAGGGAAAATGTTGATGCGAATATTAAACATACATATAGACAAAACTGATCATGTAGAGCCAGTTTGAAAAAAACATGCAGATTAGTATAATCACATAAAATCCCAGAATTATCTTGACAACTCACTTGAAGCATATCTAACAGGTTAACAAGTGAAATGTAACCTGAACACATCATCTGCAAAGCAGCCATTTCAGTCTCAGCTGGTGCGTTAAACATAACAGAGTGTAATGTGTACTGCCACCCTACTGTACTATTCATTCCTTCATTACTATTTTATATATGCGTATGATTAACACTCATTGCGTGGCTCAGCTCCCAGCCTCTCTGTCGGAGGCCTCCACTAAAGACAGCTCAAGCTTGAGAGACTTTTTTCTGAGTCATTTAAATTTTTACACTTCCATTTACCCGCCTTTTAATTTAGCGTATAATGATGCCATTAGAACAAAATCCATCTGGAAGTTCTGTTGGGAGCGGTTAATGTTCCATGGCTTTTTGCTGCTAATGCCATTGCGCCTGCATTGGCAACAGATGCTCTGAAAGCAACAGATACATTCTCGCCCAGCATCATTACAATCATGCCCACGTCCAGGATAAATGTTGCTGCTTGTTCAGGACTATCATACCTGCAATGGGACTGTAAAACACAACGGATATACAGCAGACTGTATCGCTGCCAGTGAATTGCAGTTTTTCAAGCCGCTTATTCACAAGCTCGGGGTGTAAAAACGTGTCTCTTGTTCCAGACAACGGTGAAAGGCCGTAACTCTTGAAGAAGTAAAGCCGAGGGAAACGAATGGGAAAAGTTCAAGCTTTAACACCGAGCGTACTGTACAGTGGTTTGTCTCAGTAAAAATCTGAACTTACATCGCTTCTCCGTGCTATTTCAGAAAAATGTCCCACCCATCAACAAACACCCTCGGGCAGTTAATCTTCCGTGATCTAAAAACTGGAGTGAAAAATTGTTTGCAGTTGTTTTTTAGGTGATTAAGTACAACGGATAATTAAGTGGAATAACAAACAATTTCCTCCGTGGAGTATTGCTGATTAGCGGTGCTCCCCAACGATGCCGTGGCCTTTTTATCCTCTCTGCTTCAATTATGTTAATGCTAACTTTCTCTCCCAGAAATTATTGTGATTAATTTTCTCTTGTTTTGAATTACAATCGCGCTGGCTGCTAGCACTTTAAAGCATTCATTAATTCCCAATTAGATTGGTGGGCTCATTTGCTCCAGTGCTGCTTGGTTCTGTAGCACTTTGTGTTTAATGTGCTAATTGGGCGAGATTAAAAACAACTAACCTCTTATGAGAAGAGAAAAGTTATTCAACGGTTACATTAACATAATTTATCCCAGGATGCTTAATTAGACTTTGCCACAATACTCATGACAACTGGCTAACAACTGTTATCATCAGTTGGATACTAAAGCTGAAGTAAGTTCAGGATTCAGTCGTAATGGATGCAGCACATGTTGGTTTCTCTTCAGTTTTGAGCAGCTTGTTAATGTGTTGTCTGAGCTTATCTCCATCATCCAACATGTCTAAGACAGTGCGGTGTTTCTTCGATTTCTGTACTTGATGTCCCTCTTGTGCTTTGTTACAGCCACTCGAACAGCATTAACAGCTCACTACTCCATTTACCCGAGACTTGGACTGTCTCTAACTCATTTACCACCATCAGAGGATCGGCGCTTCAGGCAAACATGAGTAGGGTTGGATGTAAGGAAAAAAGAATGCTTTCATGTCCCGATGTGATCTCCTCAAATGGGACCTGGAACCTGGGAGTGAAATATTGTTTAGCTGTGTGATATCGCACAAGCTTTTTCATCATAAGATGAGAGATGTGTGTAAGGCTGAGAACTGGTCCTGAGAGGTTTGGTAAAGAACTGGGATTGTCTACATCAAAGAAATACAAACCTTGATCATTACATCTACCAGAGCTCGGTGTGGTGTTCTGTGGTTGAAACTTTTTTCAGATTACAGAGTCCTTTCATCGATAACTCAGTTTGGGATTGGGGAAAATATCCTCATCCAAATTTTAAGGTTTTTAGTTAAGTACTCATGTAGTAGTGCTTGCCACCTTGCTTATTTACAACCATCCGTGTTCTATCTCTGAGTATGTGTACGTAATTTCAATAATTGTTCATTCTATCTAATACCAAATTGGTGGTTGTGTTGCAGAGGGCCTAAGCAGGTTCAATGGCGAATTTGGTGCAATTTCGTCTTGCAGCTCATTATTAATACAACGCACACAACAGGCAAAAAGGGCTCTGTAGATTCATCAACATATCTGAAGTTATCGATCACGACATGACACTGATTCTCCAGTTCAGGGTTCTGGGTACTGACTCGAATAGCTTTGTGCAGCAGTGTGGGCGTAGAATCAGAATAAAATCCTCTAAAGCTCTAAAGTAACTGAAATAACTTGGTAGGGATAAGGGAAAGAGCATAGGTTGAATTATAATTTTGAATGATACAGTTGACATTGAATCGTGTAAAGTTCACGTAGGACAAGGTCAGGGTGGAGAGATGAGTCGACGAAAAGATCGGACTTCAATTCATTAGACCTCTGTGCATTTGCTGTTTCTAACCAACAGTGAAGGCTGCTTCTTTTAACTCTGACCACGAATCACTCAATGACATCGAACACATGTTTATTATTGTAACCATAATGACAACTTAAAATAGCACTTGTTTTTAACCCAGACTACAATCTTCCACTAAAACAAGTCTGGTTGTTTTTTTGCAAAAAAAAACATAATCAAATGTTTCAAATCAGAAAAACAATTTGGAGGACTTTGTTTCTTCTGGGTGTAAAATCTAGTTTCTAATTTGTGTTAATCAGGAGTGTGTAGTGGCTGCATATGAGTCATGTCAGGTGTCCTTGTAACATTGCAACATTAGATGACCCAAAAGGAAGTGGAACATGGGCCTGACTGTGGGTTGGTATAATGACATCTGGCGTGAATAAAAACTATCATCTCAGTTTGCATTTTGCTTTAACCTCTTTTATGTCTCAAGTGCTCGGTCACTGGCAAAATTTATTAGCAGCCTTTTAGAATTACAATGCAGTGAATATCATCCTATCTAGTGTTTTGTTCAGGTAATTCGTGGAGCATTTCCAACAGTACTGAAGTATCAAGATGAACACCATTGTGTCTTCTGTACAAATGGACACTTACTTATTTCATCGCACACTTTTCATCTATATGGAAATGAAATGATGTGCTCTCGAGCCTTGTTTGCTTGTTTGTGTCCAGCGCGGACAATGAAAGGAAAAATAAGAATTGCCTGTGTGCTGAGAACTTCTGTTGAGGCAGCTCTCTTGCATTATTTCAGGGCAAGAGGATATGAGGGCCGGATAAAAGAGATGTCCAGATGTCACAGGCAGTCTAAATTTCTCATTTTGGTGAAGATCACACGCTTTTTTGAGGGTATGATTGTGTTTGTGCTCATATGTGCATGCTGCTGTAAAGATGCAATAATTTGGCTGTAGCGTTTTAATCAAACAGATGACTCACACTAGTGAGGCTCTGGGAGATTGAGGGATCAAACATGTCACATGGATTCAAAACGAACATAAACAGTGGTGTATTACGTGTGTTATTGTATTACAGGTGCACGTTGTAGATAGAGGAAGAGAAGCATCTTCAGACCGTCCAGCTCCATCTCCTCCATTTCCTGCCTCGAACAGGGGGACAAAGGGACCCTTGTCTGCTGGTCATGCCCAGTGCCACTGGGAAGTTAAGGCGGGGAGAATTAGGAAGGGGCAGGAACCGAGCTCCCAACTACAAGGTAACAAGGGAAAACCAATCCCTCCTGGAATTATCCTGATACTGGAGACACAGGGCTCACCAGACAGCGGATCAATGTGTCTCTCCGGGGAGGAGAAGGAAGGAGGAGGGGACCAGAGCAGGATATTGCACCGAAGAAAGTGTGCCACACTGTGTCCAAATTACCCCCAAAGTTGTAGAGGATCCTGTTACCTGTTCAGATGTTTTAGTTTGAATGTTCACTTGCCTGCTTTGGCTGTGTGCCCATGCCACACCTACCAAGGAACCGGCTTTGGAACCGGTACTACAGATTACAATGGCACGGAATTGTCCAATAGGCTTTGTTCTCTTGAGGTCTACCACAGAACATAAAGCACAAGTCAAGCTGAGGTGAATGAAAAGAAAATTCTCTTAAACATTAAAACATATTGGCAGGAGTCTTGCCGTAGTTTAACTGCTTGTACTTTGGTTCAAATTAGAAGTATTTTACCTAACTGCAGTGTCTTTAATAGATGGCGACACTTCAAATACCAAACCGCAGATCCAGTCATGTGGTTGTATGGGTCGGCCATAAATGTGGGAGTTAAACATTTGGTAATGGGAACATTGTGATTTCTCATAGTTTTTAAAGGTAATTGATTGTTCAATGACGGAAACACAAAAACTGCCTCATTGATATCATGCCCAAACCATCAGTAATATCTGACCACAGACCTATTTATTTCTGTGAGACCACTCAAAAAAGTGCAGTCATCCATCCAAGACGTTTTTAACTTGTCATCTGGCAACATACTGCGTTGCTCAATCAAAAATCACTTTTGTTCAAGCACACATTCTTGGAAGATGACTTGCTTACTTCCTAATGTGACGACTTATATTTCTAGTTTTATAAACCTCTCTAGCTGCTTTCAAACATGCACTGAAGTACAGACATGTTCCTGACATTTTCAGGAGGGGTTCTGTATGTGAGAACGCAAATGTCCAAGTTTGTTGCTTTCCCGCTAATCCCCTTTTGAAATGTCAGAGTGAGCCCATGTGAGAATGCAGCTACAAAAGGTCAGAAGATGCACAGTGTACGAGTCAGTATGAAAAGGACTGAAAACATGTAGAAGTTGCTAACAAAGATGTGAACTTAGAAAGACAACAAGACGCGATAACTTTTAACAATTAAATTAAAAAGAGTTAACCTGAAAACACCTTGTGTGATTTGGTTTTCAAGGATCTAACACTCGACCGACCTTCCTTGTGTTTTATCATCTCACTGATGTGTGTGACGCCTGGTAGGAGGCGTCCCCCGTGGTCCGCCACTGACCACTCTAAGTAAGTTGTATTTATCATCAGCAATTAGAAACACACTGGAGCTTCATGAACAACGACGGTCCTGCTTCTAACCCTACTCCTCGCTAACAAAGTTTTCTCTTCGACTGTTTCTCCAGCACTTTCCTCGCCCGGAGTCTACCTGTTAACCTTCCACTACAAGCAGATTCAATGAGACCGCGCTTCTCTTGTTTTCCTTTATCCACCGACACACATTGCTCTTCCCCTCGCCTGTTGTCTGCCTTCATGAAAGCATTAGGTATCCTCTTTGAGCCAACGTGCATTGGAAATGAAAGAGTAAGACACTCTTGGTCCTCGTCTCTCCAGCTGCCCCCCCCCCCCCGATACACACACACACACCGCCGTCCCACCCTTACAATGCACTCTGTTCTAGTGCCATGTTTTGAGCGAATGTCATCATCCAACATCCATGAATGAGCGGAGCAGGCCGCGTCACATATTGATCCACTCCCTTTGTGTGGCCTTCCAAGCTCGGGATAATTAGCATCGTCCATTAGAGACTTTTCTGAGCTAACGTGCCCATTAAGAGTCAAAGCTTCTGTTCTTTTTCTGTGAACATTCATTTGGCCCGGATTTTCTTCTGTAAAGAGCATAATAAGGGAGCGGTGAAATGATGTTGTGGACCGACGAAAAGTGGAAAATATAAAGTGGGTGTTTAAATGCATTAAAAGGCATGTAGCTTTGATTAACACCTTAGGTAGCTGGCAGCTTTGTCCAGGTGCTATAAAGGATCATCTTAGCAAAGAGCAGAGCTATCATTTTGAGTACGTTTTTAAAAAGGTGCTTTGTGAAGGCCTTTTTTCTCCTCATAGCCGAAAATGCAAAACTTCTCTTTGGTCACAATGATTCCAGAAGTAAGCTATTAGCAGGTCTTCGTGATTTTTGAAATTTGCCTTCGTAAGGTGAAGAATTCGAGGGATTTGTAAGCAACAAAGCTCCCAGTTCCCTGGCTCCTGTTGAAGATATTAATTAAAATGTGCACGGTAACAAATCAAACAGGAGAAAGAGAAGTTTTTCTGATGACGAGGTGATAAGTTGTTCCAGCTATTCAGAGCACGAACAAGTAGCTTCAATCAGAATATGTTGATACTTGATGGAATTGTTCCTTTGGTGGTCCGGACCTGAGTATTGATTGCAACACAAGAGGTTCACATCTACTTGTTTACTTTCTCTGTTTACTGTTTGCATTCCAGTGGCAGACAAAGATATTATTTCTCAGTTGAGGACCCTAGAAAAGCGGCCGCACTGCGCTCAGTGTTCGACCCCGGCACCCAATGAAGCGCTGCTGATATAATGAGAAACTGTGAAGGGAAACTACCGCAGCCAGTAGAGGCTCTTGGCGAGGCATCCAAACAGCGGCTTTCGCTCTCGCCCCGGCGGATGGCGTTCTGGGATGCGTGCGTGTCATGTTGACCTTACTGACCATCAGCTGGCTAAGAGGGGAAATGAGCGCGGTGCATGAGAAGGAGGGAGCACCAAAGTAAAGTGCTCACCCTGAGCCATTATGATTAACCATCAGCAGTTTTTGTGTAATCATCGGCAATGTGCGCACAACAGACTCCTGCATGGAAAGAGCTGCAGAGAAAAATCAATCACATTATATTACTGTAGACGTGCTTTATTGACCTCTGTTGGTGTTCACACATTCCATACTTGATTTGTATCTACTGGCGGACGTTTAGAACAATGTGGGCAATTTGGACAATGAGGAAAAACAGGGCAGCATTTTCAAGCCCGCAGCCCGTGCTTATGGATTGAGTGCTGCTTTACGAAAAAGAGCGACCTATTTAGACGCACTTCCTGCATACATTTCATGAAATATCCAGAAGCGGCGCATTGGAGCTGTGCCCTCATCCGGGCCCATCGGGGATTACTTGTAGTTTGGACTGACTTTGCAGACAACAGTAAATAAGAGTTGGATGTCTCATTATCTGAACACCAAGCCATGACAGCTGCATTCATCCAAAATGCATTGTATCTAAAGGTTAAGAGAAGTTATGAGAATGTATTTAATGTATTATTAAAATACCTTTCGGAGTGAAGTCGCCTCTGATATATTTTCCTTGGTAATGAAAGAAGGATTCGGTAGAAATGTAATAATTTGGAGGCCCATTTCGTCAGGTCTTTATTCTCCCCCTCTCTCTCTTCAACAATTTATCCGGGGAGAGTGAAGAGCTCACAGCCAGCGAACAGACAGTAAACATTTTGTTATAGTCAGAACCATCTCTTATTACTGGTTTTTCATTAAAAAGGAAGCCTTTCCAAGCATTCAAAGCATTTCGGCAGATGAAGATGCTTCACAATTTTCTCCCTCTCACCCTCTTTCTCTCCTCACTATACCTGAATCCTTTCTCCTTTTGATGCTGTTAAGGGAGTAATTGAGTGCAGAAAATGGCTTGGCTTATTTGGACTGAGTCTGATCCAGAAATGATTAAAGCTAAAGGGGCTTGAGGTATTCAAAGAGAGAGAATGACAGAAAGAATATGGTTAATGCTTTTTCCTTTTTTTTTCTGTCTTTCTTTTTTCCATTTTGTGAGGAGCGAGGGAGACAGGAGGGGTGGTCAGGCTGAGCATTGAGCAGCCAGACAGGTTGGTGTTCAAGGGGGATTCGGGGGGGGGGGGGGGGGGGGGCTCACAGAATAGCTCTTACTCATACCCCTATTAAAAGCATCAGGATTGTCAGAGACGGTAAAGACAGGAAATCACTGTAAGAAATGAAGCTTCTTTTACCAATTACTGAATACCGAGTGCACACCTTGGAGCTCTTTGTCCTCTGTAGCACCAGCTCCCTGTCTCTCTCCCCCCTTTTCTCTCTCCCTCGTGTCTTTCTTCCCCACCTCTCGCTCGCTCGCTCCCTCTCTCGCTCCCCTCTCGCTGGCTTACAGCCTTTGAGTCCGATGCATTAGCGCCAAGGCCCGGAGAAGAGGGAGCGTTTTTCAAAGCCCGGTCGGACTCACTTCTAGCCTGTCGTTGTGGCTCCTTTTCAGGCTTTTATTCACAGACAGTAGGGGCAGGTCTGAAAGAGACGCCCTCAACCTCACCACTCAAACATTTATCTCTTCCCTTTTTTCCCTTGCTACAGCAGAAATGATTAGCGGAGGGAGCCATTTACTGATCCGCGGCACCTTTTCACGCAGCGTGTTAAAAAATAAAAAGGGAGCACATTCAGCTCGTCAGATTAACACACACCTACACACTCGCTCGTCCGCACATGAACCTTCGAACACACACGGGCCACACACGGCCGCAGTCTATCACACAAATCCGTAGCATTCAAATTGTGCGGTGGTTATAGGTGACAGCAGAATTTTTCTAAAATAAAGTCTGTTTTATCTTTTCAATAATTAATAGTGTGTGAGCCTGTGGTGGAGGAGGTGTCAGGTCATTGAGTTTGGATAGATGGGCTCTGCCGTGCCCTCTCACCCCCCCCCCCCCCCCACCCTGACTCCAGGGACCTATAAACACCTGGAAGACTGGCTCTCCATCCCATATTGACCATGTCAGTTAATTACTTCCCAGTTAAAACAATACCAGATAGCTAATGTGGCCAGTAGAGACCATTTAGTGCCTGTGGTCGTGTGGGGTTGTAGCGTGTTTGTGTGTGTGAAAAGCACAGCGGCGCCCCGTTATAAGTCCACGGGAGCTATCTTAACCCATTTTCACATTATGGGTTCTGCGAGGATTGTTGCTGCAGATGCGGTTATGGTGATAGCCACTGGTAATGGTGTCGTTAAAGAAGATATAGCTGCCAAATTATAGGTTCACAGAGCATATTTGCCAGGGCTGGAGCTGCCTTCAGGATCCATAACGTTGTTAGTGGGTTTTCATAGACCATGCTGACGGATGCTGTCGGCTTGTTCGGGGTTTGCTCTTATCAAGACACATGAGGATATTATTATGTAAGATTACTCATTTTGGAGGGATTTAAGTCGGGGGTCTGTTCCGTGGTATAGCCGCTCCCCCCGCACCCCGGCCCCGCCCCTGCCCCACACCAATCCCTTTACATCGTCCTCCGCTCATCTGTCATCCACATCCACTGGCAGACAGCGGGGGGACACTTTTCAAATCACCCAGTGTTTTGCCACGAGCGTTATGTTGTGATGCTAATAAGATTTTCATTCATTTGGAAATGCATTACTTCATTTTAGCTCCATGCATGAGTACAGGTGTTTTTAATGGTTTGATATTTTTAGGTTGGTGTTAATGTCAACCATCAGGAAGTTGCCAGAGTTGACAGCGAGGGTGTGTGTATGTGTGTGTGTGTGTGTGGCATGAGGCATCGATGCTCTGTGGCAGCCATTTGCAAGGTTAATGTTGTAGAAAACAACATCCATCTCGGAGCTCCCCCCCTCTCAAAACAGTTTCATTAGTCCTCATGCTCTGACCCCTCTTCTTATAGTGTTGTCAAATGTGACATGCATCATATTATCGGTGAGCGATGCAATCAATAAAATTTCAAAGTCTGTGCTGCTGCCAAGTTACCCGGCCCGGTGCTCGCAGCGTACATATTTTAAAACACAGGGTCAAATTGGCACCGTATATATGGGACGCCTGGCCGTTTCCCATTCATCCCAAGTTGGCTGATAAATAAGACAGGCTGAAGGCACTGACTATCAATAATAATAACAGAGTGGGTTTAGTTCGGGACCCTGTGATGAACGAAGCTTGCTCGGTCCTTGCACAGCTTTGTTTGGTGCTGACACATCGGTGTTCATATAGCGAGTGAGCCTCAGACAAACACTCTGATTCACAGGATTGCATTAGTTAAACAAATATACGACTGAATCATGACTGTGGCGCTCTCCATCTTGCGCTGCACTGTTTAATATGCTCCTCATATTTAATCCTCATTGAACTGAAATAATGTGCAGCGGCATAATGTCCTATTACTCATCCTGTGTATTTAAAACAACTATTCCAAGTTCCTCATAATACTGTATTTATACAAAATGTCAGAACATTTGGTATATACCAATAGTTTTTACATATAAGTAAAATGATGGATTCGATTTCTTTGTTAGAATGAGAAAAAGATCCAGTCAAGTCGAAAGCCTTGTGTATATTTACAGTCAAATTCATTTTGAAATGTGTGGGGCTTCAGAAGGTAAAGACGCTGTCTGTCCTGACAGAGAGAATCGGCTGGAAACGAGAGAATATATGGACAGTCCTGGATTTAAGCTGGTTTATTTGTGTTAGGGTAAAGAGTATAGACATAAGTGATAACATAACATCTTGCTGCTCAACAAACCATGATAGCTTACATAAATCAACAGCTGTATAAAAAATACATGACAATCCAAACAAACTAAATTACCTTAATTATAATCAGAAAAAGGATGAATATTCATGCTCTCATGCATCATTGTTATCATTATTATTTGCCTCTCACCAAAAAATCCTAGAATCCCATTAACAGATAAAAAAAGACAAAAATATCGACGAATGCAGTTTAGTGAGAACCTCCTGACTAGAAACCCACAAATACACAATTTCTGCAAAGGAAATTGGGTGAATTTTTTCTGTAGACTGTGAAAAATTGTCTTTTACCAAACTGTGAAGGCAAAATTTATTGTTATAAAGAAAGTGAAAGTTTTTGTGTTATTGTATGAAATGTTTTTTTATTTGTTAAGCAAGAATGTGGTTGTTGCGAGAAAAAAAATACACTCAGCTTAACATTGTTATTTCCTTTCTGGAGTGTGTTGAAATATGCTTCTTCTTTCTGTGCGTGTGTCAAATGTGTTTTTTCCGAAATGGACAAAACAATGGAGAGCAGGTCTCATGTTTAAACAAAGTTAGAGTCCGACACATTTGTGAAATGACCTGTGGGTAATCAGGAAGTAAAATAAGCTTAAGCCTGAGCCAACAGAAATGGACAAAAAAGCACTGATAAATTGCTGAGCTCATTGTGAATTCCATACTCAATTGGGGCATTTTCCGGGGTAAATTGAATTGTGCATTACAGTCTGAATATGCCTGACTTTGGGGGAGTGATACATTTTATTTCCCCTCTTTTTTCCCCCCACAGATGTGGCCTGTGAAAGCCTCGGTATTGCGGTGCTTTCAGTGAAAAGGCCATCTTTAGGACCTCTTGATCAATCTGTGACCTTTAAGTACATAGCCATCTCGTAAATAGGAGGGTGCGCTTACAGAGACTTCAAAAGCAAGGGGACCCGATAATTTCAAAATGGAGCGGTGTGGAGTGGCGCTGGTGGGGAGTCCATAAAAGCCTGCCTTGTTCTCCACACACCTCCTCTTTGCTCCACAACAGCCAGTTAGGGTAATAGCTCAAGGGAGAAAGGGGACGAGAGGGAGCGGGAGGAGGAGGGATTGATGGAGGGAGAGAAAAACAGGTAATTACTGGTAATCATTGGTCGAGGAAGAGCTGATGATCACTACAGTATAACAGATTGTACTGTTCCAGGTTCAAAAACACAGAGGAGACCGGATGCGATGCTGTCGGCAGGTAACGACTAAGAAATTAGTTGGTAACCTTAACCCCCCCCCCCCGCGCAATCATAGAAAAACTCTCTTTCCCTCTTCCTCCCTTTCTCTGTCATCGAGAGGAGTTACATAAATCTCAATGTTCCACTCAATAAGTACTGTATAAGTAGGGACTATGGGTCCTTTATTATATTACAATCTTTTTTATTTAGATTGGACATCGAGTAGAGGCAAGTAGCTGCGGTTCAACATGGAGACAGGGGGATACAAACAGAAATATTAGCGTGAGAGGCAGAAGCACTCGGAGTTTGTGGCTTGATTTAAAGCGGGAAATATATATTCATGAAATACTTCTGTCTATTGTCTGTCAGAAATGTCTGTTTAGTTAAGATAATTCACCCTGGCTTTGATTTAAACTGAAGCGCTGAGTCAGATTCAGACTGTGTCCACCAGGCGATAAAAGCCCTGCAATGAAATGAGGTTTTTTTTTCTTTTTTAAATCCATATCCTGCTGCGACACTCTGGTGTAATTCCCCTGCAAATAGCCTCAGTTTTCTGTCCGGCAACATTATCAATTTTCTACTAAAACCATGTAAGTTAAACACAGACATACAACATTAATTAAATGAAAGTGCCTGTAACCATTTGGTAGAGTGTGCCGCAACCTTTTCGAGAAATTACCGATTTGATTGCAACCGTGATTACCTTCTTTTTTTTTCTCAAGCAAAGCATCACAGTTTTGTCCTTTGCGGTGTAGATGAGAGAATTACAGTTTGGTGAAGTGAGGCCAAGCATCAGATTTATTTGAGAAAAGTCTAACTTTCGTCTGGTTAACTTGTATCCTAATTTTTTTTTTTTTTTTTTCAGAACAAAAGCCATTTTTACCTCTGACAAGGAGGTTATGTTTTCACCTCGGTTCTTTTGCCTGTTGATTTGCTTATTTGTAAGCAATATTTCCCCAAAACTACAGGACTGATCAGCATAAAACTTGGATCCAGGAAGAAGCCAATACATTTTGGTGGAGATCCCGAATAGGGAGCGGATCATGAAAATGTTTATCAATCTTGAAACATTGAGAGATATGAATTTTAAGGGTATAATTCATGGATCTTGATGGAAAAAATCGCTCTTTTTTAGGGAACTGCTATCTATGAGTCTGTTCAATTTGGTGCAGCTTCGTTGAATTTAAGGGGACCATGAGGTACGGGTATGCGCTCTACTGAGTGTGATTCAAGTTCCAAATGGACTCAAAGTATATTTGCGGTTGGTTAGGTTTCAGAACTTGTGCAATTAAAAATCATCAATGCGGCTTTATTGTGGCAGAGTATCGCTTCTCTCTCTCAATGATTTCTTACACAGCCCTTCGATGAGCTCCAAGAAGTGTCGACTTTAGCAGAACCAGTGTCACAGGGAGACTTATTGATTTGGAGCTGTGTCTTCCTTGGGCTCCGTGCGACTAGACGGTGGCCTCATCACGGTGGGAGTCTTTAGCGGATCAATCGGGAGCACTTGCACCACTTGTACCTGTTTGTAACTGATAAGACAACACATCAGAGAAGTGATAATGATTAGCTGAGGATAAACACAGCAAATCAACATGCTGCAGAGGAGAAAAGGGAGGAAAATATGGATTAACCATTGTTTTTACAACACAAAATAAAGCGGCTGTGCGATTGTGTTTCAGTCACTTACTCACAAATATCAATCAAATTAGACTCTGAGATACTCAATGGCAGACAAAGATTCACAATCAACAGCAGAAACCTAAATCCTGCTGCTGAACAATGGGCTACGACCTTTCCTTGGGACTGCGTGACAGCGTCGACTAAGTGGCCGTGTTGTTGTGTCACTTAAGACCCATGAGATCATTGTAGTTTCCTCCACATCCCATAATGGTGACATGGTGAGCCCATATCCTGATCCTGCCCCAGCTGAAAAGGGAGTCATGAGATCATTCAGTCTTGACCTAGATGCTTAAGAACATACCGGAGATGACCCTGCTAGACACAAAACGGTTATACAGAAAAAATCGAGGCACGGAGCATTTGAATGACGATGACCTTTTATTGGTTGTAATGGAGGGGGAAAAAATATATGTTTGTCGTCAAAGACGAGGCCATTAAACACAGTTTAAGTCAATAAAGGACAACGACGTTGACACGTGACAGGGCTAACTGTTGTCATGGGAAGCACGTCAACTTAAAACAGGTCAGATCAAAATGTGCCGCTGAGAGTGATGCCGTTATCCGCCGGTGCTGCTGAACAAAGCCCCCTCAATGCAGGTGTAATTCTCACTCTGTTTGTTGTAGTATCACTAAACCCATTTACCCACACCCATGCAGTATCCTGTGCTTTTTTTTAAAAGTACGCCTTAGCCAATGCATACTTTTTGTCATGGCCATTCAAAGGGAATTACCAATAACACAGCTAATAATAAAAGGCTTGTAACGGATACATAGGGGTTTGTCATACTGCTACAGTTTAATCTGGCCTGCAGGTACTCCGGCAGTGGAGGACAGGTAACGCGAGACTCAAAGATTCGCTGCATTAGTTCTGCTTAGCTAACCGTGAATGCTAATTGCAGGAAGAGCAAACTGCTATACTCTGCCCTCCTTTTCCTCTCTCCTCCCCCTTTTGGCCGATGGTGGAGCCGGCTGAGAGGAACAGAGAGCGTCACACAGCTTCGCTCGGAGCGGTAACAAAGAAGGTTGTTCTGCAAGGGAGATTCAATATG
Source organism: Limanda limanda (assembly GCF_963576545.1). Taxonomy (NCBI): domain Eukaryota; kingdom Metazoa; phylum Chordata; class Actinopteri; order Pleuronectiformes; family Pleuronectidae; genus Limanda; species Limanda limanda. The sequence continues at coordinate 7,782,037 of NC_083650.1, read as the reverse complement.
TAGAGGGCTGAACATACAACTGCTGATTTCCTCACCTAATGGACGCTATTGAAGTGTGCAAGCTGAGGATTCACTCAACTGTACACTGGGTTTTTTAAGCTATGAAATTGGTTTAAAATGTAACTTGTCTTTTTAACTAATCTGCTTTCAAACATGCACTGAACTCCAGACACTTTCCTGAAATGTTCCTGAACTTTTCCTGCCAGCCCCTTGTTTGGAACCTGTCTGATTTAGCCTATGTGAGAATACAGCAGCCCATTATCCCAAAACATTCTAACATGAGACAGACCCAAAACTGAAAAACAAAAAGAATACTATTATCTCAGGATGAAAAAAATCGAAAAAGACAACAAGATCTCTAACTTTTAATCTAGTGCCTCTGCCAGTGTGGATGTGCTGTAGAAAAACGTTGAATATCAGCGGCAGAATAAATGCGTCATGTCCTGTCTCCCACATGAACTCTGGAAAATGTCCCCTTAAATTCGGTCCGGACATTTTGTGATAAGCCTTTGTATCGCTTTCAACATAACCGTAAAATACTGAGTGTTGTGACTGTATTAGTCACCTTTTAAGCAGCAGCCTTTGAAACCCATATTCCCCTAAGATGATGGATGCAATTATATTCAATAGATCTGCTCAGCATTTGATTCTGTTATTATTGTGCAGATGTCATTATCCCAGAACTCAATTTGTCAAGTTGTTAGCTGAAATGTCAATAGTGTCACATAATGCTAGTATTAGCAGAAGTAAGACATCTATTACAGTATAAAAAAAAGAAATCAGAGTCCAAAAATCCTTCTATTCTCAAAGGTTCACAGTGGAGGGCTTAAATCCTTATTTAAGGAGTGTGATCCTTTCAAAGGAACCCAACCATGACACGCCTTTGTGAGGAAACAAGACAATAAAAGAAAGAGGGCTGAGAATGGGAGGGTTAAATCCAGTACTAATACTGATACTGATACTAATCTGTGGGCAAGGTCAAAGACCCGGTTACACACCAGAGGCTACAAAGGCTCAGAGGTGCTGGTCAGCCTGAGCCGCCAAAGCTGTGATCGCTCTCTTAGGTTCTGACCTGGGCAACAGAGAGGCCACTACCCTAGTGGCAACCACTATCTCCCATCAGTCTTCTTTGCAGACATCTATAGGCTACCTGCAGGCCCTTGGGCAAGAGCTATCATATAGCCACTGTACCAAGCACCGCTGTCTTTACCTTCCAGTGGAGATTTATTGTAATTAGAAGATTCCTTTACAAAAGCTTGGGATCAGCGTTTCTTCAAGGATCCCTGTGCGGTCCCATGGGGGACACCCTTTGATCCCGACCTTCGAACCCTAAGGGTTAAGCCTTCCCTTTGCAAATGAGTTTGACATGGTGCACCACTTCCTAATTGGTCAATTGCTCCACAGTGTTTCTGAGGCCCGCTGGTTTAACAAGTGAACGTTTTCCTTTGCCCTCTCTAATGTCTTACCACATCAGCACTGATGGCTTTGAAATGAGTCTTTCTCCGCAGCTTATACATTCATACATTTTTCTAAGGAGTTATTATGGAAAAGGTTCAAATGGCAAAGCAATGACAAGAAATGTAAGATTTAAATTATGTAGGGCTCCTTTATAGTCTTATTGGAAAACAGATAAATGTATTGGGTCTTACAACTCAATTAACAATTTAAAATCAGTGTTGTTTGTGTTTTTCATTGGGAGTCCCACGTTTTCTTTTTTTTTCCCTTTTGTGTGTCTCACTCTACCTCCTGCTGTGTGTTAGTCCGATAGTGCTGAAGGCTATAGCAGCTCTTAAACCATCAGAGACATTGGAAGAGAGGAGTGGTGGTGTCGAGTCCCACCCTGCAGCATGTGCCTTGTAAGTTTCTGCCCTTCCCCACCTCTGTCTTTTTCCCAATCAGATTAGTTTGTCTAATAGTGAGAGGAATGGTTGTTGCCAGTGGACCCTGCAGGCTTGGAAGGAACAGGTGGCCAAGTGCTGAAATGGTTTCTCTGCATTGATCTGCAAAAAAACGCTGCATCCTGGTTAGACTCCTGAATGACAAACATATGAAAGCAAGAACAGCTATATGTATGAGACTCTACAACTTTGTAGCTAATTTTCATAATTACAATTTTACTTAAATCAGTCATCAATCACATTAGAGTAAAGCATCTGGTAATTGATGAATAATCCATCCTTTTCCTCCCATCTCAACTACAATTACCTTTATACTACCTTTTATATATCTCAAATGTACCTGCGGACCGTTACCTCAGATGGATTACCAGGTAACCTTTCCCGATGACCTCTGTGGCGTTTGTTCACCTGCAGGACCATGGGAATCACCCCTGCTGAAGTACCTCCTCCCCACGACACCAAGAACGTGTCTCACCAGCCGCCCAGCACCAAGACAGAGTGTTTAGGGGAGCAAAATTAGTCAGGTCAGGGAATCCTCGGCCTCAGGCCGGGCTAATTACTTTCTAATGTGACGACGATTCTTTTGAAGAGCTGTTTTCTCGCTGACCAAATCTCTTTAAAAGCATCTTGGGGGTGCAAAGGGTGCCGGGAGGGAGTGCGCTGTGGCAGGCCTCACCAGGGCCAGAGGGGGGGCTCAGGTTACACACTGCTTGCCATGATGCATTGTTGGTGGGACGCCTCGGATCCAGTGGTCCCCCTCCCCCTCCTCAACCACCACCGCCACCTCCATCCTCCTCCTTCTCCCGCCACTGTCCTCCAAGAGAGGCTGCTGCAGAGCCCCGCAGAAACTCTGACACCAGTCCAGAGGATGCACTTTGCACATGAAACCTTACACTCAACTAATGGTTACAAATGTGTTTTCAAAGAAATCCCAGGTCTCTTGGATAAACCATGGACTCATCATGTTGGGTGTGCATATATGTGCACACACACACAAACACACACTTATTGTGCACAGATTGGGCACAGTGACAGACAAAATTAGGGACAGTCGGTGTGAGATTTATAGACGACTACATGAGTGTTGAGATATTTTAGTTTAGTCCTGTGGGACCTGTGGGAACAAACCAGTTTAAATTGAACTCTCTAAAGCCAGCTCACTTATTTTGCTATCATAGTGATAGAGCACTAACAATGTACAAGTTGTAACCAGAAATATCAGCAAATCCACGGAATTCTCTTCCCTTACAAATAGCAGGTGCCGTGTGGCTTTGACTGACACTTCACATGGATTTCAGCAGCCTCTTGCTTTCTTTCTCTCACTCCCTCAAAGACAATGTATTCCCTTCCAGGGGAGTGATCCCTAATTAGCTGTCAGGTGATAGTGTGCTGCTTTCATTGTGCTCCCTGCTGCTGTGCTGCAGGCTATGTGGTCAGCAGTCGGCCTCAGACTGAAGTGACAGATCATCTCTCTATACACCAGACCCCTGCAGCTGAAAGAGACCACTTGGTCCTTACAAAGAGAGCCCAAAGTCTCAATATTAAAAAGAGCTCAATATCAAATCTCATAACAAACAGATCACTGACCCAGCGAAGACAAGAGGATCACTTGAAAATCTCTGTGCTCTCAAAAATAAAAAACATAAGCGTGTGATGTGTTTGTTTCCCACCAACTGATGACTGGATTTAGTTCTGAATTATTTAGTGGCCATTTGTGTTTATCAGTTTGTTCAACGCAGGCAATTTTAATGGAGAAAAGATCTTTCTTATATCATGTTCCGAAATTCACTGAAACTGACAAGAGCCTTTTAGAAAATCACAATCACATTTTACTTATCAGTGGGAAAAATAACTACCCTGTCCTGTATTTCCTAATGAAAGCCGTATCTTCTGACTTCTCAGGATATGGCAGGTCACTCCTGATACAAAAGATATGATTTCTTCCTGTCTGTCTGTTGGTTTCACTGCAGGTCTCCTCCAGACAGTTCCAGTATCTACCCAGGCAGCAAAGGGACCTTGTTTGAAGGTCATGTCAGCACTGGGGCGTAAACGTTAGACCTTTTTGTGGTCAGGGTAAATGAAAAAGGCCGCCCTGCGGGAGCACTCCTTCCCTCTCTTTAATCGGCGTATAACAGGCCCTTGTAGAGCCAAACTGTCTGCGACACATCAGCACTTAGAAATAAAAAACCCTCAGCCAACCCTGCGACGGCTGCGGTCGGAGTACGGCAGCAGGATCATTTTAGAGGGACATCGCAGGCAGGTCTGCTATTGTACAGCAATCTGGAAAGGGAAATCCATTATAAAGCTGTGATGATAAATACTTTGTTTTTTACCTTTTCAATTTTAAATTTCTTGATATGCAAATGTTTTTGTATAATCCCTGAGATAAAAATGTTTTAAAAAGTTCCCTTGATTATATGGAAATTAGCCCCTGCTGACTTTGTTGACACAGCAGCCGTGCAGCTGTATTGTATGACTCTACCTGCCTCTGATAAATTAAGCTTATTTGTTCCCATGTTGATTTCCTTGCAAATTAATTTATTATAAATTACATTTAACTCACAGTTTTAACTTTCAGATTTAAGCTTTTCTCTTTAAAAATTAATCATGTAAAATTGTAAAAAATAAAAAAAGATTTAGGATTAAGAGTTGTTTTATGATTCTTTACGTATAGCTGTTGCTCTGTGATCTGGAACACACGACTGAATTAGGAGGTAATCATTTCAAAAACTGCTCCCTTATCAAATGTTCCCTTCGTTCAGCTGCTGTAACATTCGCTGTCAACTATAAATAAACAGGATACTGTGTAATAAACAGTCAACATTTAATGAGACAAAACCCAGAATATCTCCCCGTCAGTGTGGCCAATCATTTGAAGGAGCCAAGAAAGCAAACTTAACAGTTCTGATGCTCCAGCCGAGAAACTTAATTTACCAATTTGCGGGAATAGAAGATGGCAGGAAACAAGCCAATTTGCCACATGTGCAGCGCACAACAAACCCCAGCCTCGCTCCCCGGCCTCATGAGAGGTAATTATTCCTAAAAGAGAATGCCATGCTGTATTAAGATGAAGCCATGTCAAAATGAGGGAGACAGCCTCATTACAAGTAATTATGAGGGAATTAGAAACATCATTTAACTAAACGAGCAAATAATGTCCAGGATATTGAAGAAGCTGCCTGCACTTCTGCCGACCGCTGCAAGTCCCATTACAAAAATTGTAGGTCTTTAATAGAATAATGACATGCTTTATCTTCCCGGCCTCTCTCTGGAGCAGAGGGAAGGGCTGGGGGAGCGAGGGGAGGATGTGAAAACAACTGTTGCAGAGCTCTCTGTCCTCCATGTGGTCTCCCTCTTGAGTGTGTAGCATAAGGCCTTCAAGATAATCCCCCTATTATCCTTACAAATACAAAATGGAGAGCAGAAAATTGTATCTCACATCCATTATTGCGTCAAAGGTAATGCTAATGGACTTATCTCTAGAGTAATAGCCGAGTTCTCCACACGCACTGCAGCCTGAAATAGTTTGATGCATATTGGACGCCGAATGGTGCTTCAAATCGGGCAGTTCAAGAAATGGTTGGTAATTTAACAATGGAGCATAATGCATTTTTCCATTAAAGCCCCATTTCCATTTTTGGGGTTAAATATTGTTCGTGGGGAGTTAAATTTGTGGATGCAAATGCTTGGATTTGGTCCTGAGTAACAAAACATCTCAAAATATGTCATGTTGACCCTGTTAGCCTTGAGGTTAAGATAACTTGGTTTCCCTTTTTTAACAAACTTAAAACCTGTTTTCATTCAAAGCTTCTCAGAGTTTTTACGCCTTAAACCTTTTATCCATATTCTGCATTCACCATTTCCCTTCTCCTCGTATACAGTAGCATGCTCCTCTCCTGATAAGGAGAAAGGGCTTGGGCGGAGGAGGAGGAGGGGGGCAAACACAATTTCCCTTCAGCTCCTTCATTTCCAGTTGATATAAAACAGAATCATGAAAAATCGCTTCTGGTCCAAGCTCTCCTTTTTAACCATTAACCCATAAATACAGAAGCTGGTTAAAGCCGGTGGATGACAGGGCCTGCCTCAAAAACCTTGTTACGCTCCCCTCAAATTCATTTAGGGAGCAAACAGGTCTTGAGAGTTGTCTGGCTTAATGCATCGCGATCGCTTTTAAAACTCTTGTCTGGGGGCAGATCCGCGGCTCTGCATCTGCTCGTTCGGTGTTAAACTTCATAACCTCCCACTCTAAAATGACGCCCGTATACCCTCTTTAAATCAAATGGCTGTAAATATGTTGGGAGGCAGTTGAAAAGCCCTCAGCCAAATAAGTGATGAAGGGATGGGACATGTAAAAAAAAAATGAGATCTTCATAAACTAGAGGGAACATTATAAATTTTTAAAAAAGTAAAGTGATATATAATGTTGTTGCAGCCTGATTAAATGTAATGGCATCTCTATTAAGTTAGTTTTGATCTCCATCATTTTATCTCAAGATGTAAAAAGAGGTGATATCCGCAGGTTTTAGTATAATTCATTATGATCCTGTAAATATGCTCTAAAAACTGTCCCGAGAATCAATTTGCCCAGTGCTCTCCGTCTCTGCGGCTCCCTCTCCACACTGTGTGTAGCCCACAGTTTCCATTACTCCCATCATAAATTACAGCGTGGAGTGAATTACACTTGCTTTTCACCTTACCAGGCAGGTTTGATGAATCCTAAGGCACAACACATCATCTCAACAAATCTTCATCACCGTGCCAGTCCCTGTCTCTTTGCAGTTTAAACCACTTCAAATCATTTTCATTGCCCGGCTATTAAAATTTGTAATTCACACCTGCCATTGCAGTGACACATAGTTCCATGGAACTCCTATCCCCATATATACCTCCCGCCTACTGTATTCCTCCTTTCACTTTCTCTCTCTCTCTCTCTCTCTTATTCTCTTATTTGCTCATCTCCGCACCTTTCTCTGTCTCTCCCTCTGTCTCTCTCGCCCTGTCTTGTAAATCAAACAACCACAGATGACAGGTCATGCAGATTTCCCACAAGTCAGCGGGGTGTAAACATCCATCCAAAAGAGTGTCTTATAGACGTCACACCTGATGACATAATGACCACTTGGAAACTAATAAACAGCTTCATTCTACCAAAGCTATTGCTCCTTTTCATAAGCGCTACGGCCCCCAATCCCTCTCCCTATCTGTCTCTCTCTCCCTCTCCTATCTGTCACATTTTCATCCCCCTGCACCTCACCTCTTGGATGGTGCTGCCGGAGTTACCCATAAATCACCGCTGTTGTCTAACGCTATCCATTTTCCCAGAAACACAGGGTGGCTGTTGCAGAAATTGGGTCAGGCATAATCTGCAGGGCAGCGGAGCTTAGCTAGTCATGATTCTGCTAGGTAATGTAGCCATTAGCACACAGTGAGAGATTGGTGGGATGCGTTGAAGGGGTTGGGTGGGTGCTGCTGCTGCTGGTGGTGGGGGTCCCTTGTAGATAATGTGACACCCAAGAAAAGCTGCCACATGACACAGTTTTATCGCTCCCCATCAACCACAGATGCGTGTGTGTGTGTGCTCGGCAGTGAGTGCATGAGTCTATAGGTGGCTGTTTTGTATATTTGCAAGGGTTTGAATTCTCATGAGTTAGTGAATTAAACTTTGACAGTGTGAATTGATTCGGCGCACTGGACCCTTGTGGAAATCTCAACTGGCTTCTGAATTAGCAGGACAGTCCCAAGTGTAACTGATACAGTCACTCATTACGCGGATGGAGAAGAGAGAACGGCTTCGATTAATGACAGCAAGAGTCTTGAACTTTGACAATATGCCTCTTTATTGGGTTTCCTCTTACAAGGCCTGATGCTGGAGAGCCGCGGGAGGCTGACTTCAAATGAGAGAAGATCCCGCCCAAAGGCACGATTGGCTTGTGACAGTATGTGCCTGACTTTCCCCTCCTTCATCTACGTCTTAGATACCTTTATTTATAATTCTGTTAAGGAAAAATTGCTCATATTATCAACCTCTTGATTTAGAGAGTGCCGTGTGCAGTTAAGATGATTTTAAATTCGAAATCTATCTGAAAGCAGGACTTGAAAGGATTCTGTACAATGAAAACATCTGCAGGGTTCAAACCCATTTTACATATTTTATTCTGTTTGCAGGCTCATTTGCTCAGGAGTCAAACAAATATGGAAGCTACAGTCGGAGTCTCGCAGAGGGACGACTGTGTTTCACCTCACATTACATCCCTTTAAAAAACGTCCAGAGGAGAAATTGAAATACACCTGTCAAAAACCAGATGAGGTAAAGAAGAGCATTATTACATTAATGTAAAATGCAATATTTATATAATTTCACACCAGCTCTTTTTCCTCTCTTAATTTGAAGAGTGCAGCTAATAAAAGTATAGTAGTCCTTTAATATAGCAGATTATCATGGGTAATTAATGTCTCATATTATAATGTGTTTGTATGATTCTTTATGGGACAAATAAATTGTGACATAACTGAATAAAAAAATAACATTTGCCTTTTTCACAAAATGTTGACCCTCCGTGTGAAAATAGCAGTGGTGTTAACAGTAAGGTTATAGCACACAAAAATGAACAGTGCATAAAATAAAACCAAGCCAGCCCAATTTTCACTGAAATAGAAAATTTATTGAATGAGAAGGTTATTATTGAAGATCTAAATTACAATAGAAACAATGATATTTTCCCCTTTAAATGGAAGAGGTGTTCTCTTCCCTGTCAGCAGTTTTAGTTCCTGTCAGGTGGAATAAAATGACTCACTGGTCTTTTGCAATTTGTTTGACAAACCAGTGATGAATAATAAAAACATTTCCTCGAACGTGATATGAATCCTAAACTCCAGTGTTTTACCAGTTAAAGAAGAAAAAATAAAATAAAGGTACAAAATTATTATAATTAATTATACACATGGTGTATTTTTATACATATATAGGGAAGCTTGGTGGCTTTCTCGTGAGACGCACAGCTGCTGCATAATAATTTTGCTTTGAACAAATAAAGTGGTACAGTTGATATACAGGGGTTAATGTGGAGACACTTATATGAATGTGTTGTAATGTGTGTATTTTTTTTAACGTGGACTGCAGTGGTGCACATACAGCAGAGTCAATCAATACTCGATCTTGTTGTACAGGTTGTATAAAGGTAACGCGGACAGGCTGCTCCCCGGGTAGTACAGGGGCGTCGGGAAGGCGATGGACCGCGGGACGGGAACGCGCAGCAAGGAGTTATCCCTGAAAACCAGCGGCATCCCCACCAGTGTCTGTGCGGAGGCGTGGGCCATGTTGGCCGCCTCCAGCTCGGCGGAGAGCTGCCGTTTCCATTTGTTCCTCCGGTTCTGAAACCACGTCTTGACCTGAGTCTCGGTGAGCTGCAGGCTGGAGGCCAGGCAGGCCCGCTCCGAGCTGCTCAGGTAGCGCTTCAGGTCGAAGGTGGACTCCAGCTGGTACACCTGGCTGCGGGAGAACACCGTGCGCGTCTTCTTCTTGGACGAGTTGCCCTGCTTGTCCCCGCCGTCCGAGTGTCTCTCCTCGGACAGCGGGGACATCTGGTGGCACGGCCGCTCCTGCTCCTCCTTATAGTCCTTCAGCAGAGGCTGGTGCGCGAGGTGCGGCCGCCGGGCCAGGAGTCCTTTAGCGGAACCTGAACGCACCACGAGGAGAGAGGCACAATAAATATATATTTCCATGTTTTTTTTTTACTGAGAGAGGGGGGGAATAATCATATTACATTGTTTTAACATACTCAGTTGGAGAGTTCATCAAGTGTGAACTCTGACTTGTTAAATCGACTGCTGCTGCGAGCCGGTGACTTTTTTAAATCAACAATCCAGGGTGTACAGTATTCAAGCTATTAATTAAAGCCCCGCTCCGTGGATTTAACGCTCAATTGACGACGTGTAGTGCAGCCATTTTGGAAACAGGTTTCATCAATTAAAGGGCTCAATTAAATTTGAAACGAGAGGAAAGACAGGGGGGGGGGGGTAATTATTCGACCTTCCACTCCTCTGCCGCTGGGATGACGATGAGGAGGATGATAGTGTCTGCACACAACAAACAAGTGGAAGTGCACGAGCCGCGTGTGAGTGACACCAACACAAGCTGATGAAATGTGAGCTCAAGTGCAAAAACAATAAACAGGCCTGGTTGTTTATTTATATATATTTATATAAAAAAAGGCAACTAGTTGGGCCTGATTTCATGACATTTACAGTGTAAATAAATAACTGTTAAGTGTCAACAAATGTGTGCTAGAAATATTTGTAATTGTATCACTTCAACCATTTGTTTCGTTCCCTCATTATATTATTATTCCACAAATTTGGCAGTGACAGGAACAACAATAACAGTCAAATAGTAAAAGAATGGTAATCCTCACCTAAACATGAGAAGCTGTGCGGCCGGCTGCAGGGCTCGCTGTGCCCGGTGTCGGAGCAGAAGCAGTCCGCCGAGTCCTCCGCGCCGCTGCACTCCTCCTCGGAGGACACGGACAGAGAGCTCCTCCGCTGCAGGGGCAGAGGAGTTGGAGGCGGAGGGTTAGGACCCTTGGAGAGAGCCTTGGTCCCGGAGCGCGGAGCATCGGACGCAGTGCCCAGGATGGACTGGATGGTGAAGCTGGAGATCGGGCCCGACGAGCACTTGCTCCCGCTGTCTTCTGCGTTGCTCATTCTCGCTTCATAACAGTATTGAAGTATTGACTGAATCGGTCTGTCCCCCTTGTATTCCGTTATTGCTTTCTGGTGCGTCAAAATTCACGAAAGCGCCTTTTTGTCCCCCCTCTCTCCCCTGCTCCCCCTTCGCCTGGTTAATTGTGGAGTTTTAACATTGAGCTTGTTTTTTCTAGAGCTCGGGGAACAGGAGTGTATTCCTGGTCCTCCTCCTCGCGCTCTGGATCGCAGGCAGCTCGGTTGCGTCGCTTCATTTGCATGTAGGTAACCTCCTCCATGGGCCAATGGCTGCCTCCGACACAAGCCCGGAAATTTCAAACTCTTGTCACTGTTTTTAGGATGGAAAGGGGGGGGGGGGGGGACCAGCACTGCTCAGCCCTGCATTTGAAACAGTTGCAGTAATATCTCTAATTTGAACATAGCATATGGCCATAATATTTACTTCTTTCTAATTTTTACATCATTCACAAATCCTTACACCTGTTTATCCCAAAGGCTGGTATGGTTTGAATGAATTAAAACGTGGCTGTAAAAATTGTAAGTGTCACATTTTGCCTTTAGAAAATATGAGATTATGTATAAAAATATTTGATTTGTACTCAATATGCCTTTTAAAATATTGCAGCTCATGTGGCACAGATTAACAGTTTTAGTTTGTTTAATCTAATGTTGCACATATGCAACATGTCACCTGTACAATCAGAGAACGCTTCAGTCCACCGATGGTGACTTCCTGCATGCAGACCAATCTCCTAGATTGAGTGACCGTGACCCGCACACAGCTTTTGGAACTAAACACAGAGGTCCGGCTACTTTTTTCCTGGAAATAATAAACTCGTTCCGCGTCCATTATCTGCGATTAAGAATTAATTTGATCATTACCGAGCTAATCTGCCCCGTGATGGCCGCGCGTGGAGTGGAGGCCGGCTAATTGATTGACTAATTGATTGGAGATGGTGGGGGCCGCGTGCGCGTGTGTTGTGAGAGGTGGGGGCGCGCATCCCACCTCCTCCCACCACACCACCCATGTTCTATCTCTCTCTCTCTCTCTCTCTCTCTCTGTGTGTGTGTGTGTGTGTGTGTGTGTGTGTGTGTGTGTGTGTGTGTGTGTGTGTGTGTGTGTGTGTGTGTGTGTGTCTGCGGGACAGCTGCGGGGCTTGATCTGGCGGTTCGGGCACATTATCCCTCTTTTACTGCTTTGTGCGGGAGCCCCAGACACATTACAAATGGTCAGCTTTAATCATCATGTCAGCTCTTCCCCCCGGTAGCAACACAACCGGCATTCGGTGTGGAATCAGGCTGGAAGAGGGAGAAGACGCCGATGATGATGATGATGATGATGACGATGAAGGTGGTGGTGATGATACCGACAGTGGATTCTGTCGTCATCATCCCAGTAACACCCAGAGAGACTCATCTGGATCCGTGCGTAAATATCGTGCACTGTGGGGCCAAGCAGCTGCTAAACGATCTTACCAAAACGCCCACGCAGGGGGGGGGGGGGGGGCAAATATATGAGGGCAGTCGGTGCGGGTGCTGGATTTATGGTGGTTACACATAAGGCGTGAAATCTGCAATGACAGTTAAATGGGTTTTATTTTATACGCCGCTCTTTTCAAACAAAGACCTTTGTCAGCGCCGCCGCCTTCATCACTTGCAGACGACTTTTTTGCAAAGTGAGATTGCTTCATCGCGGAGAGACGGTGGACACCACATGGCTGCAGAGCGTGATTTACACGCGTTGTTGTGTTTTTATGTCAGGGGCTCACATTCGGCGTTTTTATAGGCCGAGCAGTGGCGTCCTATGTTCTATGGAAATGCCCCTGGTAGTCTCACCGGGGCCCGGCTGCACGGTGAGGCCCTGAGCCCGTGCTCTATCACAGTGATAGGTGGTGTATGGTCCAACCTACCGCAATAACAGAACAAGATCTTTAGCAGCAGAGAAAGCTCTGAGAAAGACAGATGAAGTTATGAGGCGCTCTGATCTGGGAATCAAGCTTCGATAAATATTAAACAAAGAGCCTTTTACACGCGTGTATTATGATATATGGCGTGTCCAGGTCTAGAATAAGGAAATTACCAGAGAAAATGATATCAATAAATTTTCTAAGTATAAACGTTGATTATGTTTCGATTTTCATTCAAGAAAGCGAGGCCTGCTCTTTTTTCACGGGGCGTTTGTGGGCGTCCGTGCGCGCATGTGTGTGTGAGAGAGAGAGGAGAGAGAGAGAGAGAGAGAGAGAGGAGGAGAGAGAGAGAGTTGTAAACGCAAGCAAAGCGCCCGAGCCCTGGAGGTGTACAATTTATGTAATCTAAGTGTGGAAATGAACTGGGTAATTTATTGGAAAACACAAAGTCAGGAAGATTGGATCAGCACAGCCTATCCAAGGGCTCCTATCCATCAAGTTCCAATTAACAACCTAACCATTGAGTTTTAATGGCTTTCCAATCTACTGCCCTGATAGACTCATCAATTCCTCGGGGAGAAATTAAGAAAATCGACCGCCCCTCGGCGTTTCGGTGTCATTCTTCACAGCAACTATATGTCAAATTAAAAACACAATTAAAATTTAAACTGTTCCAATCAGACGGTGCCCCGCAACCTATGTTTCACTTAATAGAACTTTGATGAAAATCTGATGCTCGCATTCAATCAGGAAAGCAAATGGGATGGGTTTAAAGCGAGATTTCCTTCTTTCGAGATGTGTCAAAAAGAGTTGTTCAAACACTTTGGGCTCTGGGGGACACACGAGGTGCTCGGATCCCTCCTGTGTGGCCCCCCGATCCCCAGGAGTCACCAACAAAATACCCTCATCTAGCAGGGTGGGTGTGGGCAGGCTGAGGACCAAAGGGAAGGAAGGTGAAAGGTGATTTAAATGAACTTTTACGCACATGTCACCGTTTTGCCTGAGGGAGTCTTCAGGGGATGAATGTTTTTGGATTAGATTTGTTAAAAGTTCAATATGTGCAATTGGATTTAGGCTTATCAATCTCTTGATAGCACTGGTCTCACATGGTTTCAGTCTTGGTACAGGGGAACCCTCTGTCCTCTGATTTCAGAAAACCTCTTTCCATGACGCACAGACATAATCTGTTCTTCAGGCTTCTGTCACAACACAAACGTTCTAATATGTGTACAAAGCCTTTAAATATTCTCTGTAGCAAACGTATCGCCCAACACTCATGTGAGCAGAGCCCATCAGCGACAGACAAGAGACCAGCAGGGTGGTCAGGGCCACTTGTGTGTTTCCAAACTGGCATTACAGCCACGATGGGGATGCTCGACAGTTCCCAGTCAGCTCTCCATTTTAATGCAACACACTGAGCGAAGTCCTCGGTCACGTCCGTTTGCCCCCTTCCCCTGCAAATGTGCTTTATCTGATTTTGGCCCCCGCTCCCTTTTTTCTCCTTTACATAAAGATGTCGCACAAATGGAAATTATCGAGTGGTAATTTTTTCAATTTATGCGCGCAAATCAAGGTCATGAGCTGATCCGAGAGCGGCGAGCGTTGCTCTTACTTGACGCAATGCGCTGCAGACGTGTGCGGATCGATATGTGCCAGAGGAATAATGCCATACTAATCTATTAATTTGCAGTAATGGGGCCGTGTTGAGTGTGAATGGTAGGTGCGCGTCAATACTTGGGTGATCTGACGATATTTGGATGAACCTTTTGTCTCTTGATGAGGTCATCATATGGAGTTTAGAGCTGACTGATTCATTTCCGATAACTGTATTAGCCCACTCCTGAAAATATAAAATTGCCCGTGAAGCAAAGGTTGTTCCGACTGAGAAATTCACGTTGCGTCCCTTATAGTTGGTTTTTACTCAAAATCTCATTTGTTGAATTTTTAATTTCAACATTTTGCTTTGTTGGAATGGTGTTAATAGTGTTATCACGTGTTTTTCACATATCACTGGAGGAAGGTTGAACCTCTCAAACACTCGATGAATAAACGAGTGAATCAGGCCTTGTGGAGCTTTGCTGTTTTATTTAAAAGGGATCACGGTTGTAGTTTCTCTGCAACCTGCATGGACCCTGTTACTGTGAAGGTGGAGCCTCCTCACAACCTCTGATGTTAAAACATTTATTTAAATAAAAAAAATGCATTACAATGATTATTTATAACTTAAAATATGATTTAAATTTGTAAAGAATTATTATTGATCAGTGTTGTTTTCTTTTGGCTGCGTCAAACTGAACAGAAGCTGAGAGGAGTGTCCCCTCCCTCTGCTCACTGCAGCCTCCTCCCCTTGGGTCTGTCACTGCTCCATTGTAACTTTACCTCAACTAAATAAATGGAATTAAATAAATTGAATCAAATGAAATAACCCACCAACTGTAAAATGTCAGCCTTAATTTCATCCTGGACATAATGTCTCGCCTGGACCCTCTCAGAAAAAACACCTGGATCAATATTTGATTTCTGAACAATTTTGTGGCATCAAAAAGCAAAACCATCGTGATGGAGTGATGGGATGGTGCAGATATGGAATTTACTTAGTAAGCTTTTATTATTTTCCAGGGCTGAAGGGAATAAAATCTGCCCACATTGTGAGTCCTGATTTGAGAGAAGTATTGAAGTATGAAAGAAGAACGAGCAGGATCATCTCATCCTATTTATTTTTATCTAGTTTTTCTTTACAAAATGTTTTGTTTCATCAAATTGAATAAAAATGAATGCATGAGTTCGCTGAGTTAGTAGCAGAAAGTGACCTGTGACACCTGCAGGTTCATGTGTGTTACAAAGTGCCGGTTTAATAATTTATTTCTAAAGTTTACACCTTTTTTTCTTACTTAATTTTTTAAAAGGTAGTTCATTAATCTAGGATAAATGCTTCCATGTAGAGACACTATGATATGTTATGTAAAAAAATTACAATATAGGAAAGATTTTCAAATTTTCTCGATTTTCAATTGTTTTTTAATATGTTAACAAAAATTGGACAATTAGCCAAACTGAATGAGCGAAGGCACCACAGGTGGAAAGTTTCCTGAAAAATTTTGTATAAAGAAATTACTAAAATTAGAAAAAATAAATGAATAAATAGATAAGAAAAATAAAATAAAGTTCTGAAATATTATATTTGAAATGTGTTTTATACTAAAATTAAAAAACAAAGATAAAATAAGATGAAGACAGTCACATTGACAGCTTGTTGCAGCGCCAAAATAGTGTAAATTATCTATAGTTCACCTGTAACTAAGCACACACACACACACACGGCCGTGAGAGAGATGTTGAAAGACAGCAGCTCATACTCAGGGAGTAATGTCCTCATCTGAATACATTACCCATAATTTTGGCAAGATGGTGGCAATTACGCATCTAATTGACCGAGCCACTTTTTATGTAAAACAACGTTTTTTAAAGTGCATAATACTAAGATGATTACAGAAACCCACCTGCCCGTGCAAGTGTGTCTGTGTCTATTATCAGATTAAGCGTTGATCTGTCTCATCACTGTCATTACCTTTCATGTATCGCCCATTCAATGTTGACGTTTCTTGGTGCGTGAAAATGTCTGAAATGCTTGAACTCAGTGTTTAAAATATACAACACAGCTCAATTTACCTCCTCGGGTTGTTTATAAAAATTATAATCCACCACCACAGTAACCACGGGAAATAAATCGTACAAAAATGTCTTAAAATGTAAGGAATATGTATTCTCCATTTATTTCACAACATGGTTCAGCAATACAATATCAAAACGTTTTTTTTTTTACTGTACAAAGGAGAAGCAGCACGTAGCAGCTCCTCTCCACCGCATCTCCTTAAATATATACATTTACATATTTTATACAACAAAACACCCACCACGCTGCAGTGTGTGTGTGTGTGGGGGGGGTGTTTTCTTTACCTCCTTGTTCAAAAACACAAAGTGGATGAAGCAGACGCTGGAGCTCATGACGCTTGTGCTTGAAGGACGTGTCCATTGTGGAGAGAGTCACTAAAACTAAACATGAAGCTACAGGAGCAGTTTACAGCTGAGAGTCTTGATTGTCCCGGTCAAACGCTTCAAACGGCAAATAAAATAAAAAAAATTAAAAGGGGAAATATTACAATAACTGCATCATCGGTTCTCCACCGTGAACAGGTGACAAAAAAGAAAAAGAAAATCCCAGCACACCGTCAGTGTATTGCACATCATCGTCTTATCAAGTTCTGGAAATGCGAAGAAAAATCAAACAAGTGTGTTTCTTTATAAGCAGGACTGCGACTTTAGGCCGCCAAGTTTGTGTGTGTGTTTTTTTTTGTAAAAAAGTACATTGTTTTGTGGAGCTGTAAATTTGGCCTGTCCAGCAACAGTCATGGTGAAGAGACCAAGGGAACATTTTTAAAAGACACACATCAGGCAGTGTGAGCAGGTGGACCCCAGAAGTGACCATTTCATTTAATAATAATATTAATAATAATAATAATATAAAGAATCAGATTTGAATGTTCAAATCACTTGTAAACGGCACCCTCATGGAAAATGACACAATTTATATTTGCCAAAATAGCTCCATGTTTGACAGTGTTTTTGACTGTTGTTTTTTTTTTGTATTGTTTTTTTTATTTTGTCAGTTGTACAAAAATATTAAGTCTCTTTTCTTTTTTTTTAACTTGATTTTGGCCTCAGAACCCAGCGGTGCTCAGACCGGTCTGAGCATGGGCACGGAGGTGACGAGGGGATGCGAGTAGTAGACGCCGGGGTGCGGGAAGGTGAGCAGCGGCTGGCTGACGGGCACGCTGCCCCCGGAGCCCAGGCTCTCCCCGCTAGAGTTCTCGTGGTACAGGATGGGCACCCGCACTATCCTCTGCGCCGCGGCGTGGCTCAGGTTGGCGGCCTCCAGCTCCGCGGCCAGCTGCCGCTTCCACTTGTTCCTCCGGTTCTGGAACCAGATCTTCACCTGGGTCTCCGTCAGGTGCAGGGACGCGGCCAGGCCGGCCCGCTCCGAGCTGCTCAGGTAGCGCTTCATGTCGAAGGTGGACTCCAGCTGGAACACCTGGCTGCGGGAGAACACCGTGCGGGTCTTCTTCTTGCGGCACGGCTTCTTGTCGTCGTCCCTCTTCTTCCACTCCTCCAGCTCGTCCTTCTTGGCCTCCTCCGTGTCGCTCTCCTCCAGGATGATCTCGTCGCCGCTCTTGCTGTGGTTGTGCTCGTCGTCCTCCTCGTCGTCTTTGGCGTCCGGCTCGGATTTGAGCACCAGGTCCGGGGAGTCTCTGTCCGTGCCCGAGGCTGGAGAGGAGTCTCTGGCGCCTAGTTTGTGGGTGACTGGAATGGGGACACAGGGGGATGTGGTCATTAGCTGATGGACTGATGCTGTGTTTTTTTTATTATTAGGTTGCACTCAGCACAGACTAGGAGCTTTGGGAAACTGTGCTGGTTATAAACAGTGCCACAAAAAGACATAAAAATAGACTATTTATAGTTACACTTACTGACAACACCCCAATTAAAAATGGACAAATTTAGCCACTGTTTTGCTCTTAGTAAAACAGCCTAAAAGAATAAAACATCGAACCGCTTTACTTCGTATAGTCTCATTTGAACAGACCACAGTTTTACAACCAACTTTCAGAGATCCCTCTTTGTTTCTCTGCATGAATGATGGTGTCATTCACATCAGCGTGTTTTAAATCGCGCACGGATAAATCACCCAGGGACAGGCTGTCAGTGACCCAGCCTCGGGGGTAAGATGTTCACGCTGAGCTCCCGTAGACAAATCAAAAGCCCGCTGCGCATCGTCACCCGTATCCGATGATTTCACGATGTCTGCTTCATTTTATGCACAGTGTGTCACTTTATTGATCTATTATCCCGCGTCGTGGCATAACAAAATAGGGCCTTGGTGGAGGAGCAGGCGTCACATCACTGTGTAGAACATGCACTCTGTGGCGAGGACAGGGTGCATCACCAAAACGCGTAAAATCCACGTTTACGCACAGAGGAAATGGCCCAGAGAGGTCCTGGTTTTTTAAAACAAATATAACCCCACACCTTCTTTCTTCTCAAATTAAAAACATCAACATCGCTTCCCATAATAAAACAGTATCACTTCAGGACTCAGCCTTACCTTCAGCTCTGTGCAGGTGGGCGGCCGAGCCCAGGGTGTACGGGTACCACCACGCCGAGGTGCGCTCCAGGTAGTGAGCCGGGAGACTGAACCTCTGCGCGGGCAGGTCGAAGCGTGGGAAGTGCAGGTCCCCGACCTGGGAGAAGGAGAACCCCCCCTCCAGGGCCGCCTTGGTGGCCGCCAGCACGGGCCTGCTGGGTTTGGACGACTTGCTGTCACAGCTCAGCAGGTTCTTGATGGAGAAAGGCGAGTCCTTGGCCGGAGCGCACGTTTCTGGCGTTGTCTCCGGCATCGCGGTGGCTGCGGTGTGAACAGCGGAGCACCAAGAGAGCAGGAACACACACACGCACACGCACACACACACACAGGAAAAAAAAGAAAAACAGACAACCCTCGCGTATCCGGACTGCGAGAAGCCCCTGGTTCTCTTCTATTATTCTTATTCTAAACGCAGAGACTGGACTCTCACTCGGGCGAGCGCGTCACAGCACGCGTCCTGCTCGGCTGAAAAAATCAAATAAAAAATGTTTGTGAGGTAGAAAATAAATAAATAAATCGCGCGGACGTGGAGATGTCTCATTCCGCGCTGTCCCCGTCAAAAAACACGCGAAAGTGTGTCCGCCGTGTCAGTCAGTCTGGCGCCGGATGCTAATGATGAAATAAAAATGTCATCCAAGTTAAATGCGGAAAGTATAGGCGATTGGGCATGTACAATGGCAAATGGGATTAAGGGAGAGACGGCGAAGGGAGAGAGAGAAAGAGAGAGAGAGTGAGAGAGGGAAAGAGAGAGGGAGAGAGACCATCCTCCCTCTTTGTGGCTCGTGGCCGCGCTGTTCTCGCCTGTTATTGGTCTCATAGAATCCAATTAGGCAGCGAATGAACACAGGGCTGTTATTGCGCCAAAAAGGAAGGTTTGGGATGAGCGCCTCGACACACAACTAACACAACAGTCGATCACTCATGAGCTTACTCAGAATCCAGATTGCTTTATTCTTATTTTTTTTTATCTCTGTATACATTTGGTGACCCATTTTGGAACTACTTTCACTCGGGCTGCAGGTGTGGGTTGTGGATAAAGTGTGTTTTTATATTTTATGAGATGTTAGACTGTAGTTCACTTTTAAAAACTCACCAAAACATATATGCTTTTTAATATAGGCTGTATTCAAAGCTCGCACTGATCAGTTGAGGCCTTATGATGATGCTTTCCAGCAATGGGTCAGTTTAAAGTAATTAAGATAAATAAGGAGAAAAATAAAATCCAACAATGAGTGTGCGTTATAACCAAGCCACTATTCAACAGCACATCATTCTAAATAATAATAAAAACCACAACAACAATGATAATACTAATAATACTAACATAACAGTTAATTTAAATATAACAAAAAAGAATGTCACATTCACATGCTGTTTTGTTTTTCTTCCAATAAATATGTCTCAATTGTTTTAAAATTTGAATTCAGATGTGACTCAATAAAGTAAAATATATCTCTAAGAGTCACGATTCCAGCTGTGGAAATGTCAAATAGCTGCTCCTCAAATATTCGCTCCTGAGACACAATATGAAAAAGGCCTGAGATCAGGCTGCGGCTACTCCACGTGTCACCAATGGGCGATTAGATTCATATTTCTAATCCATCGATTTCCAGCGAGGGACACTTCCACAATGTCTGCGGGTCACACGGTCATTTATTCCCCCCCTGTAATCGATTTGGTTAATTCATCCCTCAGATTGCACTCTTTGTAAATGTGCTATGTATATTCACTCATTGATATTAATTGACTTGTTTAAGAAAGAAGAAGAAGAGGAAGCAGTGGGAAAGCTGGTGTAAGAGGAGGTAGAACGGGGAGGCAGCGCCCTCTGTGGGCCATGTGGGGGAAATGCAAGTGTGTTGGTGTATGTTGGGGGTGAGGGGGTGAAAAGCAGAGTGTAGGTGTCAAGGTTAAGGTTTCACTGGTGCTGGTTTTCATCCCTGTCATATGTGGAGTTCTTACATGCACCAGTTTTCCATGCAATTAACACATGTTGTTCATTTAGTGAGCTGCTCGAGCGGTGCTATCCTGTTACTGTGATGTAATTATTGACTCTGCTTACGTTGCCCATCACAACAGCGAGTTCACGGTGCTCTCACACGCAGGTGCAAATGTGTATATTTGGTTAGGAGCTTCTACAAAATCCAGAAAATTCACATCAGCCTGATAAATGCGAGTATCCTAATGGGAATATTGCAAACTGGTCTGTGTCTAAAAACAGTTCGGGACCCATTGTGTTCCCCTGAGTACTATTGAGAAACGTGACTACTTTCTGGCAAGTAAATAAAACACTTTGAAGATGAGGCTGGGCATGTCTGATCCGATTTGACCCCAAAATGTACAGTTTACTATCGTAATTCACAATTTTTAAAAAGTAAACACAGTCTGCTCAGGATGCAGCAAATTAAACCAAGAGAAGCTGATGACGGATGAATATAGAAATGGAATCAAATGTTTAAAATTAAATTAAAAGTCGTTTGTTATTTGTGGGCTGTTCAGTGTGCAGAAATCATTACTCTCCTATTCTATTATTGTAAACCTTAAGTAAAAGTAACTGTATTTATCACGTTAGCCTGTTTGGTTTTGAATAGTGAAATATAGATTGTTGAGGAGCTCAGTCATATTTACACAACAAATATTAGCAGTCCAACATAATGTAATCGGAACATAACAGACGCTAACCTGAAAATAAACAAACTATGATCCTGTGCTTTGAAAATAATACATTTAATATTATGCATTGATAAAAAACATGCAGCAGACGCTGCCCACAGGCTACAACGGCCTTCTGAATGCTCCATAAGTCTATTTTTGTTGCTCCTCGGGTAGGTTACTCTGACTTTTATATTATTTATTTCAAAGCGCCCAGATATTGATTATTTCACAAAGAAAAATGACAAATGGCAGGAGGGAATGACACGGTCAGCAGGTTCTATTAGAGAAATGATAGTGTTGCTCGTGGTTTGTTAAAAGGTCCAGTTTAGATACTTTATAGGTTTACATCCATCATCGTCTAATGACCTATTTGATGAAAAACACGCGCTGTGGTGACAACGGCCCTGTGCAGCCAACTTCACTTTGTAATTGCTCCCATATTAAATATAGATTTTTGTTTTGATATCTTGTGAGAATTCCTTTCTGTGGGTCAAAATTGTGATAAAAGACATGGATGCAGTGGCGAGAGCTCGGAGGGAGAGGGTTACCAGAGGTTGATGGTGGAACGGTGAGTCTGTTGTTTTACGTTCTGGACAGTGGTGGAAGGGAATATTCAGAGTCTCCAGTTAAAGCAGCAACACTGCAATTCAAATGTAATCCAGTGCAAGCAAAGGTTATGCAGTGAAAATTGTATTTACCTAAAAATAGTTCAGTATTAATATTTACAGTATGTAATACCTTGAGAGATTCTGTATAGCCTATGCATATGCAGCAGATGTACGTATACGTTAATCCATACATCTGATGCATTAACGTCTAGTATTTGGTTGTCATAGTTTTATCTAATTTTAACTTTTGTAATGTAATCAACAAAAAAATCATATTCTGATCATATAGTTTTTTTAATCTCTAAATGGTATCTAATGCTGTCTGACCAATTTATTCAGATCTCTTACTTAGGAGTAAAAATTCTCTATTACTAGAAGAGCCTGACGAATTTGGCATTTTAGAATCCAACACTTATAAAAGGGGGGAAACCTTTCCAATGCTGATACGACGATAGATTTGAAATAAAATCGGCAATGATTCCTGAAATGTCGTTATTGAAACCGAATGACAGAAATGCAATTGAGGGTTGATATTTTACACTTCATTCTGATTAACTCTAAATAAAAAGAAAACACAAATACAACCTTATATAAAGAACTTTATATAACATATTTTATGTAAAATATAAAGATATTGCATACTTTTCTGCATTGTTCACTCTGTTAATAAAGGGTTTTCTTATCGATGAATATCGGCAAAAGCTGCAAGCAATATGTTTGTGAAAGACTATCAGCTGATTTTAAATGGCAGACCTTTAAATTGGTCGGGCAAGTAAGAGTCTGTCATTTATAATAAACAATTATACATAAACGAGGAGTATGCAAGTGTTATTAATCAAATTGTTCATAACATGTCAAAAGTACTCGTATTGGAATTATTAAGGTGAATGTAGATGACTAACACATAACATCCTCCTCTAAAATGCAGTATAGCAGAGGGATAACGCAGCATGGAAAGAAAATACTCAAGTCAAGTACAAGTACTTCAAAATTGTGGTTCAGTACACTTAGTACCGTCAATTTTCATAAACATACAGATAACATTCTGCTGTACTACAGTCTATGGCTATGACAGACTAAACATTATCTATAGCTGTACACAATAACTGTGGCCGAGGTAAAGATGGATGTAATTTGATGAATCCTTGCACGTAACCTCTTTGAATATGTTATTTGTTGTTGGTGAGAGGAATTGAAGTTGAGAGTTTCCACAACAAGCTCCCTGTGTCAAACTGCCTTCACACGGACGCTACATTTATCACAGAATCCTGTCCACCCTGTGTCCTTCTCACACTTTTAAGTGGCCACTCTGTGTTTGGGAACGAGACATTAAACCAATGAAGGCCACGGCAGAGATCACTTGGATTTAAGCATTGCTTTTTAAAGTATAGGAAAGGAATTGGTGGCCCTCCACTGACCCGGCAAACTTTAATTGGGATTGTGCCGGTATTGATTGTAAGTGGCCTGGCGAATCTTGAATTACGGCCTGATTAGCTTTTACTCGGCCCCGTGCACCAACCAGTCGAAAGGAGCTCAATGTCATTCAGGTTGGAACACTTCAGTGGCCACTTGACTGGAGGGAATCCTGTTACTTTCTGTGCAAACGGGAAACAACATGTATTTAAGATGAGGATGACAGCTCTCCTGGCAAATCTACCTCGGTCACATGAGGCTGTGATATTCCCTCGGTGCATGATCAATCACTTTTAGAAATAATTTGAAAACATGTCACTTAGCATGTACCGTATGGGCACAGAGAAGATGTATCCTCCCTTTTTATCTCCCCTGCTCTCATTTTATCTACATTTTATCACTCTCTTCTCTGGCTTTATTGTTTCTCAGCAGAGATGATGACCTCTGTAAGGTTTGGACGGAAGCAGTCACAGGAGCGATGTAGCCCTTTTTCTCTATTATGAGCAGCTTCATCCGAGCCCCCTCAGGCACCCAGCCTCAATATCTACCCTCTGTACCTCTAAAAACTCTGCCCTGGATCGTCAGCTTCTACCCAGCCCGCCTGGATGTGTCATTACAACTGGGTAATCTGGAGAGGGCAACAGAAAAAGTTCTCATCAGTGTCAGGCTGAGATATAGACATGGGCCGGGTAACAAATGGCCGAATGCACAGGCAGCAGAGCAGACCATCAATAAAGCAATTTCTTGTGTCATAACAGCCGCGTTTTTCCTAAAGCCAGCCTTTCAAAACTTTTCCCTCTGCAAATCGCTGCAGCCCGACCATTAGAGTCCTGCCTTGTGAATTTAATGGATTCCGTACAAATAATATTCCACCATAATGGAAAAGGTTGAAGTCACTGAAGACAGATGAAGTCATAAACACATATAATTGAGAATCAAAGACCGATAAATTTTAAACTGCTATCCATTCTCTCCTCTTAGATGATGATCTATGTCGGCGCGGCTGCAGGAAAATGGAAGAGATTATGGGGGGAAATTATAACAATAAATTTTCTAAACATACACCTTGATTATGCTTCGATTTTTTTTTGGAGGGGCAGCGGGCGAGGGAGGGAGGGGGGTTGGGGGGTTAGAAGGAAGGCTGGAATTGCTGAAAGCTTGCTGGCTAAATGGCACCATAAAATAGGTTCCCTGCTCTTTTGCCTGCAGAGCGGAGGCATGCCTGGAGGTGTGATCCCCCCCCCCACCAGCCCGGCTCTAAATGGGGGAAATGAATTGTGTAATTTATTGCAAACGCGCACACAGTGAGATTAGATCAGCATATCCCATCAAAGGAACAACAATCAATCAGCCTCTAGTTAACAGCTTGAAACACATAAACCAGGGCACCTAATGGCTTTCCAATTTAACAGATTGATAGACTTATCCGGTCCTAAGGGATGAATTAAGAAAACTGGGTACTTTCACACAGGCACTGGCACTTTTGACAGGACCTTTCTCCCCTCCCTCTGGCTTACTTACTATCTTTGCTCCCAAATATAGAGATAAGTTTAACCTGAAAATAAAGAGAAAACCGGTTCCCCCCCACCACTCCCTCTCCCCCACCCCCTCTTTCTGTTTGAGAAAGCCCTCCAGAGCTGATTTGTTATTCAGATGAGGCGGCAGTGGAAGTGTGTCAGATGTGGAGAATGGGCTCATTTTAATGACCTGATTATCGCGGGTCATTTGGAACTGTGAAATCAAGGGAGCTATTCAAAGCCACTTAACAATATCTAAATGTGACCCGAGCGACCCGTTCAAGAATGTAGACTGAAAAATAAAAGAGGAGCTTGTTTGTTTCATATCTCATTAATCCCGCTCGCTGATTCATGGAAACTCATCAGCAGAAATATCTGAGGATCACTCGACACTTTGATTTGGGAAGTATTTGCTTTTCTCAGACTTGAGGAGTAGCTGCAGCCAGCAAGCAGTCGGTTAGCTTAGCTTAGCATAAAGTGTAGGGACGGGGAAATATCTGGCGTGTCTTTAGCCATGCTCTCTACCTCAGGTTAACACATTGTGGGCCCTGGTACTCCCGGCCTCCTCCATGTTAGAGGATGGGACATAGGCCTAACAACTTAATCAAACATGAACATCAAATCATTTTTTCTCAAAGATGATTTGGTCTTTTTTAGGTAGTTCTTATCACACTTTGTTTTTCTAGTAGTTTGGTTTGAATTGGTAATTCCATTCTGTAAAAACAGGGTGAAACGTCACGACTGACAGCTGAAACTCTCTCTGTATTGGTCGAGTGCTTTTATCAGGGAGATCTCGATACCGCGGATCCATCTCCCAATCACTGCTGCACTTAATCTGTCTCCAAAAGGGCCTCATCTGCACAAGATGGCTCATTCACAACACATTCAAATAAGGTTAACTGGCTGTACTGTCCTGTTAAGAGCTTGGCTACGAACCCAGAGCCTTGACCCAGAGAACTGGTGTAATGCACACTCAGTGTCACCACATTATTTTGTCCACAACCAAGGAGACAGCTAATCCCTCTGTGCCGCTGCATAATAGAGGAGCCGTTGGTATCAAAGATGGGATCTTGAGAGGGATGAGAAAGTGCTGCCCTCGACCCCCGTGAGCCGAGCAGAGGAAGCGACTTGAGCGTACAGAGAGCGTCCACAGGCCAGAGACAGCAGACCTCCTCTCCACAGCCTCAGTCCTCAGAGGCCAGCGGGCTGGGACATACACACCTGACTGATGTGTGCGCTCCACTGTAATGTGACAGAACTCCACATTAACCAGAGGAACCTCATCTTCTCCTCAGAATTAAGTATGTGAAGGGCTGGGGTCAATTTTCATTGTGACTCAGACACTTGGAAGAAATGGATTGAGATTCAGCTCACGGGTTTGGGGATGAGCCAAAATTGATTACGGATGGATCAATAAATTGGCTAATGAATAAGAGGCCATTACTAACCAATCAAAACTAATAGCACTTTAACTGCCTCTTTGTTCCTGCTCTTCTATCAGGTTTGCAGAGAACCTGCACTTATCTGACACGAGGGAAGGAGGACATACCCGCACACAAAACCGGAGCAAGACTATTAAACTCAACAAGCTTCACACTTTCCAAGTCAGAGAGCAAAATTGGTGTTTTCCTACTTGACACTAATATTCATCTCCTTTTTGTGAACACAACTCCACTGACCCGATTGTTTGGCCTGTGAGCTCAGTAAAGGAGCGGATGATTACAGAGAGCGGCCAAACATGATTGTGCCCCCTCCTTGTGACGGACAGTAATTGGAGTTTGTTTGCTCTCTTTTCTCCCTCTCTTGTGTCGCGGGGTGGTAAAGAGTGTTATTACTGTCAGCTGATTAGTATGGCCTCTCTGCCTCTTCCTTCAGCTGTCAGGACGCACTAATGAGAGGAAACCTGAGCAGAGACAAGTGAGGCCAGCGCACACACACCAACACTGTATGAGTGAATGAATTTGAACATCCGCAGAGTGAGTGTGAGATAGAGAGAATCATTTGACCCTAAATGCACCTATTTTTTAATTTAGTGGAATTTAGTGTTGTGATACCGAACCAATGTTTATGCAGCAGTTTGAATAAAACACTTGATTGTTTGGACATGACAATGATTCCATGCACAAATAGAGTTTACTTCACTGACGTGCAAACACACGACCATACGCTTTAAGATGGACGAGGCATTTAGAGCCAGAGTCTGCGCAGTAATGATTGTGAAGTAGAGCCACTGTATCGAGATCCAGCTGATACACCTGCTCCGGTTCAACCTGTTTTTACAGAATCAGATTTCTAAATAAAACTTACCAAAAAAACTAACATTTAAAAGATGCATCAGTGTGGTAAAGTCTGCCTAACTTCATATAAACCATCTTTGGGTAGAATATATTTGATTGTGTACTTTTACTCTGCAAAGTGGTACATATTGTAACATTACTGTTTTTGTTCATCATCACGTTAATTCAATATCATATTTCCACTCATGCACAGTCTTAGCTAGGTGTAGCTAATAAACAACCTACTGGGTTTAGACAAAGATACATAGAGAAAAATATGGATATACAAAGTCTCAAGCGCTTTATAAATACAAACCATTTACATGTTACATGTGATATTAATACGACCTATAGAGCCTATGTCAAATACTACCCAAACATACATTTAAATAAATGTCATGTCATTTTCCGTCTTTTTAAGTAAAAATGGGACACATGTGAGGGACCCTAATGGATCCCTCACAGTTGCTCCCTTAATATATCAAGCATTCACAGCAGCCACTGACAACTCTATCTCCCTTACATCTGAACGCACCCCAAGGTCCTCAGGGCACCCAGGAAAATTAACCATTTAATGGCAATAAATAACAGTCTGAGTGAGAGGGACTTCAAATCAGCCTCTCTCTCCCTCACACACACACACACACACACACACACACACACACACACACACACACACACACACACACACACACACACACACGTTTGTAGGTACAATCCTTGTTTTCACATACACACCATGGGTAGTGTGTACATGAACACAAAGATGTTTTTGGCAGTACTGGATTGTAACAAAAATTGTCAAAAATTTGAGGTACTTTTACTTTAATTGAAAACTTTGTATGATTCTACTTTATACTCTGCTTTAGCTATTAGTTCCTTTGATATTTATATAGGATTTATAAGATTCTGTTTAGAAGGATATGATGAGATGAAACTGTATAAACTGTAGGTAAAAGTATTAGCTTACTTCAACCACCTACAGCGGAAACTTCTCCTCAATAAAAATGTATACTTCTACTTTTTAAAAACATCTTTAATGTAGTGGGTGTTTAAGCCTTGCTTTATCTTCAGTGACGGTTCAGAATACTTATTTTACCACCGTTTATCTTGAGTGATCTAAAGAACTACTGAGATGATCTGTGCTATTTCTGAATCTGTTACACCCACACAGAATCGTTACATCTATCTTAATGGCATTCCAATTAAAACCTCCTACTTCTCTCTTTGTTTCCCTCCTTTTTTCCATCTCTGACGAGGTATATTGTTACCAGCCCCTGTATTATTCAAAATGGAGCATTGATTATTTGTAAAAACACAAGTGCAAATCAAATCAACATTGCTCAGGGACAGATGAGAGCTGCCTACCTGTGCACACACAGGAAAAGGGGCCAGTTATTGACCAATTGATTTGATGTGAAGGAGGGGCATTTGTTTTCCCGCAGCGAGAAGACCTTGACTGTAAGGCTAGCAATCACTCCACCTCCTTACCCCCAACTACAACTACCTCTAACACCCAAATGTGTCCTCAATCTCCACTGCAACAGGCCCAGGTATGCAACTTTTCCGTCCGCACCGTTATGTATTTGGCTTTCTATTTCACTTTAATAGGGGAGAAATTGGCAACATATTCTTTTACAGCCCCCTGGCACCATTAGAAAGCCTGCTGTCATTTGGATTATTTATGAAAAACTATTTCATGCTTACTTACATTTGCCACTTATTTCCCCCCAGTGTGACCTGCTGCAGATTTAGTTCCATTTCGAAAGCCTTAAAGCCAATTCTTTATGTCTGCAGGTCAGCCTCCTCGATTGAGTCAAGATTGAAATACCAGCGTGTAGTGGGGAAAGGTATGGCAAGAGGAAACCAATAGTCTTTTATTGTGTGGAGGGCTATAGTAAAGAGAACAGGAAGGGGAATACTGAAAAAGGAGAAGCGATGGAGGGGTGAAGGCGGTGGTGGAGACTTGGGGGTGATTTTTAGACGGATATAAAATCGGAGGCACCTGCAGAAATAAGAGGGAATGCAAAGGCAGCAACAAAAGTTGGAGGAATGAATGGGCCACAAACATCCAACTGCTTGTGAGCGGCAAAGACAACAAAGAGCGGCCAAAAACTGAGTCAGCGAATTGGCACAGAAAGTAAAAACACAAAGGACATAAAAGGAAAAGTGCCCTTAAATCCTCAAGATTTTATATTTCATCCAAAAACATGTCAAATTCCTTTCCCTGCGTGTTGTTTTACAAGGACTACAATGATCAACTTTGCTGGTTTCCCCTATATTTCTAGAATCTATACTCATATTCTCGTCTGTAGAAGGAAATTGGCAATCTTTGTCTTTCCACATATTAAATAAATCAAAATAAATTTCCCCACTAAGGAGCTTGACGGCCCAGGACAAAACAGTCACACTCCCCCTCTGGAGAACGCATCTATACTCATAATCCCAAACTGTATGAGATGGGGTCTTTTACTCTCCATTGCACACAAACACACACACACACACACAAACACACACACACACACACTCTTGATCTGGGTTTGGCCCGGTCTTCATACAGTGACCTTAATAAACTGCGGCGTGGCCGGGCAGGTTTGTCACTGTCACAGGTAAATGATGTAATTAATGAGTGTGTAGCAGAGTGGATGGGAACCATGGTGGTTAGCTTTTAAACACCTCTCCAGCTGACTGAGTTTGGGGAGGCCCAGCTGGACACAGGCGGTGGATCGATACGGGGTCAGGGGTCAGTCAACCCTCCCATTATGGCCGAGGTTGGCTCCCATCATCGTCTGGCTAACGATGCCTGCAGGAGGGCCAGCCACGGAGCCGCTGTGGGGAGAGGACGCAGCTTCTGGAGCTTTAAACTGAGGCTGCTGTTCTGGGGCTGAAGCCTAAATCTGTCCTTGTATCTATGGCGGAGCATCCAACCATTTTTCTGAGACATTTTGAATGGTTATTTGACTGTTGTTGCCAGTAAAGTCCATATAGACCCAACACAGTCCACACTTCTGAATGGAAGTGTTTACATTTTCCCACATTTAAAGCAGCATTAATGCAGTGTGAGAGCTGCACAGTACGTTACATGACAGTCTGTATGTTATTGCCCTGTTATCAAAAGCATCGTTTAAAAATAATTCTCTCATGATAAGAAACATAACAAGACAGTGCAATCTGCAGAGATGTCCTCTGTCTATAGTTCCAGTACGGTCACTGACTAGCAAAGGACAAAAGACAGCAGGGGAGCATGGTTGTTGTTTAATAATCAATCATTTTAAGTTGTTTTAGTTTTAAAAATAAAACTCATCATATTACAGTATCTTTAAAATAAATTGTTTTGCTCTCTTGCCCAGAGGTCCTTGGTTTGTTCGACCAACTTAAAAAATTACTTTAAATGGGAGCACAGAAATTTATTTAAAAAATTCAAACTACAGTTCACAAGTTATATTAACACAATTGATCATTTTAATTTGAAAAAAAAACTTTTGTTTTAAAGATAAGCAATTTTTTTTTGTGCACAGAAAAGCAAAGATTTATGTACAATTGTACAGTTTGATTATTTATTTTGAGGTATTATATTTTTAATTCAATTTAATACAGCTATAACCCCCAAAGAATTTGATATTATAATGGGGTTTAAAATTAAATGAATTTTGTAAATTAATCTAAAACTTCCCTCATCATCCATTTCAGTCTCATCAGACTCAACAGTCACTCCACTAGATCCATACAGAGATCAGCACTCAACAGCTAATCTAAAGTGTGCCTCACGTTTCTTGGAGCTTTGAGTATTTTTTTAATCCCGTATGTGCCCCCCAGAAATTCTGTGCCCAGTTCTGTTCATGATGTTGATACATTATTAATATTAGAGCAGGGCAGCATGGGAAATCGTTCCTGGCCAGATTGGCTTTGATCAATATCCTGAAAGGGCACAAGCCTCATTAATCTAAAACTTCCCTCACATTAGCAGGACTGTCCGATGTAGACCACTCTTTACTGTGACTCAATAGCCACTCCAGGAGATCCATACAGAGATCAAAACTCAACAGCTAATTTAGAGAGCACTGGACTTTTTAATGCCGCCAGCCTCCCGATGAATTCTGTGACTAGCTTTGTTCATATTGATGAATTGTAAGATAGGCATCTTAATTTGTTAAGAGGTGAGGGGAATGTTTTATTACCTTTACAGACTTTTATCTTATGATTCAAAATAAAAGCCCTACCAATAAATCAGACAAATTCATTCAGCATATGTGAGCCTCTCACAGGCTGTCTTTGCCGATATGAAAAGGTTTATTTTACTGCTTAAATAATTTGCCTTTATGTTTACATTTTAGGATAAATGTGGCTAAATAAAAGTTGAAAAGAATAAATAGTTGATTAATCGATTTGAAAATTGGCAGAAAATTAATTAGACAATACTTTGGTTATTGATTAATCACTTTTCAAGAAAAAGTTACAGAAATGCTGATCATGTGATGGTTGACAAAATATTGTTTGTGTTTAATTTGGAGAAAACAAGCATTTTGAAAACCTGGTATTTTAGACATTGCATGAACCAAACCATTAAATCAATGGAGAAAAGAGAGAGGACACAATAATTACTAATTGATGAAAACACGTGTTAGCTTAAAAAAACCCAGATCTTAGTTTCATTCAGCTGCAGAGCAAACGTGTGCAGTGTGGCCGACATGTTGAGAGTCGATGCGCTACATGAGTGTCCCATTGGAGTTTAAGGATGTTCCAGTGGATGCACTATATTATCTTGCTATTGACAGGCTAATCCATTGCCAGGCTCCTTGCTGCACGAGTGAAATGCTCGTATTAGGGCAACTGTGCGTTCAGAGGCATCATTCAGGACAATGAGCTATAGCCAGAGAGTGACAGGCTAGAAAAATGTCCCCACTTTTCAGACTGTACAAATGACGTTTGGCCACGATAACTCACAACTGGACACTTCATTTCAAGTCGGGAGCTCGCTGGCCAGTCAAAAGCTATTATACCATCTTCTTTATTTGTGACCCTTGGTTTTGGTAGTGGGACCATGAAATAAATACTGCTAAAATGCCACTTCAGTCAAAAATATTGGCCAATTCTTTGTCTGTCGTGACTGGGCGCGGATGGCAAGCTGTTTCTGATGGTATATAAACCTTTAAGAGTCAGGTGGTCGGGCAGCTGGCATCCATCAGGCCCAACAGCACCACGGGTGAGTGCCGGACATATATGCAAGTGGATGAGAGTGACCAATGCGGCCGATTCCTCGCAGCCATTCTCAAAGCATAACAGTCAAATGAATTGATTACCAATTCATCACAGGAGAACTGCTTGGTTTGAGGAATAATCACTCACCGATAAAGAAGAAATGGCTATGAATACATTTCAAGGATGACAATCTTTGAGGAGTAATAGTATAATTTGTCACTTGTGACAGTCGATTTGATTGTTCTCAATATTTCAGCCTGGTGGAATATTACAGAGAATCACGCCACGTTGTTGGAGCCAGGCTGAGGTGTGTGTGTGTGTGTGTGTGTGTGTGTGTGTGTGTGTGTGTGTGTGTGTGTGTGTGTGTGTGTGTGTGAATTTGTCGAGTCGTGCTTTAATACGGTAATAAGGCAGTCAGAAGAACACTTAGACTTCCTGAGGTGACAGCAGTTTTATCGTGTGTCGCCTCATAAACTACCATCATATCTGTTCGCCACTATTATCAAATGGGTGTTTAGCGTGCTTCAGTGTGTCTGTGCGTGGGTGTGTGAAAGAGACAGAGAATGAGCGAGCTGTGTGTGTGTGTATGTGTGTGTGTGTGTGTTCTTGTGTGTGTGTGTGTGTGTGTGTGTGCAGAGAGTGCAAACAGATCAGCACAAAAAGTGAGTTGATCCAGGCCGAGGACAGAAAAATGTAGGACCACAACGATTTTGAGCTTTTTATAAGAAAAATAATCCCGTCCTCCCACGTGGACGTGAAACATTTCTCTTTTCGCTCCTAATCTCTCATAGGATCCAGGCAGCTGTGGTCAAACTTGGGTCAATAAAATGTCCGTCTGTCCAATGAGGTGCCACACCTATCAAAAGATGAAAGTTTGTCTTTTAAGGAGAGATAGAATTCAGTGGGGAGAGAGTGGGCCCTTTCTGTGAGGCATGCAGGAAATTAATCAAGGAAATGGGGTTTTTGGTGTGCCTATATCACATCTAATCTATCCTTTGTCCACATGTAGCCGGCTCCCAGCCTCACCAATCAAGAGCGACACGCTGGCTTTATGAAAAGCCACTTGTTCCCTGCATAATTGGGGGGTCTCATTGCTGAGTTAAATGGGAGGTGGAGGTGGAAGGAGGGGCAGTCTTGTTTGCCCATGTAAAGTGTGATCCAGATAATAGCATTCTCATCAAAGGCAGCAATTACATTCATTACAACGGCGCAAGGCGCGCCTGCAAGGAAATTAAGTGGTGAGAGGAAAGAAAAGCTTAATATATACCTCCTTTATCCTATCCCCCACCTCTCAGTTCTTTTCAAATGCTCCACGTGGAGCCGGAGACCTCAAGAAAGAAACAGTCTCAGCAGAAGAAGAATAAATCTCGTCAAAGTCCCCCTTCACCTTTCTGCCTCCGAGGGGCTCCTGTGTGCCGTTACTATGGCTGCACTTGTCTGGGATTAAAAAGCTTTTCCAGGAGGGTAATCTCTAATGCAGCTCTTACACAAGCCCAACAAATGACACCAAGTCTTAAAAAACTGCTTAAGACCTTCTCTAAATTAAATTCCCATTTCCTTCGGTAAAGGAGGAGCAAATTAATTGTCCTATGTGGCATTAAACCACAAACAGCCTGTAAATCAAGCAGTTAAGAGGAGGAGGGAACCTTTTTGTATTCAGGCCTTTTAAATGTGAATCAGAGCAAGTGGATAACACTGCAACCTTCTCAAAGACAGGTGTTGTCCCAGAGCCCATTCTGCATGTGCCACTGTGTGTATTCAAACTCTCTCATCTGAATCTGATTAGTCCTGAGGTTGAAGATTTTGAGTTCAAGTCTGGTCTTCACAAAATGTTAAATATATGATTTATTCAATTTTCCTATTTAAATTGACAACATTTTTGGATGAGTGTGTTATAGATAGATGTGAACGTTCCCACGGCGGAAAAGGAAGGTTTTCTATATAAAGTCCCCATCAGACTCTATTGGATTGATTGATTGACTAATGTGACCACAGCATTATAAGGTGTAAATGCCAGCCTCACTAATCCCTATCTGAGTATTACCTGCTCTCCCACTCATTAATACATGCCCAATGCCCTTTAACAGAACAGCTTAATATATTGCGGCGTGGACATGTCATTAATGCAAAATTAAGTATGACCAATTATTCGCCTTAAGTATTTTTAGGCGTAATAAATCTACCCTTTTAAACCGAATGCAGCATTGATTCTAACTGCGGGACATGCTTAGTGGGAAACACAACATAAGATTATTGTTTCTATGATTTATATGATGGGAGTTAAAAACAATAGCACTGAAACAAATGAGAGCGCAGAGAAGTGTGCACTTTGTCTTTTTCCTGCCGACAAATCATTGTGGCTGTGTGTGAATTATTCAACGGGACCTGGCCCCGGTGGAAACCTGAGAATAATTAAATTGCAATAAAATAACATTAGTGTGGACAGGCTGTTAGGAGCTGATGTAATTGGCTGCTCCGGCGGTCATGGTTCAACCGGTGAGGTCGACTGTTATGCCCCCCCACTTCCTGTGTCCTCTGGGACAGGCAGCTGACAAACACAGGGCTCAACTATCTGACTCAACGTTGTGTGAACTGTGACAGTCACAACCTGTGTGGTGGTGAGGAGTCAAACCTTGTGGGGAGTCAAACCTCGTCCTCGTGAATGCTACCCGTCCACGTGTCTTAGTTTTGTCTCTTGTGTCATGTGTGGAGAACATGTGTCTCAAACCAGTGTGTGGTAGAATCATGGGAGGTACCTGCTCCACCACTGAGACATGTGCGCCATCCAGTGTCTGGATGTTGAACTGTGCTCGCATGTGGACAAGCAGCAGCAGCAGCAGCAGGTGTACAAGAAGGACCTATGGGGGGAGAAAAGTGGAAATATGTGATTATATGTTAAAATAAGGGACACACAAGTTATATGTATTAGAGAATAGGGTATAGACAGGGAGATAAAGTGTAAACACCAAACGATCGACTTGTGTTACAAAGTGGGGAGCTCCCTGCCAGCTGGTTTACATTACTGCTGTAATACCGCAGCTCTGACAGTGGCAGTTGTAATGCGGTAAAAGGATCCGGCAGCCGCCCTCAACTTGGTCGTTTATCATCTTCTCCTCTGTGCCTTTCCTACAACTTTGACACAAATGGGGCAACGCGATCTTCACCAAGCCCCGACTGGTGAATTATTGATCATGATAAAACATGAATGAGTCAATAGCTTTGGAAAGTAATGCAATTGTTGTGGCTCATTTGCCACTTGCTCCTAATTGGAAGCTGTACATCCAGAAAGTGTGTCGTGTCAGCGTCGAATGAATGGACACGCTATCAGTTGACATCATTAGCTGGTGGCGAGAGAGAGGTGTTATATGTTCACACATATGTAGAAAACAAAAAGTTACTGTCTCTAAGTGCGTTGTTGCTCACGTGCAAGATTTCTAAAACAAGTTCCTCCTGCATTAAAGTTAAATGTTTAAATGAAAGATCATCAATGTAGAAAATCATTATAGGGGCGTTGACAAAATCTCTAATTATACACTGGTTTATTTCTTAATATCAAATTTGAAACTAGGCAAGAAAAAACAGTTGTTTTATCAGAAAGTCAATGACAAACTGTTTAATCATTTCATGACGGGTAAAATGTTCTCCTGTCCGTCAAAGGCAACTTTTATGTAACTGGTTGGCTAAAGTTTGTGTGTAGGTATTTGATTTATTATGAAAATGTTCATCTTAAGTAAGTGACCTCCCCAATCTGATGTCTAACTATAGGCATTTAATACATTAATGTTTAACAGTATCTTCCCCAAATCTTCTGTATTTTTATTCTTAAACCTTTTAGGCCTGTGCTATATTAAACTGATATGTTCAGTATTCAGGCACAGAAAATGGCAAAAAAAACAACACTATTTCAAACGAGGATGACTGTGTTTTGAGCAAATTCACAGCTTAACCAGTGTAAGCATTTCTTTACAGGTTCACTAACTCACTGGTAGGGAATCATCATGAGGGCTTTGCCAATATAAACTGATTCTATGTCTGTTGTCTTCATATTCAATTTAAAACTAAGC
Source organism: Limanda limanda (assembly GCF_963576545.1). NCBI lineage: Eukaryota > Metazoa > Chordata > Actinopteri > Pleuronectiformes > Pleuronectidae > Limanda > Limanda limanda. The sequence goes on along the minus strand of NC_083650.1, from coordinate 7,745,604 downwards.
AAGAGAAAAATAACTGTTGCATGTTTTGTCAGAAAGCCAAAAACAAATCTGCAAAACATCTCCTTCTCCTGTAGCTGGTTGGATATAGTTTCTTTATAGATAATTGATTTATTAGAATATACATTATAATTTTAAAGAAGTGTACTAACCCCTCTGATGAGTTACATGGCATAAGCTCGATGGAGAAAATTTAAGGATGAGTAAATAACACAACATTGATATTATACAGTATCTTACCCAATGCAGCGCTGTCAGGCCTTGTATGTCATCAGATTGACAGAAAAACAGGTGCAGAGTCCGTTCACGTTGCTCTTCTCAGTTGCTTCACTGTAGATTTTGTGATTTCACACAAGGTGGAAGCTTGTAGGACTTTTCAGGATTTTTAGTAAACAGCTTCAGCGGTAGGAACCTTTCTTCTGCTCTTCGCTGCTGTCAGGACGCTGTTCAGCGGTGTACACGTGTTGCACTTTCACCCCTCCAACTGGTTTATTGTTTTGATTTCTCAGGTTGTGTTTCCGTTACACTCGTAGCTATTGTGTCGACGTCAGAGACATTTTTTAAAACCAGCAGTTCTCTCGATGGTTTTGTGTTTTTATCTCAGACCCGTACGTGACACATTAGAATGACGGCGTGGACCAGATAACGAGCTTCCTGTCGATAAAGATGATTTCTCCGAGATAAGCTAACTTTAGCCGCTCGGCTAACGCAGCGTACGTAGCTTCGGTTCCAACATGACGGGGACGAGGAGCTGTGTGTAGCGGGGACCGAGCTCCCACCGGACCGCACTGGGATCCTGTTCTTCGGACACTGGTTCCCAGCACTGTATTGGAAGTGAGCGAAAGTGTTTAACATCGAGACGGCGAACAGGTAACGTGTGTGCAGCTCTGATCACCAACTAGCTCCATGTTGTTTATTTGACTTCTCTCTCTCTCTGTGTCTGTTTGTTAATGGTGTTTCTTGTTGACGTGTCGTTCCAGTGTCGGGCCCTCTCTCTCTCTCGATGGGTGAGGAAAAGCCAGACACGCTGGACTTTGTGAAGGACTTCCAGGAGTATCTGAGCCAGCAGACCCAGCATGTCAACATGATATCCGGCTCCGTCAGTGGCGTGAAGGATGCGGACGAGCTGCCGGCAGGTACAGGTCATGCTTAACCTCTGCTTGTGGCCCTGAGGTGTAAATCTAGGCTTCTGGCTTTGCTGCCGTTTTATACTGATTGTTTCTGTTCACTTGGGACAAGCTTTGCTGTTTCCTGTTATCATCAACCACTGGAATAACCCATCCATTCATTATCTATACATTCAAGATCACAGCTGACCTTCAGTGAGGGGTGAGGCGGAGAGTATATAGTTATAAAGTATAACCTTGAGTCTGGATTGTAGGTCTTACAGTTTTCTCTTGTATGATTTCTAAGTTCTGCTGATGTTGATGTTCACAGACTGCAGTCAGAATGGCTTGGACCACCCCACAGTGGACATGTCCCTGGAGGACAGTTCAGGGATCCTCGTGGACGGCTTCGAGAGGACCTACGACGGCAAGCTCAAGTGCCGCTACTGCAACTACGCCACCAGAGGCACTGCACGACTCATCGAGCACATCCGAATTCACACAGGTGAGTGTTCGTGGTTAACTTTCGCAGGACGCTGCTGACAAATGTTTTGTTATTTAACCTGTTTTCCTCAATTTAACAGGAGAGAAGCCGCACCGCTGCCACCTCTGCCCATTTGCCTCGGCCTACGAGCGCCACCTGGAGGCCCACATGCGGTCGCACACGGGCGAGAAGCCGTACAAGTGTGAGCTGTGCTCCTTCCGCTGCAGTGACCGGAGCAACTTGTCGCACCACCGCCGCAGACGCCACAAACTCCTCCCGATGAAAGGCGCTCGCTCACTCTCCCACAAGAAGATGCTGAGTGTTTTACAGAAGAAGGCCAGCTCTCTGGGTTATGGTCGCCGGCTGCTCATCAACTTCAGCCCCCCGTCTATGGTGGTGCACAAGGCGGATAATGTGAATGACTTCTCTCACGAGCTGCCCCACTTACGTCAGGAGACCTATGGTAATCAGAGCGGCGTAGTCGAGGAAGGGCTCGCCACTAATCAAAATCATATTCCCCACAATATGATTATGGATAACCCCCTGAACCAGCTGTCCACACTCGCAGGCCAGTTGGCCAGCCTCCCGTCAGAGTCCCAGGCCCTGACTCAACCTCCCCTGTCCCCAGGAGCAGAATCCATCGTCGATGAGAAGCCATTCCTCCTCCAGCCGCCCCACCTTTCCACAGCTCCTGGAGATGTCACAGCCGGCGTGGCTCGCGCCTCATCCCCAATCACCCCAGAGCCCCGGGCTCCCCCCCACAGCAGCTGCAGCCCTGGAGGAGGACTCTGCAGCGAGCACAGTGGTCGCACCAGTACGCCCAGTGTCTCCAACAGCCAGCCCAGTACGCCAGCCCCAGGCCTGTCCGCCCCCCTCCAGGAGCACCACACGCTGCATCACTGCCAGCACTGTGACATCTACTTCCCCGACAACATCCTCTACACAATCCACATGGGCTGCCATGGCTACGAGAACCCATTTCAGTGCAACATCTGCGGCTACAAGTGCAAGAGCAAGTATGACTTCGCCTGCCACTTTGCCCGCGGGCAGCACAAGTGACGGATGGACGAGGAAACATTTGAGCGAACTTTCAACAGACAGCTTTGTTTTTATTAATTCCACAGTAACTTTATTTATTGGTCTTTTACTTGGCCTTGATGTAGCCTAGCCTTTGACCGTTATACTTATACAGGAAAATGGCAAATTCAGATGGTTCCTTTTTGTATAATTAAAGGTGCCCATTCAAGTGTATTATTAAGGGATGATCAGTGTTTTCGTAAAGGTTGAGAATTTATTTGTGGTGATGGAGAGAGTCATATTCGTGGGAAACCGGGAAAACAACTAATACACTATTTAATGATTAGGTAACCAATTCAGAACATTAGTTGACTTTTTTTGACATAGCTCAAAAAAATAATGCTCTGTTGCAGCTTCCCTGAAGTACGTGATCTTAACCGATTGCATGACTTATACAATTTGTCTTCAAAAGGAAATGCATTCACTCACAATGATGCGATCCGATAGCAGATCATTAACCGATTTACAGATTATTTGTATTTTTGATTGAAAACCAGGGACTGCTAATTGTATACCTTATACCTTATTAGAATCAGGATTGTCCAAACACAAATCATCCCTTTCAAGGGATGTCACCAATGCAAAGGGCTATTGTTTTTTTTCTAGTTGCTAGGTGGAATCTTTTTATCGACTGAAACCCTGACATCACCTCCCAGAGGAAACATGACTGTAGCTCACCTGTGCCTGTCAAGAGAGTGAAGTGGGAGGTTCACTTTCAGATACACAAACAAAGGGGAAATCTGACTGGACCATTCAAATAAATTCTCAACCCTCCCGGACCTATAGATAAATATTTCTCCAATGCTTCTCACACAGGAGCCAAACTGTCAGACTTGAGTTACTAACTTAAGCCTTGTTGAAGTTTTTCAGTGCTTGGTGCATTAATACTATTTCTTTGCAGTGCCTGACAAAGTCACCTTTCTTGTGTGTCCAAGATAAAGATGACTGTTACTTTTAAGATTATTATTACACATACCTCTTCTTACTGTAACCGATAGGCCCAGAACCTTAGAAAAAATAAGTTTGGCCGTCGCTCTCTATGGCGGCCGTGACTATTTTTCTTTCTTTTTGCCAAAATTTTGCTCAATAAATGCTGCTAATAAACTTTAAAATCATCTGTGCCAGCTGTACAACACAGGTGACACCCACGTTACCACCTGGCCAAACTTTGTACCAGTGATTCTGGTCAGCCAGCATAGTTGTTCAACTACATTTTACTGACGTATTGTTTTGAAGTTCCTCCACACACTTTGAATCATGTTACATTCTGATCTTTTGATATTGTATGAAGTCACTTTAATATCCAGTATCTCCATGTTTAGGACAGAATCACCAAGTCTTGTGTCTCATGTGATCACTTTTTTCAGAATTGCCACGTAGCACTGGGAATACCACGTTTTAGCCTTTGTGAGATTCCCCCATTTATCATATGGATCCCAGTGCTTTTCTGAATATTTACTGAGTATTGTATTGATTGGTTGGATTGATGTTCAGTGTCAAAAAAGCAAAACCATGTTGCAGTAAGACTGCTTCTTTAGCAAGATTGTTCTTTGTCTCGGGTACTGTTGTCTGTTGCTTAGCAACATGCGTGGAGATCATAGTTACTGTTTGTAGGACCCCCCCTCTCTGTCACCATGCTAACCAGTAATACGAGCATCCAGTAATGACTGCCTAATGCGCTCTGTGTGTTGTAGGTTCTTAGGTGAATGTTGAAGCCTCTTGGCAATCACTCTCCCTCTGGGATGGCAAATCATTTTAATGTGAGATAGATAAACTAATTTATAAGTAAAGTGTTTTCTAACTGAGCTGCTCTTTGTCTTTTGGTTTCTTTTTTCTCCTTTGTGCTCAAGAAGAGAAAATAAACAAGTGACATTATTGATTTAATTATTGTTGTTATAAGCTGTTATATATTTGTTTTTTTATGACATAAGAAAGTATACAAACACAGATTGTCTTTTTATGATGCTTTTATTCAGGTACTGTGATAGAGAAAGAAAATAGATATGACCGTCACCATGAACAGGCTGGAGAGGTTAAACCTTCTCCTGCTTTTGAGTTCCCTCTTCGTTTCTCACAGGGTCTGGTGAAGAGAAATTGTGAAACATCATGAGATCACAATGAGTTTTCTAAGCCCAACTAATATGATTTTTATAATTGATCCATCATTGATAAGAAAACCATGTACAAATGGCTACAGACCTTGGAGTTTGATGGGACCCAGGACCATGGTTTGGCTGTGATGCTCTGACCCCAGGTCTCTGGCCGTACGCGCCATGCAGCCACGGCGGCAGCGGGAGTTGTAGTCCTGGGCCTGGCATACCAGGACCTTGCACTGGATGTACACTGAGTCTGAGCCTCTCAGGAACTGGAAGGCCTGAAATGCGAAACGGGCGTAGGGGTTGGTTCCGCTGTTATAAACCCGGTAGGTGTTGTCCATAGGACACCTGAAAGTGAAACAGGGACATGATGGTGATGATCTTTAATACTGATGAATCAATGCATAAGTAGCATAGGAGGAAGATTTAACTACTTCTGATTTTGATCTGGTTGGGAGATGACCATTGGGTCAGAGAACCTCAGGCACAGGGAGCCTCGATTCATCCAGTGATTCTCAACCAGGGGTCCTGAGATCATTTCTGGGGGTCACCAGATGGTTGTGCCAAAAACTATATTATGTATTTACAACAAAAATGATGTAATAGACTGGGAATCAGGGGTTGGGGTAATCTGAGATTTTAAATTTTAGCTGTGAGTGTGATTGGTTCTATTGTCTGTATCCAACCTCAACCCTCAAAAGGACAAGTGGACAGACAGACCAGTGATAAGATCTGCTTTAGAATGGATGTTTCTGAGTGTGTGTGAGACTCAAAGTCGGTGTCCACATGAGTTGGAGCAGCCTGATTATACTTGTAGAACTCTTACCCGTTACGGACCAGGTAGTAAGCTCTGGTCTGGAAATCATTGGGAGATGGCGAGGCCACACAGGTGTCAAGAAAGAGGACCAGGCTGCTGTCGTACACTGTCTGGCTCACTTGGACGTACATGTATTGGTTGAGCGTCACCTCATATGGAAATTCAGTCACCTGCCAATGTGAAAGTAAAATATCAGCAGCTTGTGGAAGCAACTGGAATCCACTGTACGAACAGTCACTGCTTCACTACACAAACACACCTCGGAGTAGAAGCCTGAGGACGTGTAGAATTTCATGCTGGTGTTGAAGCTGCCTGAGCCTATAATGGTACTGTTTTGATTGTGCTCCACCAGGTACATAATCTGGGACACTGACTCCTTCTCCATTCTGCAGGCCACCTTCAGCTTCAAGAAGGACTGGCGAGTGATCTCTCCTGTCTCGGAGGTGAAGGAAGTGACAAAGTTGTTGTACGTAGCTGTGCCGTCCGTGAACTGTTCAGGGCAGGTGAAAATATCATTAGTGGGAGAATTATCACAGTTTATTACTCATGTTTTCCAGAGGGTGATGAATGGTCTACCTCTCGAGTGTTGCCACAAGCGTTGATGGGGTAACGGAAGGACACCTGGTAGCTGGAAACCTGTGGTCTGCATCGTCCGTCTTCCAGGGTCAGATTGTGGCCATAGAAGCCGAGAGAATTCAGGTAAGACCTCTCCAGCACAATGTTCATGCTGCTTGCAGAACATTCCACTCGACCTGACAAAGGAACACCAGCTTGAATTACTCTCAGGATGAAGGTGTAACAGTATGTAAGTTTTTCTCCGAGTGTGGCTCTGGGGTTATTTGGCCCATTTCACTTTGGTTCCGACTGAAAAATTCTAACAGCCAGCTGATGAACAGCGAAGACATTCACAGAACTGACAATTTAAAGTATCAGATGAATTATCTGATCAAGGATCATGATGGTGATGGCAGCCGACAGAAGAAGAAATGGATACATCATTTCACAGATTCAAGGACTGAGGTGCACTGCAGAAATTGTTATTCGCTTCCATAAAACTGAAATAATCAAAAGAGACAATTTAAAAGGAGAAAATTGTCAAATTTTAAGAAGTAGAGGCCAAAATATACCAATTATCAGCCCTTTGCTAGATCCTACATTACCCAGCATGCAACCAACTGCAGCTTGGTAAATACCCCCAGTTCAAAGCAGAGGCTTTCTGTGATAAACTTATCGTCTTCCACCCAAACTGAGACATCCCTTGTGACAGTTTACAAGCCACAGCAGACTTCACACGACTTCACACATGATGTCAGCCCACACCACTCGTTTACAAGACATAAAATAAGATACAGACTTTAACTTCCTACACCGGCTATTCAATGTGGCACAGTTTTACCTGCACTGCTTGGCAGAGAGCTTATGAAGTCGGCTTTGAACCCTCGACCAACCACGGAGCCATCACTTCTGAAGGCCACGGTCATGTAGTTGGACGTGGAGTAGAACGAGTTCAGAGTGTTGTTGCACACTTTCCCCAGATATCGAGAATTAACCGATGGCCCATCGTAGATTTGAATATAGTCACATGAGCAGCAGCTCTCCAATCTGTTGAGAGAAACATGATCAACAGAAGCAAAACTCAAAAAATCTTTGCATGTTTAGAGCCTAATTGTTTTGTTTTAGTTTTTTCACAAGTTATTCTTCACTCACTGCAGGAAAGTGAATTTCAGGAGAATTCGTTGGTCATGTGTGGTTTTGATCTGCCAGACGCAGTTGGCCCCATCGGGGTAGTAGTTGGGATGGTTCGGGCTGGAGAACGTTCCAGAGCCAATCAGTTGCCTTCCACAGGGTTCCGCTAAAAGTGGATACGATGGTGCAACTGTCATTGCAACGAAATACATGTAGCAGCAACATTTAACTCATGTGTGCACACGGTGGATCCTACCTGTGGCTGGCACGGTACTTGTTGATGGGCATTGGTCTGTTTGAGAAGAACAATAAAGATGAAGTAGAAGAACAACAACTTCTTAACTTCTAATTGGTCTTAGTTTTACACCATTAGCTGCAGAAACAGACAACATCATGTGCCACTCTCGACACAGCATCACAGTGGGATTTGATCAATTCAGAAAGCGACGGCTGCAGAGCCAGTTAACAAAGTTGATTAGTTGGACTTGGCACTTACGGTAGTAGTCATAGCAACAGTTGCCATAGTACTGACAGGAGCTTGTGCAGGAGCAGTATCCCAAGTCCCTGCCACAGTTGTACCGGCACGTGCGACCTCGGAGACACAAGAGGACACATTATCTTTTAAGCTTCAACATGCAAAGTAAATAACTCTGCTTTCATTGAAACTGGCAGCGAAATGCATTGTGGACGTATATAAGGCAGTTAACACTCCGCTAAAAGTGGATAAGATGGTGCGACTGTCATTGCAATGAAATACATGAAGCAACCTTTAAATCATGTGTGCACACGGTGGATCCTACCTGTGGTTGGCACCGCACTTGTTTGTGAGCAGTAGTCTGTTTGAGAAGAACAATAAAAATGAAGAAGAAGAACTGCACAATAACTTCCTAATTTCTAATTTGTCTTAGTTTTACACCATTGGCTGGAAACAGACAATATCATGTGCCACTCTCGACACAGCATCACACTAGGATTTGATCAATTCAGAAAGCGACACAGTGGATTTGTTGGACTTGGCACTTACTCTGGTAGTCATGGCAACAGTTGCCATAGTACTGACAGGAGCTTGTGCAGGAGCAGTATCCCAAGTTCCTGCCACAGTTGTACCGGCACGTGCGACCTCGGAGACACAAGAGGACACATTATCTTTTAAGCTTCAACATGCGAAGTAAATAACTCTGCTTTCATTGAAACTGGCAGCGAAATGCATTGTGGACGTATATAAGACAGTTAACACTCCGCTAAAAGTGGATAAGATGGTGCGACTGTCATTGCAATGAAATACATGTACCTACCTGTGGTTGGAGTCACGGTGGCTGGCACATCGGTTGTTGATGAGCATTGGTCTGTTTTACAAGAACAACAAAATGAAGAAGAAGAACTGCACAATAACTTCTTAACTTCTAATACGTCTTAGTTTTACACCATTAGCTGGAAACAGACAATATCATGTGCCACTCTCGACACAGCATCACAGTGGGATTTGATCAATTCAGAAAGCGATGGCTGCAGCGCCAGTTAACAAAGTTAATTAGTTGGACTTGGCACGTACAGTGGTAGTCATGGCAACAGTTGCCATAGTACTGACAGGAGCTTGTGCAGGAGCAGTATCCCAAGTCCCTGCCACAGTTGTACCGGCACGTGCGACCTCGGAGACACAAGAGGACACATTATCTTTTAAGCTTCAACATGCAAAGTAAATAACTCTGCTTTCATTGAAACTGGCAGCGAAATGCATTGTGGACGTATATAAGGCAGTTAACACTCCGCTAAAAGTGGATAAGATGGTGCGACTGTCATTGCAATGAAATACATGAAGCAACCTTTAAATCATGTGTGCACACGGTGGATCCTACCTGTGGTTGGCACCGCACTTGTTTGTGAGCAGTAGTCTGTTTGAGAAGAACAATAAAAATGAAGAAGAAGAACTGCACAATAACTTCCTAATTTCTAATTTGTCTTAGTTTTACACCATTAGCTGGAAACAGACAATATCATGTGCCACTCTCGACACAGCATCACACTAGGATTTGATCAATTCAGAAAGCGACACAGTGGATTTGTTGGACTTGGCACTTACTCTGGTAGTCATGGCAACAGTTGCCATAGTACTGACAGGAGCTTGTGCAGGAGCAGTATCCCAAGTTCCTGCCACAGTTGTACCGGCACGTGCGACCTCGGAGACACAAGAGGACACATTATCTTTTAAGCTTCAACATGCGAAGTAAATAACTCTGCTTTCATTGAAACTGGCAGCGAAATGCATTGTGGACGTATATAAGACAGTTAACACTCCGCTAAAAGTGGATAAGATGGTGCGACTGTCATTGCAATAAAATACATGAAGCAACCTTTAAATCATGTGTGCACATGGTGGATCCTACCTGTGGTTGGCGCCTCGGTTGTTGATGAGCATTGGTCTGTTTGAGAAGAACAATAAAAATGAAGAAGAAGAACTGCACAATAACTTCTTAACTTCTAATACGTCTTAGTTTTACACCATTAGCTGGAAACAGACAACATCATGTGCCACTCTCGACACAGCATCACAGTGGGATTTGATCAATTCAGAAAGCGACGGCTGCAGAGCCAGTTAACAAAGTTGATTAGTTGGACTTGGCACTTACAGTGATAGTCATGGCAACAGTTGCCATAGTACTGACAGGAGCTTGTGCAGGAGCAGTATCCCAAGTCCCTGCCACAGTTGTACCGGCATGTGCGATCTCGGAGACACAAGAGGACACATTATCTTTTAAGCTTCAACATGCAAAGTAAACAACTCTGCTTTCATTGAAACTGGCAGCGAAATGCATTGAGGATGTATCATGAATACTGACGTCTGTAAATACACACTTAAATATATTTCCCATATTATAACACTCATTCTTGCCAGAAGTGCCTTTTGAGTACTTAATGCTTTATGTACTAATTTCTAGATTAGTACACAGGTCGCCAGCGTGTCACAGGAACCAACGCACAAACAGTTAACACTCAACAACAATAGCAACATTATTCTATTGATTTAAGAAGTCGTTTTGTACCATATGTAGTTCCATATTTAGGTGCTGCAGGTGTAGAAGCGTTGTAGCGACCAGCACCTGATGGAATACAAGTAAACATACAAAATAAAAGGTCAGCAACAGCACAGGTAACAACAGCCACTGATCCTGTCAGTGTGCAAAACACAAATGCAAAAACGTGTTGTGAGAGGACATGAGAAAAACATCATCCAAAACCAAAGAGACAAGCACAAGGGTAAGAAGCTGGTGCACATTACCTGGAGCTCCATGTACGGTGACCACGGTGCAGAGAACTAGCAGAGTCCACATGGTGAATTAGCTTGCTTAGTTTGCTTCCTAACTTGCTTCAGGTGCTGACCCAGTTATATACCCTGCAGCCAGCTCACAAACTGTGGTGTGGTCGGACGTCACCGAATGTGAAATAAATGAATTGCTCTGTAATCGTTCATGAGAAACACACACATGCTGAAGCATCATAAAGATAGTTGTGCAAAGATTGACCTCCAGCTGCAGGATGTGTGTTTTAAGATATTTGTTCAAACTTTCTTGGGATGATCTTACATGTGGAACTGAAATCTGCTGCACTCATTGTGTGACTTCTTTATTAAACTTCATTATACATAAGATGTATCCAGACACAATAACACAGTATTAACATCAAACATGTCTGCAGTTATATTTTCAAAGTAATATACATGTGTGTATACTATAATAATAATGATGCACAGTCAATTGTAAAGTAAGACCTCACACAGAGTATATATATACCTGTCCTGTCTTTTAGTAGTAGTTTTCTGTCTCTTAGTAGTAGTTTTCTGTCTCTTAGAGGTAGTTTTCTGTCTCTTACTAGTAGTTTTCTGCCTCTAAGTGGTAGTTTTCTGTCTCTTAGTAGTAGTTTCCTGTCTCTTAGTAGTAGTTTTCTGTCTCTTAGTAGTATTTTTCTGTCTCTGAGTAATTGTTTTCTCTCCCTTTTTTGGTAGTTTATTTTTCTCATTGTAGTGTCTGTAGTACTATTCCATCTCTTTGTGGGGTTTTTCCGTCTCTTTGTAGTATTTTTACATCTCTCTATTGTAGTTTTTTATCTCTCTGCAGTAGTTTTCCGTCTCTCTGCAGTAGTTTTCCGTCTCTTTATACGTAGGACTAGTTTGCTTAGTGTGAATGTTTTATTAGTTGGACTTTAGTGTATATAAATGTATCTATTCAACTTTAAATAAGATATAAAGTTGAATACTATATACTGTTTAAAAACATTTTATCATTTTACACTATTCCTGTCTTCTGGGTTTTTAAATTATACTGTTCAAGTATAAGATGCCCTTAATGAAATTTATCAAAAAGCTTTGGTGATGTTTAGTACTACTGTAGATATTTCATATTTTACCAATATAAAAATGTGTACATAAATTCAGAATGTTAGTTATTGTACATTTTACTCTTTTACATTGGTTACAGAAAAGGTTTTACAACAATCCATCTTACTGTTAGCGTTACATAAAGACGTCCCTGTTATCAGATACCATTAATAAACAATTTGAATAAGAGCTAAAATCAAAGCTGTAAAACTCTTCACATGACGTTTCCCTTGCTCATGAGAAAATGTGCCCTGTTGATTCAGGTGCGTGTGTAGGATTTAACCAATAAGTTCACGGATGTCAAGAATTAGCAAATAGAGTTCAATCTGGAAGTTGTTAGAAATTTTCCCAGGACACGTTGGGTTTATTGTGCCTCTAAGTTTAGTCATTTTAAAAGATTGATAGCAGCATGAAAGAAAGATGAAATCAGGATACAAATACATTGCTCTGATACTTTCATTATTCTCACGAGTCTACAGTAAACAAGATTTAATCAACATTATTCTAAGTAGTCAACCCATTATCTACAGCATACAACTTATTCCGTGAGGCTCACAGGGGCAGCTGAGGTGGAGTAAACACAGGTCGCCAGCGTGTCACAGGAACCAACGCACAAAGTCAAACAATCATTCATACTCATATTATCACCAACACTCAATTTAGAGTGTACAGTTAACTTCACTCCAATCAACTAAGGTGTGCACAGTGGTAGGAAGCCGGAGTAACCACAGTGAACACACACAGACACACACAGGAAGAACAGGCAAACACTACGCAGAAAGAACCCGGCTGAACCCGGGATTTCAACTGGCAACCTTCTTGCTGTGAGGCAACACACATAGCGGAAAAAAACCCAGAATTGGCCCACACTGTCATCCGGCCCATCTGGCTGGAATGATGGCACTTTGTGAAAAATGTCGTACTCTAGGCAAGGTGCTTCCTGTTTGCCAGATCTGGGCCACAGGTGAGCCAGGGCAATACAGCGAGTCAAAGTCGGCCCGAGTTTGCTTTGTGCTGTTTGGACCATATGGGCCACTTTAGACAAATATTTGTTTTTGGGATATTTGGGCCAATTTTGGTATTTCACAGGTGGACAATGTTTTCTGTCTGGTCACAAGGAGACCAGAGATGCCGCATCACTGTTGGATGTTATCTGAGAAAAGTGCTACTATTATATGTAGTGATTCTTATATATTTAGATTCTATCAAAAAGTTAAATGTCTATAGAAAAGAAGACAGGCCAACATGTGTAATAAGATAACGGAAGAACAATAGTACTAGTGTTTATGAAAGTGTAAGTACTCAATCATTATTCCCTCTTTCTTCTTCTTTATAGATTTTCGGATACAGGTTGAAGTGACTCATGTTTGGGACTTTTCCTTTTCCCCTCAGCGGTCGTTTGACCCCATTAGGCAAGTTGACAAAGAACGTGCGTCAGTAATCAATAACACAAGTAAACATCTGCACAATGTGCTGTCATTTCAGTGAGTCACTGAACAGACTGACAAAGACAAACACAAACAAGCCTGGCTGCGCCTCTGCTGCTCCTCCTCCTTTGTGGAGGCCGTGCTCCCCTTTTTTCACCCCCCTCCAGGGTGTGCTTGCATCATCCTCCTAAAGTCAACAGTTAGAGGGACATTGGGTGGTCTCTCTCTCTCTCTCTCTCTCTCTCTCTCTCCCCCCATCAGACCTATAGCAGCAGCTCTTCAGTACAAAGCGGCCCATGACAGAGCCCCTGACTCAATGCTGCTTTGGTTAATCAGTAACCAGAGGGGGGGCACCGTGGGAGGCTGGCTGGGTTAAAGTGAGGGAGCAGGGGAGTCAGGACCTCATTCAGCAGCAGCAGACACACACACGGTAAGAGCCAACGGCAGCTCAGTGATTGACTTTTGATTGTGATGCACAGTGAAGGTAAACTTGACAGAGATTGGAGGCAACTTTTTGTTTCAAATAATATATTGTTATATCCTTCAGAGCCAAATTTTGTGTCTAAAACTGTCTCTTTAGCATTAAGTTTTTGTTTTAGTTTGAGGTATTTTTTACTTTACTTTCTGTAGAGTTGCTACTCGAAGGTTATTGTGCAGCTGATTATGTCAAAAGTTTTGTCCAAAAAATCCGGAGACTGACAAGAAACATCAGGAATCAGCCACTTTGACCTGTGTGGAGTCGGTTGGGACACAGGTTGCGTATGAGAACGTTTGAGTGCACCGGTGTTATTGATCAGAAACCAAGGCCATGTCCTGCGGTGCACGTCCAAACAGAGGAGAAGTCGAGTGTTGGCTAACTTCCAGTCCATCAGTCCACATTTCCACAGGTTCAACTCAGAGGATAAAGTCCTATTTTTGCATAAGAACAATTACACAAGTTCCTCTTGTTCGGAGACATTTAGTCTGATACAAACAGAGTTTTCCTAAGGAAGAGAAAGTTGTCATTTTAGCTTAGATGACCAGCTTTGTTTACTTTTCATTCACTCAACAACAAATCTTAATGAACTTGTCAATAAAGTTGTTGGTATTTTAGTTTGTATTCCTTAGATTTGTTTGCAACTTATATTTTTCTGTGAACCCGAGATATTTTTGAAAACATAAATATTGTTTGATATATTTTCCGATCTGCTGTTTTTTCTTTGACGATTTGATAGTATAAATTTGTACTTGAGCACATTTTGCCTTCATTTTACGGGCGGCTGAAGCGTCCATCTTTGTGGTCTCAGTAAACACAAACTTGTGCTCACACACACACACACAGACGGGTCTTCATTATCTATGCGACCTCTGTTGCCTGCTCTCATTCACTGACCAGCAGGAGAGCCGCCACACAAAAAGCGCTCCATCGATCACTGACACCCGGCTCTATGCCCAGTGTTCCTGCCAGCCAATCCTGTCACAGACGGGAAACCACTTCCAGCCAGATTTTTGTGGCCACAGACCAGCCCATCCTCACAAACAAGAGGCAGTTCACGTTCGTATCTTAAACTAAAAGCATCCGTCTCCCTCCGCAGAAGGAATCGTTTCAAGGTGACAACCAACAGAAGCTAAAATGCAGAGATCCCCTCTTCTCCTCCTGCTTAGCTGCTGCCTGACAGCGACTCAGGCCAACCGCGTCTACATTCACCCCTTCCAGCTCTTTGCTTCCCCCAACGTCATCTGCGAGACCCTGCAGGCCAAGCCGTCCAAGCCTCTGGAGACCGTTCCAGTGAGCCCCCTGGATCCCGAGGTCCTGACACCAGACAGCAGGGACCAGTCGGAGCTGGAAGCACAGAGGCAGAACATCACGGAGAGGACGGGGGTTCTGGCGGAGATGCTCAACGCTCTGGGCCTGAGGATGTACAAGGCTCTCAGCAGCAAAGAGCAAACCACCAACACCCTGCTCTCTCCCCTCGACACCTACGGATCGCTGGTCACTTTCGACCTGGGAGCTTCCAAGACGACAGCAAAGACGTTCCAGGTAATTTCTCCCACTATAGATGGTGTGCCAAAGTAATGACAGATGACTGATATGGCCATCAGGTCTTCAGCTTTAACTGAAAAGAAGCCAACCTTTCTCACTCCTCTTCTATCTTTGCAGGAATTTCTGGGTCTGAACAGCGCCACTGACCGAGAAGACTGCGTGTCCTTGGTGGACGGACACAAGGTTCTCAAGACCCTGCAGAGCATCATCTCTCTGGGGGACGATGGACCCAAGGACGAAATCACTAGGCAGGTCTGGGCCTTCACTCGTCGGGACGTCCAGCTGTCCGAGGACTTTGTTCGGGGAACGCAGGACTTCTCGGACACGTCGTTCATCCGCAGCCTGGACTTCTCCAAACCTCAGGAGGACAAGCAACTGGTGAACGAGTTTGTGGAGAAGACGTCAGACGGGAAGGTGAAGAGTGTCTTTAAAGAGCTGAACTCCAGCAGCGACCTTCTGTTCGTTACCTCCTTCAACTTTCAAGGTCTGTGTCCCTGCTGAGTTGATTTTGAGTAGATGGAGTCAAGATAAGACATTTTATTCCCGGGGGAGATGATATCAAATCATCTTTATTCAGAATATAGAGTTTTTACTGAAACTCTATCAGTGTCTCCTCCTGCACCACCTAAATGTGTTCTTTGGTTGTGTGGGTTCAGGCAACTGGAGGACAGCCTTCCAGCCGGAGAGGACCACCTTGCAGGAGTTTCATGTGGATGAAACGACAACAGTGATGGCTCCGCTGATGACCCACACGGGTCAGTTCCACTACCTGAATGATAAGGTAAAACCTAGATAACATCTACAGCTGTTGAATGTGACATGACGATGAGCTGGAATTTTTATGATTTTACTCATCTCTAATTTTTGTTGTGTGACGATGAAGATGCAGCGGTGCACTGTTGTGAAGTTGTGTCTGAGCAAACGCTCCTACATGCTGCTGGTGCTGCCTCACGAAGGGACCAAGCTCCACGACATCGAGTCCAAGCTGTTCACAAACGTCATGTCCGGCTGGTACCAGAGTCTCCAGGAGGGGTGAGTGATGCTCGTTTTAAAAACACTGCATATCAAGACCACGTTCAACTAATTCACTTATTGTGAAACTTCATGTTACATTATTAACCTGTAGTGGAGGAAGTACTCTTAGTACATTGTAAGTAAGTTCTTCCTTTAACATTTAAGTTTGAAATAAAAGAACTTGCCGAGTTAGGCCTATTCCCGAATGCAGTGGTCTACTACATCATCACTAGTTTCATTCCTAGTGTTGCTGCTGCAGGAGGCGGGGTCTAATGTTACCGGGCTGCTCTGATTGGTTCAATGGACAGATTCCTCGTTATTGATTACTTTAAAAAAATTATACAATGAACATATTGCAAATCTGTTAAAAAACAGCAGTTTATTAGTTTTTCCCTTACTGTAGAAAAAGCCCCTGGACCTTAAGCGTCAGTGTCTCATTCAGTCAATTCTGGGTTATCATATCAACGTAGGGCTAAAAAGGAAAATTTAGGACAGAAGAGGTCAGGTACATGTCCAATTTTGATATATTTGTCTGTGCAGTCTAAATAAAATCCCTTTTCCTCCCCCTCTCATGCAAACAGTCTGTTGGAGCTGTCGCTGCCAAAGTTCTCCCTGTGGTCTGACAATGACCTGCACGACCTGCTGGCCAACATGGGTCCAGTAGTCGAGGCCCAACTCTTGGGCTCCCAGGCCGAGTTCAGTAAACTCACCGACACCAAACCCTTCACGGTCGATAAGGTGAACTGAACTAAACAAGTGTTTAGCCTGTTATGTAATAAAAACCTCTGGGTGTACGTGTGCATCGCTAACACGTCTATCTCTCCTCAGGTGGTGAACAAGGTTCTGTTTGAGATGTCGGAGGAAGGAGCAGAACCTCAGGACAAGATAGAAGAAGCGGGCGTCCCTTTGAAACTCACCATCAACCGCCCGTTCTTCTTTTCTGTCATAGAGGGAGATTCTAACGCCATCCTCATGCTGGGCAAGATCACAAATCCCACACTTTAAAGTCGCGTGGTACTGGAAACCAGACACATTTCCTTAAGATCTACTTTACCACACAGGTCATCACCTTGTTCCTGCTCATGTTCACCAGAGTTGTATTTTTCTTTCACCACCTGATCCTCTCACTGTCTCAGTATTTATGAAAACGTGTTCCTTCCAGCCGAGTTGTTTTCCAGCTGCCTGTTAATTTGTTTTTCCTTTAAATCTTACAGCTGAGTTCTGTACAGTGTTTTTAGGTATAGAGTAGGTAGAGGAACCACGCTTCTCATGACTCATACATTGTATATTGTAACTAAAGAGTTTATTTTTGTTTTGTTATGGTTTATGATTTGCTGAAATAAAACATTTGTTTCCCAGTGGAGTTGATCTGTCATGTTTTTTAATCAGGGTTTTAAACTGAACTGTTTCAAATGAGTCTTATGTCAACATCCATCACATGCAAGCAGGTCAGAGAGTAATGCAACAGGTCATTTAATCTGAATGAGTTTTCATAACAACATGGTTTAAATTCAGGTCAGATGTGGTTGTGGTTTATGAATCTGTAGCAACGGTTTCAGTGAAAACAGCAGAGGTTCCTATTCCTGGATCTGCTCTCTGATGTAGATCCAACTCAAATATTAAAGGGTTCTTCCCAGATCAATACCACATAGTTCAACCATGTTTCATGGTAATCCGTCGACTAGCTTTTGTGTAATCTTACTAAATAACAGACAAAGAAACGCTAATAAAAACACAAGCTCCTTGGTTGTAGAGCAAAGGCCCAACAGTCCCCTTTAAATTAAAAGTAAAGCTGCATCAAATTACACACACACACACACACACACACACATCAGTAACCTAAATATGCCAGATATCCATTAATTATTCCCTGAGAATTAGGTGAAAATGTCAAAAAGGACAAAATCTTGTGATATTAAAAAAATAAAGTCATGAAAGTAATTCCTGGATCGCTTCCCTGATCCAGATCAGAACTAAAATGTAACATTGGCCTAAGTTACATCCTTATCCCAGGATTCATGGAAATTCAATCAGTAGTTTTTGCTTAATTGCACTGACAAACTAACAAATTGAACCTCCTTGGTAATAACATCTTGTTGACGTGTACAGAATTATAACCATCAGGGTTTTGGAATGAGTGATACACAACAACTTGTAGTTCACTTACAACCTTTGTATTAAAACACAGAGATTCTTCACTGAATCCAAAGTTCTTTCCTTCTTTCCCCCCCAGAGTTCATTATGTTAAACGTATCATATTATACAACCTCCATACAACTAAAACACTTCTTTATTGGAGATTAATCCTTCACCAAGTAGCAGAATTTAGACCGATAGTGTTTGATTCTCTCTTTAGAGCTTTCTGACCCAATCAGAAAAAGTAATCTCTGTCAAGTAGTGCATCTTCACACCTCCTTCTCATTCTCCTGCTCCTCCACCGACATCATTCTTTTTGGGAATCTCTGTCATGGACTCAGCACTGTGATGTCCTTCGTTCTCACAAACCTGCAGCAGAAGCCATGATGTTCCAGACAGCAGCAGTTTCACACAGTCATTTACAGCTGAACTCATGCTGAAGTAAAATGCTCTGAATTCTGCATTAAATAAAGATGTTTTTCTCAGATCATCCTACATTCTTCGCGGTTTGGCCATCATCAACCAGTCCATGACTTTGGTCTGGACAGGGACAAGAGTCTTCACAAAAGCGCAGGGATAAGTGCAGCAGGTTCCTGGGTTCCAGTCACTGTGGAATCAACGTTTTACTGGTTCTGTTCAGCAAGCTCTCGTGCCTCCTTCACAAGGTCCATCAGGGTGGTAAACATGGAGATGTCGCTCGGCTGAAGACCCATCTTTTGGATCTGAGACGAACGACAGAACAAAGCAACGTAAGCAACAGCGTTTCAGATGACAAGGAAGTTTCAAACACAATGTATGTATGTTACTGTATGTGAGTGAACGGATTAATGTATGCTTGAGGTTATGTGATGCTGATATGAATGTATATTTATGATTACAGTTAGAGTAGCGGTGTGGAAGCATGTGAATGCGTTCACGTCGGCTTGCTGCATGTGCAGGATTGTCCAGTGGTCTGTTTACTCCACCAGACTTTTAACTTGATGTTCTTTTTGTACTGTATGTTTTTTTTATGTATGCAACATGTTCCCTGTCTTCACGACAAATTTCTCCCTGGTGGAGACCAATAAACTAACCTAACCTAACAATCAACACGCAGTTTATAGCTTCAGAAGTTTCATTTTTTAATACATTTTTTTAAGTTTTTTAATACATGTCTGCACGGATGATGAATGCGTTTGTGTACTTGTCAAACAGCCCTCACCTGCTCTCCCAGGTATTCCACGTCCAACGCCAGCTGAAGGCGGATCTTGGTGTCGTCTGTCGGGCCACCGTTTGCTCCCGCCGCCGCAGCTGCGGTCGCGCCCTTTCTCGCTTGCTTAAGTCTCTTCAAACTCTCCTCCATCTTTCTCACTGAGCTCAGCACCTCGGAGATGGTCTCATAGTACCTGGACCGTGGAAAGTGTCATTAGTGAGAGAGGGTTCCCCATCTGGATTAGCTGAGTTACACTTAAAGGATGAGCACATGCTGTAAATATTTACATCCCCACTTTGGTTAGTATTTTTTAATTTGTCTATATAGGAACTGCCTCGAGTTTTGTTTGAGTGTTTAAAGTTACCTCTGTGTGCACTCACAAAGTGCAACTCGCAGCCACTTTTGTGCAGTAGAGGGAGTGACCAGCCCGGTCGAGTCCATCAGCAGCTGATGTAACGGACGTAAGGCGTTGTCCATGTAAGCTGACGCACGCACCGGCACATCCTGCACAGGGAGGAAGTCAAATGTTTTAACTTTTTCAAAAATATCTTTATATAGAATTCAATCTATTTCAAGGACGTGTGTTAGTTGAAACTTGCATCTTGCGTCAAAAAAATTATGTTGTAGACTACATTTTCTTAAAATACAGCTCTGCAGTTGTCAGTCATTTTAAAATCTACTTCACAAGAGCGGAAATCTTTGTGGTTGTGCATGTGACCACACAGAACCTCTCAAAGGTTTGAATCAGTGAGAGCAGTGAAACAGTGTTTCAGCCTAATATGATGTAAGTTTATTAGTTGGCAGAATGTTTTTGTATTTCCAACAAACGAGTTAAAATGTACTTATATTTACTTTTTAATCCATTTACTTTAGAATCAGACTTAGCATAAGCAGAGGCTCAGAAATGACTGAGGACTTGGAGAACATTGAGGGAGAATCTAATATGATACTGTTATCCTTGATGAATAGTTATTTACAGTTAAAATAAGTCTACAGTAATGTATCACAACAAGTTCTCAGCTACAGAAACATCTGGCCACTGGGGGGCAGACAAGCATACTATGAATGAGCATGGGGAGTTTCTGCCATTTCAAAGGCAATAGTATTTATAAAGCACCTTTCATATGCAGGTGTTGAAAGATTTAAGGTGCATTTAGTTCTTTAACAGGCTCAAGCTTTGAGCCGACAACAGTAAATTATTCCAGTGGCATTTGTTTGAAGGTCATTCATGTATCAGCAAGCATTATCCCTCCAGGTTCCCTCATAATCTTACCAGTCACTGCATTTCAAATGTCACAACACAATTCAAAGTGCATTAGCCCTCCAGGTTTGGTTTTGATCAGACAAATATTTGCTCCATTGCTCCGAGGGATGTTTTATGACGGGAGAAAAGAGAAGAAACGTGCGTGTGCGTGTTTGCATCTTCGCTGACCTTATTGGTCCTGCGGTAAAGCCGTGGAACCTCAGACGCGCTCTTTAGGAAGCGGCAGGAGCGCTCAGTCAGATGCTGGGTCATCCTGGCGTTCAAAGTGGGAGCGCTACTCGACAGGGAAACCTTGGAGTCCGCCAGAGCATCTGTCATAGAAGAGAGCACCAGTAAATACAAGGAAGTACGCTGACAGACTGAGCTACACATGAGCTGGAGGAATATTGTAATATGGACAATTACATCTATATTTACATTGGCCGTCTGTCTCCATAGCATGCATTATATCAGATTAAATCCACAGCACCTTTTTACTGACACATAATTCAGGAAAACTTACAGAAACAAAATCAGAAAAGATTCTGGTAAAAAACTGCAAAGCTAAGAGGAAAAACTAAAATGATTAGAGCCTGAACAATATGGATGCCGATGCCGATATTATAATAATATAAGAAATTGGCAATGATTCCGACAACAAACAACAATGTCGTTTTTTAATTATTTTTATTAAACTAAAATTTTAACATCTATGCACATCTTTTCTGCAATGTTTACTCTGTAAATCAAATATTTAATATCGGAACATATCAGCAAATATAAAGGCAGATACCAATATGTCTGTTAAAGGCTCATATCAGCAGATATTATCAGCCAGGCTCTAAAACTGAGTTTTATAGGCATCCTCATGGGCAGCTTACCTTCCACAACCGCAAAGTTTTTGAATCCAATTGCTTCTAAACGCTGTCGGACCATTTCCGACAACTCTGGGATCTAAGAGAAGACGAAGCACCTCAATCAGTTTAGAAACAATCAAGTGGAAACTGGAGAATGAATTTAAAGCAATACATAAAACAATAAAGAATTGTCTTTCACTGATATAAAAGTGTATGTGCAGGGCTCTAGACTAACTTTTTACATTGGTTGCACCAGTACCCCAGACCTGTGTGTGTGAATGTTAACTCTGCAGAGGAGATGAGATGAAGGAGCAACACGATCACAGAAACAGACACGCCAGCTAAATGTGAGGCGCACCGGTGCAACCAAGGAAAATGCTTTGTTGCCCTTTTGGAGCCCTGGTGTGTGTGCGCACCTGCTCCTGAAGCTTTTGGATGTCAGCAGCAATGTAGACCAGCTGTTTGGTGGACAGAGATGCAGGACTCCCACTCTCACTGCCGCCATCTTCCATCGAGGTGCGGCTGGAGGTGGAGGACGCTGAGCTGGGCAGAGGCCTGGCTGGTTCTTTAGTCACCTCAGGGGCTGGAATCTTCGTCAACACCTGTCCAGACACAAACACAGGTGAGGACAAAGTACAACAAAATGAATTGTTACATACTGCTTTGTTGACACTCGTCCTGCTGTTAATGTAAGATCACCTCATGGAGAAACTTGGCGTATCGAGAGTAGAGCTGCAGCGTGAGCTTCCAGAAGCGATGGGCCAGTAGTGACAGGTAGACCTTGTCAGACCAACATCTCGTTAGACAGGACCCCAACACCTCAGAAACCTGCAGGTGGTAAGCACTGCCAGCTGGACAGGACACAGACACACAGTTACTGTGAGTTCGGTCCACACTGGTGCTCATGGCAGAAAATAATGTCCTACCTGGTGCTGCCATGAGTCCATCACTGATGGCAATCTCCAGACTCCCTGCTATTTCCTTGTACCTGTGAAAACAAAGAGAGACACACAGAGAGGGGAAGCACAAAATAATCAATGTGTTGTCAGTTTATTTCTTGCATAACCTCTGATGTCCACATGTTCATGACGTTAAGCAAAACCGTTTCTTTGAAATGATGGACTTTGCAGAGAAGCTGAACTGTCCAGGCTTCTGTTGTGAAATGAGGACACAGCAGTCGAAATCTTTGTCTTGAGGTGCAATGATCAATCTGTGTATCGAGTACTTTACAGTGTACAGTGTGTTTGTGGGAGGGAGGAGGCTGAAAAAACATTCGACAACTGTTAATACTTTGTTCACAAAGATCAATGCCCATTAAGTCAAGGTCCAGTGTCACGTTTACGGGAAATGTTTACTAAGTTGGAGATACACATCCTTAATGTACCTTTGCTTCTAATGATAATGTTCCAGATTCCTATGAAAATGGTCTTTGTTAAACATTGGCCGACTTGTGTCTTTCAGCTAAAAAAACTGCTGACAGGCTGCAATTTAATCAAAGCTTGTCTCTTAAGTCATCAAGCAATTCTAGTCAATTCTTCAAAATGCTTGCTGTGCAGAAACTACATCCTCACCCACGTCTGACCATATTCATTTAGGATGAGGGGTCTAACTGTAACAGATTGCAAACCTATTCTTCCCTGCATGAAAGTAAAAATGCTGTTATCTAAGGGTTTTGTGTATCTAGCTCTAGTCCGGGTCTCATTCTAAACCAAAATATCTTGAAAGAACATTCTGACATTATGAGAAATGAGCTTATTTGTTTTCCTGCAGAGATGAAAAGACCGATACCACCCTCACTTCTAAAAATAAATACAGGTCTACAGTAATGATGAGTTTCTTCCAGCATAAAAAGTGAAAATACAGGAAAACAGCTGGTCTGTGTCATCCAAAGGCAACAAAATCCACCAATCATTTATTCTACTGCTCAACAATGAACCTGCTGTAAAAATGATTCATCGCCATATAACAGGAGTTAAGTGTGGAACTGTTTCTCTGCCGGCCACAGTAACTTCCTGGAGTTTCCAACGGTTGTCTAGCAACCACACAAGTACCTGGCCAAGAAATAGGTTGATGAGTACAGATTGTATTGAGGAGATGTGTACCGTAGCTGAAAGTAGACAGGAAGGTTCCATTTGCTGTGGAAACTGGTGTAGGAGGGATGAACTCTCAGTCTCTTCACACTGCCCTGCGAGCTGCACTGACGCTCAAACTTCCGCACGAACTCCATGCTCGCACTGTAGCGCTGCAAAAGAAGACAGAATCCATAGTAAACACACAAAAAAGAGGTGAAACCACACCACTTGAATGCATACACACACACACACTGTGTCACTGTGGCTGTACCTCATAGAATATGTCAGGGTTTCCAGGGTTGAAGAGGTAGGACAACCTCTCCTCGACCCCTTTGATTATCTCCGGCCAAACCGAGTTCACCATGAAATCATAACCTGGCACGGTGTCGGCTTTGTCACTGAGGAGAAAAAACATCTGCACATTAAAAACATTAAACACATTTTTAGACTGAAAGGGGAATCGTTTTTCCTTAAAAAAAAAGAAGGTCTGGTGATAATGACAGAAAACATTCAGGTCTGATGCCTGAGGATTTCAAAGTATGATAAAAAAGTACTTGATTTGTTCTTACAATTTTACAGAGTGTTATCATAATACAAATCTTAGTGTTGTTATTACACAGATATTAGCTTATTTAACTTGTTCCCACAAGATAATAACTTGTGCTCACAAGATTAAAAAAAATATCATCTTTGGGACTTCAGGGGCTCCAAACAATTTCAATGAATTTGCCTCCATGAAAACATGAATACCTGGATCTGCCTCCTCCAGTCACCTCCCTTAGCAGTCTACAGTGATGAGGAACAAACTCCACTAGTCTGGTGTACATCAACTGGAGGCCATTCGGACTAGACTTCACCACCTCTTCTACAATCACCTTAAAGAAGAGGAGAGAGATGAGATCTTCAGTTGATGATCGATAAAGTTTATTAAAGCAGGATAAGCAGGATTTTTCTGACATTCAATTTAACAAGCTCAGTATTGACATGGCACAATCTCTTGCTATATTATTATGAACTAAAGAGGCCTCGTTCATCTAGTTTTTTAAGATAGATACATGATCCATTAACTTAAATACATCACGTTAGAAGCAAAAAAGTATTTGAAGTGCCCCAGCATGTGTTGACTGTGTACCTGGTCCATGTATGGTTTGACGAGCACCTGTCCCACCAGTGCCTCAGCATCTCGGGTCTTGTCTATGGTGGCATACGTCCTCAGGCAGTGACGCACTATGTCCACATTGGATGTCTGAAGACCCTCGATCAGCAGGCCCTCGAGGGACTGCTGGAGCATGGAGGTGATCCCTGCGATACGCTGAAAGAGAAGGACACTCTGTCACTTACACTGATAGAAAGTGATCATCACACGTAGTCTAGTGTATCTAGTGAACACATAAAGCAAGTATCAGTGTGCCAGTATCAAATATATTGGAGATGAATTCTGTATGGTCAGTGCAGTGATGTTGTTTTCAATGATTGGTTATTTCTGCCAAGGAATTACCGGGCTGGTGAATTAAAAGAGGAGCAGCCAAACAGAAAAACGGTTTGACTAACAGAGAATTGATTCATCAGCCGTCCGACCGATTGACCCACTAACACTTACAGGTCTGACTTTGTCCAGCAGGGGCATGCCTTTGCTCTGTACAGCATGGAATTGTAGCTGGTTGAATTCTGTAGCTATCCTCTCCAGGATCTGACCTGCTAACAAAGGACTGAACACAGACAGACGGACATGAAGTCACACACAAATGGTTATCCCAACAAGCTCAAACAAATCAGATCTCTGCTGGTTTTGACATATTTACTATCAACAGAGTTTTGTTCAAACGTGCAAACATTCCACAAGATTACAAAACATGTATAACGTCTTCCACACCACTGCTCCAACAAAAGATAGATATGCACATTTAGAACTAGGATGTTTTCTATTTAATTCAATGTGTCCAGTGGTGGTTAATTTATTGTGTGAAGCCAATGGGTTTGATCACATTCCAGTTCCCCACCTGCTGATTTCCAGAGTGGTGGATTCCTTGGAGTTCTGCGAGTGGAGGATCTTCTCAATCTTCTCCACTGAACGCACTACCTGAATAAGCCTCAACACATAGACCTGTAATAATGAAAGAAAGTGAAAGTTTACCAAAATGCAAACAATTATTCACTGAAATGTTGAATAAGCTTGCAGAAACAACATATATCCAAAATTTGACAAAATAATAAAGTCAGAGAGGGAGGTTATGAGCCAAACCTTCTTCTTCTGCAGATCCTCCTGTTTGGACAGCTGGTTGTCGATAGCTACGATCACTTCACTCACACAGGAGCGCAGACTCTGCAACAGACCAAATCCAGGAACGTGCATGAAGCCTCAGCGGCAGGAATCAATGGAATTATTTAACTTATAGTTAATCAGAACACATACCATGATCTCTTCTCGTAACTGTCCCAACGGTACAGAGAGCTGATTGAGGGCTTTGTCCATTCCAACCTGAGACAAGTGAGCAGACATCTGACATTAGAAACAGTCTACACTCACAATAACTTTTAAAAATAATGTATCTTGAGGACTGATTGATAGTTTAATAATGATTATTTATTACTATATATTATTATTTGACTATAATTAGGGCCTGAGCACTGACATCAAAGGTCAGGTGAGACCCTATTGAAATTGTAAGGATCATTATTATTATTCAGGCAAATGAATTGGCTTTTTGAGGGCTTTACCATGCTCAACTTCATACCAAAATTTGCAGACAGTTAGAAAGTGGTGAACATGTACGTATTCTGAAGGAATGATCAATGGGCGTCGCAAAATGGCTCAACAGTGCCCCCCGAGACCCCTGGAACGTGTTCACATTGACCGGTCTTCACAAAAATCAATATACAGGTGTATCATGAGCAGACAAACAAAAAAGTCTTAGGTGCAATTGGAAAAACACAACAGGAAGCCTGCTATTTTGCATTTAGTTTTACATTGTTCTTTCTAAATGCTTTTCCAGGCCAATCTGGATGACAGGAGAAGTATATGAGACCCATCATAATTTCCACCAAAGTTAAACTATCATGACCATGGTGGAATGTGAATCAGCATGATTATAATGATTGTATACCACATGTGAAATATATGAATGTTAACAAAGCAAATATACGTTTAGGTCTACATTTAATTGATCTCTTATCGCTCTTTGAATCCTTGTTATAATTTGTATTTCCTGCACATGAAACCTAACAGGTGAGTGATTTTGAGAAGGAGCCAGACGAGCTCCACCTCCTGACATGAGGGAGCAGTTGCTGTGGCAACAGGTGCTGAAAGATTTTAGGTTTGTCGCCAAGTTTTTTGATAATTAAATAATTAAATCTGGATTAAAGCCGAGAGGGAATAAGGCTGAGATGCTGGAGCCCTGGTGACATAATGATGAGAATATATTTATTATTATTTTACCATAATAATTCATTGTAAAATAAAGGCTGGCTTTTTAGTCAAATAAGACAATCTATCTCACACTGATGTCTGGCTGCCTTCTGTTAATTATTGTTGCATAAAGCTCATAAACTGCAGCCACACTGGTCGATACAAGGCGACACTAAGGACAACTGACCAGGTTGGTGGAGAGGTTGACAAAGTCTGCGTAGTCCTTGTTGATGAGCTCCACCATGGCTGTCTTCAGCAGCTTGTAGTAAAGCTCCAGGTCCTCCCTCATCTCCTCCAGCTGGACCTGCTTCCGACACTCCGCCACAAACTGGTCCACGTCAAAGTCATCCTGCAAACACAGGAGACACGGAGACAACAGACCAGGAAGTTACATACAAGAACATCCACTGTGGACATGGACAGCACCAGTAAATAAAGACATAGCCTCAAAGTGACAGAACAAACAAACAAAGAAGGACATTTTACTTTTAGGTTTTAACTATAATTCATACACCGTGAGGTTGTCGTTCAACATTAATAGCAACAGCCATGTCTGTCATTAAGGATTAAACGTGTATTACATGGATAAACCTTCAAGACAGGTTGAGGTAGGACCAACCACCACCAGCTCAACTTAGCTTCATGCTAGCTAGTGTAACATCAGCAGCTCCGGTCAGTGAGTCATCAAAACGAAACGCTGACAGATTCTCACCTTCATAAAAACATCTTTGTCGAAGCACAGAGAGTCGGGGGCCTTCGGGAGATTCATGTTGGATCAGAAACACACACACACACACACAACCACAGAGAAAGAGAAGAAGACGACAAGCCTCCAGTTAGCTGCTGTCACCGAGCTTCCGCAAACATGGCAAGAGCACCAACGAAGAAGAGTCACTGGACTGGAACAGGGGACAGAACGCTGCTGCGCCCCCTAGAGGTCGGTGTGTGTTGCTCGATTCAGCCTTTAACCCTTTGATACACAACATGGGTCAAAAGTGACCCGATGGAGTTTTAATTAGGGCCCGAGCACCTTCGGTGGGAGGCCCTATTGAAATTGTAAGGATTATTCTGAGCGTAGTGAATAGCATGTTGAGGGCTTCAACATGCTCAAAAAGTTTCTAAAGTTTGCAGGTAATTAGAAATTGGTGAAAATGTACGTATTATGGAGTATTTGGAAATGGGCGCAGCAAAATAGCTCAACAGCGCCACCTACAGAAAGGCCCCTCATTCAGCATTCACCGATCCTCACGAAAATGAGGACCATTGTGTATCATGACCAGAAGCACAAAAAAGTCTCTCAGTGCATTATGATAAACGCAACAGGAAGCCCGCCATTTTGGATTGAGTGGCCATTTTGGCCATATTCCACTGTTTTACTTTGATGTACTTGTCGTAGAGCTTTCATCAGATCAACTTAAAATTTAGATGAGTTTCATCCCAACAAGATGGTGTGACTGTGGCCTGGCGTCAAAGTTTGATTAAACACGAGCTTCTGTATCTCAGACATATTTGGTCCAATCGAGTCCAAACTAGACACATAAGACAAGAGTCGCGACCTGAAGACATCTATACAAAAATCGTGACTTAAATTAACAGCGCCCCCTGGTGGCATCAGGAAATGTCTTGTTTTTTAAACGTCTTACACTTGGAACCATTCCTCCTAATCCACTTGCGAAACTATGTCAAACTGTGTGAAATGGGTGTTATTCTTTTTAGAAAAGTTGTCCGTTTTCATGCCGCTTTTTAACGGCAGAAAAGTTGTCCGTTTTCATTCAATTGATTTCCAAAAATATAGCAAAGAAACACTCAGCCGTGCATGAAATAACATTGTAAGTCAATACGGGTCATTTTTAACCCATGATGTGCCTTAGAAGGGGTTTGCATAGCTTGTGTATCAAAGGGTTAATACAGAAGAAAGAAAGGTCAAGTTCTCCCTGAGATTAAATATATTTATATCATAACGAAATGCTTTGTACACTTTCTGATTACCTCACTCTGATTCAATTTGTATTGTTTCGTTGTTGTTTCTCCGAACACACAGCTGCACACCTTCCAGATGTTGCTTTGCAGACTCCAGATGTTGACTTTTACTTCTGATGTCTTCAAGGTAGAAACTTTTTTTTTGTACATCAACACTGTGTCAGATAAACCTTCCTCATTTATTTGTTTAGCCTCTCTCTGCTCACTTTATATGAAAGTGTTCTCAGTCTCCCTGATCATGTTTTCACTCACACAGCTCCTCTTGACTGCCATCACTTGTAAGGTACGTCTCAGACATTTAAAGCTGAAGGTGTTCGATATCTTTTCACTTCCTCTCCTGCTTTGTCGTCCTATGGCTTCATTTTCAAATCCTCTGTAAGATTTGAAGATTTGAAGTGAACATTTCAGCAGATAATGGCAGTTAAAACAATTGAAGCTATAATGAAACTGTAAGTTGCATGTGCTATAATGAATGTTTATTTTTTTAATTCAACACTGCATCAACAATAGATGAAGGGTTAAAATTGGAAATTGAAAATATAAAATAATCACAGCAAATATAAAACAATATTATAGAATAGAATAAGACGTATTATAAATAGTGCAAAATGGTGCAAGACTAATAAATTCGCATTGGATAAAAGCATCAGCTAAATGACATGTAATGTAATTTACGATCACTGTCAGTTTTCTATCTGAATTTTTCTACAGTATTTGACCAAAGTTAGATTCAAATAACTTTATTTGTCAAAGGCCTATATCCTATGTAAGAGCCCATGTTCCCCTGTCACTGCTACAAATGTTAATGACAATATTTAATTTAAATATTATGAATTAATTAATTTATATCATATATGAACCAGAACAGCTATATTGTTTATTGCATTTAATCACGTTATGTTGTGTTGAGGTGAGATTATGTCATACTTCTGAGTTTAGTTAAAAAGGGGATTGAGACAAGATGATTGAAATATGGAAAAATAACAATGACCACAGCAGTTTTACCCGAGGCAGATTCTGTGATTGTAAATACAAGGGCTGCAAAATGGAGCTTGTGGAATAATGAAACACTGTGCCATATTATACATTTCTGTGTCAGACATTTTTATTGAAGTACCATCTCCTCCTCCCTCCTCCTCCTGTGCAGCCTCCCTGTGGGTGCAGGTTGCTCGGGGCTCTGTGGTTGGACGGCGGCGCAGGGCTGTGCTGTCAGCTGATGCAGCAGCAGCCACTACTCGCTTTCCTCTCTGTGCGCACAAACCTCTTGTATTTTCAACCCGGATGCTGATTTGTGCCATGACGGTCCTGTAGGTTTCAGCACCCTTGAAGCGGACAGCGCTCCCCGGATCCTCACGCCCCTGACACGCCGGGCTCCGCATCCGAGTCCCTGGAGGGCACCGCGGGGGGGGGATCCTGATCCACACACCCGAGACAGGGGGGCACCCGCCACGTTAAAGGCTTACACCTCCCTGCTCTTGCGAGAAAAATCGTGACCACTCCGCACGCCGCCGTAGTGGAAGGGTGAGCCAGAGGGAGGAAGCGGGGAGAGCATCACCGCAGAGAGGAGGAGATGGCGGAGTGCGGCCGGAAGGCGCTGTCCCTCCTGGAGGCGGCGCGGTCCCGCTACGAGAGCCTGCAGATATCCGACGACATGTTCGGGGAGTCCGGGGACGACAGCAGCGACAACCCCTTCTACAGCACCTCCGGAGACTCCGACTCCGACAACTACATCGCCGAGGTGGGCGAGGAGGAGCAGCCGCAGCATCAGCACCACAAGCGGGGGGGCAACAAGGAGACCGGCCACGGCGGGAGCAGCGGAGCCGGTCCCCCGGGGTCTCTGTCCCGGAGCCAGGCGGAGGAGGAGGGCTGGACGGAGGGGCTGCAGGACGTCACGGTGCCGCCGTACAAAGACACATACGGTGAGAGACGTGATGCACCGCAGCGGGAATAAGGTCATCGGTGGAGGATGGAGTGATAGGATGGAGGACATGCAGGAATATGCCAGTGCAGGACATGTTTTATTGTAGTGTGTGTGTGTGTGTGTGTGTGTGTGTGTGTGTGTGTGTGTGTGTGTGTGTGTGTGTGTGTGTGTGTGTGTGTGTGAGCGTGTGTGTGTGTGTGTGTGTGTGTGTATGTGTGTGTGTGTGTGTGTGTGTGTGTGTGTGTGTGTGTGTGTGTGTGTGTGTGTGTGTGTGTGTGAGTGTGTGCGTGCGTGCGTGTGCGTGTGTGTGAGCGTGTGGTGAGCTACAGAAGCATGATTCTGCACGGTTAAGTGCAACAGTGAATTATAGCTGCTGCATCTGCTGATGGTGGTGGTGGTAGTTGTGGTGTGTGTGTGTGTGTGTGTGTGTGTGTGTGTGTGTGTGTGTGTGTGTGTGTGTGTGTGTGTTTCAGGGCAGGTAGCATTTTGTGAAAGCATGATGTCTCTCCTGGTTCAACACACATACAGCAGGGTGTGTGTAGAATGTGTGTGTGTGTGTGCGCGTGTGTGTGTGTGTTTGTGTGTGTGTGTTCCTGCAGCTTCTGGGTGTCAGCAGCAATGTAGACCAGCTTGTTAGCGAAGAGTGATGCAGGACTTCCACTTTCACTGCAGCCGTGTGGGTGTGTGGTTGTGTGTGTGAGTGTGTGTGTGTGAATCGTGACAGTTAAACAGCACCATGCACCCACACCTCCCCGTCTCTTACAAACTGTTCTCATGCTGCTTAAGTGATAGTCAATGTGCTCCACGCTGTGCTCGGATCAGTTTTTGTGCATAAGTCCAGTAACCATCAGCGAGGTTGCATCAGGGTTTGACTGGTTTGGGTTTATTGTGCAGCGCCTTCAGTCTGGCTTTGTTTGGATTTGTTCTCCGCTCCCATCTCCTTCTTTTGCCTCAGCTGAAGCAAAGAGGATTGGTGGAGATGCACTGTTGCACCCTTGGAGGAGAACTGGTATTTGGCTCCAGCAGATATGGACCAAGCCTCAGTCCTCACACACACGGCACAGAAACACACAGTCATGCATTACAGAGCTCACACAAAACTGAGTGTAGGCCAAGTCACAGGAATCTACTGCAGGATAGAACAGCACTCAGTAGAGCTTATACATCCGCTAAGGTCCAACAGTTCCCTTAAATTCAATTAAGCTGCACCAAATTGCACAGACTCATAGATATCAGTTCCCTTTATATGCCGGATTTTGTAAAAAAAATTAAATATAAGCCCCATCTCACCATTTTAAAGGAAGTAGGGAAAACAGTTCCTAGATATCTGACCCAGATCCACACCAAAAATCGAACGACCAATACCTCATCCCTCCACCAGGTTTCATGGTAATCCCTCCAGGTATGAGGGTGAAAACATAACCTCCTTAGCAGAATTAAAACTGCACTTTTTGCATGCAAAGATAATCTGTTTTGCTAAACTTTTTTGCACAAAAAGCACAATGAGTGTCTTGCAAAACATTTTTTTTAAATATTGCATCTACTGCTGAATCTATGGTGTCCAAATTGAGGTTGGTGGCGTCGGCCTGCTTCTGAAAGCACTGAGCGTGACAGCCAACAAAACCCGTGGCAGCTGTGTGCTTCACTTCTAAAACCACAAGTTTGAGTTTACAGGACAGAGCCTCCTCTTGGGCTTTGCTTGGATTTGTTCTCTCGTTATCCAGCTAACTTCATTAATCCTGCTATGTGCGACGAGGCCCAGATTTGGAGCGGTGCCTGTTTCACTTTTCCAAAATAATCTGAAGCAAGCTGAGCTAAGCCGGGGTGACACCAGAGGTCCTCTGCTGAGAGACGTGTTACAGGATGTACTGAACTCTCCCATCCTGCTCTGTCCTGCAATGTTGACTTTAGCAAGAGGGAGGCAGCAGGTGTGTCTGTCTGCTTTGTATAGTCTGGCCTGGTTTGTAATGTGTGTTTGATCAAGCCCAGCCAGCCAGGGTGTGGTCCTGCCATCAGATGATTTACAGTCACCCGGCTGGATGGATGCAGCATAATCACACTCGAGTAGCCAAGATCCTTCTCTGATGTGAACGGCCTGAGGAGGGACTGCATCCAGAGGATCAGCACAAATATGCTTCTCGACCAATTCTAATGGAATGGGACAGAAAGCTGCTTAAGCCAGTTTCCACAAAGTCTGATGAACTGGTGTCTGTCTTTTTGTCCCCTTCCTGTCTGTCTCCCGGCCCATTTATCTGTCTCTCTGCGCCCCAGTGTCCGGCTGCGACCGTGCTGACACAGACACATAGTTGGTGTGACAGCTCTGCTCCTCTGAGGCTGCGTACCCCCGAACATAAATCATCAGCTGCCGTCAGAAAACATCAAGGCTACCTAGAGATTCCAACTTTCTTTTTGTCAAAGTTACAGCAGCGACTCATCTTCGGTTGTGAAACAGGTGCAGGGTTTTTGAAAACCACACTTGCATTAAAATGTGATTTACAGATGACTGTCTGTGCCAGAGATGAGGCTGATTATCTTTAACTCGGCGTGTGATTGTTTCCCTTGCAGTGCAAAGACTGGTGGCAAAGGACCAAGCCGAGGATTATGTAGAACACATGCACATCTGATATTATGTAACCACCTTATCGAGATGTCAAGGGGAATTATAGAGCTATTTATTAATTCACTCTGCTGAGATTACTGCTCTCCATATGTCGCTTTATCTGTCCGACCCTGTGTTTCTCATTTCTGAGCACGTGTACTGGGAGGTACTGTATATTTACTGGTTGCATGCCTGACTCTTCATTCTTGTCCAAATAACGTATACACAAAACAATACAACATGTTTGTTTTTGTGTCGGCAAACAGACAAACTATCTATAGACTGGGGTGAAAAACCACATTATCAGAGGTAAAATAAACTTTAAACAGAATATAATACAAACAACATGTTATGCATAGTGCATGACAAGAAAAAACTCTAAAAGGTAAACCATAATTTAATATAACTGGAATTGTGTTCTAATGACCAAAAGATCCATGACACTGCAGACTGTAGTAAACAGTAGTAAAAAAAAGCAGTACATGAATAAATAAATACAATTTACATCTCATCACTATAAAATGGTGTAATTATATAATACTGAAGGTATAAAAATAATGTCAATTCAGACATCTTGCACCTTTTTCCAGATTTCTTGCATTTAAACTGTACATACAAATACAGTAGTTTTGCTCAAGATATTTCATAGAACGTGGACACTCTTATAGTGTAGTAATAGTACTTTACAGAATGATTTACATGTTTCATCTGAGCAAAGTCTTTATCCGCTGCACATACACGATAATCTCTCATTCTTAAATCCACGGCTATTAAAGCTCGAGCAGAGACATGTTTGTCCTGCAACAATAGAAACGCTTCAACTGCCGATAATCACCAGGGATAAGTCCGTCTGTACGCTCGACATCAGTGGAGTTTTGTTATGAGTAATGTGGGATATTGATGTTTCAAGGTTCCCCTCGTTGACAAAAATCAGCTGATATATCAGTCGACTGAAAGCAGAAATATGTAAATGTTTTGATCCAGTTTAATCAGAGTGACACAAGCTCGACTGAACTCCAGCTGGCAGAGATGTATACAGATGAACCTGTGGAGGAAGGTTGCATTTGCTCCAGAGCAGATGAATCAAGTCCAATATCCATAAAGAGAATTACGAAAACCTTCCTCAGGGTTATATCTTTTTTTGGCTTCATTCCTGAGATGGAAGGAGACGAGATTGAGTCACTTGTCCTTCGGTGGACGTTCCATCTGAATGTCTGATGTTTTTTTTAACAAGGAGTGGCTCGCTCATAGGAAGCTGGGCTGGATTTTACATTTAGCTTTTAAGTCTAATCGAATGCAAATGAGTGGATTTCAAGCCGAGCCCAGCTCCTGCTGCCGTCTTGGCAGCGAGCATCGGCTGTGTCGGCCGGCTCGTACTCTACTCCGTCTCCTCTTGTCCTCCTCCACATGTTGCCTGCCATTTCATTGTACTTGTATGTGTTATCTTTAACTCGGCATTAAATCACTGAAGCATTATTTTAGGTTATCCACTCAGAGCCAACGAATGGATAGAGACTGAGAGACTTCGCTGTTATGCAGAGATAATGAGATTGTGCTGTTAAATTGAGCCTGAAGTTGTTCTGCTAAACGTACAAATTTCTCTCTCGTGGATCTGACAACCTCGGAGAAGATGTGTAATTTAATAGAGCAAACGCATCGAGCCAGTCGCTGCTCGACTGTGTTACTTTCACCTAAAAGCTGCATGACACAGGACTTTTAAATGGAAGATAAAAGTCACTTTCTCCTCTGTGAACTTGTGAAGGACAACTGATAAACTGTTTATTGATACCTTTTAACTATTTAGATTTCCAGCATTGCAGTATATTTAACATAAGGATATATTATTTACATTTTTTTCGAAATAGTAGTAGTACCTTTTCTCAATCTCTCCAGGTCTGCTGTGCACCTGCATGAGCTCACACCGGCTGCAGGTCCCCTGTTTGGAATAGACATGGTAATATGATAGAAGGATGATATTAGGTTTCGTTGATACTTTGCTGAAACAGCGAAACTGAAACGTACTCACCAGTGGATGCTTCCCTGACAGTTTGACTTCAGACACCCTTTATTCTACACTCACTGCTGACACGACTACATCAGAGCGTGATTTTGATTCATCGCCCGGCATAACACTAAAGCAACAAGACACGGAAACATCACGCTGTGACAAGCAGCAGCGTGTGATGGCTGTCATGTTGTGTAAACTTCCTGCCTGCTGCCCTGGGCCGATGACATTCACATCAAAAGCTGTCGTGGCTGATTCATGAAAGAGCCCAGTGATGATGGTTGAATGTGGGATGTGTCTTTGACAATTTAAACCTGCAGTAGTTCATAGATGTCCTCGAAGGTTAATTTGAATGTTTTTAAATGACAACATAGTATCCACGATTTGTTAAAATGTCAAAAGAGAATCCTTTATTTCAGCAAAGTCATTCAAACTGAAGCACCAGTGCCAAAGTATAAAAGCAGGGATTAGTTCATAATGGACTTTCCATCTGTAAGTCGGTCCATTTTTCTCTGTCAAAACATTTCACTCTTCTTTTCTTTTTGTCCTGTCCTCATCCAGGCCCGGCTCAGAAGATGCCAGCCACCGCCACAGCCTTGGACTTTTTCCAGCTCTTCGTCCCGGACAATTGCATCCAAAACATGGTCACCCAGACCAACATGTACGCCAAGAAGTTCCAGGAGCGCTTCGGCTCAGACGAGGGCTGGCGTCCCGTCACCACCCAGGAGATGAAGGCCTTCCTGGGCTTCGTCACCTCCACCAGCGTGCAGCGCTGCGAGTCGGTGCTCAGCATCTGGAGCTCGGGCTTTTTCAGCAACCGCAGCATCGCCCTGAAGATGAGCCAGGCACGCTTTGAGAAGATCCTCAAGTACTTCCACATCGTGGCTTTCCGGCCATCGCAAGGAAGCAACCAGGGCCTGTACAAGATCCAGCCTTTCCTGGACTCACTGCAGCAGTCGTTCGGCTGCACGTTCAGACCGTCTCAGACACAGGTTGGTACAATACTCTAGGCTTTTTTTATTTTGAAAAAGAAATGAGAAGGAATTAGCTTGTGAGGTCCACCAGAGTCCTGCTTTGGAAACCGTTTATGCAGCAAGTCTTTAGGCGAGCACAAGTATTTAACAGACTTCCCTCCAGAAGACTTAACTTCTACTTGTTCTCAGTTTCCCTGTGTTAATAACATCTGCATTTATGCAACTAGGGCAGTGTGCTCCAGATCTGCTACTCTATATCTGGCTCTATTCTCCGGTTTTACTTTCTTCTCCAGATGATCACCAGCTCTGCAGGTTTGAAAGGAATCAAGCATAAACAACGTGATTCAGATAATATCAGCTCTTTTTGAGAGCGCATGGCGAAAATGTCAGACAATGACCTATTTCACAGTGTTAAAGAAAGTGAATAACAATTCCTGGATCCAGCCCCTGATTCAGAATGGGCACCAGAATCAAATAGCTTCTTCCTGGTCCTTACAGCATCAGTCCACTAAGTTGCGTGGCTAACTGTCCAGTAGTTCTTATGTAATCCTGCTAAAAAACACTCAGCCAGTCAAGCGGAGATGAAAACGTAACCTACTTGGTGGAGGAAATTACAGCAGCTGGTGTTGAATGTACTCAAGGAAAATAAATCATAGGCTGCGATATTCTACAGATTGTTCATGTCCAGCTCAATTCATTTTTATTCCTGACTTGAAAAGTAATGACTCACTAAAATGGTTGTGTTTAGTTTGTTATTGGCCGACACGGTGTTGCTTCCACTTCCTTTCGGGGATTTTCTCATTCCACTAAATGTTCTGCCATCACAGAAACGATCAAATCGGCGTGGTGTTCAGAGCCGGGTTGGACGAGAGCACCAGCGGTGGATAACCATATTGCTGTGGGCCCCTGGAGCCACTGTTGAGCTCTTAAAATTTAATGTATTTCTGGGAAGGAGTCGACTAAATTGCTTTTGGTCTTTGTACAGTACGAGCGCTCTAACATCTGCGTTGAGCTGCATTTAGGAAAACAGATCCTCATCACATCCACATCTCACTCAGCTATGTAAAAGAGTAAAAATGTCAAAGATGGTGTAATTGATGGTTTGGAAAAACACGGTGTCTCTAAACACTTAGAGGTAAAAGTGAATGAAACAATGAGGGCAGGCATGTATGTGTGCGTGTGTGTGTGCTTGTGTTTGTATGTGTGCGTGCGTGCATGTGTGTGTGTTTGTGTGTGTGTGTGTGTGTGTGTGTGTGTGTGTGTGTGTGTGTGTGTGTGTGTGTGTGTGTGTGTGTGTGTGTGTGTGTGTGTGTGTGTGTGTGTGTGCATGTCATTACATGTGTATCTAGGCCAGTTTGTTTTATCTGCTGGTTTTCAGTGCCAGGGGCAGAGAGAGGGCTCAGATAGTGAGAGTGGCACAGACGGAGACTGTTGCTCTGCAGACGGTGGAAAAAATAATCTGCCCATTTTATGCTCGACTCTGCAAGAAAGAGGTCGATGTCGTGGTTTGAGTCTGGACCGAAACTCAGAATATTTAATCATCGATTCATCGGAATAATCTGGTGCATGAAATCTAAAAAAATAATATTTTTTTGTTAAATGCCTGAGGGAAATATCTGAGCGAGCTGCAGCAGATGGCGTGCGCTAATGTGTGGCAGCTAGAGGATGATGTATTTCTTAAAAGCCCATTATGGTTTGAGTGATATCATCCATCCATTTGCTGGAGAGCCTCATTCATTTCTCACTCTTGTATCCATAGCTGCATATTTGACTGTGAAATGACTTGTTGCTGTCGGCCTCAGAACGGTAGAAGGCTGTTGGTCTTCTGCCAGGCTCTTCACTAGAGTGAGCCGTCAGTCCCTCAACTTCCCTCCATTTGCATCCTCTATCGCCTCCTTGTAAAATAAAAAACAACAACAGTACAAGGTACTTTTTGATACATTAAGACGTTATCCCTACTTTTCTTATCTCTTTATCTCTTATTTACTATATTGTATTTGCTTGCAATCATTCAGATGTTTTTTTGTGTGTGAGCACTTTGTTCTTGTAGATTCAAACATGAAGGACGAAGCAACAACAAAACCATTATGAAAATATGAGACTGACGAGGAAGAAGAGATTTTTCTGAAGGGTTTTACAGACAAAGCTGAACATTCTCTGCTTAGTCCATTTTTTTTCTCGACAGTATCTCTCTCCAACACATGCAGGACTTGTGAGGATGTTCGATTTGATTCTTGCTCACCCTCAGCTGAAACGTTACATCACACACAGGCTTGCTTCTATCCCTCATACAAAAAAATCTATTTCTTGTTTTCACCTCTTGTTATGTAAAAATCCACCAATACAATCTCACGTGGGTGGTGACGTTGTCTGTGTGTCTCCAGGTTCTTCACGAGCCTTTGATAGACGAGGATCCTGTGTTCATCACCACCTGCACAGAGAGAGAGCTGAGGAAGAGGAAGAAGAGGAAGTTCAGCCTCTGGGTTCGACAGTGCACCTCCACCGGATTCATCTGTCAGGTAGCAGCATGACCTACATTGGTATATTGAATAATGGAGAGCAAACAATGCATTTGCTGCCTTTGCTCATAAATGTACAATCAAGCAGTTCTCAGGCTCCTAAGGGAACAGGTGGGGAATAAAACGATAAAGCAGGTCACTGCACTTCGATGTTGGAGGGTCAGATGTGTCAGACCACTTCTGTAACTCTGAGCTCACTGTGACACTTACACTGCGGGAGAGACGTCCCCTCCTCGGCCTGGATGGAGTCCAGGATTAGATCAGTAGAGAGAGGAGCGACCATGATGAGAATTTCAATCTCTTCTTCTTTCTTTTTGTAATCATTGGTTTGGTGCTTGAAATTGAACTCAATTGAATACCTTGTTTTTAGTTCATTCTTTTTTTGCCATGGAATTTGTGAAGCACATTGCAACCTTGTTTAGATAATTGTCATACAAATAAGGTTATTATTATATCAGAGACTAACTGATAATTCTCATCATTCATCATTTTCATTTTTTTATCCCAAATATCACAGCTTTTGTTATTTAAAGCCATTCTCCATTATCCCATTTATCCAATAAATAAGCATCAACATTCACACAGTCTGTGGCTGTTTGGCCGTCACTCAGTCTTTACCAGTCCTCTGACGTGTGTCTGCTCTGAGGTCTCCCCTCTCTAAATGAATTGTGTTGAGGTTGGAAACAAAATCTAAGAAATTTAACATATCAATGGAGTGAATCAATGCGAAGCCATTAGCCAGTGCACACACACACACACACACACACACACACACACACACACACACACACACACACACACACACACACACACACACACACACACACACACACACACGTCTGACGTAGATGTCAGCTAATCAGACTAATGCTGTTCAGCTCATGAACAACAGCAGGAAGTGGAAGAGCGACTCTGGATAATTTGTGGGTTTAAATGGATGCTTGTATATTTCACTCTGGTTTTCTTTGGAGTTCAACCTCTTACTCATGTTTCTTTTATATTTTGTAGTCTTTTTTTTTGCACTTTTTATTTATTCCACTTACAATAAAACCCTTGAGCAAGATACTAAACCCAGAATTGCACCATGAGAGAGTATTCGATGTGTAATTGAGAAAGTGCTGCACATAGATGCACTTGAATGAGCGAGCGGCAAAACTGTGTTGTAAAGTGATATGAGTGGTCATCAAGACCAGAACTGCGCCATATAAATAGACTTTTACTGAGTTTCTGTTAAACGTCTCTCTCTCTCTCTCTGCAGATCTCAGTCCATCTGAAGGACGGCCAGGGCACAGACGGTCTGGCCA
Organism: Limanda limanda; assembly: GCF_963576545.1. Taxonomy (NCBI): domain Eukaryota; kingdom Metazoa; phylum Chordata; class Actinopteri; order Pleuronectiformes; family Pleuronectidae; genus Limanda; species Limanda limanda. Next base: position 7,705,297 of record NC_083650.1, on the reverse strand, counting down.
CCTTGAAGAACAAGCCTCAGCTCCACAGCCTCGTGGCCAAGCAGCTCTGCCAGAACATCTCAGGCAAGAACACCATCATCTTCACCGGGCCGTCCATCACGAGCCTCAGCCTTTTCACCGAATTCAGCAAACAAGGTACGAAAACTAAAAAGTATCGAAGCTGCATTGATAAACATAACAAGCTGTCATCTCCTCCCTCTCTTCTCCCTCGATGTCAGCCTCGATGAACAGATTGTCATCTCCTCTCCCCCTCTTCTTCCAGTTTTTATTTGCTGAACCATTTTTTTTATCATGTTGTGATAATGGCGTCCCCAGACTAAAAACCGACAGGAAGAAGGATGAAATCTACATTTACACTCCAAGTGAAAAATATGTTACCACATCTCAGAGAAATATGAAATGACGAGTCACTGTTTTACCCTCAGCTGGGGACATTTCTAAGGAGTTCAACATTTCAAAGAATACATATCTCGACGGCCAACCCTATATATGCACAACACAGCAGGTGATTGTCAGGCTCAAAGGCATTCACAACAGCAGGTAAATGTCCCGAGCATCCAGGCGAGGGGTGGCACTCGGGAAGAGCAGCAGAATGCAGGACATCACTGCAGAAATCACATGACACCAGCACCAGGCCTTATCAACGAAAACTCTTGAATTTCATTTGCAGCGTCTTGTACATGTGTGATTCCTCTGTTTTCTATACGTGTTAGAAGCATCATCAACTCGACTGTCCACATTTTCCCAGATGTATCCTCACATGGGCTCACTCGGACATTTACCAGACATTTCATTAGAATGTCCTGAGTTCAGTTCACGTCTGAAAGCAGTAATTTATTCACGTTTTGACATAACAGGAGAATCAAGTGTAATATTCTGTCTGAGCCAATGAGAAACCAGACCCAGGATGCTCTGCAGAAGCAAACATCTGGTGACCTGCATAATAAATAAAGGGTGATTCAGTGGGGGGGGGGTGTTCAGTCTGGTCACAGCTTGAAAATATATCGATCGGTATAGTGGACGCTAAAGTGAAACACCACTCAGTTTAACCTCTGACAAATAAAAGTTCTGAATTAGTTGAACTGTTAACGGCTCACAAAAACCCATTATTCTGATTATCCGTTACTGTAACCGAGGGCAATATGAAAAGATCTGAAGGAAATAGATTTGCTGGAAATTGTGATATTTTACGCAGATAATGCATCTTTGATTTCATCCGTAATCTTCATGCTCATTATACCAAAGGCATCTTTTAGTATGAAAGCTAAATCCTATTAGGTTGGGAGGATGAGTCCCATTAGAATTCTCTTCAGTGACCTGTCTCCGTCTCAATCAGTGAAGGCAGACAGAAAATATTAGAGATCTATATGAGACAAGATAATACTCCTCTGATGATATAATCTCACAGAGTTTTACATTCCCCTTATCGCAAATGCTCTTTGACTAAATTCAAACAATAGTGTAATTTTAGCCTCAACGGTGCAGCAATGAAAAAAACACAAGTCCACAGATGTAATCAATATTCAGTCGTACTAATTGGGTGAAGCTACCAGGAGACGTTCATCTGAACAAACTCAGCTCTAAGCTTGTGAAGACATTGTCTGACAATTTTCTTTTAAAGTTATCATGCTGGGTTAATTAACAGACTTAATTACCAGGTGCTAGACTCTGCAGCACGAACTGTGGACATGCACACACACACATACACATACACTTACACACACACACACACACACACACACACACACACACACACACACACACACACACACACACACACACACACACACACACACACACACACACACACACATCACTGATAGAAATCATTCTCCAAATTGAGGGCATATAGAAATCAGCAGCAGGATTGTTTTGTCTCTGCTCGACCGTGGAAGAAAAAATAATTGAAATGGCTGGAGGGACAGAAACAACATATCACAAAGATTTCAAGAAAAGGAGAGATGGTTGCATTTACAATCGAGATAAAGAAAAACACCACAATTCTCACAGTTGAGATCATTTAGCTTTAAAAACAAGTCGAACAATTAAACAATATCCCAAAAAACTAAAAATGCTGGCCAACTCAACTCTCAGCTCTAGATAAAACTGTATATTATTATATCAGGTAAAATTTTGTATTATCTGTCGTTCTCTTAATTACCTAGTTTGATTTATAATGGATTGTTTTGTCTGTCGGTGCAAAACAAAAAATATTTTATATTGTATATATAACTTAGACCTACATTTTTCTGTTGATCTAATTATCAATTCATCTGCTGATCATTTCATTCTAAACTGGATTACTTATTCTGTATTAAGTGAATGGCTGGCATTACAGTTCCAGAAATGTTACACGTCTTCATGTTTAGTTATTTTACTAATTGTTTTTGTTTTCACATGAATCTGTCTCCAGACATCTTCTGCTGTGGTCTGCTGAGCACCAGGAAGAGCGACTGCACCGGCTTGCCACAGAACATGCTGGTCTGCGGCTCCGTGCCGGCGCAGCGCGGCCAATCACGGGTCATGATGCAGGGCGGCATGTCGCTGATCAGCTGGTACAACAAGGGACACTTCAGGTTCCTCAGCAACGCCTACTCCCCAACTAAACAAGGTAAATAAAGAAGAAGCGAGTCAACAAGAAGCTGTATGACCAAAATATTTATCACAGTTTCCATTGAAGCCCTAAAGGTTTATTTTGACTAAATTATAAAAGTTTTAAGAATTTGTGTGCACACAGGGGATGGTGCACTTAATATGGAGTTATTATGTATTATACAAATACATATACTTGAAATAAATCACAGATGAGTCCTATCATTTTTAGAGATTATTAAACTATCATGAATGGATGCAAATAACCATCAGGTGAAATTAGCTCATCATTAGGCTTTCAGGGAAACATTATTGAGAGTTTCTAATCCATGATAATCCCATTCAAGGGAGGCATCAGCATCACGACACTCCCCTCCTCTCACAGCCTAATCCACTCTGGATGAAACGGTTTTGTTAGGTGTTAAACCAAGTTGAAGGACCGCAGCGTGTGCCTGAGCTCCTCTGAATGAGGAGAGTGGAAGTCAAGCCTCAGATCCGTTAAACTGGTTTTACCCACTATTGATTTTCTTTCCCCTCGGTGTGCGTGTGTGTGTGTGTGTGTGTGTGTGTGTGTGTGTGTGTGTGTGTGTGTGTGTGTGTGTGTGTGTGTGTGTGTGTGTGCAGAAATAGAGTGGTCCCACTGAAGTTAAAGGAGAGTAATAACAGAATAAGAAGTCTCCAGTTCTAAGCCTTTAAAGAAGCCAAATCAAAACGTGCAACTGATTTGCAGCTAATGTTTCAGTCGGAGGTCCGAAAGTTCTGAAGCCGAAGCAATTGACTCGGACATTTGTCTTATCACCTCCAGCTCCTCTGAAAAGATTTCTGAAAGTCCATTGTACGTCTGGTGTTGTAAACAAAGATCTTTAAACATCGCAACCTTGGAGGAGCCGAAGAACAAAGAGCAAAATAAAGAAAATGATAAGATAAAACTTTACTGATCCACACAACGGGGAATTTCAGTTGTTACAGCAGCAGGCAGAATAAAATTATAGAAAGACAAAAGTATAAAAACTACAAATGTGGTTTGTATAGAAAGGTTATTGAGTAAAGTGCAGTGGTACAGGATGATTGCACGGGCATGTAACAAACTGTAAGTATAAGGAGATATTGGGACACGTCCAGAGTCTGGAGGACATTAATCCCGTCAGCGGGAGCTCCTCTCTCTTCTGCACTCTCTCTCTCTCTCACTCTCTGTTTGTGTGTATCCCGGCAGGTTTGATCATCAAGAGGAAGAGTGGGGAGATCCCATGTCCTCTGGCTGTCGAGGCCTTTGCGGCGCACCTCAGCTACATCTGCAAATATGACGACAAGTACAGCAAGTATGTGAAACTTATGGTGACTGATGTTCCGACACTATAGAGAAATGGCCTGTATTTAGTCGAACATTTTAGATTGCATTCCCCCCTTTCTATCATTTCTAGGTGATCTAAACTACAGCCCACTCGATGAATAAGATCTAGTGGTGTACAAATGTAAGTGTTTAAGTGGCTGTTGTTGTCCCACAGGTACTTTATCTTCCACAAGCCCAACAAGACCTGGCAGCAGGTCTTCTGGTTGAGCATCAGCATCGCCATCAACAACGCGTACATCCTCTACAAGATGTCGGACGCCTACACGGTCGAGCGCTACAGCCGAGCACAGTTTGGAGAGAGACTGGTGAGAGAGCTGCTGGATCTTGATGACTGCTCCCCCACACAGTGAAGAGGAGGAAGAGGAGGAGGAGGAGGACAACAAGGAGCGCAAAGCAAAAACACACACACACACACACACTCAGACACACACCAACACAATTCCCACACATGTATTTACACCCTTCATTACGGTTGTACAGACACCGCCGTCTGTGTCTATGTGATGATACTGAAGCAGTGCCAAGCCTGTGTCTCTCTCCCTCTAGCTGTTTTTTGTTGTACTGCAAATTATCATTAACACACAGCGACACACTCACACATTAGAGAATTATGAGCCATGGGACACCCGCCTCAGCTGCAACTTTCCAACACACACACATTTACTGAGGAGTCATCAGCAGGAGCAGTTTCACAAGCAGACAAAGGCAGGAACAATGACACCGGGAAGAATTCACCGTTTAAATGATGTCAGCATCAAGTTTAAACGCTTATCAAAGAGGGAAGTTATTGGCGTGAGCCCGAATCTCCTGTGTGACTCTTTAAGCACATCAGAAGGCTACTTGATATACAACACACGTTACCCTGTACCTAAAGCTTATTAAACCAGGACTATGGTGTGTTCACACGCTGCATGCATTAAGAATCTGGAGTGTGATGTTCTCTTGTTCGATGTGAAAAATGATTTCTGCTCCAGGTGTTTTTTTTTGTTTTTTGGTCCCTGTGTATTTATTCAGCAAGTTGGAACTGCCATGTGTGTGCGACTTTGAGCCTGAGGATGTATTTGTACGGCTATTGTGACCCAAATGTGTCGTGTTGCTGCATAACGTGATCGTCAGGTGATGTAAATCCACATCCAGCAGTGTGCCGCCAATTCACAGATTCTCCTTCGAAAGAGATAGAAAAACATTTTGTTTCAGATGTCATGAAACCCCTAAAAGCTAATTTTGGGGAATGTCTCTAAAATGAGGGGGAACGGTTTTGTTTATTAATAAAATTATCAAAATCTTAATCCCCATCGCTCATGTTGAGAGAAGCTGAAAAAATAGGTTTTAAAAAATCTAATCTAAAACCTACTTTTGTACCAACAACACTTTTATTGCCAGATAAACGTGTGGTATTTGCCTGTTTCAGGACTTATTGCTATGCAAGCTAACTGTGCTTTGGCTTTGTTCACAATCTCTTTGATTGGATGTTCAGTGAGCCTGCGTTGCTAGGCAACAAGTGCATATCTTGGCCAGTGGGCCGGGGTTTGGACAAATAACGTCGCTTGGCAAGATTTACATTCCAAAAAAGACTAAAAGCTGAATCCCTGGGGGTTTATGAGCTGTCCCATTAAAGCAACAAATCATAACTTAGGAAAAAAGGCTTTGGGGGAATATTGTCGTACAGTGATTTGCTTCCTCACCTCTGGTCTCATCAAAAAAGCAAATTATTCAATGATTAAAAACATGCAGTTATTTTATCAGCACATTTGCAAGATGTAATACCAGAGGATTTATGGACTTTGACGAATAATCAGTTTCAACCACTGTGTTTTCCTGTGAAATTGAAGCACGAATGCATTTTGGACAATTATTAGTGTGAACGTTGTCTTGTTCCAGTGACACATTTCTTGTCACATAACAAATTTAGATCGTCCCCCTCTTGTCAGGCCGATAAAATTGTGAGAGAGAGAAACTCAACTCACTCCCTGTCCTCAGCCCACACTGCTGTCTGTAGCTTTAAAGAGGATTTGAGTCCAATTTGCTTTGTCATGCGGTCGACGTGTTATCGTCACGATGGAATCAAGGTTTCGATGTGTGCTTGCTCCGTCGGCATGGTCAGACGTGTGAATACGTGTTGCAGTAAGAAGACGGTCTCTACGCTGGCAGAGCCGTGGGGTTGAGTGATGTGTTGGCAGGACTCACGCACTTTCCTGAGTCACAGTCTTGCACTTTTGAAGAGATTTGTAAAGTTGTCTCTCTTAGATGATCCTTTGAGTCTTCGATTTGGATCCGATGATAGTACACACTGCTCTCAGAAGAATAAAGAAAATATAACTGTACGTAGATACATGAGATGGATTATATCAAATGACACTGATGAAATAAAACTGAACATTAATGACTATAACCAAAACAGAAAAGATCTCTACTGTAGATTTAGAGTATATGGTCGAGTATGTCTGTGTATATTTTGTTAAAATTGAGTGTATGTCCATTATCATTCTGTCACTGAGACTCAAGATTGTGATTTTCTTTTTTACTTTTTCACTAATCCAAAGCATTGTTGTTGTCATTGTTGCTCTTGTGCGTATGTTAGTGCGTGTGTGTGTGTGTTTGTGTGTGTGTATGTGTCTAATCACTGTTCACCTTGAAGTAACACTGTTAGTCTTAAAAGACGTTCCCTGTTATGTCATGTATTTGTAAACCGATGATTTTAATACACTTATTTGATGCCGACAAACTACACGCACTCGTAATAAATTGACTGGGTCATATTGTGAAACTGAAATACACCTGTGGCCATTGTGGAAACATTCTGCCCCTGCACTTTGCATAGAAGTAGAAGTATATTGGTAATTAAAGAAGACACAATTACCAATATATTTAGTATTTTTTTAATTTTGTGCATAAAAGAAACTATGTAAATGCTGAAAATACAAAAAAAGTCAAAGACAGTAACTTTTCTTAAGTTAAGCATGAAAAAAGACATAAAATTAATATTTCCATCACATTTACTACATCGTATTCATTCATTGAAATTTATCTGGGGCTCTTTTAATCATGTCCTCTTTCGTTTTCTGCAGTGTCACCTGACTGGATCAAAAGCGCCACCAGATTTTAACTAGATGCTCCCATCTCCTAATAATCATGTGTGGATGGGAATGAACATATATTCGATTTTTTTTAAATTTAATCTAAATTCTTGCAATTTTGCTTCCTATAAACTTGACAGACCTTATTACTGATAATAACTAAATACCTTGTTGAACAGCAGCATTTTACTGCCATCTGGTTGTGGGTGTGGTCAGAAGAACCTGTAGCTGCACCCATCAGTGATGTCACAGTGAAGTGACACACCCTTGACTACACTTATTGGTAATTTGTCCACACCCTCTGATATGACACTTGAGAGTGTTGGTTGTCATGGTTACAATAATAAATACGCAGAGAGTACTAGCAGTAGTGTACCACCCCTTCATCACCACGGTTACGATAACTACTACGATCAAACTTTGGTAGCTTCTTTCAGCTAAGCTAGGTCCGTACTTCGTAAAACGGGAGGTCATTTGTTGTCATGGTTACAGAAAGAAAACATGGTTAATGTCGTGGAATGGTCATGGACGCAAAAATCAGCAAAGACTAATCTAAACAATCTCCTGTATGAAAGTTCTGTGTTTTGTTCCAAATCCATCAAACCATCTCAACCTCATGGGATCATGGACTCTTTTCGCCTGACATCCACCCTTTGCTCCTGTCATAATTACTACAGCCGCTAGAGGTCGCCAGATAAGAACATTTAATCATCGTGTTCATAAGCTGCTGCACAGATGACTTAGAAGCTTGTATGTTCATAAATTAGAATAGCACTCTGTAGAGTGCATACCTCCACCATCAGTCCCCGAGAAATCAAGACATCTATTCAAATAAATCTCCCAATGTTAAAGAAAGTGAAAAAAATAAATATCCAGGATCTGCCCCCTGATTCGGATCCACGCCAAAATTTGATGTGTTCTTCCATGACCCACATCCATCCACTAAGTTTCATAGTAATCCATCCTGTAAGATTTATGTAATCTTTTTTTTTTTTACAAGCAAACGGGGTTGAAAACAAATTCCTTGGCTGAGATAAATCCAGAAAATATGACATTGCATCAAAAGGCTTCCAGGGCAAACTCAGTGATATTTAGGAGATTTCTAAAATATCAACGAATGCTTGTGACAGTTCATGAGTCAATTTTCCATTGGGTTTAACCAGTTTCCACAACTGACATTTACATTTCACACGAGGAGAAATCCATCACACAAAGGCAGACAAACCAATTTCTCCACTAAAGACCTTGATGCATGCACGTGTAGCTGCGTTTTGCAGTCAGGGACATAGATGCTTTAATCAGAGTGAAGCAAAATAATTTTTCGAAGTAAAATAATGTCTGGACTGCAAACACAGTTATCACACAGATTCAAGTGTGAATCTGTTCTGTCATGCATGAACAACACACACACCCCTTCGGATGGAAACATAGCCTGTGTGTGTGTGTGTTTCATCCACAGAGTTTCTTTAGTGCTTCTAGCACTTGGACCACAAATGAGAAAAAAAAATTATGCAGAAGGGAATCTGCAAGGCCACGGTTACTTAGCAACACATTATATATGAGTGTTCGGCGTGTGAGAGAGAGTAAAAAATGGTATTTGAAGTTTTTCTGGTGATAAGGTAAAATTGTTATCACCCCAGTTGGAGAGGCAGCCGAGGGGCCTCTCGTGGCCTCCCTGTGATCGTCTGTCATCTAACAGAAGAACAGAGGCTCCTCCCTCTGAGGCTTCAGTTCATTTAGAGAAGAGTTTTATTTCAGGACAAGTTGAGGTGATTTAGAAGAATTATTAGATTTATTCTGTGCAGTTTGCTCTGATGAACCAGACATTTGTTTTGTCCCTTTTCTGTTCATTTCAGTGTTTTTAGAGTTTATGCGAATACAGAGGAGATTAGATTAAGAGACAGGTCATAACAAAATTGATACGGTAAACTCCTGTCGTGCACGCTGAGAATAATAGAGGCTAGAGAAATAAATCACTGCCTATAGAGATTAAGATGCTGAGGATGTTTTATGAAGCCTTTGCCCTTGTTCCTCTGCTGCAATGACTCATTTCTACTGCGACTGTGAGTTTTTAAAACACATCTCAAAAACACAGATCCAGATAAAACAGTGCAAACTGGGTAATTCTATTCTATCTAACAATTGATAAGGGTAAGAAAATTCCCTTTGACTGGTGTTGGTTTTGTTTACATTGACTGTATAGGAACTGTGTGGATGTGCAAGGGCCCTGACAATCGGACATTTTGAAATTCTAACAGCAAATTCAGCTTTAAAACAAATGAAAATATTGACCCAAAAAGTTATGTTACTTTAATTGATCTTACTTTTTTTAATACCTTTGTCTTTTTACAAACAGCAGTGGTGACAGATGCATTTCATTCATGCCCATCAATTTGTGTCAGACGTACAAATGGGAGTAAACAAACACAGATGGGAAGGAAATAGGGACGCTTCAGCTTTCATCGAGTTTTGTCCGGCGATTCATGGTCTTAAATCTTTAGCTGATCATCAAAATAATATTATATAAATACATCACTGTCAGTGGCTCTGTGGTGATGAAGTCGTGTTTATGATGATGTCCATGTGTTGTAATGTATGTGCCATCTCTGTACAGTGCTTCATTTCGTTATGAATGACACAGTTGTCATAGTTAAAGATAACTAAGATCAGATTTAGATGTGATAAAGAACTAAAATAGCTGACCTCAGGGCTTCATTACTAACTGCTGTACAATATATTTACATACTTCAATCATAAACCTAATACTAAATGAACTTAAATAACCGTAACAGGTGCTATTACACTACTGTAAGATAAAAGTAGAGTTAGATGTTGGCCCCGGAAAAAAAAAAGTTAACACCAGGGTTATATATTCAAAAAGTCATGCCAATAAAAACAAAAGAGGTTAAAGTTTTCTAGAAAAAGTGTCAGAAATATCAGTAATAGCAGAAACCCAGATCAGACTGTAATGTCCAAGCAGTAGAACTTTTTTCCTTCAAATGATTCTGGTTTGTAATGGAGGATACAGAATGTTGAAGTGTTGTGTAGTTTCACAGGAGGCTCAGAATGTGAATGTGTGTGTGTGTGTGTGTATGTGTGTGTATGTGCATGTGATGTTAAAATTGGGTTGAGTCAAATGTGTAAAAGTTACTGGTGTGCGCTGGACCAAATAATTTTATAAAAATGTGTGTGACCATGAGTTGTACAAGGTTGTCGTGTAAATGTGTCTCCATTAAAACCCTGGGAGAAGTTCATGACTCTGTCGCAATTGAGGGGGATTCGTATGGATGGTGACGGTGGTGACGTAGAATCAACGTCACTTAGAAACTGAACAGACAATTAGTTCCCCAGAATTTATATTTTCTCTTTGGACAAAAAAAACCACTCCTCTTGTACGTAAACAACATTCAAACCATTGGGATAATTTGATAATTCCTCTTTTCAGAAACAACAAATTATTTATTGTTTCAAATAGAGTGAGACCTCTGTTCAAAACAGAACCATTAAAATGATCTCTGCTTCTGCTAAGCTTTTCCTCCATTGGTAAACCATCTTCTCAAACAAATCCATAGAGAATCTGTGATGAGGAAGTAAATTGAGGATCTGAGTTCAAGAAGTAAAGTGAGGATCTGAGATCAGGAAGTAAAGTGAGGATGTGAGTTCAAGAAGTAAAGTGAGGATCTGAGATCAGGAAGTAAAGTGAGGATCTGAGATCAGGAAGTAAAGTGAGGATCTGAGTTCAAGAAGTAAAGTGAGGATATGAGATCAAGAAGTAAAGTGAGGATCTGAGATCAGGAAGTAAAGTGAGGATCTGAGTTCAAGAAGTAAAGTGAGGATATGAGATCAGGAAGTAAAGTGAGGATCTTAGATGAGGAGGTAAAGTGAGGATGTGAGATGAGGAAGTAAAGTGAGGATCTTAGATGAGGAGGTAAAATGAGGATGTGAGATGAGGAAGTAAAGTGAGGATCTAAGATGAGGAGGTAAAGTGAGTGTCTTCATGTTCACAGCCTTAGTGACAGACCGGATGTACCAGATGCTTTGATACATTCCTCTCCACAAGTAGGCGCCGTCTTCTTCTTCTGGTGTTTAATGGCGGTTGTCAAACTGACACCATCATCACTTCACTCTCCATGTTTAAAGTTAGAGAGGGGGACACAATCGGATTGGCTGAACACAACCAGGTGGGGAGGTGTGAATGAAACTTATTTTCTTCGCAATATATAAGATATCTTATAATATGATTATATTAAACTATAATAATGATACTGAGCTTGAAATCAGTACCAGAGGATATCAGGCTGCGCTCAGATGCATTCTGGGTAAACAGCTCATAGATATAAACCCTTGTAAATGCCTTGTAATCAAAAAGCTCCTGAAACCACAGCCACGAAAGCTTCTCTTGTGTTTTAAGGGACTTGTATTGAATGTCTATCAGCAACCTGATGAACTGGTTTGTAACTTATATGATGTCATAAGGGGAGACATTATAAGGTGTAAGGCTTATGATCTGTTTTATAAATCATCACAGCCATTAGTGAATCAATAAAACTGATGTAACTACACAGTGTTCTGTTTAGCAGCCAATTACAATGTGGATGTAACGGGAGACGAAACCAGTAGAGGGCAGCACATCCCAACTCTCCCAGTCACTCTGACCTCATCAGATCATCCATCATCCTCTGAGGGTAAATGCATGACAATTGGTCCAGGCGTCAAAGTGAGACTGTGTAATTGAATTATTTTTGCACTTGTTGACAACATGCTCCGTGACACACTGACTGGCCAGCCTCCAAAAACTGGAGGTAACTCAAACAGCAAACTCCAGGAAGAGGCCGTTTGGCAAATAAAGGGAAAAAAGTGTTGTGTTTTCCCATCTGCAGAGTTCAAGAAGCTCACAGTGAAAATATTATCTCTGCCTCTGACTGTGTGTGGTGGAGCATGAGTGTGTGTTTGTGTGTGAGAGAGGGAGAAGCAGGAGTCAGGGGGACGGGACAAACAAGTGATGGTGAGTGCAGCAGGCCTGACGCTCTCCAGCGCCTGGAGGGAACGTCTGTAATGATTTCAACACAGCAGAGCAGCCTGCGGAGAACCTGGACTTCAGGAAAGATCAGTGGAGCTGAGCGGCGAGCTGCGACTCGTCTTCAGGCCTCAAACAAGGACCCGCCACCGCCGAACACATCAGAGGCCTCATCAGGGCAGAGACAAACTGACAGCCACAAACAAGGGGAAAAAATCATTAGCAATAATCCCAAATAAGAATGTAAATCATTATTGAGATTATGATTGGATATATACAGACTAGATCGAGTTCTATTTATTTAGTATTGAAGAGCCACTTGTTTTTATTTTTTACAATAGTACAATCTAAATGAAAAAGAAACAGCCAGTAGGGTAAGGTTATGTCACTGTTTCCCATTATAAAGGCACTGGTGGCAGAAGTACTCAGATCTTTTAATGCGCATGTGGTAGAAATACTCTGTTCACAATGAAGGGAGATAAGATTTACATTTTTTTGGGGGGTACTATGTGATTTTGACATCATGGTCATATCTCCCTTAATATGGGTCAAAGATGAATAAGTCAACACTAAATCTAATTTTAAAGCTATTTTCCTGCTCCATATTAATCTAAACAGTATGTTAATTTAGTATGTTAGTAGTATGTTAGTTTATAAAGTCACCAAGCCCTTCAGAACGTTTTTTGAGTTATTGCTGACTCATCATGATTCATCTGAAGTAGTATCACTAAAACTGACTCATTATAAGATAATCACTTTTTGTGTTGCTGGTAAAGGCGGAGCTGCAGGACTTTACTTACTGTTACTAGATTAATCGGTAATATTGCACCATGGTTTATAGGTTGATTATATTGAGAGTAATTAGAATTTGCAAAGTAACTAAAGTTGTTAGATAATTTATATTTTTTGCTTTTTTTCCCCTTCTCCACGAGGAAGTGCAAGTGCAAAGTTTGAGGTCTAGTGGAATAAATCTTAGCACAAGCAGGAGCTGTTTGAGTTCTGAGAGGGAGCATTATTACAACTGAATGTCAAATCAATAAATTCTGCTCTCAAAGTGAAAGACCATGCTCTGGATTAAAGATAGTTTTGAAAAGGATTATAAATGCAGTGCAGTGAAGAGTAAACATGTTTCCTCTAAAATATTGTGGAGTAGTAGCCTAATCCAATGTAGTTTAAATTTAAGTACTCAAGTAGGATACAAGTACCTCAAAATTGTACTTGAGTAGATGTACTTACTTTAATGTATCTACGAGAAACAAGCATCATTTTATACTGAAATGTGTAACATTGTCTTGTTCTTGATTGCAGACACAAATTTGTTGAAAATTCCTGAAGCTGAAACCACCACGAAGAATTATGGCAACCAACTAGCACCTTGTTTTTCTTGTTTTGCTGCGAAGAATTTTTACTGTTGAGCGAAGAGTGCAGCTTGAGTTTAACAGAACCAAGAGATGCATGTCCTCGTCAGAGCGTCTGCTCGTGTCCCATTTATTCTGGGGCGGATTTTTTTGTTGTTGTTGCATTATGAAGCAACCGTGTGTTCCTGCAGAGGTGAAACTGATTAGTCAAGACTCCAGAAATACTTGTTGTATGAAGAACAAATTATTGTATCACAAGAGCGACGTGTTTCAGCTTGCAGCTTTAATGGAGCTCGTATATTACCTCAGAATGAACACAGGAAAAACATGCATGTGCTGAGTAAGTGAGTAAGAGGCAGTTTA